>NC_081308.1:1310833-1965000 GCF_030435805.1 Mustela lutreola | reverse complement strand
ATACGATAGAATTCAAGCTCTTTGGCACAGAGTTGTCCCAGTGTTGTCCTTGTGCCTCAGTTTCCAGGCTTTTTGGATGTCCATTGGATAGTCTCTTTTGCCAGAGGTTCATCCTGCCTGCGGGTCCCTCCTTCCACCCACTCTTGACTCCCTCCTGCCATCCTGTGTTTCCTATTTACACTCAGCTCCCCAGTTAGCCTGCACGGCTCAAGACCGTCAACACTAGACCTGCCCTTTCCATTGCTCTGTATCCAGATTGTTGCCTGACGCACAATGAGGTCCTTGGTCAGAATTTACCCAGTAAGGGTGCCTGGGTGGCTCAGTCCATGAAGCGTCTGCCTTTGGCTTAGGTTATGATCCCAGGGTCCTGGGTTTGAGTCCCATGTTGGGTTCCCTGCTCAGTGGGGTGTCTGCTTCTCCCTCTACCTGCTGCCTACTGCTTGTGATCTCTCTCTCTCTTTTGGATCTATAAAATCTTAAAAAAAAAAAAAAAAATTACCCAGTAAATGAAACAAAGAGCAAGTTGAATGTGGAGGTGAATAGAGTTGTGTTTCAGGAGTTGTTGATCCACAGTGCTCATGCAAGACTCTTAATATATACCAAACTTTAGATCCACAAATGCCTCTTTCTCTCATACCACTGGTGACAAACCTGCTTATGTCTTTTTGCCCTTGAGTTTTGTTGTTTACAGACTCCATGCAAGGGGCCAAGTCCTACAAGCAATGGGAATGAATTAACCACTGCTTTGGCTAATGCCCTTAGTACTGTTTCTCAATTTCTAAAACCAGATTTGAATTCATGTAGTGCCACCCGGACTCCTCCTCCCTTCCCACAAGCCCCAAGTGATGACCTAATGCTTGTCAATGTTTTTGGAATAGTAATGTCAGCATCTCCTAAAATATTTTGGTTCTTACTCATAATGCCCAATGTTAACCATTCTCTCCATATAAGAGAAGTCTAATTCATGCAAATATGAGGAAAAAATGCCCGTGGAATTTTTTTCCCCCCTTTAAGATATTTATTGGACCTGAGGAAAGACAGGGAGGGGAGCTTGGGCCCCCACACATTTATTTTTTCCCCACAGTCTCAGTTTTTGAGTCTTCATGGAGTACGTTTATTTGAAAGCTGTTACTTCTCAAGGATTCTGGAGATGGATGGCACTGGGCTGTGATGTGTGTAGGTAGGATTGGCTCTCCACTTAAGATAGAGTGCCCTTTTTTGGGTTGTTGTTGGCACTTTGTTGGATTTTATTGAGAGATTTGTGCAACAAATGGGCTACAAATGTCTATAGGGCTAGTTCTCCCCACTCAGTCATTTGTCTGTGATTTTTGTCACTGTGATAATCTGATTGTAGACATTTGGTCTTTGTCCCTGCCACTGAGCTCTTAAAACCCTTGGAATTTCCTTGGTGATAAGAGTGACAAAGGTGGCTTTTGTTATGTGAAGAGATGACTTTGGGAAACACCCTAGAGGCAGGGGCTGGTTGCCTGGGAACCAATCCTATAATTGGAGGGTTAGAATTCTTGGTCCTTTTGCAGAGGGGTGGAGGGGCTAGAGGCTGAGTTAATCCCCAGTGGGCGGTCATTTAATCCTGAAGCTTCCTTGAAACCACAGAAGTACAGTGTTTGGGAGCTTCCAGGATGAGGAGCTTGGGGAGATTTGGGGGGAGTGGATCACTTGGAGAAGACCAGATGGCCAGTTCTCAACCTTCCCAACACCTGGTGCTCTGTGTCTCCACCATCTGGCTTTTCCCAAGTTTTATCTCTGTATAGTAAACCCATGACCCAGTGAGGAACATGTTTTTCTGAGCTCTAGGAGCCCCTTTGCCAGATTATTGGGACCCAAGGAGGAGAGTTTGGAACCTCTAACCTATAGCAGCTCTACCAGACACACAGAACCTGGACTGCGATTGGCATCAGAATTGTGTGTGCTGGGGGAGTATTGAAGGGTGCACCCTTCCCCCTGTGAGATCTGCTGTCTCCAGGTGTAGACAGCGCCAGAATGGAGTCGAAGTGTAGGACACACAGCTAGTGTCATAGAATTGCTCGGTGGTGTGGGGAAAAGAACAACAATGCATCTTGGAATTGGGAGCAGAATGATAGACACCAGGTCCCAATTTTTGTATAAATAAACCTACCGGTGGATGAGATGCAACTCCCCTGGAGCCCAGTTGATGGACTCCAAGATCATCAGCCCCACTCCTGCCCGAATCTCCTGATCTCCACCCATCCTGTCTTGGGGATTGACGCATTCCACTTGGTTGATTAATCCCCACTCCCCTGGCCCATTGTCATCTCCCCCATGGTGAGTTATCTCCCATGCCGTGGAAGGGTGAAATTAGGTTGCATTCCAACATGGCTGATGCATTGTTCTCAAGCGTTGAGAAAGGATCAGAGTAGATTATTATTTGGGCTGTGGATCAGTAGGAGTGGCTGTAGAATATATCCAGAAAATGGGTGCATACTAATTTGTGAGTGTGCGTGTGTGTGTGTGTGTGTGTGTGAGCACATGCATGTACCTAATGTATTTGAGTGGATTCTGCAGGATTCTGCATATTTTCCTACCTTTCCAGTGAAATTCAACAAAACTGCAGAAGACGGTAGTTCTTTGACTTAGTTTTGACCATTGGGGGTCATTTCCAGGGCTCCATGCTGCCCCCAAATTCTGGAACACCAGGCCTTTTCTGGGCAGTTCTAGCTCAATTTGGCACTCCTCCTGTTCAGCAGTAATCTAGAACGTTCCCCAGCCTCCAGAAAGGTTCATTCTATAAGTTCACCACTCCCGTGCTATTTGGACCCTAGAACATAATTCCCCACCAGAGTGGTGAAGTCCTTGTTGGATTCCAAGCTCCCCCAGGAGAGCAGAGTATGGCCACCGTATGCTTTTGAAGTACTGGGCATTTATATGGAAGCATTGCGGGAAGGAAACGTTCCTGTCCTACTAATTAAGAAGCTGAGCCTGGGGCAGAAAGGAAACACCCCTCCGGGCTTGAAATGGTCGGAAGCCTGTGGCTGGTCACAGAGGCTGTGTAACTGTAAAAGATTTGTCCAGGAAGTGGCAGTAGCAACCAAAACCCCCAAAGCAGCGTTCCTGCTTCCTGTATCCGTTCGTGCCTCCAGACCGCAAATCTTGAGCGTTTGGAGCTGCCAGAAGCAAGAAGGGGAAGCAGGACACAGATGCAAAGCCTTCGGTAACCGAAAACAGGGACCTCCGGCTGCTTAGTAGGTTGGAGAGACGATGGTGTTTGTGCAAAAAGCCCATTGGTGGGTACGTGTCTTCCCAAACAGCAACCCCGAATGAGTTCCACGTGCATTTCATGAAAGCCTCTTGCACATCTGACCGGTGTTTTGCTGATACATGGAAACACCGTGATTAGCAAACCAAACATCCTTTTTTTAACTGATTTCCTTGAGCGGAGCAGAGTTTTTCATTTCTGTGGTGGGGATTTTTTTCCTCTTGTTCGTCATGTTTTTATTACTTACCCTTACCTGACATGCCTCTTGATCACTGGATAGGCTTACCCCTTTATGGTTTCCCTTCCAGTTCATAGTCATGTCGTGGCAAGCTGTCCTTCTCCCCCCACCCCATTTTACTTTATTTCATTGGAGTGGCCCATCCCGGCAGGTGAGACCCTCTGGTAGAGCAGGTGCCATGACCATCCTCCCACAGGGATGGCTGGTTCTCTGGGCATAATTGTATTTTTTGGTGAAAGCTTATGGGGAGTCAACTCTGCAGGGAAGAACCCTAGTGTCCTGATCCCAGAAGACACCAGCAGGAGCCTTACAGTATAGACACGCTAGCATGGCCATGCTTAGCGTCCTGTGCGTCCCCCATCCCATGGGGCGGCTTTTACTGGGGGACACCTACGTCCTCTCCATAATGCAGAGCGTAGTAGCAGACCTCGTTTCTCTTCTCCCCAGCTCTCCTGTATGACAAAGTATTCCTCCTCCATCACCGCTGGCCTTCCTGCAATGTGTTTTTTACTGTTTCCTTTGGCCAAGACTTCTCAAAAGCAGACAGGACCTGGTGTCTCTGTCACACACGCCCCCCCCCTCCCCACCACCGCTTCTCCTGACTGTAACAGAGCTCTGAGTGTCTTTGCAAGGGCAAATCGCCTCTCCTGACTCTCTGGGACATTACCCAGGCCGGTGTTTGGGTGGCGGTCTGTTCATATACTGGATATTTCCAGTCTCGATGACAGGGTTGGGTTGCTGAACCAGGGGTGATTCCCCAAGATGTGCATGAATTTTCTTGCTACCGAACAAATCCCACAGACTGAGGGGCTTGAACAACACACATTTATCTCCTGTAGTCTTGGAGGCTGGGAGTCTGCGTTCCAGGTGCGGCCGAGGGCTGGTTCCTCCTGAGACTTTCCTCCGAGGCATGTAGACCCTGTGTTCGCCTTGTGTCTTCACAGGGTCATCTGTCTGTGCATGTCTGTCCATCTCCTCTTTTTATAAGGACCCCAGTCCTGTGGCATCAGAGCCCACCCTGCTGACCTCATTTTACCTCCGTCCCCTCTTCAAAGACCTTATCCCCTTGTATGTTCCCATTCTGAAGTCCTACAGAGTACGGCTTCCATGCATCATCTTGGGGTGAACCATTCAGCCTGTAGGCTGAGATTTTTTTTTTTTTTTAAGATTTTCTTTATTTGAGAGAGAGTGCAAACCCAAGCCCATGGGAGGGGCCAAGGGAGAAGCAGGCTCCATCCCAGGACGCTGAGATCATGGCCTGAGCCCAAGGCAGACCCTTCACCAACCGAGTCCCCCAGGAGCCCTCTTGGTTTTCTTGCTGCTGTCTATTAACCTCTATCTCTAGCAGATTTTAACATCCGCTTGCTTGCATACTTTAGCGTCCAGAGCTCAGCGTGGACACCCTGGCCCGCGTGGAGGACATCATTAATGTCTGTGGGGCTCACTCCCATGCTGCTGCTGTTCACCCGCAGGTTCTGGACGTGCCACGACGACCGCTTCCTCTACATGCTCATGGAGTTCGTGCCCGGGGGTGAACTCTTCAGCTACCTGCGCAACCGAGGCCGCTTCTCCAGCAGCACGGGGCTCTTCTACTCCGCGGAGATCGTCTGTGCCATCGAGTACCTGCACTCCCGGGAGATCGTCTACAGGGACCTGAAGCCCGAGAACATCCTGCTGGACCGCGAGGGGCACATCAAGCTCACCGACTTCGGCTTCGCCAAGAAGCTGGTCGACAAGTAAGCCGCCATTTTTCCTCCATTCCCACTTGTGTTGGGGTTCCATGGGGACGTTCACTTGTGTTGGACGCCCAACTTATCTACCTCAGCATAATGGCCTGGAGGTCCTTCCACATGGTTGCAAATGGTGGGATGTCCTTTTCCAAGCACAAATAATAGCCCTTGGTCCGTGTAGACCTCGTTTCCTTTCTCCGCTCATGTGTCAGTGGACACGTGGGTTTCTGCCAGGGCCTGGCTGCTGTCGGTAACGCTGTGGTGAGTACGGGGGGCCAGATGTCTTTATGATACTGTTTGCATTTTCTTCATGTCAGTACCCACTTGTGCCGTTGCTGCTCGTAGGGTCCTTCCCTTTTCAGCCTCTTGAGGACCCTCCAAGCCGTGGTCTGCATTTTTGGCTGCCCCAGTTGGCATTCCCGCCAACGTCACGAGTGTTCCCTTTTTCTCCACGTCCTCGCCGTCACCAGTCTTGTCTTGCCTTTTTGATCATCGCCGTTGGCGGGTGTGTGGTGCTGTCGCTCAGATGACTTCCTCTTTTTATCAGAATTAAATACCTGCTTACACTGCGTCAAGGAGCTCTCTCCCCTCTCCTCCTAACCCATTTCCACTCTCAGCAGAAGACCCCTTCCAGCACTTGGGTTGGATTGTTCCATTTTTTGGGATCCAGCTCCTGGGATAGCTTCCAACATTTTGTCCTGCTGTCTGCTTGCCCCTTCTGAATCCTCATGTCTTATTTATTTATTTATGTATTTTTAAAGTTTTTTTTTTTTTTTTTTTTTTTTTTTAGAGGCAGAGAGCAAGGCAGAGAGGAAGACAGAGAGCAGGAGAGGAAGGGGAAGATTGAGAGAGGGAAACAGATTCTTTGCTGAGTAGAGAGTCCAAATCAGGGCTTAATCCCAGGACCCATGGATGGGGACTTGAGCCAATGGCAGGTGCTTAACCAACTAAGCCACCCAGGTGCCCCATGCTTTATGCTTTATAAAAACTTCTTCCTGGGGAGTCTGGGTGGCTCAGTGGGTTAAGCTGCTGCCTCCGGCTCAGGTCATGATCTCAGGGTCCTGGGATCAAGCCCTGCATCGGGCTCTCTGCTCAGCAGGGAGCCTGCTTCCCTTCCTCTCTCCCTGCCTGCCTCTCTGCCTACTTGTGATCTCTCTCTCTCTCTGTCAAATAAATTAAATCTTAAAAAACAAAAAAACAAAAAACCAAAAAAAAAAACTTCTTCCTGTTGTTCCTCATTGCCTTTTGGGAGGGGTCCAAGGTAGACATGACCCTTTCACCATCTTTGACAAGAAGAAATTATGCATGAGGTCGTCTTGGTGGGCTCATCTTGGGGGACTCAGTCGGTAGAGTGTGCACGTCTTCATCACGGGGTTGGGAGTTTGAGTCCTACGTTGGGCATACAGCTGACCTCAAAATCTTGAGAAAAGAAAGTAGACTTTTAATAAGACAGCCTACCTCATTCAGCATATGTCACTTTAAGATAATGTCCCATCTTGGTTTTTATTTCTTAGAGTGACAAAACACTGAAAATGTCTTCTTGCCAACCAAGTAGATTATCCGTTTACTGTTTTTCTCTATCACTGAAGGCAGGGTCCATACCCCGTGCCCACAGATTTCTATGTCAGCTGGGTTCTCTAATGTCAATTGGTAACCCTGGGCTCACGGGAACAGATGTTCTCACCATCATTTGCCCTGGTGGATCTCATCACGAATAGTCCTATAAAATGAAATCTTAACGGCGTTGGGGCATAAAACGTCTTCTTCATGTCCTTTGTCCAGTAGTCCAGACTGCCCTTGGACTCTGGGAGAATGTTTCCAGGGAATGTGTATGATTTAAAATACGTAACCTTCAGCTTCAGTGAGGCTGATGCAAAGTTGTTAAGTGTTGATGTCTATGGGTCTTCCAATATCATGGTCTATAGGGAACGTCTCCCTACATTAGGAACAGTTTGGCCTTTGTGTAGAGAATACACGGAAAATTTAAGATTGTAAATCCCATGCATTGAAGCCCAGAGTGCCCATGAAGCCCTGGGCGCTTGTCTTGGGTCGAAAAGTTGGCTTTTTGAATGGAGTTCTTCATTTTTTAGTCCAAAGACATGACCTACGGGAAGAAGAGGAAAAAGATGGGTTTCAAAACTGTCTCATATGCTGTAGAGACCTCTCATCACGTCCTATGTTAGTTTTCTAGGCTTTTGTTTCTTTTGTTTTTTGAATTATTTTGCTGTGTTATTTTATTATTATTATTTTTTTCCCCTCCACTAAAATGTGAGTCTTCTTTCCTGTATTCACCGTTGGCTCATCGGTCGCTTGGTACAATTAGGTGGGGAAGAGAGTCACACACCCAGACAGAGACAGAGGGAGACAGGGCTGTCTTTCACTGATACCATTACACCTACACGTCCTAAAATATTCCACGGAAAAGGCTCAAGACACATGTTCTGTTCCCCTGAACACACTGAGTAATTTATGGTCGTAAAATTAACCGTAGAGCAGTGCCATCCTGTGCAATTACAATACACACCTCATGTAGGATTTAAACTCCTCACGAAGCTGTGTTTTAAAAAGTAAATATGTCAGGGCACGTGGGGGGCTCAGTCGGTAGAGTGTGCACATCTTCATCACGGGGTTGGGAGTTTGAGTCCCACGTTGGGCATACAGCTGACCTCAAAATAAGATCTTGAGAAAAGAAAGGAGACATTTAATAACATAGCCTACCTCATTCAGCATAGGTACGATACAAGTATTTCCGCATATAATTCCTACGAAAATTGAGAGGATTTACATGAATTTCTGCTGCTAAGTGCTTGAAATCCCTTGTGCATTTTATCTGTATGGTGCATCCCTATTAGGGTCCAATAATTTCATCAGAAATACTTCATCTTATTTGCATGTCCATAATATTTACAGCCAGAAAAACAAGACTCACATGCCCAGGCTCTCCGAAAATACCGGAAGCTTTCTCCGTAACTGCAACAAGTATTGGGTTTTAAATGTAATTTTAAATTAAGTGCAGGTTAAAATTTTAATTCCTTAGTACATTGTAAGTGTTCCAAAAGTACATACGGCTGGTGGCTCCCATGCTGGACAGGACGATCTAGAAAATACACTTGTTTGGGGCACCAGGCTGTCTCCGTCCACACAGAGCGTGTGACTTTTCATCTTGGGGTTGTGATTTCTAGCCCCACACTGCGTGTAGAGATACTTAGTAAAAACAGAAGTTTTAGGGATTCCCGGGTGACTCATGGGTTAAGCAACCAACTCTTTTTATTTTTATTTTTTTTTAAGATTTTATTTATTTGACAGGCACAGCGAGAGAGGGAACAGAAGCCAGGGCAGAGGGAGAGGGAAAAGCAGGTTCACCACTGAGCTGGGAGCCCGATGGGGTCTCCATCCCAGGACCCTGAGATCTTGACCTGAGCTGAAACCAGACACTTAACCCACTAGGCCACCTAGGCGCTCCAAGCATCCAACTGTTGATCTCAGCTTAGGGCTTGGTCTCAGGAACATGAGTTCGAGCCCCACACTGGGTATGGGGATTACTTAAAAATAAAAACTAAAAAAAATAATTTTTTTTTTTTTTTGATGACATGCGCTTGGCCAAGGTGATAATTGCATTTCTCGTATTATGGAAACGTCTGCATTAATGAGAAACTTGATTGTGTGGGTGAGCAGTTTTACACAAAGTGACTCATGTCTCTGATGGTTTTAAAGAAAGCGGCCGTCCTAGGGATGCTTTGTGAGGCAGTTAAATTCAGTCTGGTTTTGACCTATAGGATGTCATCCATTACCCTTTCTAAGAATAAAGCACGTAAAAATGAAGTGGTTTTCCATGACCTTAGGAAGGAAGACCTTATTAACACAGAATAATGGGTTTATAATGTCGAGGCTGCCCCCTATTGGCAGCACATGGAATATGGTACGTCTTTTTTTTTTTTTTTTAAAGTCCTTTCAGTTTGAAAGTCTGATTCAAACCCACCAGATGTAAAATATTTCACAAATTCACATGAGGATAAGTTTGGGGATCTGTGTTCCTCTGCACTGAATCTGGTATGTGGATTTAAGATGCAGTGCATGATGGTGAGTTTGTACAAAGCATCAAACAATTAATGAACTTAAGACGTTGAACTTTGGGACATCTGGGTGGCTCAGTCGGTGAAATGTCTGCTCAGGTCATAAACCCAGGGTCCTGGAATCAAGTTCTGCATTGGGCTCCCTGTTCAGTGAGGAGTCTGCTTCTCCTTCTGCCTCTGCCCTTGCTTGTACTCTCTCTGTGTCTCTCAAATAAACATGTGGAATCTTTAAAAAAAAAAAAAAAAGATGTTAAACTTTGGAAAAGAGGCCCCATTAGCATGTTGATATCTTGCTTTTTAAAAATTTTTTGTTTTAATTTTTGACCTATTACTTTTAGAAAGAACTTCATTTTTTCACCGTTTTGTCAGTTGCAAAAACAATTCCCTCTTTCTTTTTGTGTATTTTTCTTGGTTTGCTTGATGAGGTCTCTCCGTTCTGGGCCAGTGCAGGTGATGTGATGCCCGTGGGTACATATGCCCGGCCTCCTGTCCAGTTCAGGATTCCAACAACTGACATGACATTTCCATAAACATGGAAAGAAAACGTCCCCAGAAAACATATGGAACCAAACAGAGCTTCATCTCCAGTAATATTTTTGAACACATAATTGACATAATTGAGAAAAGCACATTTTTTTTTTTTTAAACAGCAGGGCACACAATGTGGTTAAACACCTTAAAATTCTGTATTCTTCCCTCTACCAATCATACTCATTTGCTCATGGTAACTCCAAATGTCATGTTTTCCCTAGGTTCTGGATAACGGATGGATTTTTCCTCATCCAACATAATCTTGTGGAACTCTTGTTTAATTACAGTGACTGCTCCTTTTCTTGTACAGAAGTATTTGGCACACACACGTGCTATTGTGCACCTAGCCTGCATAACAGAGTAAGGGACACACTGGGGTTATTTTTCATTTTCTAAAATGATTAAAACAAAAGCAGCAATACATTTAATTTAGTTATTCTGTTTTTTTTTTTTTTTTTTTTAAATTTAAATGAGACATTGAATGCTATCCTTTAGATTCTCATACCTGGCCTCTCGCCAGGGATAAACAACATTGCACCCCATCTTTGACGACTGTTACTTAATATTCTCAAACATCCACAAAAGCAGAGGATAGTTTACCTGAAATCCTGTGTGCTCATCACCCAGATTCAGTAGACATCAAAGCTCTGGCACCTTACCTGACTCTTTATGTCTCCCAAATTTCCATCCTTGGTATTATTTTAAAGCAAGTGCCCACCGTGCTCTCATGGATAATGATTTAAAGAAGTAATAATAACATCAGTGCCATGATTGCATCTTACAGAATATGAGAAAAAAATTCCTTAAGATCATCTAACATCCAGTCAATACTCAGATTTCCCCCAAATCTCAAAAGTGTCTTTTTTTTCCCCATAAACAAAGATTTAAGCAAGGTGTCTACGTTGCATTTGGCCGGTTTGTCTCCAAGCTCCATTAAATCCATTAACTACCATTTCAGCTTTCCCACTGGACCAATGCCATTTATTTGTGAAATAACTGGAGTTGAGCCCCATAGGAAGCCCCGTGATCTAGATTGGGTGGGTTGCTTCTTCATGGTGTGCTTTGCCTTGTTCCTCTGTCCTCGGTGTTTCTTGTGAGCTAGTGGTTAGATCTTTGAACTAGATTAAATTCAAACTCATTGGATCCTCCCTTCTGTTCCTTCCTTTCTTTTTGGCTTTTGAGAAACAGACGGTGATGGGTTTCTTGTTGTTCCTTTTGCCTGATAGCAAGAAGCATATAGTAGGTGCTTGTCCTTTTGTATGTGGGTCCAAGGGTTGTTCCCTGCCCACCCTCCCTCCCCACTGTCCACTCTGTCAGCATCACCGGGTGATCTGTGGTCTTATCTTAGGTTCCACCAGAGGCACTGCTTGTGCCCCCATTCTGAAAGAAATGACAAAATGCTGATGCTGTCTCTTGGCTAGTCCTTTTGCATTTCTCAGGTGGAAGTTGTCTATAAAGAGCCCCTTCCCCTCATCACTCATTGGGTGACATTCCAACACTGCCCTTCATGAGAGCAGGGAGGCTGTCCTGCATTCATTCAGCTTATTTAAGGGTTTCCGGAGTAATGACCTTGGCCCTTAGTGACCTCAAATGGGGCGATTGCATTTTTTTAAAAATACTGTTACCACTCAGAAAACACACAATCGCATGAGTTTTTAATTCAAAGTAATCTTTTTTTTTTTCCCCTCCATGTTTAAATTGCCCTCCTCTTAATAGGGAGTGACCCCATAACGGCTGACTCTCCTTTTGGGTCAATGAAAAGGTTTTTGAACGATCTAGACAGGTTGTGGTTGTGCAACATTCTGAATGCACCAAATGCCCCCAAATGGCTTGCTTTAAAATGGCAAATTTTGGGGGTGCCTGGCTGACTTAGAAGAGTACTCTTCCAATCAGTCACGGCTCTTGGTCTCAGGAATCATGAGTCCGAGCCCACATTGGTTGTAGAGATTAGTAAAAAAAAAAAAAAAAAAAAAAAAAAAAAACTTCAAAAAGTTAATAAAATGGCACATTTTATGTTCTGCGAATTTTGCTTTGATTAAAAAGGCAACAACAGGAGCCCCTGGACCCTTTTGCCAGCATCCCATTGGCTTTGACAACTTACTCGCTTTCATTGACTAGAGGAAGCCCCGGGTTGCTGTATGTGCATCTCCTCTGTCCTGGAGACACCACTTCTTTAAGGAACTCTGGGCACTGTTGGTGGGAAATAGTATTTAAAGACCCCACAAGAGGTGCTCCTCACTGTGGGGGTTTCATTGCTTCTAAGAATTCCTGGGGGACAGAATTAAAAACCACATTTCTTATTTTTTTAAATTTTCAAGAGAAAAGCAAATGATGAGTCCAGACTTCAGTAGTTGTATTTAAGGCCATGGGTTTTTACTTACTTTTAATGAATTATTCTTGTACCTCTTTGCTTACCTGGAAACCCTCCCTACCCACGGCATTTATCACAGAAGCAAGTCCTTACAGTACTGCACACAGCTGACCTTGGTATGCACCCCTGCAGTTGAAATATTCCAACCCAAGATGTGGGTTCCGATGTTTTAATCCCTTTGTTAGGAAACCAGCCAGAGAACCGAGCCCAAGTTAAGTCGTGGAACTGGTGAGGGACTTTGTTTCATGAAAACAAAAACCAAACCTATAAAAGATTGAGTGTTAGATGAGAGCCAGGCTTTGAAATCCAACCCTTTCTCTCCCTCTCATTCATTCCTCTGCCCCAGGGCTCAGCAAAGAACAGGTCATGGGATCTGGCCCACCACTTGTGTTTTGTAAATAAAGTTTTATTAGCACACACTCACACAGTTTGTTTACATCTTGTCTACAGCAGTCCTCATGCTGCAGGATTAGGGTTCTGTGAGCTCTGCCGAGACAGATGGCCAGAGATAATATGTAACCAGATGAATGTGGCTGTGTGCCAATAACACTTTATTTGTAAAGTAAACAAGGGGCTTGGGAGTAAATAGAACAAGACAGCATCCCTTGGCAGACCATTCCATTTTTAAAAAATTACTTTATTTAAATTCAATTAGTTAGGATAGAGTGTATTATTAGTTTCAGATGTCGAGTTTAGCGATTCATCAGTCGCATCTAACACCCAGGGCTCATCACATCATGTACCTTCCTTCATGCCCATCCCCCAGATACAGCCCATCCCCCCACCCCCTTCCCTCCAGCAACCCTCTCGGTTTGTGCCCTAGAGTTAAGAGTCTCTTCATGGTTTGTCTCCCTCTCTGATTTCGCCTTACTTTATTTTTCCTTCCTTCCTCTGCGTTCATCTGTTTTGTTTCTTAAATTCCACCTATAAGTAAAACCATATGATAACCATCTTTTTCTGATTGACTTATTTCGATCAGCACAATACCCTCTAGTTCCATCCACGTTGTTGCAAATGGTGAGATTTCATTCTTTCTGATGGCTGAGTAATAATTCCATTGTGTGTAGGTGTGTGTGTATGGTTATATATGTATAATATATACATATTATATATATATATATATATATATACACACATATGCATATATAAATACACACACATACACACTCACCACATCTTCTTTATTCATCTGTTGATGGACATCTGGGCTCTTGACATAGTTTGGCTCCTGTAGACAGCAGTGTATGCCTTTTATATTTATTTATTTATTGAAGATTTTATTTATTTATATGTTAGAGGGAGAGGGAGAGAGAGCACACACAAGCAGGGGGAGCAACAGAGGGAGAGGGAGAAGCTCACTCCTGGCTGAGCAGGGAGCCTGATGTGGGACTTGTTCCCAGGACCCTGGGATCATGACCTGAGCCAAAGGTAGATGCCCAATGGACCGAGCCACCCAGGTGTCCCAGTGCATACCTCTTAATACCGTTATAGTCTCTGTGCAGTAAAAATATATCATCTGCTCAATATATTCACCATCTGGCCATTTCCAGACACAGTTTGGACTGCAACCCCCAAACTAGACCGTTTGTTGTGTGAGCTGGTTAAAACCAACCAGAAGGTATATTCATCCCACGGATGGTTATGCAGGCACGAAAAGTAACAAAGCCACAAGATCCGTGAACCTGGAAAGCAGTTACCACAAGTGAAATAAGCTGGACACAAAAGGCCATGTAGTGTGTGAGTTCACATATATGAGCTACCTTGTGTTGTCAAAGTGTAGAGCCTGAAGGCAGGATAGATGGATCCAGGGCCATGTCCCCATACTGTCCTGAGCCCTGCCTTTCTGCTCGTGCTGCCTCATGGTGTTCCTGCCTCCCCTCGCACCGGTGTCAGAAACCACCAGTTTACTCCCAGATGCTACGTAGACGCAGCAGGGGTGGGACATGCTCAGAATTGGTCAGACTGTCTGCTTCTCTCACACGAGCGTGCATGCACATACACACATACACACTATTTTAGAGCTTATCCACCCCACGTCTTCATCGTATGGATGAGAAAACAGAAGCGCTGAGGGGAAGATGACTTGCCCACATTCCCACAACTGCCGGGTGATGGTACCTTGTGACTGCCAGCTCCGATTTCTTTCTGATGTAATGGGAGCATCACATCAGAGCAGGGATGAAGAATGAAGAGGGGAGCTGTGGGGATACTTGCTGCACTAGGGTCGCGATACTGTTGGGCTACTCAGGTCAGGCATATAACTGCCTCTGTCTTTTTTTTTTTTTTTTTTTTTTTTTTTTTTTTTTTTTTTAATATTATTTGTTTGTCAGAGAGAGACACACAGAGAGAGTACACGTGGGGGGAGAGACAGGCAGAGAGAGAAGCAGACTCCCTGCTGAGCCAGGAGCCTGATGCAGGGATTTTGACCGGAGCCAAAAGCAGTTGCTTAACCACTGAGCCACCCAGGCGTCTCGCACCTCTGTATGCCTTGCTTTGCTCATCTGGGAGGTGTGCATTGTTCCCACTTTGTAGGATTGTTGCTAAGAATGGGTGGATCCGCTAATTGGAAAGAAATCCTTCCAGCAGCTCCCTGGCACATACTAAGCATTGAGTAGACATAAGGTGCTTCTAACTGTATCATCCCCATGATTAGTATCACCATCGTCACCACCTTTACCACCACCATCATCCCCATCACCACTGCCATCACTGCCTATACCATGATTATCTCCACCACCACCATCACCACCACCATCACCGCCTAAACCATCATCATCACCACCACCACCATCATCACCACCTACACCATCATCACTACCATCACTATCACCACCATTGCTATGGACTGAATGATGTCCCTCCAGAATTCATGTATGAAACCTTTAACCCTCCCAAGGCCACTGTATTTGGAGATAGGGCTTTTAGGAGGTAATTACGGTTAAACGAGGTCAAGAGAGTGGGGTCCTAATCTGAAAGGATTGACTACCTTATGGGAAATTGATTTGTCACAGTTCTGGAGGCTGGCAGTCCAAGCTCAGGGTGCTGGGCAGCTTGGTTGCTGGTGAGGACTCTTGCTGGTTTTTAGATGACTGCCCGCTCACTGTGGGGTAGGGATCTCAGAGAGATCTCTCTGTCTCTCCCTCTTCTCACAAGCACACCACTTACTGAGTTAGTTCATCGTGGTCCAATGTGACTTCATCTTAACTTGATTACATCTGCAAGACCCTATTTCCAAATAAGATCACATTCACAGGCTGTGGCATTGAGGACTTTTGGGGGAACAGGGTTTGCCCCTGTATAGATGCCCTGGCAGACCGATAAAAAGTTAAGAACACACGAGCAGTTCGACACACATACCTTGCAGAGAATCCGCTCTTTCTTTCGTTAACACAGTCTCCCACCCCTGCCACGGTGGAACTGATAACAGTGAGCACTGAGAACATCAGGTGTAACCTTGCCTGCTCTCTAGAGCTGTGTGAGCAGAAGGAGAGACGACTGGGGACATGGATAATTCACAGCCTGGACCTGCGGCCTCTGAATAACAACAGGGCTCTTTGTCTTATCTTTCCATGTTGACCGCCGTCCGAAGCTCTCTAGATGTTTATGCCTCTGTGTACACCCATGATGCACCGGGGCCATTTGCAGGAGGGCCTTCCTCTGGACAAGTCTTGGGCTATGTAGGGAAGCTCAGAAGCTAGAAGGTTCCACAAGCCTTCCCCCGGTGCCTCTTATGCTAGGACGGAGCCAGAAAGAAACGCACCTTTCCAGATGCAAGGGGAGATGCTGTACCTGATGCATATATAATGACCTGCGGCCACCTCAACCTGCTCTTAACATGAGCCCAGAGCTCGATTTCCAGCTAGCTTCAGGCAGCCTTGGGCGTGCCACCAGCCTGGGAGTCCAGCATGAAGGACCTACCCCATACATTGGCATAAAGGGCGCATGTCTGCCCTCGAGCTCAAGGTCTCAGTCACTCGCAACATTCTCCGTGGCAGGGGAGTGCCAACCGGACACAGCCGTCTCTCTAGGGTGACAGATTCCTACGCCCTCTCCAAACCCAGCCTTTGTCCTGCCTCTGCCAAGGTCCTGCTTCCCTTCCCTTGACTTTGTTCATCAGACACTTGTCTTTGCATCTTCCCTTCTTGGAGGACACCCTGCTCTGCCTGGCCTCTTCTGCCTCTGCACTTTTTAATAAAGATCGTTGCAGAGTGTACTTAGGATAAAGTTGACCATCTTCCCCATTTTGAAGGACACAGTTCAGTGCAATCAGATGCATTTGTGGTATCCTGCAACATTCCCGCCATCCCTCTGCACAATTTTGCACCCTTCCCTGGTGAAGCTCTGTCCCCAAGAAATACTTACTCCCTATCCCCTCCCCTAGCCCCTGGCACCACCATCTCCTTTCTGTCTGTGCATTTCCCTGCTCTGGGGACCCCGTACACATGACATCGTACAATATTTGTCTTTCTGAGTCTGGCTGAGGTCGCTCAGCAGCATGTCCTCCAGGTTCATCCACGTTGTTAGCAGGGGTCTGTGTCATGGCTTTTTGAGGCTGAATCACATTCCGTGGTGTGACTGGACCCCGTCTTCTTGATCCATTCATCCACTGATGGGCGCTTGGTTGGCACCTGCCTTTGGGCCACCGTGATGAGTCACGCTGGTCTGAACATGGGTGTGCAAGTATGTCTTCAACATTCTTGCCTTTGTTTCCTTCGGGTGTACACTGGAAGGCGTCACGGATCATATGACGATGCTGGGTTTCAATTCGCAGGCGCCCGCCATACTGTTCTCCACAATGGCTGCACCAGCTTGCCTGGGGGATCCCTGTTCCCCACATCTTCGCTGGCCCTTATGGGTCCCATCCCAATGGGCATTACATGGTTTCCATTTTGGACTCTTTTCTTCCTGTCTACCAAGGAGCAAAGGCACAAGGAGGACCTGAACTCCATAAATGCGGAAGCCCCATACCTTCCTCTTCCCGAGCCACCACTGCCCACTTTAGAGACGGGCTCTCATCTGTCAGAGTCTTACAGGGCAAGGGCTGGTCAGCTGTTCAGAAACAGATGTGGAAATCAGTTCGGCCATCTTGAGCTCCGAAGTGGTATTTTCCAATGTCTGCCTTTCCCCGCCATCAGACAACACAGTGTGCCAGATAGAGCGTGCGGGGACAAGCCCGCAGGTGCTTTGGAGGGAGGGTAAAGTGTGTGCGTGGACAGTGTGGTGGGGAATGCGTTCCTTCCCCGGGGCTGCCATTACAGCTCCCCGACTGATGGGCTTCGGTCAACGGTACTCTCCCGCGGTTCTAGAAGTTGGGAGTTCTGGAATGAAGGTGTCTGCAGAGCCGTGGTCCCACATTGGCTCCCAAGAAAAGGGTCTATTCTGAGCCTCTGTCCTGGTTTCAGGTCACCTCATGTGGTTCCTAGACTGTAGGCACCGTCCCTGGGTCACCAGTGGTCTTCCCTCTGTGTGTGTCCATGTCCTCACCTCTTTTTTTCCTCCTCCATCTTTAATGAGGTATGATCGGCAAATTGTACATATTGACATTATACAATATGGTTTTTCGAAAGGTACCTAGTGTGATTTAATACCGATTGTAAAGGGATTACCACACTCGAGGTCGTAATCACATCTGATCATCTCACCTGGTTACCACTTTTTTGCGGTGGTGGGAACACACATAAGTTCTGTCTTCTTGGTAAATTTCAGATGTGAAACACGGTCTTATTAGACAGTCAACATGCCATTCATTACATCTCAGGGCTTATTTATATGATACTCAGAATTTTACCTTTTTTTTTTAAAAAAAGTCTTTTTTACAGGTGACTTCTGGTTCACCTCCATGCTGAGGCATGTGAACTGGGAGAAAATGAAGACAGTCGGTCTTGTGTTTTCCATAGAGCACAAAATTTAGAGATCTCAGCAGAAAGGTGACACACCTGTGACACATCTATGTTTTAATGAAACATAGTGCCTCTTTTTAAGTATAAGGAGAATTCTCTTGTAAGGACAAGAGGAAAGGAGCTCCATTTTTACCTTTTGGGGAAAAGAGAGATCGGAGACCGCACAGGGGAGTGGTGACCAGAGTAAAACCCAACACACCTGACCAGGAGAAGCTGCACTGTCTGGGCTGGGTCCAGTTTTGGTGGTGGTGGGAGGGGTCAGCATCCCTTTTTTTCTAGCCCCCAGTCCCCGAGGTGAGGCTAGAAGCTAAATTTTTGGCAAGTATCTGCCCTTCTGCAGAGACAGTCCTTTCAAAAAGCCCCCTATCCTGTTTAAATCCTAAATATACCAGTGTTCCTTAACCTAAGGATTTCTAGAAGCCACTGGTGAGGTGAAAATGACCTTGAACCCACAGAAATGTTGAAAACACTTCATAGGTTTTTGGGAGCAGGTGGAAAGGGCCATTAGCGGTGGGTTTGCCTTTCCTCTGGAGGCGAGCACTAGCTCGTTGATGGAGCAGACGTGTAGGTTCATGACGGTGTAGTGAGTGAATTCTTGACTTTTTCCCCATATCATTTCATGGGAAAACAGGTACCGTGGCATTTCGGTGTTTGAGTAAACCACGGTAAGTGACAGCCACCACATGAGGTTGGGACACCAAGGATGTTCCTTCGGTTATGTGTGGGTTAATGAGTGTTTGTAAGGGAACAAGTCCTCTTAGACAACGGTGGCATCTCTGTCCAGCACGGTGTGTCCACGGGGTGGGCATAGGGCATCGTGTAATCACCAATGTCATTGTCACATTCAGTCCTTCTGAGATACACGCAGTCACCCGGCACTCCTAAGTCTCCATTATGCCGTTCTCTGTCCTCAGGACGTGGACCCTTTGTGGAACGCCCGAGTATCTGGCCCCTGAAGTCATCCAGAGCAAAGGCCACGGGAGAGCCGTGGACTGGTGGGCACTCGGCATCCTGATCTTTGAGATGCACTCCGGGTGAGTAGGAGGGTCAGCATGTCCTCTCTAGTGCTTTCCTCCCCTGCTGCTGGACATCTAGTGCTTTTGGTGGCAGATACTCGTGGTGTCTTCCCGTGCTGGCTTCCCCGTGCCAGCACAGCAGTGGGGGACACACGGGAAGCCCCAGCATTTGGAACCTTTCTCCTGTCTAAATGTCCCTGCCTCCCATGACTATAATATTAAGTCTTCTGCATGGGCTCTTTTGGAGCAAGGCAGAGAGCTCAGGTAATGACTGTACGTGTTGATAAAGATACATAAATTACATATGGTTTAGGACGTTATGAATGAGTCACATGCCGGAAAGGAGAGCGTGTGCCCGTACTTGAGTCTAGCAAGGTTCTGCTTTCCCCACATCTGGACAGCAGAGGTGTTGAATGGGCATCACGGTATCACCGTGATTGAGGAGTCCAGCTTGGCTGAGGCACGAGGCAGGTGTGATGTTCCTCTACCAGAAATGTAAAGCATGCATCCCCTGCTTAGAGATCCTAGATGTGGGGATTCCTCCGGGTTCCATGGAGGAAGGGCTCTTCTCTGATGAGAAGAGCTGGCAGCTCACAGCCAGCTGGTCTACGAGGTGCCAGGACAGTGGTTGGGGGCCCTTGGACGTACGGCCCCTCTGCCTCCTTCCGCCCTCCCTGCCCTGTCCTTTGTCCTCCTTCTTCAGGCCAGTTTCCTGCTGGGGTACTTAGCACGTGCTCAGAGTTTACCCCCAGTTGAACCCAAAGCCCAACTGACTTCCACGTCTGATTCCCTGCAGGGCAAGACCAGAGCTTTTTGCCTGGAAACCTTCCCTTTCAGTTGGAAAGAATGATAGAAAGAGGTGTATTTCTGCACTGAGGGTATGGCCAGAGTGGAGTCTTGTGAAAACCTGTATTTCTCTATTATCTGTTTATCAACTATCTACTTATCTATCTATCTGTTATCATCTATGTGTCTGTCATCTCTTGTCACCCCTCTGTATCACATCTATCTGTCCATTTGTCTGTCTCTCCATTTGTCCATCTACCAATCCGTCCGTCCATCCATCACTTGTCTATTCTGTCTGCCTGTCTAGCCATCCATCCATCTGTCCATCTGCTCTCTGTCATCCATCCATCCATCCATCATCTCTGCCTATTCATCCATCCATTCATCCATCCACCATCTCTGTCTATCCATCCGTCCATCTGTCCTTCTGCTCTCTGTCATCCATCCATCCATCATCTCTGCCCATCCATCCATCCATCCATCCATCCATCTAACCATTCATCCAACCATCCATCCATCCATCCATCCATCCATCATCTCTGTCTGTCCATCCATCCATCTGTCCATCTGCTCTCTGTCATCCATCCATCCATCCATCCATCCATCCATCATCTCTGTCTGTCCATCCATCATCCATCCATCCATCCATCAATCCATCCTTCTGCCTGTCCATCCATCCATACTCCCTGTCTATCTGTACATCCATCCATCCATCCTCCCTGTCTATTCATCTGTCCATCCATCCATCCATCCATCCGTCTGTCTGTGTGTCTATGTGTCTGTCATCTGTTTATCTGTCTGTCCTTCCTATCCATCAATCTATCCATCCATCCATCATCTGTTCTGTTCACCCAGATGTGTCCAGCAAATCACACAGAACTGAATTTCTTGACAGACACCCCCAGCCCGTGAAGTCCCAAGCTGAGCAGAAGGTTAGCATGAATCACACATGGAGCCCATCCATCCAGACCATAACAACGGTTGGGAATGTGGATGTGCCCGTCTTCGTCAGATTCCCCCTCAGATGCTCTGCAACCCATCTCCCTTCCTTCATATTACTGACCACTAGAGGTCAGCATTGTTTAATGATAAATGAACCCCCGGTGGCCAGAGCTTCATAGATGAAATTCTTGAGCTTTGTTTTTTCCATATTCCAACCGTACATTCAAGTAGGATATCTTCTACATAGAGAATATACTACTGTGAGCTATTGTTAGTAAACACAGTTTGTTTACTAATTGTTTGGAAAACAATATTGATGGAATATAAGGAAAGTATTGGAATTAAAATAGAATTAAAATCGAATAAAATTAGAATATAATATTGGGATGTATTAGAGTAAATATATTAGGATTATTATGTAAAAATACTTATTGGAATGATTAGAATATTATAGTATAGTTCATTCAAATATTAGAATATGCTCTATTAGAATAGTAGAAGTAGAATGTTCCTAATAGTCTCATCGTGTATTTGTAATATAATACGCTACAATATAAGGTGTAGAACAGAAAGTAATGAAGTAAGATCTAATACATTATGAGGCTCTGACTAGAATAATTGATGATGAATCGTTAAAACCCCCCATCCCAGCCAAAACGCTGAATGTATTAACATTTACCCATTCCTCGTTGGAAGGGGTCAAGGCTTTCCGGAGGGATTTCTTGCGGGACACAAGTCCGTGCACATACCACAAGATGCGCCAGTCCCTCGTGGTTCCCTCTGCAGTTCTGTCAGACTCAACCTTCAACCTTCCCCTGGACCACCTCTGAATTTTCCTCACTGTTCCCTCCAGCTGCTTCCACTCCTGCCCATGTTTCCCTGGTGGCAGGTGGAAGTATCCCGCGTGCGCATGCACACACACACACACACACACACACACCCACAACCAGGCCACGGTTGCTGGAGGTGCATGAAGAAAATGCATCCACATTCAGAGCTGCATTCTGGGAGGGAGGGGAAAGCCCTCCCAGAGCTCATGAACGAGAATTGTGGAACCCCAAGGTTCTGGAGGGACCCCCACATGGAGAATCGTGGCCGCCATACTTGAGACAAGGTGTCCCTGGGACTCATTCCTACCCTACACTCTGCCGTCCATCCTTGCACAGCCTGGCTCTTTGTGCTTGTCCCTTTTGGTGAACGACACAGGCTCTATGTTTTCTAGGCACGTACCACAGCAGGGGGTCTTCGAGGAAGACGTCAAAAACAGTGAACCAGTAGCACGTCCCCATTCTGTGTTCTGTCCAGAAACTCTTCCTTCTTTTGTCTTGAGTTCATGTCCAAATTGGCCGCCTTGACCACCGCTAGGGCGCCTCTTTCTGGACAATCCATTCTCCTGGAAGGTGTGGGTGGGTCAAGCAGTTATGTCCAAGCCATCAGGGAGTGAGGATGGAAGCGGCAGCCAAGTTGGCGTGATGCTGGGAGAGGAAACTCTTGACCTTCCTACGTGCCCACGGGCAAGTCGTCCTTCGGCACGCCGCTGGCTCCGTTGATCTCTTTAGCTCACTTACGTAACGAGCGCTCGGTGCTTGTTGGAGAACTGGAAGGATTCTGTTGGATAAAAGACAGATTTGAAGATTTCTTAGGGTACTTTCCACATGCCTGGGGCACGGCTCATTCTCAGATCCCTGTTGTCTCTGCTTCTTCCTTCGGGCAAGATCTGGTCCTGCTCATTTATTACCATTTTTTCCCGCTCGTTAAACCACGGCTAACATACCTTCCCCATGATACAGACCCGTAATGCCTGCTTCCTGAGAACACTTTGTTTAAGGATTGTCCAATAAAGGCTGTTAGGTATGTAGGACACGTTTTCTCCTGGTGTTTAACGGGCCGTTTGTCAATGTGTGCCTTAGCCCTGATGAAATCCTGAGACAGGGCTGCCACCCAAGAAAGCAGTCCGACCCCTCTAACCATTGTTAGAGCATCTGGCCGACCAGAAACAGCCGACTCGGGAGCTATGAACTGGAAGGCGTAGTCGGCGGGTGCATATAGACTTTTCCTCTGAGCCTGGCCTGGGCAGTGTCTCAGGATGGAGAAGCTCGTAACGCTAGAAGCCAACAGTGGCCAAAGTAGTTGGAGTAACGAAACCCAAATAACCAGGGGCTCAGAGATTCTGCTGTGGCCTTCCCAGCACGGGGCCTCTGCTCTCTCCAGAGCGTCTCCATGAATAGCTAAAATGCCACAAAGAAAAAAAGCTTTTCCACGCTTTTCCAAGCATGGCTACACGTTCACGTTGACCCAGTGTCTTCCATTATTCTTATTCAGCTCCCTCTTCTTCCTCAGCTTTCCCCTTAATGTCCTTTTGTGGAACTTTATATTCTACAGTATTCCAGTTTTTCACTTCTCTGTAATGTAAATGCAGAGTTAATGTGTCTCTTCTGTATATCGGTACTGGGCAGGACAAATGGCTAAAAACATGGTGGCTTACAATGGAAATCCACCCTCTCCCACCTCTGAAGACCAGAAGTCTGAGATCCAGGTGAGGCAGGGCTGCTGAGATCCAGGCAGGGCAGAGTCATGCTCCGTCCCCAGCCTCCAAGGAGGGTCCTTCTTGCCTCTTCCAGCTTCTGGGGCTCCAGGAATCCCTGGGCTGATGGCCACGTCCCTCGTTGTCTCTGCCTCTGTCCTCACGTGGCTTCTCCTCTCTGAATCTCTCCTTCTGTTGCTTGTAAAGACCGTATCATTGGATTTAGGGTCCACCATAAACCAAAAATGGCACCCGCAGTCCCATTTCCAAACAGGTGCCCAGTCTTTCTTCATCCAGAAGTGATGCCTGCGTAAAGAGAACAAAGAAATGGGTGTCGCTGAAAACTTAGAAGCCAAGAGATCCAGGAAGTATCCGTAGGAGTGTCCTGGGGCAGCTGCAACAAATGACCAGAGATGAGGTGTTTTAAAACCATAGGAATTCATCCTAGTCTAGCTCTGGAGACCAGAACTCTGAGATGCCGGCAGGGCAGGACCCCTGAGATCCAGGTGGGGTAGGACCTCTGAGATCCAGGTAGGACAGGGCTGTGCTCCCTCCAGAGGCTCCAAGAAGGGTCCTCCTGCTCCTTCCAGCTTCTGGAAGAAGTCCAGGAATCGCTGAATTTATGCCCATGTCCCTCCCTTCTCTGCCTCCGTCCTCATGTGGCTTCTCCTATGTTTGTCTTTCCTCTTCTGTCTCTTACAGGGACACCTGTAAACTGACTGAGCCACCCCTTGAAAACGCCATTTTTTTTTAAGATTTTATTTATTTATTTGACAGACAGAGATCACAAGTAGGCAGAGAGGCAGGAAGAGAGAGAGGAGGAAGCAGGTTCCCCGCTGAGCAGAGAGCCCGATGCGGGGCTCGATCCCAGGACCCTGACTTCACGACCTGCGCCGAAGCCAGAGGCTTTAATCCACTGAGCCCCCGAGGCACCCCTGAAAATGCCATTTTATAAGCTATGGCCAGTGGTTCTTTCAGGGAATTAGATGTTCTCCTTCTAAAGGATGCAGTTACCAGTGGATAAGAGTTAAGGGTCTTTGCCTTCCGCATTCTGAGCAGATACCAGAAGTACAGCTTGTGCCTTGGGCATATGGGTGGGTATCTGGCCCATGTTTATTAACTTCTGTATTTTCTTTGATTTTTCTAGCTCTTTGCCCTTTTCAGTATGTTCTTGTGTTACTTATTTCAGATTTTTCCCCTCCTGTTTCAAGGTATTAGAGAAGACATGTCTGTGGGTTTCTGTGCTAGGACGACAGTCTTTCCTTCTGATAACTATGCCATAGATGGTAAGACTTAAGTGAGTGAGCAGGCCCTCGTTGCCAATAAAACTTTATTTATAAAAACAGACTGCCGGCTGTGATGCGCTACATCTTTGTGGCCCAGAGTACACGTTAGGAACCAGCCTTGCTCTCGCCCAGTTCCGTACGTGTGACCTACGGGAATTCATCTAATATGGAGGTTCAGATGCTGGCTGCTTACAGACGTATGGTCTACCTGGACCAAAGAGAAAAGAATAGGACACAGTGTTACATGTCCTCCTCCATTTGCCCTGCTCACATTTATTGAGCACCTACTGCGTGCCACATAGTACCCTATGTTTGAAGAGTGCAAAGCACTTCCCTCCTGCTCTGATGGGGGGTGACCTCGTGAACGTCCTGACTGCGTCGAGCTTCTAGAAACACCGTTCGCTACGAAGCAGAGATTTTTTTTTTTTTTTTTTTCTGTGCCTGCTCTCCGCTAAAAATAGCTGTTTATTTTTCTTACAGGTTCCCTCCATTTTTCGATGACAACCCGTTTGGCATTTATCAAAAAATCCTTGCAGGCAAAATAGATTTCCCCAGACATTTGGATTTCAGTGTAAAGTAAGTAAACCGTTCCCCTCCTCGTCGGGGCGGGGCGGGGAGGGGTGTTTATTTTTAAAGTCACAGACAAGAAATCACAGAGCAGGCATCCGCTGAGCAGGACGACATACTGTGTTCTTACCAGGCTGTGCTCCGTGTCCTCTGGACAGTCCGCTTTTCCACCAGACAGGAAAAGGTGGTCGTCATTCTGCTGTCATGATACTTAACCTTTTCATGACTCTTGGTCAGATTTTATGGGCCTTGAGAGAAATGACATTTACAATTAGCCAATACAGGCATTTGTGAATCACCGCGAGTAGGAGAACCATTGGGGTATTGGACCAAAAGCCCTTCACCTCCTCTAGCTGGTTTTGCCGTTGGCAGGACTATTGATGGCTTGAGCAGACTGTCTCTTTTTCCTCCTGCTTAAATTACTTTCATTCTTAAATTCCTTTTTCATGCTGATATTAAGGCTGATGAACCTCTTCTAGGAGGACTTCTCTACAGCTTCAGTGTTGGTGACTTTGGGTGTGCAGGTCATTCAATTTCTGGTGACGGCGGGGAGAAAACTGAAGTTTTTAAAAATCTCAGACCACTTGTGGCATTCCAGTTACCTTCGTCCATCTGGTCACCTAGGCGACATTTTTGTATCGTGACTTGTAGTTCTTTCTCTGCATTTCCCAAGTGAACCAAGCCTGGCTGATCACAAGGTAGTTAAGTGAGTTTAGTCAAGAACTAAACTTTTCTCTCTTTCTGCTATTTTTTTTTAAGTAGCCATGGGCAGGGAGTACAGAGAAAACTGATTTCATGACACTGGGACAGCTGCCAGTCGCTTTTCTCACTGGTGAAGGTCATCTCACTCTCCCATAGAGGCTCTCTTTCCAAGTAGAAGACAGTGTTTTCCCGGGCTGGTTGGGCCTCAGAGGTGGTGGTGTGTTTGACACACCAGGCAAGTTTTAGAAGATAAGCAAGAAAACTAGATTCCATGAAAAATAGTCATCTAGAAGGTGGGCACTCTGAATGGTAAGACAGTGAGGCATGAAGGGAGATTGAGCCGTCAGAACTTTCTTTTCTCTAGAAAGAAATGGAAAATACTACATAGAGCTTCTCCCCCCGGGTCCAACTCCCATTAGACTTGAGTGACATTATGTCACATGGTTATGCCAACATTTGCCAGTGGTTGCCTTTGATTGAAATCTACTCACGCCCATTGGCCTATCGGCTGGTTGGTGGTGACCGTAGACCATTGACATTCCTAAGGGGTGTGGGTATCCATTGTCTTGTGTGGATGCACACTGGCAGAGTCCATGCTGAGGTATACAGCTGTGGCTTTGCTGTTGCTCCCCATCAATAGAGTGTGGACTGTCTCTTGCATTCTCCAAGTCAGCCCTTGTGGAACCCTCTGACAGTCTTAGGCTGGGCAGAACCTTGGGGGATATATTCCCTTCCTCTTGCAAGCAATGACGTAAACTTTTCCAAAAGCTGGCTGGTTCTTGGTTTCCCCAGAGAACGGACAACGCATAAAATCGTAGGTCATTTCTTCCTTCATTGGTGGGAAGGGCTCAAGTTGGTCATGAACATTTTACGTTTATACTGTCCCATGGAAAAAAAGGGACTACAACAAATATTAAGTTTAATCTACATTTGGTGTCTTAACTCCCTATGCCTCTTTTCCTTGTAGTCTATTCTGAGAGAGACCCATCAGGGTCTGCCCTGCTGTCCTTTGCTCTAGAATGCTCCTCGTTGAACAGGCTCCTCTTCTCTCTTGCCTGGGACCCCTGTGTCCCCAGCATGGGCGCTCAGCCAGAGCAGGAACCTGGGATCCTTTGGTGCAGTTGCTGATTGCAGATGGTGGTTGAGAAGAACTTCACTTCTTCCCATTATTATCTAGATCTTCCCAAGTTGGATGAGAAGCAGGACCCTAATGAGTCTTGCGTATCCAAACCACTGCCATTGGGTGCCATGACGGTCGGATTTTTACTTTCAAGTTCTCAAGGCCTTCTGTTGTTGTTGGTTCATACAACCTCGGCATTTGACTGTGTTACCTTCCTGCCTGGGCACATGTGTCTTTGGATTGTCACTAAGATTCCTTGTAGGATCTTAGGCAGCTGAAAGGACATCAGAGCTCTGGGGCGTGTTGCCAACGTGATAGTCCAAACACCTTCCCAGTGTTTCTTCCTGTCTCAGAGTGGTCAGAGAGAAGCCAGGCAGGATAGAATCAAGGGTTTGCCACAGAGCCTGTCCCAGGATTGCAGGCAGCTCCAGAGTTCCTACACGGCTTTGCCGTATTGGACAGCCCCTTTATATCCGTACCCCTTGCTTTTGGGACTGTGCTGTTCTGTAAGTCTTCAATTTTATATTTTATTTTTAATTTTTTTTTATTGGGGTTCTAAATAAGGCATTTGGGGATCTTGGGACCCTGGACCTTCCCATATATTGCCACAGGCCTTGGGATTCCAGAGTCTGTGGCGTGAGTCTGGGGGTGTGCTCCTTAACCCAGGGCACAAGGTTCCTTTCAGTTTTGCCAAGTTGTGTCATGGGTTTTTTGAAGCTGGACCGTAGGTCTTTTGATTTGTCTGGGGTATTTCAATTTATATTTGAAGTCTCTAGATATTACTGTCCATAACGTATTCTATGTGTTATGTGCAGAGACACACACAAGCACAAATTTTATTTCCTTACCTTGCATTTCTAGAGCTAGCCTGTCTTCGGAATGTCTTGACATAAACTATCAGATCGTAATGGCCCTGTATTCTGAAGTGGGTGGGGAAGCAGCGTTTAAGAAACTCCCAGAAGTCTGTGTGTTATGGGAGAGCAGGTAACATACAACCAGAATCCCATAAATAAGTAGCTCCTTAGGGCAAACCGTGGCCATTCATTTTGGTAAAAGCCGGTGTCTTCTCTTGGGCAAGGACAGACTCAACAGGTACATTTTAAGTGAAACTCACATCGGTGAAGAAACAAATTGTGAGAAAATGTGGAGGCAAAATGGAAATGGATCCTCCCTCCACGGCATGATGTGGTGGGCGGATTTTATCGCCCTTGACCGGCCGTGTTTGCTTGGGTCCGTATCAAGATGCATCTTCTTTTTGTCTCCTTCCCGCATGTAGAGACCTCATTAGGAAATTGCTGGTCGTTGACAGAACCCGACGCCTCGGAAACATGAAGGTCAGTGTTTGTTTTCCTACGTCTTACGCACGAGACACTCCCATCACGTGGCACCATACATACGTTTCTATTTATAGAGACAGTGATCGTGTTTAATTGTTGGCTGAAGTTCAGATCTGGGTGTCTGGGCATGCGAAATCCGCCTGGGTCTATACTGCATCTCTTCTTCCCTCCAGACGCGTAAATGACTCAACCGTCACCTCCAAGATGTCGGTATTTTCCTTAGTTATTTCGACGTTTCAAATAACGTGATGGACCTAGAACTCACGTACCATACATGCCTCCCCATTCTGAGTGTGCAGTGCAGCACCGTCTACTATGTTTGCAGAGTTGGGGAACCATCCCCAAAGTCAGTGTCGAAGAACATTTCCTCCTTCTCGGAAAGAAACCCCATACCCTGTGCTGTTGTTACTCAATCCTTTCATCCATCCTGCCATTTCAATTTCCCTGTTCTGGGCTTTCCTGTAAATGAATCACAGCATAAGTGATGTATTGTGTCCGGCTCCTCCCATGTTTTCAGGGAGATGCTAGCAGGTGTCAGTGCTTTGTTCCTAAGGACAAATCATACTCCATTCATGGATGGACCCCGCTGTGTGTACTCATCCCTCCGTTGAGGGACAGTTGGGCTGTTTTCTGCCTTTTAGCTCTTCTGAATAGTGCCATAACCGTGGACATGCATGTCTGTGTGGGAATTAATCATTTGAGAAAGTGTACCTCCTGTGTGGTTTTCACAAACTTTTCATGTGGAGGGGAATATATTTAAGAGATGATTGTGTAAATGGTATAATATCTTATATGCTCATTTTGATTCTGTTGTGGCACCACTGAGTCTAAGAGAATCTGTGAACATCTTCTCAGCTATTTCTGGTTCTGGATATCCATGGAGGAACTTAATCATGGGTCCATACCTTGGTCTTGTCTGCCGTAGTCTTGGGAGACACAGTAGACCTGTGCGTGAGGCTTGATTCACACCAAGCTCTCAGGACCATCTGTTGATGTGGGTATATTTGTGTCCAGTGGCTGCTGTAACAAAGGAGCAGAGTCTGAGATCCAGGCAGGGCAGGACCACTGAGATCCAGGTGGGGCAGGACCACTGAGATCCAGGTGGGGAAGGGAGCTCCCTCCAGAGGCTCCGAGGGGAGGGTCCTCCCTGCTTCTTCCAGATTCTGGGGTTCCAAGCATCCCTGGGCTTGTGGCCACATCCCTCCCATCTGTGTCTTTGTCTTCATGTGGCTTCTCCTCTGTGTCTGTGTCTCGCCTACTCTGTCTCTTGCAAAGACACCTGCCATTGGATTTAGGGCCACCCTGATTCGGGATGAGCTCTTCTCAGATCCTTCACTTAATCAGATGTGCCAAGACTCTATGTCCAAATAAGTTATTCTGCATAGGTACCAGGTGACATTTCACAAACTTTATGTTATGTTCAGATCTACTGGCTTCTTCCTATGTCACAGAATTCATGTGTTTCTGTCTTAACAATTCCCGACATTTAGTGAATTAAAAAAGTTGCTCCAAGGGCCATAAAAAGGAATGAGATGGGTAGGGTCAAAGGCTGAACACCTGGGAGGGATTAGGGTTAGGGATAGGGTAGGCGATGAGGTTGGGGTTAGGGTTAGGGTTAGGTTTAGGTTAGGGTTAGGATTTTCAAAGACCATGATGCCATTGACATCTGCAAGTTGACCATTGGTGTTAGCCTTGAGATTGAAGCAGACAGATCATAAGAAACCATTACTATTACACAAACATGGATAGTGTAATTGGAAAGTCCCGCTGCGTAGCTGTTAAGATATCTGATGTGGACATGACGGGTTTGAGCCCTAGTCATGTGACTTACTAGCATTGCAGTATTGAGCCAATGACACCATTTAGTCTGTATGATCACACCATCTAGGTCTGTATGATGAAGATGCTAAATTCTGAAGAAAACCATTGGGATAAAAACAGGCGGCAGACTCAGAAATGTCCTTCTGTCTGTCTTGTATCTCAGGAGCCTGAGCCAAAGTCCTACTTCTGTGTGTAGTCCAGACTGGTCCTGACAGGATTTCTTTCTACTCTGAATGAAAGTGAACAGAACACAACACCTTTATGTATATATTTTCCCTCCTAGGTCACAGTCCAGGGACAATGACTCAAAACATAGCACACTTTTTACATTTAATTTTACTTTTTAATTCTCTACTAAGTAGAGATTCTCTGGACTGTTTTCTTCCCTGTCCTGTCAAAATTCTGTCTACTGACGGTGCCTGTTTCTTTTGAAGAATGGAGCGGATGACGTAAAGCGACACCGGTGGTTTCGAACGGTGGATTGGGAGGCGGTCCCACAAAGGAAACTGAAGGTACAACATATGTATGAGGGTGACTGTTGGCTCGGAATTGTTACCTGTCCTCAGCAAGGGGCAGAGTCTGATTATGACTTGTTTACTTATAGCTGATACATTATTTATTTGTATACTACAGCTGATCAGCTCAAATCATTAATAAGCCAAGATCCCTTTTCAGTGAAAATCTTACTGCTACAGAGACACGTAGAGGTAACGGGTTAAGACCCCACATTTTACAATTGGGTTTTTTGAGACCTGGCTTTGTCCCTCACTTGAACTATGACTAGGATGAGTCCTATCCCACCAATTTCTAATTGGGAATGATAAATGTTGTAACACAGATCACATGTTTGTCCAACATTTATGGATATTATACAGTGACGGTGGTAGTATTTTCTAGGTCACCTTTCTTTGAACTGAATATATACATGTGCATACACACATAGCACACACGCACACACATTTTTTTTTTAAATTATTTATTTTAGAGGAAGAAAGAGAGCATACACATGTGAGGGGGGACAGAGGGGGAGGGAAAATCTTAGCCTGACTCCTAGAGCTGCTGGGGGACTTGAGCTCACTGCCTTGAGATCGTGTCCTGAGCCAAAATCTACAGCTGGACACTTGACCGAGAATCGAAATGTATTTTTTTCTTTTCTTTTTTTTTTAATTTTAAAAAATATTTTAAGGATTTTATTTATCTATTGACAGAGACATAGTGAGAGAGGGACTACAAGCAGGGGGAGTGGGAGAGGGAAAAGCAGGCTCCCAGCTGAGCAGGGAGCCCGATGTGGGGCTTGACCCCAGGATCCCAGGATCATGACCCGAGCCAAAGGCAGTTGCTTAACAGTGGAGCCACCCAGATGCCCCTGAAATGTATTTTTGACAGGAATATTCAATATTGACATTCTCAACCTTGGACTTTTAGAGTCAATGGAAGGACTTTAAAAATGCTGATGCCTGGCCCCCAACCCAGAATGTAGGGTTCAGCCCAGACCACCAGTGTCTCCATGAACTGTTTTTAAGTGTTTTAATGTATTCAGTGACTAATTTGTTAAAATTAAATAAACAACATATTTTCATCATTCAAAAACCAAATCAGTATTAGAAGATGTGCATTACTGAGTGTTATTCTCTTGCTCTATTTCCTCCCAAAGCCCATTATTTTTATAAATAAAGTTTTATTATTAGCACACAGCCACCTGCATTCATTTACATGTCGTCTGTGGCTGATTTTCCCCCACCAGGGCAGAGCTGAGCATTAAGCAAAGAAATTCCTCTGCCTGCGAGACCAAAAATATTTACTGACTGGCTCTCTACGGGAACCTTTGGTTGACCTTTTCAGTGCCAGTGACCTCATTTTCTTGATGCTGGATTGAGGCTTGGCATTGGTGATACTATCAGTGGAGCCTGCTCTTGTTGACTTCTTTCTGGGATTTTCCAAATTCTGGCCACTGGACCAGCTACTTCAGTATCACTCAGACCTGGGCAGGCCTGGGGATCTGCGTGAACAAGGAATCTGGGTGGTTCTCCAGTCTCAAATTTAAGAAGCAAGGGCTGGCTACCATCTTTTCTCCCTTTGTTCCTCATAATGCACCATTGGTGGACACCTTACTCACAGTATTTCTGGTTCAGAACTTTCCATGTTCATAAATAATGCAAGGCCAACTTTGGTTTTTCTGTGTTTTCCCAAGTCATGTCTGTTGATATGTTAAGTTGTAGACAAAAAGGGATGCACGTCCCATCCAGGTGCCTAATGTTTCCTCTTGACTTTGCCTCTGTGTTTCCCCCTGGTCACTTAGCCTCCCATCGTGCCGAAGCTATGCGGTGAGGGTGATACCTCGAACTTTGAAGCGTACCCCGAGAATGACTGGAACACGGCCCCTCCAGTGTCACCAAAAGATTTGGAAGTCTTCAAGAATTTCTGAGGATGGGAATCCTCATCTGGAAGGTGTATCTTTAGATATACTAATTATGCATCAGTGAAGATGGTGTGTCCCCCTATCAAGGGGATGTTGGCGTTGGCCAAGCAGGGCTTCCCTTGTCCCCGGGGACTTGAGCAGTGAGGCAGAGCTAGATGGAGTCCTTCTAGCATCAGCTTAGTCAATGCCCAGGGTTTGTTACACAAGACATGTGGTGTGGCCCAGAGACAGCGTTGCCTCCAATGTCCCACTCCCCAGACACTCCTGTTGGGGCAGAATCCATATCCAGCTAAGACCCCTGTGAAATCTGTGTGTACCTGCACATCCCAAGGCACAGCCCCTTTGGTAAAAAAAAAAAAAAAAAAAAAAATTAAATCCCTGAGTCCTTGTGTTCTAGAAACCCTGAGTTCCAGACCAGCTTCCTCCCAGATACCAACTAAATATTTTCGGAAGGGTTTTTTTTAGACCCCCTTTCTCTAAAAACTGTTGACGGCAGTGAACACCTCGATGGAATTGGCTAAACTCCATTTGACCATTAAAAGAATGGATCTTTGAGTCATTTCTTGGAACCTTTAAGGTCTGTGACTCTGTGTGGAAGTGATGGCTTTGAAGGATCTTTTGAACATGGGTAGTGAAGACCTTTCAGTTACTCCCAGATCTGTGAGGAGCTTGGTGATGTATAGCACTTGGTTTTTTCTTCTCATGACATGCAGGCAAGAAAAATGGCAGGAAGAGAAGCAAGATACAACCAATGAGAGGTCTCCTCCTTGACTTTCCTTGGTTCTTTTTTGGGGCTCTGTTTATTCCCCCAACAGTACTTATGCAGAATGGGAGAAATAACTGGTCAATACAACATCCAAGTTGACACTGTTCTAGAACCCTTGCAAGGAGGGACACGTTGTGTACCAGAGACCTCTACTCTCTGCTGGTCTTGCCACGCAGATCCTGAGGAGAAACCTGCCTCAATGTTAAAATGTGAAACAAAAATTCAGTGAGAGAGAAGACAGGTGTCCCTGTGGATGAGAAGGGAACATGTCTGCTTGATGGGTTTTAGTGTTTTCAGCACGTCGTGACCATTCTCCTGAGGTTCTCTTAAAAAAGATTCTCTTTAGCTTTAACAGCTTCTGCAAAGCTCGTGAAGGCCAGTTAATGAGTTTTAAAGGTAGGAGGTGTTTCTAAATTGGGGTTTTGCTTTCTCTTCTGTTCATTTGCTTCAATTTTGAACGATTTGCCTGTAATATTTTGTGAATGATTTTTATCCAGTCGTCCTTAAATGGAAGGCGTGATCCATCTTCCATCTTGATGGAAGACGTGCTATGTTTTCTAGTGCACGACACTTAGTTGATAAGCCAGAGGACTGCAGCCTTTTTGTAACAGGGATACTGTTAAATTTACTTAAGGAGACACAAATCTGACATCTGATGGGGTCTATCGTGTACTTGGGGGATAGTTTTCTATTCATGGTTGGCAGTTGTTAACCCCAGCAGCCCCAGATAGGTTTTTAACAGATTCTGGAAACAGGAATAACTTTCTCAAGGCAGGGCATATCCTGGGGAATATACGCATAAATGGCATTTTTTTGTGTGCCTGGAGTCATCCTTGATGGACTTCGGCCAGTGGTGGGGACGCTGTTTGATGACCTTCTCGATGAACCTGGGGAAATCAAGAAATCATGTCATGATCACATGACTTTGTGTTTATTCCACAACCTTGGATTTTGGTCTCTTGCTGGAGCAGCTAGATATCTTAACATTTGACTCTCTTTCCCCAATTTTGCACAAAGGATGGGGCAGATCCGGCGTTTTCAGTGCCGAGTAAACAGGCGTGACCATCCGTGAGGGAAGGTTATTTCTTCGTGAAGCAAAATGGTCTCCCATTGATGATGCCCAAGCTCAGCTTAATGCCCACTCTCCAGAGCCACTTAACAGCTGTATGACTAACCCACTCACCTTTGGAAAGTAAAGTCTCCCATCTCTTTAGCTCATGGAGGGGACAGTTAGGACGCCTGGCAGGGAGAGACCTTCCATTTGGGTTTTTATTTGACTTTAGCGTTTGACTTGAGATATTTTCTCTCTAGCTGGAAAGTTCTGCTGTGAACACATTGAGACAAGACCTGGTTTTGCTTGTGGAATCACTGTCCTCTCTTTGCGTAGATGAACATGGATAATTCTATGTGTGAAGCCATCATATCCTATTTGAGATTCACCGTTAAAATACTGCTTAGCCTTTTTTTTTTTTTTTAAAGACTTATGTACTTAGAGATAGCATTGGCAGGAGGGGCAGAGGGAGGAGAATCAAGCAGACTCCACGCTGAGCAGAGCCAAACATGGGGCTCAATCTCACGACCCTGAGAGCAGGACCTGAGCTGAAACCAAGACTCAGATGCTTAACTGACTAAGCCACCCGGGCATCCCACAGCTTACTGATTTTATTAATAAACATTCATAGAATTCATGCTTGTGGATCTTTGCAAGAAGAATTGCAAAGGAATGTTTGTTCTTGTGTATTATGGAGTTATTTTTGAGTTGTTAGTACGATTATTATAAAACTTACCCAGTTATTCTGAAAACGAACAAAGCCCTTTTTTAATTTGTGTCTCAACTAGGATGATTTGAACCTGCTGGGAGCAAAGAGCTGCACATCCGCTGTGAAGAAGGGTCGCGTCCATGTGATAAGGACTTTTCCGTATTCTAGAAGTCCGGATGTACATGAAGAGACTGCATATCCGTACAAAGTCACGGATCTGGCATTATTTAAGCAACTGGAAATTAAGCATCATTAAGCAACTGGAAATCTACTGCACAGTAGGACCTTTCGGAAAATTGTTTGGTTGTAGATTTTTATCTTATCTCTCCGTGTGATGACCCTACTGTGATGTCTTGGTTTTCCTCGTAGACTTAACTTTATGAGTTTGAACTGAACGTGTTTGGTTATAACAGATGGCGCGTGCGTGTGTGTGTGTGTGCTGCATGCGTGTGTACGTGTGTAAAAAGACCGTGGGACTGGTGCACAGGAATTGCACCGTGATGTTCATCTTCATACTTGGGCAGAGCCTGTGGTTTTGTAGCTTGTGAGGAAACCTGTTGTGGTGGTCCATGTCCCGTATCTTTCATGCTTCCTGTCTGGTGACTTTAGGTCTTGAAACCAGAAGGAAAGACAAGGATGCATCCATTTGAGTTTGAGTCTGAGAATACCAGTGGCCATGAACGTTGTTCAAGGCATGGAATGCCGTCCAGAAATTTCCTGCATCACATCTGGAAATTCCGTAGTCCATTGTGGTGGTGATGGGGGAAGTGGCAGGTGTTTACCTGATAATATCCCATTTGAGCTCTATGTCCAGCCAGATGCAGAGCTAACAAGTGACTTTCCACATTGGCTCAGTTGCACAGGTGACTTTCATGCAAGCGTGTTTTTATTTTAACTTCCATTGTGGGAAGTGTAAGATGCAAATGAGCTATAGGGTGTCCGTGTTCAATGTAGTAGAAATTAATCCCTCTTGGTTCTTCTGTTTGGGTGTGTCCAGCACACTCTTGTTTCGTAGGCAGGACGGGCTTGTACAGACTTATTAGTGGGTGAGATTTTGTCTTTTCCTGTTTGGACCTGATTGTGAAAGTACCATGAAGAGAGCACCCTGCCCATGCTTTCCCCTTGGGATTGACTTAATGCAGGGTGGGTGCAGAATGGGCTCCAGTGGGAGTATGGCTAGGTGTGGGTCTTTCCAGAAAACGAGGCATGCAAAGAGGCCCTGGGCGTCTGTACTCTCTGTGATGCATTGCCTTGTCTCTCTGCTGGCCGTGACTCAGCTGGACAAACAGAGTTGCTCACATCTGCATTGTGTCTGCTCATAGGGCTCAACCATGACCTTCTGCAGGGATGTCTGTGCACTTAACTAGTAGGTGCCAGAGCCTTTGTGACCACAGAGGGACATCCACATAGAACTCCCAAGACCCTGTCTCTACCCTTCCTTTCTTCCCATGGTTGGCCCAAAAAAGTCCACCTCCTTGGGTACTGGGTGTGGGAGCAGCACCTGCCCTGGGCGATGTGTTCCTGAAATGGGTGTGGGGAAGAGGCAAACCTGGGCACCCTCTCAAGGCTTCTCCAGCTCATGTGTTCTCCAGTCTCCTTGTGGATTCTTGGCTGTCGTAGACATTATTATTCTCCAGTGCTGTGCCTGGAAAGACCTTTTCTGTCCATGTAACCATTTGTACCTCTCCTCTGTGATCACATATGTAGACGTGGAGAGCCGCCGTGTGGGAAAGTCATACATTTCGTTGAGCAGCAGAATGTCAAAGGCTACATAGTCGCCTACCAGATTTGGCCAGATCCCACTCACAAGTCAGAAGGCTGGGGTTCTGTGTGCTGCGAGGTGGATTGAAGAACATGTGCACCCACCCGAGCTTTAAAAGACCCTGAAATCAAAGCCACGGCATATTTCCCCCTTTCTCATACATCACCTGCTCTTCAAATACAAATCCAATGAGTAAGGTCAGGGTGACTCCAAGATTTAGTAAAATAAATGGTTTGCAATGAGTAACTCAAAGGAAAATTATTTTTAAAGGGCGAGCTGTAAGGATATCCCAACAGAAACAGTGTTTTCAGTCTGGACTGAGCAAACCCCGTGCTGGTTTGCATTAAGTAGGGAGCCAGAATGGGCATCGCTTTCAGCACAAAGTGTCTCATCATGGACTGTTACAAGTCTGACGCTGACAATTAACTGCCTCCTCATCGACTGTTACAAGCCTAAATCGGCAAAGGGATGGTGCACCCACGTGGGGAAAGCAAATATCTCACGTCCCCTGACTTATAAAAATAAATTATTATTTTGGAGCCCTGTGCTTAAAAAAATAAAAATAAATGAAACACCTTTCTTGAACATGATAAAGCATTGTATTAGACACTTTGACCCTTATGCATGTTTTCAGGTTTAGTTCTCACTGTCCCGGAATTAATATAGGATGTGAAAATAGCCTGAAGAAAGCATGAAATGAGATGCCTTAATATTGGACAGATATGCACACACATACACACACATGCACACACGCCAACATTGGAATGCACGGATCACATGGTTCTTTAAAAACATGGTCATCGGCCGTGAGCCATGCAAAACAAATTAAAAACTAAAAGGAATTCCAAGAATACCAGATGGTGTTAAACTCAGTCTTGCCATTTCAATATTCAAGGTGGCACACGCCATGTGTTAACGGCCCGTGGCTGGACTGTTAAATTAAGCAGGGTGACGTAATGCAAAGACTGATTTAATCAAAATGAGTCCCAAACACATGGGACACTCATGGTATATCCTTGAAAAGTAGTCTGCTCGGCGGGGGCTCTCTGAAAATTTCAGGTATCTGATCGGATATCTGCGTGCAAAAGTCACAAGAAGAAATGTCATGGAACTACTCGCAAAATCTGCATCAGAAAAAAAAAAAAAAAAAAAGATAAACTCCTTTTCGTTCTATGCAATTTTATGAGTTGGCAATATTTTCTTAAATACAGATACCATAAAAAAAATAAATAATTCCTCAGGAAACACGTGTTTTGCAAAGAAATGTGTTGGGGCGGTTGCTGTTTTTCTAAGGGGATTATCACCAGCCTGCTTGAACACACAACTGTAAAGCTCAGAAGGAAATTGAGTCACAGCTGGCCATCCAGCAGATCCTACGTTGGGGCCAGCCAACTTTTCATTTCTTGCAGAACACATGCGAGAACCTTGCTTGGCGTAAACGTATCTGCTGTGGCGATGGGCACTTTGTGGTTTCTGCTGTTGACATGATGATGCGTCAAAAGAAAGCCCGGCAAGAAGACTCATGTGCCGAGCTCATGTCCTTGTGATGGCTTCACACTCCTAGTCCCATTCCTGCCCACCCACCTGTCCGTCTGGTACAGGGCACTGTTTCATTCTGTGCTCTCTGCCTAAGAACTCCCTTGGTACCAACGACAGAAACACCAGTACCACTAGACAGTCCTGTGACGTGCGATGCGTTTGCCATTTCTTTGTATGACTTCAGCTGCCTCTAGATTTTGGACCATTTTAACTGTGAAAATAGGGCTCTGTGCCATCAACTAAAAAGACCCCAGTGCCCTCCAGTCTCCAGGCACCGAGAGCTACCCAACCCCGGCGAGGGCTTCAGACTGCATCAAATCCCAAGACCACATCAAAATTCTCATTCTAGCCACTTGGTTATTGTATTGCAGGAAAAAATACTTGGTTGGATTTTTCCCCCAAGCAATAGATTTTATACCCCAAAATGAATACATTCACAGAAGCCCCTGAGGGCTCCGTGGTGGAGACTGAGAAGATGATGCCGAAGTTGCTCTTTTTCTGGAGGCCCATCCACCGAGACTATGGGTTTTATCTGCGTTGGGCAAGTCCTGTGTACCTATACTGTGTGTCCCTATGTCTTATGGAGGTGAGAAGGCCTTCTCTTCACTTCACTTCCAGTGGACGAAGTCCACTTACCAAAAACAAGAAGATAAGCACATGAACTGTTGTGTTAATCATGTATTTGGGTAGTTTGGGGTATGTGCGTGCGCGTGTGTGTATGTCTTGGTGGCGAAGGATGTGGGAGACGTGTTTTCTCCAAGTATTATGTTTCCCTATCAAGTTGACTTTGCAGACCCCGTGGGCTTAACGGTCCTTTGTAGTAACAGGGAAACGCTCTGTCATGCTTTCCTATAAATTATTGTGTTGTAATGCATTCTGTTGTGCTTTCCTTGACTTTTCCGTGGTGGACAACTGTCTTAATTTAAAAGCCATTATGTGTTTGTTAGCAGATGGGATTTCAAGCCTTTTGACACTCAGGGCATCTTGTCCTCTGAGATGGGTCTTCAGCTCTGCAGAACGGTCATAGCTTCCTTCTTCCTTGCGCCGTGCTATGGGCAGCCTGGCCGGGGGGCCCCGGGTTGGCTGTGGGATGCCGCAGACACGAGACGGAGTGCCTTTGCGGGTGCGGTGAGCCCCGGCGAGCCAGCACTGGGATCCCTGTGGGGTCATCCCAGCTTCTCATGTGGGGAAAAAAAAAAAAAAAAAAAAAGTCTGTTGCTAATTCTTTCAATTCTTGCACAATGAAAATCACTGTGATTTGTATATATACCCTAGGAAAATTTTACTGCTGCCTAATTTATGTAATAATACTATTCATTCCAGGTTTGTTTAATAAAACTTTGTATCTTTTAAGATGCCTGATTGTGGTCTCCTCCTTTGGTTATGGGACAAGTTTGTCTGTGTTCAATGAGTTCAAGGAGTCAGCATTGTCTCTTGTTAATTTTTAATTTTTTTATTGAGGTATCATTGACCTATGGTATGAGTTTCGGGTGAACCACATAATGATTTTATCTCTATAAATTGCAGAATGGTCAACACCACCAGTGTAGTTAATATCCATCACCACACATGGTTGTGAACTTATTTTTCTTGTGACAAGAACTTTTAAATTCTTTCTTCTGGGCAAGTTTCAAGTATATGATACAGTATTACTGTATTTCTTTCTGCAAAGGGCAGGATGGTAGATATTTCAATATTGCTGGATACACTGTGTCTGTCAGGAGCACAAAAGCTTCCCTAGACAGTATATAAACAAATAGGCTGTGTTCCAATAAAGTTTTATTAAAACAAAAGCACAGTTCAGGGGCCAGATCTGTTGCCCAGGCCACACTTTACCAGGTTCTAATCCCGTGCCAGAGGATGAATTTGCACATCACTTTTGCAGCTTGTTAAAAATGTGCCATCTTCATCGTTATAAATAAATAAGTTATTTGATTGTGTATTGTCTTTACTCACATAGCTCGACCCTCAGCTTTCCAAGTCACCTTCTGCTGGCTAAAACCACGCTGCCTCATCACTCAGGTCAACCCCTGCCATCGGTAACACTGACAGCACCTGCTAGAGCCGGGTAGCAGAACGTCCCAGCAGACTGAGGGTCCCACCGGAGCCTGTTAACCTGGCGACCAAGCTTGTCCAGTTCTCCTCCTGGAAATCCCTTGCAAGAAGGAATCTTACGGGGACAAGCAAGGCAACTTGGGATCTGGTTCCAAACCTGGGCAGGGACTGTTCCAGAATTCCTGTAGAGTAGGTGCTCACATGGTGACATTCTGCTTTGGGAGAGGGAGTGATGTGTGTGTATGTACGTGTGCATGTGCATATACATTTTGGAGGAAAGCCAGAAGGTTCTTGAAGGATGGATAGAGATTATCCAGGGAACATGTTCTTGATGTTTTTGGATACCCTCATAGGGTTTTTTCTTTTTCCTTGTATTTATTTTTTTTCTTTTCTAAACCACACATTATTTTTATGCAGGTCTCACTTCCCTGGAAGCCATGGTCATTTTGCATTTTCATTCAAGGGATCAGATAACCTTGTCCCCAAAACCTTAAGGAAAAGATTTGAGTGGATGTAACATTTTTTTTTGTTTAAACCACTCATTCATTGTTTCCATATCGTAGCTGTTGGAAATAGTGGTATTGTGGACATGGGAGTGTGCAGATCTTTTTGAAAGACAAATTGAAACCACAGTGAGATGTCATGTTACCCTTGTTAGACTGGTTGTCACTGAAGATGAGAGATAAGCATTGGCGAGGATGTCTGAGAGACTGGAGCCCTCGTGCGCTGTTGGTGGCCATGCACGCTGGTGCAGCCACTGTGAAGCACGGTGTGGCGGTTCCTCAAGGTACTAAAGATGGAGCTTTCATGGGATTCAGCAGTTCCATTATCATCTAGTATTTAAAAATAACGCCAAGCATAGGGTGTCTGCCCACTTTAAAGGTAGCAGAATGGAGCCCCAGAAATTTGAGAGCTCACAGTTCATCTATCACAGAGCTCAGATTTCAGCACCCTGTGGTTCCTGCTCATTCCAGCGAACCATGTGACGATGTTTCACACTAAAACTAACAAGATGCTCATTAAACCAAGAACCAGATTCTCTGTGTTCTTCTGATGAGAACATCGGACACCGGATAAAAGTCAAAACGCTGAAGACCTACGGTGACTGTATTCATGGGAGAATTTGGGATTTGATGCTTTGCTTTGGGCAGAAAACTATGATCTACTTAAACTCCGCTTAGTCAGCTGATCTGAGGTCTATATTAACAGGCAAGTTGCCTTCCAAAAGTTCATGCAAGAAACCATCTTATGAGCTGTGAAGTTACAAGCGGAGATAAACTTTTTTTGTTTTGGTGGTAAAGGACACGTAATATGAAATCTACGTTCAACAAAATGTTCAGTGCACTCTACGGTGTAGCTAACTGTAGGCAAGGTGTGGGATGACACATCTCTGAAACACAGTCACCTTGCAGAACCCAGATGTCGTGCTCGTTGAACAACAACAACCCGTTTCTCGGTCTCTCCCCCAGCCAACAGTTGGCCAACGCAGGGAGCTGCCCGCCTGGGTCTTGACTTCCACCCGAAATAAATCTTAGTTCTCAAGGACATCATGGAGAAAAGACTCAGGCTTTAGTGTCTCGTTACAAGCATCTGGCTTTGAGCCCAGTGCAAAACCAGCTCTTACGGCGCCCTTGGGAGCAACGTCTCGGAAAGCGACTGGCCAAAAAACAAATCTTCGTAATGAATCAGAATTTGTGTGCAGGCTGCTTAAAACCAGTGTCTTGGAAAAAGGGCAGGGGGAGCCCCACAAAAGGCAAAGATTAAAAAGTGAGGTCAGTCCAGTAAGTGGAAACTGCACAAAGGTCACCTGCCTGGCAGAGATGTGAGTTGTTTGGTCATTCTGCACCATGCTGAGTTTTGAGGATGAGTAATGACCCAGATGTCTGAAAGGCCAGGATGGGGAAATTTGGCATGATGACCGATCCATTAGAGTGCTCCCAAATACCCATTTCACTGTCAACAGATGGTTAGACATGTTTTCTTTCTCTTGGTTCCTTTGTCTCTCCTACCGAACTCTACACTGTCCCTTGTCTTAAGGGGAGCAGACGCTGAGGTTCAGATTTGGGAAATCTGTGCCACTTTTGGATGTATTTTTTTTTTTTTTTCACATTTATTTGATGGACGCCAGGTTGCCTCAGTTGGTTAAGTGTCTGCCTTCAGGTTGGGTCATAATCTCAGGGTCTTGGGATGGAGCCCTGCCTCAGGCTCTCTGATCAGTGGGGACTCTGCTTTTCCTTCTGTCTCTGTGATCTCTCTTGCTTTCACTCTCTCCAATAAATAAATGGAAATCTTCAAAAAAAAATGTAAAAAGTTGAGTCTAGTTGACGACAGAGTGTTACACTACATTCAAGTGTACCATATAGTAATTCTGTATGGTTTTCTGTACGTTAATGCTGTCCTCACCATGGTGTGTCCGCCATCTTTCCCCATACAACGCTGTCACAATACCTTTGACTGCATTTCCTACGCTTTGCCTTTCATCCCCGTGACTCACTCCATAACTGGGCGCCTGTGTCTCCCACACGCTTCTCTCAGTTTATCCACCTCCCCACCTTCCTCTTTGGTAACCACCACGGTGTTCTCTGCATTTGTGGGTCTCTTTCTGCTTTTTGTTTGTGTCTTTGTTCACTTGTTTAAGATTCCACATATGGGTGAAATGGTAATTGTGCTTTTCTGAGTTATTTCAGTTAACATAAGCGAAATGGATTTCTAGGTCCATCCGTGTTCTCTGAAAGGGCAACGCCTCATCCCTTTTTAGGGCTGAGTAATTATCCCTTGTATTTAGACATCGCATTTTCTTCATCCGTTCCTCTATGAATGGATACTTGGTTTGCTTCTTAGCTTACATCTTGGCTGCTGCAAACATAGGCATGCACACATCTTTTTGAATTAGTGCTTTTCTTTGGTTAAATCTCCAGTAGTGGGATTACTGGATTATATGGTAACTTTATTTTTAACTTTTTGAGGAACCTCCATTCTGGAATGGCTGCCCCAGTCTGCATTCCCCCCAACAGTGCCCGAGGGTTCTTCTTTTTCCCCATCCTTGCCAACACTTGCTGTTTCTTTTCTTTTCTTTTTTTCTTTTTTTTTTTTTTTTTAAATTTTAGGGGCACCTGGGTGGGTCAGTGGGTTAAGCCTCTGCCTTCAGCCCAGGTCATGATCTCAGGGTACCGGGATTGAGCCCTGCATTGGACTCTCTGCTTTGCGGGCAGCCTGCTTCCCCCCCCCTCTCTGCCTGCCTCTCTGCCTACTTGTGATCGGTGTCTGTCAAATAAATAAATAAAATCTTTTTAAAAAACTATAAGAAATAAATTTTAGCCACACAATATAATCTTAAACATCATTGGGGCTTAACACCAGATCCTGCAAGCTGTGATTTGCAAACCCTCTCTGTGACATGTTGGGCAGAACTATCCAGAATCCCTCCCCCACAGATACACCTGAGACAAAAGTTGAGAAGACACTTCTAACGTATGACAGGAATAACGTACAAAGAGTGTTCTCAGATACGGCTTTATTAATGTCTAAATGCAGCAGCATTTCATTTCAAGTTATTATTTTCAGTACTAGTGGGGAGTCACTGGATTGAATGTGTGACCTACTCTTGCATCTTGCGTAGTGTTAGAAGAGCAGTTGTTTTGTGCAAACCCTCATTGCCTGCCTTGAATCTTGTTGCCTACCTTGAATCTCGTTACTTTTCTGTGTTAGATTGGAACTCAGTATTGCTGATTTTATTTATTTATATTTATTTATTTGAGAGGCAGAGAGGCAGGCAGAGAGAGAGGAGGAAGCAGGCTCCCCGTTGAGCAGAGAGCCCGATGCGGGACTCGATCCCAGGACCCTGGGACCATGACCCAAGCTGAAGGTAGAGGCTTTAACCCACCGAACCACCCAGGCGCCTTTAGTATTGCTCATTTAAGGAAGGATTGAAAGCCAGCTGGGGTCGAAAAGAAACCGTTTGCCATCTTTCCCATGATGTCTGTGACTCGAAAACTGGAATCCCTTTTTTATTTTTGTTTCTTCATTCCCACTTTCCCACAGGCACACACCAGCCCTCCGTGCAGTACATGAGCATTTATTTTACAGGGCCGTATTAATGGGCCGTCACTATGTCATGTTTTCTTTTCTGTAGTTCCTACTCCAATCTCAGTAAATTTGTACTCCCCCCCCCCCCCCAACAACTTTGGGTCAAAATTGCCATGGTCATCGGATATTGCATTGTGTTTTACAGTCTGCTTTGGGAATCCAGTTGGATGGATTTCCCTTCCTAATGGTGGTGGGATATTTTTGTCAGCCCTTGGCAACTGGTGATGGGGCCACCAGCCCCTCAGTACTAACCTTCCCTGATCCTCCTTGAGGACCCCATAGGCACTGGACTTCTCGAGACACTGGTGTGTTCTCTTTTCCAAGGAGAAAGAGGTGCTTGCGGGTTTCTTTGTGTTTGTCTTATTATTTGAAGATAGAGGTTTGGCTTCTACGGCCAAAGAATCCAGCCTGTCCTTATCAGGATGGGGGACCTCGAAATACTATCCATCTCCTTGTGTCTGAACCCCACGTGTATATTTTCCTTCTTTTGGTGATTCCTCTCTTCTGTGCCTTGGTCTTCACTGAAAGTTGGCTTCTGACCTCGAGAAACTATTCTTTGAGGGGCGTCTGGGTGGCTCAGTGAGTTGGGCGTCTGACTCCTGATTTCAGATCGGGTCATGATCTCACCGTGTTGGGCGCTGTACTCAGCGGGGTGTCTGCTTGGGAAGCTCTGACTCCCTCTGCCTCTCCCCTTTCTCTAAAATACATAAATAAATAAATAAATAAATAAATAATAAAGAAATCTTCAAAAATTCTTCAAAAAATTAAAATAAACATTGTTTAAGTAATGATCAGTAAACCTCCTGGTAGGGTTCCAATACAGTAGTAGATGTAGTTTCTAGCCAAGCAAGATATATGTGGATAACCCACTTTTAAAAATCAATCTTTCTTCTTTCTTTCTCTTCCTTCCTTCTTTCTCTCGGCACATGGTTCACTCCTCACACTGGTAATATTGAATAGTTAAAGTTAATTATTGAAAAACTGTTTTAAGTATTAAAATATGTAGATAGCATTGTATTTAATTAATATTGTACATATTGTACTATTAAGGAGTAATTTAGGAAATTTTAACGGTGCACCTGCATCTTAAACATAGCACGGAAACAAGAGCTACTTAACCACATAGAGAGTCACACTACTATCAGTATCTTTGTTGAGCTCTCTTCCATGTGTCTGTGAACCATTTGCCTGTCTTCTTTGGGGAAATATCTCTTCAGGTGTTATGCCCATTTCTTGACTGCATTTCTTGGAAAACGATGGCCTTAAAGACTATTTTGACATTGGGGAGCATTTGAGAGTCACTCACACAGCAAAGCGATGAGAGAAACAAGCTTTGTTTCAACGTGGATGACAAGATTGATCTTGGTGCCAGGGTGAGATCCCGAGTCATCACACGGTGAAAGCTAGGACAGGTGGTGCCAATGCACCAAAGCAAGAGTGTGAGCTTGGCTTGTGCGGCCTTCCAGTTGCGTGGAATGGGAGAAACCATGTAGAGAAAATGGCAAACCAGTTCATACAACGAGAGCCCCCAATGCACAGATAGACAGAACGTGTCCCTGGGCGCAGAACTCAGTAGGAGAGAAAAGAGATGTTGGAGACGCCCATGTGGCATCTCCATTTTGCATTTTCTGATGGGTTCTACTTCCCCCCATGATCCTGTCTTGAACTTTTCTTCTAAATGTCACCAGCATTAGATCTTCTCCAAAGCCGAAAGTATGTACAACAGCAATGTGGGGGAGTCGTGAGCTGGAGTCAGGCTGGGTCATTGGAAGAACCCTGGACTATTAGAGACCTGGGTTTGAGTCCAGATTCTACATCTATCTGGAGCCAAGATGGTGGGCAAGTTAGCTGCTCTGCACTGCCATGTCTCCATTCGTGATGACAGCTATTCCTGTCTGTGTCTTTCTGATCCCAATGCTGGAGTGGCTTCTCCTGCCCTCCAAGCAAAAGACAATACCCTCACAATATGCACAAAGCCGTCCTGAGTCTGCTTTCCATCATACAAGACTCCCTCTTGTCAGTTCAGTTCTGGATGCCCTGGCTTCTGCTCATTGAGAACATCCCATGGTAACTCCTGCCCCAGGACCTTTGCTCTGCCTCTTCTTCTCTGCTTTTCCCTCAGTCCATCTTTTCCCTGTTTTGGTAAAAGACTCTGTGTTTTCCACATTCCAGCTTCCCACTGTTCCAGAGTCCGAGTCTGTGTTTGCTTCTGTGAGTCTGTCTGCCAGCCCGATGGTTAGCTTCTCTTTTCTTGAAATATGTACTCTCAAGTGGAGTCCCATTGTGGAGCCAGCATTATAAAGAAATCATTATAAATCACTCTTCACCATTTCTTCCACTTCTGAACTTGGCCACAGATCCCGTCGCGAGGGTCTTGCTTGTTATTTTAGGTTATGGATGCCAAATAAAACTTTTATTAATTTCATTTTTTATTGGCGGCCACTTTATGTTGGAGTACAGTCTGTGTGTAGCAATGGGAGGTTCCTTCGCCCGTGTGGACCCAGTGTATTTCTATAGCATTTGAAAGTAAATTAGCAGAGGGGCGCCTGGGTGGTGTAGTCAGTTAAGCCTCTGATTTGGGCTCAGGTCTTGATCCCCAGGTCCTGGGATGGAGTCTTGCATCGGGCTCCCTGCTCAGCGAGGAGTCTGCTTCTCCCTTTCCCTCTGTGCTCTCTTGCTCTTTATGAAATAAATAAATAAATTCTTTAAAAAAAAAAAAAAAAGTAAAGAAAACAAAGAAAGAAAGTAAATGAGCAGATCTTCTGCAAAACATTATTATCCTTCTTGGCAGTTGTTGTAAAGAACAGGGAAGTTGCAGTGGGCTGAGTTTCTGCATTGCAAATGTTCCCATTTTCAGGTTTACCCGTCTGCTTTGTGTCTAAGTAGAAGTTGGCAGCAGAAGGCATGTGTCTCCTCAATTTGTGTTTATGCTACGGGTCTACTAGCTTACTTTCAGGACGTCTTGGTAGCTCGGAATTTTTCCTAGAGGCATTCCAGATTTCCGCTGCACATTCTTCTTCGCGCCTGTCACGCCCATCACCAGCACCAGCATATCCCGTACGCACCGAGAAACCCCGTTTATGGCTTGCAAACACCACACCGCCATGTGCTTTCCTTGAAACTCGGTTGCAGATGGGTTTAGGTCTCCTGCAATGGTGTGCTGGTCAGCTAGTTCCTCTCCTGGGAAAATAATGCCCAGATTTGCAGTTTTCGCCCATTTCCATGGTGTAAAGACTGAGTCCCACCATGATGGATTGCAGGGTACCAACCGTTTGGGCTCACACGATCGTGCAAATGGGCACGGTTCTGTTTTGGAGCGCTTGAACAAGTCAACACTGGAAGTAAAAGTGGAGGAAGGAGCACGGGTCCTGGTTGGGATTAGTGTCCCGTTGGAGGGACATAGAAGCATGGACAAGTCATCTGCTCTTCCTTACTTGATCCTGGTGCATGTGGTAGCTCACGGGGCTTCCTTTAGGGTCTGTGTACTTTCCCCATTGCATAGACAGTCCATCCTGCAAGGAGAAGATGGAGGAATGTGGGGCCAGCATGCACCCTGTCTCCCCACTTCTGAAGCACCCCCATGTGGCTTCCCCACCCTTCCTCCATCCCCCTGCCTCCAGCATTTTACCTTTAAACCTTCGCACATGAATACAAAATAGAGAAATGCCCACCCCTTCTCCTCCAAATGCCCTCCTTATAGATACCCGTCCAATTCGAGCCAAAACGGGCTGATGAACCTCCAGAAAATATTCCTTTTGATTCCCCTTCACGGACTATTTTCTTCAAGCTTTCCCCAGAATGTTGATAGCATAGTACACCGTACAAAGAATTTTTTTTTTTTGCCCATTTTGTAGACAAAAACGATTTCAGCTTAATTCGTGGTTTTTAATAAAAAACAGTGGCATTTTTAATTGAACCAACTTCACCGTCACTTATCTGTTACTTTCTGCATGTTTTTAAACTAATTTCTTAAATTTTAGTTCTGTTACTTAACATATAAAATATTGGTTTCAGAAGTACAGGTCTGGGATTCTTCAGTCTTATATGACCCCCAGTGCCCAGCCCCCTACCCACCTCCCTTCCAGCAACCCTCAGGTCTGTTTCCTATGATTCAGAACTCCTTTCTGCATATGGCTTTCAAGTGTGTGAAATGTTTATTTATGGAATCTGCCCCTTCTATGGGTTCTTTCTTCGTCCTGGTTTGTATTTGCAAGGCAAGCTCCATCGAGAAGATCATGTCCACATGCCTGGGTTTTCTTGCCGTGGGCATCCATCCCTCAAAACAAGAGGGCAATGGAAGTTTCTCTGTGAGGGGATTCTCAGACCTTTGGGTTTCTTTTACTCTTTTCTATGAAACGTAGTAAGAAAGTCACCGAGACAAGAATACAGCAGCATCGGAAATAACCATCGAATTAGGGCTGGATTTGAAAATGAGCCACAGTGAGTCCAACAGACGGAGGAAGCAATAGTCATAATAAAAAAGAAAGAGAGAGAGAGAGAGAGAGAAAAAGGAAAGAAAGGAAGAAAGAAATAGAAAAGAAGAGAAAAGAAAAAAAAAAGAAACAGAAAGGAAAAACCTCATTTGGGGTCAGGGGAAGATGTCTACAACATATCGACATGTAAAAAAGTGACTCCCCTTTTGTTTAAAAAAATGTCTTAGGAAATTTAGTAAATTTGGGTTTTTTTAGAATGTTGCGTTTTTTTTAAATTTTGTAATAAAATTAGTACATTTTATGTTTTTTAGAATGTTGCCTTTTGTTCTTTTAAAAAAAATTTGTAATAATATTAGTAAATTTGGGGTTTTTTAGAATGTTCCATTTTGTTTTTTTAAAACATTTTTGTAATAAAATTAGTAAATTTGGGGTTTTTTAGAATGTTGCATTTTGTTTTTTTTTTTAAATTTAATAAAATTAGTAAACTTGGAGGTTTTTTTAGAATGTTGCATTTTGTTTTTTTTTAAATTTTTGTAATAAAATTAATAAATTTGGGGTTTTTTAGAATGTTGCATTTTTTTTTAAAAACATTTTTGTAATAAAATTAGTAAATTTGGGGTTTTTTAGAATGTTGCATTTTGTTTTTTTAAAAAAAATTTAATAAAATTAGTAAACTTGGGGTTTTTTTAGAATGTTGCATTTTGTTTTTTTTAAATTTTTGTAATAAAATTAATAAATTTGGGGTTTTTTAGAATGTTGCATTTTGTTTTTTTAAAAGCATTTTTGTAATAAAATTAATAAATTGGGGGGTTTTTTAGAATGTTGCATTTTGTTTTTTTAAAAACATTTTTGTAATAAAAGTGACTCCCCAAATCCAGGGGATTTGCCTGCTTTGGGGGCACAGAGGGTGCCTGTGTAGAAGCTACATGTCCATCTGTGCAAACCAGCGCCCGTAAGAAGGGTCTGGAACACACGAACCAGGTGGCCGTGGAGGGAAATTGAGGCCGGTCACCAGGGACACCTTTTAACAGATTCTCAGTTACCGCTCTGTTGTTTGGGCTTTGAAGTTTAATATTCCTACCGTCCACTGATGTGCACGGCCACCTGAGCAGACCCCTGTGTCTGGGGCGTTGGTGGAACACCCTCTCGTGCCCTGTACATCGATTGCCAACATCATGTCAGCTCCGTCTATAAACGTCATAACTGTTGACATGTGCAGGTCACACCTTCCGTGACCAAAGACTTGCAATGAATACCCCACTCCTGCCAGCTGTGTGACCCCGCGGCAAGTCAGGTGCGACATGTGGGAGGCATTACAATCACACACGCCAAAGGGGACTGTCGGGGAACAACACATTCCACACCTCAAAAACAGGTACAGGAGTCCCCTCATGTCAGATCAACTGGAAAATGACAGGTACGCAAACATTCCGTCCGCAAAATTCTGCATCCCACGTGGGCATTACACAACACTGTTTTTCTACCAACCAGGTAATGACCGGTTTTGGGGGAGACGTGCACTTTTCCATTTTGGCTCATTAAACGGTGAAGAGTGACCATTGTCTGTCTGTGGTTTCGTGGTTTCTGTTTCTAATAGGGCTTATCCCATCTGAAGTCTGCTCGTTATTTCATCAACGCCTCAAGCCACATCATTTCAGAGTCTATTTTGGGGTCACAGGCTGGTGTCTGTGTCATCTCACAGACTCCTATGTTTTGATGTATTCCAGAAAGGTGCCAGGAGTGGAAGGCGCCTTTTATTTGTAAAATATATTTCAGGTCGGGGCATCGCGGCTGGCTCATTTGGTAGAACACGGGACTCTTGATCTCGGGGTCATGAGTTCAAGCCCCATGTTGGACGTGGAGCCTTTTAAAATTAAAATCATTTTATTTCCGTTGCACAGCAAGTCTTCACGCATGTGCTTAAAAGATGGGTTCTTCCTTTTGTAGTATCGGGGCCACGCCACGGAGCCTGGAGGGAAAGCTTGACACGCGTTCGAGATTTAGAGCATTCTGTTCTATACGTCTTCCAACAAAGGGCAGCAGCCATGATCAAGTGTTAAAAAAAAAAAAAAAAAAATTCGACTCGGGAGTTAATATTTCCCGACATGCACAAATGGATATCCGTGTCCCACTAGGCCAGTGCATGTAGCTTTAGGGAAGTGGGTCCACGTTTTTCATTTTATTTGTGAGTCAGTCCCGTTGAATGCTTCCCAGCAAGGAAACCAGTTGCACAACTTGGGATGAATAATACTGAGCTGCACATAGTATAGGCGGAACTCCGTTCTGGACAGTCCTGTGACCACCAGGGCTTTGGTTTGTCCTCGATGATGATGAGGTCCGACACATTTGTCAGGGGCGTTCTCTTCCCTGTGCAGGGATCACAGATGGGTGGGAAACAGGAAAGATTGGAGATCACAGAGACCAGAGCTGTGAGTTTAGGTAGCACACCCTGTGTGTGTGTCGTCCACACAGAGAACCGCTCGGAAGTGGTCTCAGTGGTTCATGGTGGAAGTGTTAGCCATCGCCAAAGGACCAGTGGGAGGAAGGGGTTCCCCCACCCCAGCTGCTGGGACAGCATGATGGAAATAAATCATTTCAACATCTAGGTAGGTATAGGTAGATCCTATAATTATGTATAATGTCTTAAGCGTGATGGTGGCTTCCCAGTGCTTTTGAGGTCCATATGTCTTCCATGAATGGTGATATGCTTAGCAAGTCACACACACACACACACACACACACACACACACACACACACAGTTACGTGAAGACTAGAAAGACACATAAGCCTTGTGTCTCCTACATTATTCAAGGATCTGTGATTTCTCATCGGTTCTGGTTCCAGAAACTGGCCCTTCTCACGCCAAAAGCAATTTGCACCATTTCTGTTGAGAGCCTATTAGAAGTATCTGATTACATTTCCTTGACCCACCACAGAAGGACGTGGAAAGTAATTTAATTTCTGTTTGGATCCAAAAAGGACATTGGGAACCAACGGATAGATGTTTTATTTTTTCCTGGCTGGTGTCAAGCTGACCTCTGGCCACTTTTGTTCCTTCTATGTGTCTCCTCTGTGAATGGGTAGCAGTGCTGACCGGGGTTATGGAGACAAGGTGGTCTCCAAATCCCTCTCTCTCACATCTTCTGCAGGAACCACTCAGGGGTGTTGTCGGGTATGTTTTCCAGATTGTGTTCCTCTCAAGCTCCAGTCTACCAAACTAGCTAGAATCCAGAATTTCTCCCAGCATCCAGAGCTCCCACAATGTCCAGAGTCCAACAGGGCTCCTTGCCTGTTTAAACCCTCCCCAGTAAGTGGCCTCCGCTCTGCAAAACCCATGAGCTTCGGATGCTCATGAAGAGGCCAAACTTTACAGAACTTTATTCAATAAGAAACAGCAGACTCCTGAATAGTAGAGGAGATACAACACTTTGGTTCCCTGCTTAATTTTTTTTTTTTCATAACAATGTCTGTAGGCAACTCTTACAGAATCACCCCTCCATAAATGCCTCCATGATGGCTCTGGGAACCAGATGAGCCCCTTTCTGTCCCCTCACAGAGAATCAAAGGCCAGTTCCCCAATTTGAATTGGTGGGGGTGGGACCATGTTTGTTGTTAAGCTCCCCTCTGTGAGATCCATGAGTGTATCTTCTGGTGATGGAACATGGTGGTGTTCTGAGCCTTCTCTTGTCTGGGACCAGCTCAGACAAGCTTGGGCAAAAGCTGCCAGAGAATTACAAGGCAGGGCGATCTTAGCAAATGAGGTTGTCAGGAGTGTAGGTCTTGACCCAAGTATAAATACATGGGACATCCATTTGCAGCCTTAAGAGTTTTTTGTTGTTCCTTTTCTCTTTGTCAGCTTCATCTTGGAGAATTACAATGATTGACCGTCATAGTGCACCATGAGATGGTCACACATTTGGCAACGGGCATGGGCTTCCAGTGAAGATACCTCTGGAACAAATTGCCCCTGATGGGCAGTGGCATACAGTTAAGGCAACGTAATGTCTCCTTGTCCACAAGGAGCATCAGAAGGACAATATTTAAATGTTTCTCCCAACACCAACGTGTTGTTACTACAGTATCATCTGCTACTTTAAAAAAAAAAAGAAAGAAAAGCTGTAGTTTCTGCTCATAAAGGTAGGTTTGCCAGATAAAATAGAGGAGGCTCAGTGAAATTTGAATATTGGATAAGTCATGAATGATTTTTTAATTTTTTTTTTAAGTAAAAGTATGTCCCAACTTCAAGTTGGATTTTGGGTAAATCATGAATAATTTTAAAGTAGAAGTCTGCCCCACATTTGCATGGGACATACTTCTACTATCAGAGGATATTAGGAGAAGGAAGAGAAAAGTGAGTTGGGGGAAATCAGAGAGGGAGACGAACCGTGAAAGACTTTGGACTCTGAGAAACAAACTGAGGGTTTTGGGGCGGAGGGTAGGAGGTTGGGTGAGCCCAGTGGTGCGTATTAAGGAGGGCCAAGTGTTGCATGGACCACTGGGTGTTGCACATAAACAATGAATTTTGGAACGCTACATCAAAAACTAGTGATGTATTTTAATGGTGACTAATATAACACAATAATAAATTTCTGAAAAGTTACTCATTTGAAAAATGTATTTACTTTTATTTGAAAATAATAAATATTTTTAAAGTATAAGTATATCCCCAATTTACATGGAACATACTTATAATAACTGTAAAAATAACTCATGTTCCCCAAACTTTTACTTATACTTTGAAATCATTTATTATTCTCACCAAATTCTGATTTGACTGGTTAGTGTATTCATGGTAAGGATAAGTATGTCCCACGTCATGTTTGGGATATACTGGTACTCACGGGCATCCCGTATTCTTGGGAGCCAAACCGGCAGTAGCCCTCCACAAAGGGTATTGCTGCAAATTGTCTGGGACAAATGGGCAATCGTCCTGTGATCTCCATATGCTTTTACTCAGAAAAAAAATGTCTAAATAAGATCGACTTAAGGAAAACAAATCTTAACAAATCCTATAAAATACCCTGAAGCATGACACTGTAAGTTAATCCACCCAGGATGTCCTAATCATCCTTTTGCTAACAGTGCAAAAATTTCGGGGGTTGGCTTTTATCCCAGATTTGGCAGAGTAAGTCTTAACATGGAAGAAATAAGAAATTCATCGGACTTCTGTGTCTACGAGGGCCGGTCATTCTCAACAAGCATAGCACGCTGCCCACAGGAAACCCTAAATGTTGCTGGTCGTACATGGAGTAGCTACCAGACAAGGTACTGTGAGTGATTTCATAACTCTTTTATTATATCTCTGTCCATCGGGTTCTCACCCTCGTCCTGCCATCGCCATGGATTTAAATACGAATTGATGTTGAGAAAATAAACACAAGAGTCACTTCCTACTGTCTTTAAGGCTTTACAATAATAAGTAAGCTTTTCTTTCCTGACCTTCTCATATTTATACAGGTGGGCTTTATTTCTCTGGGCAAAGAAAGCATTTTGAATTAATAAATGCAACGGCCTGTCGTTTGCCGTGACGTTTTGATTTGGTACATCCGTGACCCAGAAGGAAAAGGCTCTATTTAATCTGAGCGTGGCCACCAAGAGAAGAGCACACCTGCTTTCAGGGAGGTAGATGTTGCTTGAGACAAACGTGTGCATCTACAGAGCATTGAGGGGACCTGAGTTTTTATTGAGATTCTAGAAAAGAGAGTGTACAAGCCAGAGTATGTGTCTTATGGTCACCATGGAGACCTCTGGATTGGGTGGCTCCAACCCACAACCATGGCTTTCGTCAACAGAAGAAGTTTGGACCAGTAATGATGGTACAGATTCCTCTTCAGGTTACCTTAGATTTACGATCTTTCAGGACCAGTGGACATGGGACTTGGGAATGTTCACTTGAAATACTTTAGTGGCAGGTGGGGCCATGAGCTGTAAAACAGAAGTGAGTTGTCAAAAGGCTCACCAGTGCGGGTTCTGGAGGAAGGGAGGTAGGAAGAAGGAAGGGAAGTGACAGGAACTAAGACGTGACCAGGTGGTTCGGGGTGCTAGAGACACAGAGAGCCGTGTGTTGGCGACAGTTGTATACACAAGACAGAAGAGGCAGAATCAGTGAATCCTACAGAGGAGGACGTACGAGCTGTCCATGTGGGAGGGGTCACCCACCCTAGTTTAGTGGGCTTTACCTTCTACTCTGGCTTTTCTTCTGTCTGTTCTTCTTCTGGTCTTAGCTGATGCCATGGCGGCCAAGGCCATGCTTAAAAAAACAAGCTACTCTAAACCTCTATGGTGAGAGGAAGGTTATAGTAAGAATACATCTTTGTGCTCTTTTGAAATAGTATAAGAGGAGAGGACACACCCCAGGCTTGTGTACTGGAGGAAGGTGTGGTATGATTTCAGAGTGATTTAAAAAATTAACAAGTCATGTTTAGTAATGATGCATATTTCATGTATGGTGTGTGTGGGGGGGGTGGGAGGTGATTCTACAAGAGTATGAAACGCTCCTCTTTGTATGAGAATGCAACAGTTGAGGTCCAGCAGAAGCTCATTTCCAGAACCTCAGTGTCTGTAGAGGAATGTGGGAAGAACAAGAAGTAAGAATGGATAGGCCCGTCTCTGCACTTGGGTGACTTCGGCTGAGTTGTGACGTGCTTGCTGTAGAGGAGGAAGGCATGTCTTGTTGGAGAAGAGAGGGACACTCCGGGAACTCTCACAGAATACACGGTGGTTAAGTGCAGAGGTTGGTGACGTGCGGAGTTTGTAGGACGTGCGTGCTTGTAGGTTGGGTGGTGTGTGCCACATTCAGACTATTGCCTAGGGAACCGGATAGAGTGGGGCAAGATGCCAGGGAGCCTTTAAAAGGAGTTAATTTTCTGCCATACTTGGCAAAAAGTGTACAGTCTATGGCAGAAGCCATTACATTCTTTAGAATGTTCTATCCCAAAGGGACCCGGCCATGGTGATGGGCAAACCAGAGAAGCGTCCCGCTGCTGGCCCTTCCTCTTTTGCTTTGCCCCTCTGTTCTTCAAGTCTGCTGTATGGGACCACATCCCACAACAGTGTGCCCACACACGGCTTGTATCTCATGCTGTCCTTTTGGGGCACCCCAAGCTACCATGAAGGAGAACATTCTTTTTCAAATGAATGTATAATACAGATGCACTACCGGGGAAGATACTGATATTTTTGAGCAATTGTTAAACTAGTTTAAAGGATATGGGGAAAAAAACAAAACAAACAAACCACATCTGAAACAAGCCAAGTCCATCATGGGGGATTTGTCCCACAAGGGTGGAGTTTCTAAATACCAAAGTAGCAAGAACAGGTAGGCATTGGTGGTGAGGGCAGCAAAACAAAAATGGGACACAGAGGAGTTACCCCAAATTGGTGCTTTCTTGATATGGCCTTTTGATGCTTGAAAAGTAGGACCTTATGCATTTGTAAGGGAAGGGGAGAATTGTTGGAAAGATGGTGTTGGAGAAACTGGTTCACTCTATGACAGAAGACACAACGGGGTCCCCACCTTCTCAGTGCATACAAAGATGACCTCTAGATGAATTAAACACCTACGTATGGATGATCAAATAAAGTAAAAGGAGGCAGACTATCCTTTTGACCTTGGCGTGGGTGTAGATGTCTTAAACAGGATCCTGAAAGCAAATATCCTGAGGAATTTTACTTCTTCATTGAAATGAAGGCTTTGTGTCAAGGGCATCATGGAGAAGTTTAACGAGTGGTTGAAAGGGTAGAAGACATTATTTGTAACATCCACATATAAGAAAGAGAAATCGTATCTAGAATGTAGATAGACTCTTGCAAATGAATCGGAAGAAAACAAAACAACAACAACAAAAAAACATGGAAACCCCCTAGAAAAACAGGCAAAGGAAAGAATAGGGAATGCAAAAAAAAAAAAAAAAGTAAACTTTGGTAACAAATCCATGACCAGGGAACTGCAAATTAACGCAACAGTGAGAGGGTTTGCTTTGGAATTGCAAACTACATAAAACAAGAATATACCTGGTTGTCTCCAGAGTATGAGAAAATGGCGGATTCCCTGCCGTGATGGCGATGATCAGTGTTGAGGGTGACATTCTGAAGAGCGTTCTGGCCAGACTAGATCTTTGCTAAATGAGTAGACAGGACCTGGCAATATTCCTTGTTGGGTATATATCCCAGATAAATGCCTACAGAAGCGCACAAGCGACACATCCAACGTGTTCCACGTGCCTTTCAGAAACCAAGGGCGGCTCAGGTAGCGGTCGGCACGTAAAGCTCATAAAACGTGGTCGACGCATGCTGCCTGGAGAGGTACAGCAGAAGAGTTGGAAACGCGGCAACATGATTAGGTCTTAAAAACATGTTGTTGAGTGTTTCAGAAACAGAATGAGATTTATGGCCCAGTGCTATTTATATAAATGAAAAACACATACTCGCAGCGGACTTTACAAGACACAGGCACTGTTCAAGGCCGATGTGAGATGGATTGCGGGGCCGGGGGCGGGGGATGTGGGTTGCTGGTCTGGGGGCAGGGATGTGGCTAAAGGGAAAGACACACATCAGCAAGGGGAGATCTTGCTGCAGGTGGTGGTGGTTGTAAGATTGGTGATTAACTCCCCTCCTGGTATGGAGGTCTAAGTAAGAATATCAACAGATTTATATAAATAACTAGAATATAGGCAGGAAAACACACAGGAGTGGGGTAACATGGAAGAACCAAAGAGATGTTGGAGGTTGGGACACCATGATGGATTTAGGTCAGGGTTTCCCCATCTTGGCACATCTGGGCACTGGGTCAGTCTTTATGGGAGGACGTTCTGCATAATGTATGGTGTGGAGCGACGTGCCTGGTGTCCACCCAGCAGATGCCAGGAGCATCCCCTGTTGTGCCATTCAAAAACCATCACTAGGCATTGTCCCTTATCCTCTGGAAGAGGAGGTCACAGTCACTCCCGTTGAGGATGGCTTATGGAAGGGAAGGCAAGATGGTGTGAGAGGAGGTTCTGAAGAGGAGAGTAGGGTTGTGAGTGGTTTACAAAACACCTGGGATCGTCTTGAAGCCATCTGCAGAGCCCTCGATGGGAGTCCCATCAGATAGGTCTTGGGAAGTCTCTTGTAGGTGCTTCGAGCTCCCCAAATGTTGGACCTCACCCTTCCCTTGAAAGGCCAGATAAAAGAACTTCAGCAATCCCATTACAACGAGGGTTCTTGGTGCTCTTCCATATGCTTCTGAGGATATCTGGAAGCACAGGTAGGTGGCGATGGTGGTTACATGCTCCAAGTTATGTCTTCTCAAGTTTCCTGCACTTGGTGCCACCCCACTGTCCTTTCTGCTTTATATTACCAGGGGACAGAGTTCCCTTTATCATGTCTGTCGTTCCTCATCACGCCTCCCGCATCAGAGCTGTGTGTGCTCTATGCATCGGCGTTTGTGAGTGACACAGGGAGATGAGGAGACAGTCCAACACTGGACCTTGGACTCACAGCAAAACCCCTTAGCCATACACACCACCAGGAGCCTCTCCCTGGCTCTTCCTCCATGACGCCTGGAATAGTGTGGAGTTCCGGTCTCCCTATTGGGGCTTATTCCCCGTTTCCCTCTCCCCTTTCTAAGACCACTGCTATCTCATGTAGCCTGGTGACAATACTCAAATTCTGCAGAGCCTTTATTTGGCACCACGTGTTAGCACCTTCCCCGTGCATTGCCTAACAGAGACAGTAGGGTGGAGATCCTAGGTTTATCACTCTGCTGGCCCTGGGCTCACCAGCTCAGGCGGTAGAGAGAGATCCAAATGGAAGAAGCCAAGGAGAGAGAGACAACACAGGAAGCAGAGAAAACAGAAGAACAAAGATAAGGCGAGGGTTGGGGTTGGGGGAGGGGTTGAGCATCCGCCAAATTTCGGGAGGCAGGAGGGTAGTTTGGGGGTTACAGTGCAGTCGTTATGTGGGACAAACAGGACTTTCCAGGCTGTGTATATGGTCTCCAGAGTGTTTAACTTTGAATTTACTGACAGATTTTGGATGACAGAAATGACAATTATGCATTCTAATTCTGTATTATTATTTTATATTATATTGGCAGTCTATTATAAGTAATAATATACATTGTAAATGATCAGACGGCCCCTGAAGCCAGCATCTCAGAGCACACAAACTCTCATTTGGAACCTATTCAGTGTGACTTAGCAGTCAACTCCAACGTCTTAATATTCAGACTCATGACTCTGTACTGCCACATGCCTCAGTCACCAACCTGCCCAACTGGACCTGGCAGGCATTCGAGTATGTGGCCTCTCAGAGATTCCCATGCACCATCCAGGTACACAGGCTTGTACATTAGGCGTACCTTACTATTTTGTACTTTAATTTTTAAAAATTTACTCATTTTTATTATTTCTAGTATTACATATATTTTGCCTATAGCCTTTTCCCTGTGATTGCTTTTGGCATTCGAATTAAGGTTTGGAATTAATGGCGTATCTGTGGTTTCTTCCAATTCAGTGAACTCCTTTCATGGGTTGACTCAGGTCTTCTGTGTTAACTCAGAAAAGTTATTTTTTGACTTTTCCTTCTGGGATTTCTTTTCGTTGGACGGGCTTGTCGGCTTGGATCCACTGAATCTTCTGTGGCTTAACTGGATCTCTCCTCTGTATTAGAACAAAACAACCACCAAAGCCCATTCCCACAGCATTCAACACTTGCTCCGAGATTGGCCTCGAGGAGCTTGCTTTCTGCTTCTTGGACTTGAGGTTTTGCAGGTTCTGATGCGAGATGGGCCTGAGAATGTCCTGGGAACCAGCCTCATTGGCTCCTCAGCCTGGCTTTTGGTGTCTACGCACTCTGTCCTGATTTCGGAATATCTGTCGTGCTTTTGCAGTAGATGCTCTTCAGAAAGATCCATGTCTTTTCCTCTCCCAGGAGTCCCTCCCATGGATGGGCAGTCCTTTGTCTCCTGTGTATGGAAGTGGTTGAGAAGGAAGCTCCCTAGGATGGGGTTGACTCCATTCAGAGAGTCAATGCCAAGATGGCAGCCTGAGACTGTCCTCCGTCCTCATGCCCACCTTCCCTGAGCCACCTCCACCTAACCTTTCTCTGCCAAATTTCCAGCACTATAAATTCTTCAACGTCTTGGTCAGGCTGTTGCATTCTGCCCAGTGCAGTCCTTGAAGGACCTATGGACTTACCAACCCAATCTCATGTGCTCATTTTAACCAGAACTTGGTCACTATTTCTTTATGCCTGTCACCTTGGATATATTATAACTGATGGCACTTTTTGTCCTTGCATTTATTCCACACCGTGTCCCCAGTATGGGAAGACTCAAAACTCTTTGTCTCCAACCGCCACTTAGAGAAGGCAGCCTTCTTCCATAATCATGAACAACAGAGAAAAGAAACAGGAGACAAGTCCCCTTTATCCTTGTACTAAAACGCAACATGTTTTTGATGAGATCCTTCTGGGTAAAAGTCGCTGACGCTCACAAAAACAAAGAGTAAAATTACTTCGGCAAAGACAGTTGGCTAAGGAAAGGGTGAAACCAAAGGCAGTGTTTTTTGGAAGGGTGTTCCTTTTTTTTTTTTTCCTTTCTCCAAATTGCTCCAATATAAATGTATATTTGGATGTCAAATTTAGTGACCTTTGTGGGAGCATTAAAATAAAGACTGGCCTCTCACCTTGAGAAAATCCACAGCAGGGATGGAGCTCTTGGAAGATGATTACGGACCTATCAGTGTGGTGCCTTTAACTGCAAACAGCTGTCCCTTGCGAACCGCTGGATAGTGGTCATCACCCTGCTACCTTAGGTGTGGTCCAGAAAGAGCCATCCTGCTGACTTCATTGTAAACTAGTCTAGGAAAAGAACGGACGTCATATGGAAAGAGAAAAACCCAGTATCTGATGCTGATTTCAAGTATTTCCTCCACTTTGCCATGTGTGGGTTTCAGCGACATTGGGTCCAGAGGATGCTTCAGGGATGGAAGGCCTTGGTGGCTTTTCAGCGGCCATGCATGGCTCAGTTCTTTCAAGAAGGCAACATTAGCCAAAGACTTTAATGAGTCAATATGTTAACTATTAAAAATATAGTGTGAAAAAGGCAATCTTAATGGAGTTTTTGCCCATCTTCTCTGTAGGGTATGCCTTTGGGGCTGGTGGTAACCGGATTGGTCTACCCAAATGAATAGGAAGGTCATGGGTCTCCAAAGGGCCAATGGAGCAGAACAGGGCTTTCTATAGGTAGAAGGGGGGAAATTCAGGTCAAACAGCATTGCTTTCCCTTAGCATTTCCATGATAGCCCAGATTGGTGTGTGGTGTGCTAAACCTTTCTCCTCTAATGCTTCCTGACACACAAGAGCCATTACGTTAAGGCCAGTAGAGACCAGAACCACAGCACAGCTGTGCCAAGACACACATTCTTAGCTCACAGAGAACACGCTATGGCTGTTTCTGTACAACCCAAGTCATGCAACATCCATCCATCACATGATGAGTAGCTCCCGATTCTAGCTATGCATGCATTGACTTATAAACCCACAAATGCGGAAGGCAATTGTGTAAACATATGGGCCAGCCTCTTGCAAGATTAGAGTAGCAACATTCTCTAGATGTTGGCATCGGGTCCAGTCTTATGGCTTTGCAAGTTGGTTTGCCCTAAAATGATAGAACCAAATATATTTGTGTAACTTTGCAGAACCACCAAAAAAACCAAGAAGAAGCTTGGTAAAAGGTCTTCTCCCTAACTGTCTAGGAATATAGTCATTGACCACTAACGCTTGGAACTTCACAATGTCATAATGATGACAGTTGCCTGCCATTTTGCATGTGAACCTGGATGTGTGCTCACCCTATGGTCCTTTCACACCATGTCTCGTGCATCCAGAATGATCCAGCAGACATCAAAACACAAGCCCAAACAAAAACCCCTCTACTATATGTGAACATCCAGTGTAGAATTCATTGTTAAAAACATGTTAGCTGCAAGAAACATTGGAAAGAGATTAATTTTTTAGACATTCACACAGTCACATTAAGGTTTCTGTTGATAAATGCTTTGATGCCTTCTGGGTTTTTTGGGTTTTTTGTTTGTTTGTTTGGTAAGATAATTTGTTTGGAATTCAAATTCTCTGTTAAACAATCATGCCATTTTTCTCCTTGCTTTTTTTCCCCCTAGTCCTGTTACTTCTTTTTCTTTATTTTTTTACATTTTTTTTAAATCTTTATTTTTTCAGTGTACAGTATTCATTGTTTTTGCACTACACCCAGTGCTCCATGCAATCCGTGCCCTCTTTAATACCCACTACCTGGTTCCCCCAACCTCCCACCTCCCGCCCCTTTAAAACCTTCAGGTTGTTTTTCAGAGTCCATAGTCTCTCATGGTTCACCTCCCCTTCCAATTTCCCCCAACTCCCTTCTCCTCTCCATCTCCCCATGTCCTCCATGCTATTTGTTATGCTCCACAAATAAGTGAAACCATATGATAATGGACTCTCTCTGCTTGACTTATTTCACTCAGCATAATCTCTTCCAGTCCCGTCCACGTTGCTACAAAAGTTGGGTATTCATCCTTTCTGATGGAGGCATCATACTCCATAGTGTATATGGACCACATCTTCCTTATCCATTCGTCCATTGAAGGGCATCTTGCATCTGCACAATTAAGTGGTTGGCTTTTCTGTGCACCTGTGTCATGCCTTGGTTGGTTCACAAATGAATTCATGCATACTGTTGGTTCTCCACGTCTTTTTGGACAAATAAAACCCAATTTCAGCACTGGACATCATGGCGTTTTTTGGGTTCTCGTTCCAGGAAACCCTCTCTTTAGCCGCCATTATGTGTCCCGCGTATCACCTACCAGCTTGGAGCAGCCTTTCTGCCTCTTTCCCTATAGACTGTGAAACCCTATGTATGCACAAGGAACAGGACAGCCCTGCAAGTGACACCCACCGAAGCCATTTATGACATAGCCCGTATCTAAGAACATTCTTCTAGACACGTGGTGCCCAGATGCATCTGTCCCTTACACTTCCATTTTTAAGACTTGCTTCCACGGCAGAAATTAATTCTCACATGGTGGAACCTTGTGGGTAGCCTGTTTATAGCCCACAACATGGGTCCAACTATAGACACGGATGACCTAATTCATTAAACATATGCACATTCCCCCCAACACATGAGCCTGGACAGGGAATAGTGTGTGTGGCAGCCACTGGATCGTGCCCTGCCATGTGGACGCTCTTTCCTGGACAGCCTCACTTCTACCCTCTTAGAGAGAAATCCCTGTTTATGTCGACAACATGCAAAATATTCCTTCTCTTTTCTTTTTCAAAAACTCCATGGAGGGTTTTTGTTGGTTTTATTATGGGATCCCCCCCCCCCCAGCCGCCCATTTGTGGCATAATGCATGTAAGAGTTAAGAAAAAGATTTACTGAAGAACACACTAAAATCTAGATTAGAATGTGTGTGTGTGTGTGTGTGTGTGTGTGTGTGTGTGTCTTGAGCAAAATCTAATTCTTCATCTCGAACCACTCCACCTTCCTATTCCTGACAATGGTAAATCTAATAGAGTTGGTGTGATTAGAACTGTTTAAATTTTGATGGAAAAACCACAAAATTCAATTGTGACTTTAGTGAGATTTCTTCCACCAAACTACCCAGGCAGGGCTAGAAGCCTCCCTTTGGTTTTTTTTTTTCAAAAACTCCTACCTTTCTGATAAAACTTTTCTCTCAAAACAATGTTCTCCCAGTCTTCTTATCCCTGGTTATTCATTCTGCCCCTTTACTTTTGTTGTAGGCAGAATGATGGTTTCCCCAGCAAAGGGGCCCACATCCTAATTCCCAGGACCTGTGAATGTTTTGGTTTCAGAACAAAAGGGGTATTTAAAATTGCAGGTGGGGTTAAGGTGGTTCATCTATTGACCCATCACTTTGGGAGAGGATCCTGGGTTATCCAGGTGGGTCCAACGTGACCACATGGATTTTTAGACATCTAAGAGGGTAGCAGAGATCAGACTAACTCTGTCTGAGAAGGAATTAATCCATCATTGCTGGGTTTTGAGGATCAAGAGAGGAACCATGAGCCGACGGATGCAGGCACTTCCAGGAGCAAGGGAATGGATTCTGTATCAGAGCTCTCCAGGATGAACACAACCCTAGACACACCTTGATTTTAGCACAGGGAGATCTTCCCCAGACTCCTAACCTCTGGAAGTGAAAGAGAGTCTTTGGCTATGGCAACCCCAAGAGATGACCACTGTTTGCTCTATGGGTGGTGGCAGGCCATTTCCTTGAAACTGCAGACCACCAAATTCTTCATGTAAAGGTGGCACCTTCTACACTCATGGCCGCTGAACTGAGTCTACCTGGCAGAAGTCAGGAAGGCTGCTAAAAATCCTCAGCCACTGATGACAGAATTTTCAGACCCCAGATGTCAAGAGTGCTCAGGTTAAAAAAACCCTACCTTCTCCAAAGCTGAGATGATTAGGCATATCTTTACCTTCGAATTTCCTGCAGGCTACTGTTGTGTTCTTTCTTCACCACGTACCATAGGTGATCATTTGTTTGTCTAGCTTCCAGGAGCCATTTCAGTACTATCTTTCCAAACTCTGTGCATCACTCAGTTTCTAAACCAATAGGATGTTTTTAGCTCTTGTTATAGGAATGGCCTCTCCCAGGTGACACTTTCTGGACCAGTTACTGCTACATGTAAAATCAACTCTTAAGTTTGATGTTTCACTGTAACAAACACTGTATTTGCTCTTAATTATTTTTAAGATTTATTTATTTTGAGAGACCACGAGCAGGGGGAGGGTTAGAGGGAGAGAGAGAGTCCTCAAGTAGACTCCACCCTGAGCACAGAGCCCAATGTTGGGCTCAGCCCCAGGACCCTGAGATCATGACCTGAGTCAAAATCAAGGGTCAGACACTTAACCGACTGAGCCACCCGGGTGCCCCTGCTAATAATTCTATGAATCAGCTGCTTGTGCTAGTCTCCATTGGAAAGACCTTCTGTTGGTCTTTTCTGGGGTCACCCATGTGACTGCTGTCATCACGATGGTTTTGATGAGACTGGATGGTCTCAAGCCAGTTCACTCCCATGCCTACCGGGTGGTCATGGCCTTTACCCTAGAGCCCTGAGGTTACATTCCCATATGAAGAAGCCAAGGTAGCTTCTTTGAGATGAGCAGCCATGAGAGAGATGTTCAGGTGACAGCAGTTTCACTAAGCAGGCATGTGAGTGGGTCCCAGCTGGCCTCATCCGTCCATCCTCCGTTAAACTGCCAGCTGACTGCTGCCACATGACAAATCCTAGACTAGACCAGCAGAAGAACCATCCAGTGGAACCCAAGCTAAATTGCTGGCCCACAGAAATGTGAGCAAACAAGATGGTAGTCGTTTGTAGCTACTAAGTATTGGGATTGTTTGTTACACAGCGATGCCTAACGGACATGGGTCTTTAACAAGCAAACCGTTTATTTCATGGAGATGGAAAACCTTTTGTGTCTATTTTATAATGAATTCTAACGTGGAAAATAAGTTTATCATTGGTTCTGTGGAGCTAGAAGGGATATGATGGAATGGGGAGCCTGTGGGCAGGGGGTAGTGGGTTTTGGCTGCAACAGGCTCCTGGTGAAGCGTGTTCTTCCTACATGGGTTACATCGCAGTCATGGGCCAAGGTCAGCTTGGGTTTCCTAAACCCAAGAGGAAAATTCTTCCTTAGAATAGAATAGACTAGGAAATCCCCTTAGAGTTGGACCCCATGAGAGGAATTTATCTGTTTCAGACAGCATTTTGTTTGCTGGTCACTTGACTTGAACACAGTACAGTGTCCTTACTGCCTAATCCATAACCCACTCCATTCAACCATTACCCCTTATTTCCAACAAAGCCTTGAAAACATACATGGCCATAGTCTACCTTGGGTGCAGACATGATGTCATTTGTTTGCACAAAATATTTTGACTTTCATTGGGAGTATCAGTAGCAACTCTGAACTATAATTGAGATCTTTAAATGATTCTGTTTGGGTAATCAATATTTTTTTTCATTGATCTGGTTTTTATCCCTCATCTTCTTAATGCTCCAGTGCTTGTGTAATCTAAGGGTGAATCGGCCTATCTGTTTCTGATTTATTTTATATTAACTCAGTGAATATTTTTTATATGTACAAGAAGTCTTCTGAGAGTATTTAATATACTATTTTGATCTTTCTGTGCTAAAAGCATGGAGCCATATTTTTTTTTCTTTCCTAAGGGTAGAAATCTGGAAGAGATTTAAATTATGATCAAAACAGCAAACTCATGAAGTTTGAATGGTTTCTAAACTTGGAAAAAAGAACTTCTCAAACCTCTTTCCTTTTAGGAGAAAATCAGTTTTGAGCTCCTTGGCTTTGCACAAAATGTCCCTCCCTTCTGTTCTTTTCTCTCTCTCTCTCTCTTTTTTTTTTTTTTTTTTTTTTTTATCAGCGTACATAAGATTCAATTGTATGCGAATCACTGATCTTTCTGCCAATCCTATTGTCATTCTTCATGTCATTAAAACATTTCAAAAACAGCTAAATAATCAATTGATAAGGCTAACCTTTTTGGCGTAAGGAGGAGGTACTTGCAAGACGTCTATTTTTAAAACGTGGTCATGATTTTTCAGGAACATTTAGTCACATTGCTTTGGGTAAGAAGGTAGGAAGTGGTGATTTAAGGAGAACACAGGGTGGTGTACAGAGTTCTTTCTACATACATTGGTGCAGGGAGCTGCTGGATGGGAGATGCAGCACGGTTTCCCCCCACCACGGGCAAATATCAGGAAATTCTCCCGGGGTACCCGAGTGTCTGCAGATGTGCACCCCGCAGCATCAGATTGAAGTCCATTTAACTTCCCTTGCCCTGAAACAGAACCAGAGGCATTGGAACGGCAGTGGGGAAAAAAGCTAGCCGTAGTAACTCTCCAGGAAATCAGTTTTATTGCCCATGGTGCGAAAGGGGGTTTCAGGAATAAGTCGCCTTTCACCATGTCTTTTCAGCTTCTTCCTGCAGCTGGACACACACTCCCCTCCTATTGTTTATGGGATCTCTGGAGTTAAAAATCAGCAGTCGGAATTGTAGAATTCTTCCCAAGGATCATAAGAGAAACTGAGGCATCCATTCAGTTACTGACTATGTGTATCGCTTAGTTCTGATTCCAGCACAGCTTAGGGTTGGGAGAAATGAGGCAAGGAGGACCTCTGGGTACCCATAGTGTGTGCATATGTATGTGTGCATTAGACAACCAATTGCATTAACAATCACAGGGGACGTGGTAAATCATAGGAGCTGCTGGGGCATGGACAAGGGGTCTCTGTGCTTCTGGGGATGCAGAAGCGGGTGGAGAGTGTCCCCACAAATGACCCTACATGTACTTTGATGTGAAGAGTCAATACATAGGGAATCAGGCCCATCAATGAATGCTAATTCCTGGGGAGAGAGCAATTTCTGTATTTACCAAGGTGCGCATTGTTTTAACTCCCCCAAAGTGTTTCATTTTAAATACTTGTGTTTTTATAAGTATCTGTCTACCTGTTTGTCTATCATCTACGCATCTATTAGTATATATACTAATAAGTACATAAGAATAAATAGAATAGATTATAATATAAAATATAAATTAATTAAAATAGGTAAATAGTCGGTAGACAGGTATAGGTGCAGAGATAGGTGATATATATCAGCTAACTAGATGATAGATAACAGATATAGATAAAGAAAGAATAGATGGATGGATGGGTAGACGGGATGGATGGTTGAGTAGAAGAATGGATGGATGGATAGATAGATAGATAGATAGATAGATAGATGATAGATATGGATGGATGGATGGATGGATGGATGGATGGATGGATTGATTCATAGATGGGTAGGTGGATGGATGAGTAGATGAATGGATGGATAGATAGACAGATATGGATGGATGGATGGATGGATGGATGGATGGTTGGATGGATGGATGGATGGTTGGATGGGTGGAAGGATGGATGGATGGATGGTTGGATGGGTGGAAGGATGGATGGATGGTTGGATGGATGGATGGATGGATGGATTCATAGATGGGTAGGTGGATGGATGAGTAGATGAATGGATGGATAGATAGATATGGATGGATGGATGGATGGATGGATGGATGGATGGATGGTTGGATGGATGGATGGATGGATGGTTGGATGGATGGATGGATGGTTGGATGGATGGATGGATGGTTGGATGGGTGGAAGGATGGATGGATGGATGGTTGGATGGGTGGAAGGATGGATGGATGGTTGGATGGATGGATGGATGGATGGATTCATAGATGGGTAGGTGGATGGATGAGTAGATGAATGGATGGATAGATAGATATGAATGGATATGATGGATGGATAAGTAGATAGATGGATAAATAAATAAGTGATAGAAAGATAAATAGACAGATAGATGATATATAGATAGATGATGGATGATTTCAACAGGCTTCAAAGTTCTCAGCAAGTACTTCGTTGACCATTTTTACTCTTGATAAAGTTTGTGGCAATTCATATTCCACTAGAAGGTTTGAGCATCTTTTGAAGATTCCTCGGCTGGATTTTCTTGTTTTCCTAATGGGTGTCTAAGGAATGCCCCCACTTGTCTGGGCCCCAGCTCTGAGCTGTTAGAGGGGAGCAAGCCGGGACACAGAGCAGGGACTTACTGCTGCAGGGAAGTTAGACAGGTGAGTTAGCACGTGTCCCAGTCTACAACCCTAGCTTCCCTGGGGGCCCCAATGAACATGTAAAATAGACTACTTCTAGGATTTGATCATTGGCTTTTGGATAACTGACCTAAGGTCAGGTGATGGGATGAAGACCTCAGGTTAGTTAAAGGCAGTGTAAAGTGGACAGTGAGCGATGGTCCCCTGGTCTGGAATCAGTGGCAGGTCCCTGACTGTGGCTGAGACAGACAGACAAAAAGGGTCTCAGTAAGAAGTTCCAAGTCTCTTCTGGAACGTGATGGGGACCTCCCAGGAACTGACATCCTTGTTACATTGTTTCTCTAAAACAAACATGGTTCCTGCCATGCATCATGCCTCAACTTCCCTAAAATTCCATGTGGGTTAGCTGTGGTGACAAAGTTCTCGTTCCCATGCCATGGGCAACTCCTGCTTTTCTTCTTTTTTTTTTTTTTTTTTTTAAATTGCACTCTAATTGACATTGTCTGAGTTTTAGGGGGGCAGTGTGTTGACTTGAGACATGAGTGCCCTTCTCTCCTGAGCTAACACCTTACCATTTCTCGCCTGAGGCAGGAATAAGTAGGATCTAGTGTCTTAGCAGGTGTGCTGCCGAGAATCTAAATTGTTCTCTGTAGTCACTATCATGTCTGCATTGGATCTCCAGGATGGACTTATCCACTAGCTGCAAGTCTGTACCCTTCAACCAACATCGGTCCTATCCTCCCGCCCCTCAGCCGGTGGTAACCACACTGTTCTCACAAGTTCAACTTTCTTTAGATTCCACTTAGAAGTGAGATCACACAGTATTTGTGTTTCTCTGAGTTCTCTCACTAAGCATAATGCCCTCAAGGTCCATCTGCGTTGGGCGAAATGGCAGGGCATCTTTCGCCATCAGTGTGCTCTCAAAGAGTCAAGAGTCTGTTTTCTGTCTGTCTCTTTTTTCCCCTTTGTTCATTTGTTTTATGTCTTAAATTCCTCTTACGAGTGAAGTCGTATGGTGTCTGTCTTTTTCTGACTGACTGACTTCACTCAGCATAATACCTTTTAGCTCCATCCACATTGTTGCAAAGGGCTAGATTTCATTCTTGTTTATGAATAATATTCCATATATATTCCATATATATGTGTTCTTTATACATATATATCATATATATATATATATATATATATATGTCTTCTTCACCCACTCATCAATGGACACTTGGGCTGCTTCCATATCTTGGCCTTTGAAGAAATTGGATGTGGGATCTTCAGAATCGTCTTTGTGTTCCCTTTAGATATCCAACTCCCCTTTGAATTCTCCAAAATACAGATGCACTTGCAAGGAAATCGGAGCTGTCTTTCTGAACAGGACATCCTCTTGAGAAGAGAACGAAGTTTTAAAGCTGGTTCTGTTCACATCCTTTGTATATAACGCCAATGATGCTGCTAGCTATTGGTATGTGTTCTTTCATTCAGCATTTCTCAGTGATGGGGCTGCGGACGGTTTGGATCCAGTCAGTCTCTGAGGAGGGCCTGTCCTGTGCACATTAGGGTGTGGAACAACACCTCTGGTTCCAGGAGCACTCCCTACACCTCCATGTCGACCACCAGAAATGTCTCCAGGCATTGCCAAGTGTCCCCTGGTGAGCAAAATCGCCCCTCTTTGCAAACCATTTCTCTGTATGATATGAGCAATAGAATATTGTTTTCTCTCCCTACATATATATGTGTGAAGAAGGTAGTCATGATTAATACACAATTAAAACTGCTGGGTGACAGCTGCCATATAGGATCCCATTGGGGTTTTGGTTAGGTTTTTCACAGACACAAAAAGCATGGTGGAGATGACCAAAAACACAAGATCTTGGGTGGTCTTTTCGTGAGATCTCCAAACCCCTGACTTTTGAGGTGCTAAGAAGAAAAATGAGTTCTAGATTTGATGTCCAGCATCATGCCTAGAGTCAAGACTAAAACGTCACACAATTAAAAATGTTAGGAGGGTAGATTTCACGCTACGTGTGCTCACCAGCATAAAATGAAAAATTTTAAAAGAAACAAGGATGTTCTCCTGTGCTGCAGAAGGAAGAAGCAGTCTGTGTTTGCTTGTCCAGTGGGGCAGCTTCAGCTGTGTTTTCAACAAATGGGACGTGATCTTATCTCTGTAGGCATCTGCTCTTGCTCTCTTTAGGTCTTACAGAGAGAAAATAGCCATGCACAAGTCCATCACATGGGACATGCCACAACCGATTAGAGACTTGGAGTTAGCCACACACCTGCTTTCCCCCAAGTGGCAACCAGCAAATAAACCACCATGTCACTGCCTTCGTACCTGTACTCTGACAATCCCGAGTTTAGCTGAAGCTCTTTTCTCCAGGAGGGACTTGTTTCCAGAAGACACTCACCCATCTTCACCCTTAAAACCATTGCTATTTAGGGCAACAAAGTTCCTGGTTTTCTTTGCATCTGGGGGCCAGGCTAATTTTCTTCCAAATAAGATACATTTTCATGAAAGCAGAGTGAAAAGGTTGTGGGAAGACTATCACTACACACCATCGTTCGGAAGAACGGTGATAGGATCCCACGTCCAATCACCTGCCGTGAAACCTTTACCGAAATTCCCCCTGTGCCTGAGCTTCTCTCTGTACGGTCTAACACACCGCTTGGCGATTAGATCATCCCTAGGGAAGGTACGGACATGAATGTGTGTTTTTCTTTTCTTCCTTTTCCCCTAACTTCATCAGACCGCAAGTACGTTTTAAGATGATCGTTTGGCAGGCGCTCCTTCCAACATTCCACTTCCCGGCTCGATGGAACACAAAATCAGGTCTCGTCAAGACTTTTCTTAGATCTGCTTCCCTCCATTTCGTAAGTTTTCAAGAGTCGTGTAATTTATGATGTGGCGGGTCAGGGGAAAATATGCAGAGAGTGGATGGGTGTGTTTAACTTAAACATGTAGGGTGTATTGAAATGAACTTGAACCTACAGAGAGTATTTTGGGGACATAAGGAGAGTGCTCTATGGTCAGGAATTCAACCAGATGAGAGTCTCTAGTTCCTCATCCCGGTAACAAGCAGGTGGATAAATTCATGAATGCATGAAAGAAAATCAGAGCTCCAACTCAGGTCAATCCGTGTGCACCTTACATCAAGTCATATAGGGATATGGAGACACAGGAGCACACACACAACTCCACAAGAGCTCCACAAGGCTCCCCAACAAAGCCACCAGAACCTCTTTATCCACAAAGTTCTCATCTCTGCTTCCACATGGATGAAACTCAAAAATGTGATGCTTGGTGAGAGAAGCCAGTCACAAAGGGGCACGCCGTGTGTGACTCCGTGGATCTGAAATGTTCCAGAACAGGCAAATTTTCACAGACAGAAAGACTGGTGGATGCCAGGGGCTGGGAAGGGGACAGGGAGTGCCTACTACTGGGACCACAGGGTTGCCTCTGTGGGGCATGGGAATGCCTGGGAGCAGGGCAGAGGTGGTCCTGGTGCAACTTTCTGAATGTACTAAGTGCCTCTGAATGGTTTGTTTTAAAATGGTTGCTTTTATGTCAACATGGTTCTTGTCTCAGTTTAAAAGAAAACAAACAAAGCAAAAACACTCTTTGCTCAATTGTGTCCTCAGTTGGGGTTTTGCAGGAAAATAAAAGAGAAAGCCTTTTTGAACTTGGTGAATGAACTTCCCGGCATCCAGATGGCAACTTTAGAAAGAATTAAATTGTCCAAGAAGATGCTCAAATTCCAAGTCGGGCTTCCTTACCCAGGGAGGTGGGTTGGATGTGAGAATGTCAGCAAATATCCACACCGAGTGCCTTAACACCACTGGGAATTCAGACCCCGGGCAGGCTTTGGACTCAGAGACCAGCAGGACACTGTAGGAAGTGGAATTGGGATCCAATGTGATGATTCTGGGTGAAAGCATGTATTCTAGGATGAGGTAGAAGGACAGAGAGCTTCTCCTAAGGGCCCCATGCACTCTCCCTGTGTGAGGGAGATAGAACCCAGTGGGATCTATGCATACAGGTAGCAATAGGAAGGTAATGCACCAACATCTATCCATATCCGTATCAGAATCTACATCCATATCCATTTATCTATGTACCTATATATCTTTCAAGATTTATTTTACAAATTGGCTCACCTGATGGTGGAGGTTTGGAGAGTCCGAAATTTGGTGGATGGGCTGGTAGGCTGGAGACTCAAGGAACATTTGCATTTCAAAGTCAAAGGCTGTTGCTGAAGTCCTCTTCTTTGGGAGGGTGGGGTGAGGGGAGGTCAGGCTTTGGTCTTTCTCCAGGACTTCAACTGATTAGATGAGGCCCACCCACACTGGAGGCAATCTACTTTATTCAAAGTGTGATGATTTGAATGTTAATTTCACCCAGAATCCATCCTCACAGAGATATCTAGAATAATGTTGGAACACATATCTGGGCACCATGGCCCAGCCAAGCTGACGTAAAATTAACCATCACATACTAGGATAGGCTGAATCACAACCACTGAGAAAATGAGGTTATGGTTCTGCATCAGTGGTTGTCAACTGGGGGTATTTCTGTTCCGAGGGGCAACTTTAGAAAGAATTAAATTGTTCAAGAAGATGCTCAAACTCCAAGTCGGGCTTCCTTACGCAGGGAAGTGGGTTTGATGTGAGAATGTCAGTAAATGGAGATATTCTTTGGTGATCATTGTGGGGGTTAAGGGGTGCTCCTGGTATCTAGTAGGTAGAGGGACACTGCTCAATGCCCTACAGTGGCCAGAATGCCTCAGCCCAGAGAATTATTTGGCTTAAATGTCAAGTACTGTGACTATTGAGAAACCCTGATGTACAGTAAATAACAAAGTTTAGAAAACTGTTGGTTTTATCTTAGAATAACCATTAGTTTTATCACTAGTTTCATGATAATCTATTTTCCTTTGAAAATTAAGTAAATATTTTTCATGTTATTTAATATTTGATAATGCATTTTGATACTTTTCCATGACATGAAAAAACAACTGTGTCTAATGGTATTACCTATCTACCTAACAATTTATCCATCCATCCATGCATCATAGCTATCCATCCATCCATCCATCCATCCATCCATCCATCCATCCATCTATCCATCCACCTATCCTATAAATCTGAATAGCTGTCTCAACTCCTTGCACAGAAAGTGATTACACAACGCTTCTGAAGAAGAATGACTCAGAGACAAAGTATTAATCCTCCCATAAAAGTCTAACATTTTCTGAACTCATCCCAATTTTAGATCATTCTGGGGAATTTCTGAAAAACTGACTTGGGTCTCTGAAGGACAAAGAGCTTGCATATTCCGTGTCACTATCATGTACCACACCATTGGCTTTAAAATGCATTTTCACATGGGTATACAGCCATTTCTTTACTTCAACATTTTCTTCCTTATTATCCTCAAGTCAGAGATGCCATGCTTTGATGACCTTATCTAAGTGTGAAACCTTAAATTAAAATTGATATGGCAATGTGGAGAAAGGGGAACCCTCTTACACTGAAGGTGGAAATGTAAACCGTTCAGATGCTCTGGAAAACAGCATGGAGGGTCCTCAACAATGAAAAATGGAACTACTCTATGATCCAGTAATTCCACTTCTGGACATACATCTAAAGGACATAAGAACTCTAATGTAAAGAGATAGCTGAACCCCCCATGCTCAGAGCACCATTACTTGTAACAGCCAAGACATGGAAACAAGTGTCTATCAATGGATGAATGGATAAAGGAGTTATAGCATATACATTCCATGAATATAGACTATATATTCATGAATTTACATATTCATGAATATAACCCATGAATTATATATTCGTGAGTATTTACATATTCATGAATGTGCATTATATATTCATGGAATATATATATGTATATATATGGAATGGTATTCAGCCATAAACAATGAGAAAGTCCTACCATTTGCAATAACATGGATGAAACTTGAAGGAATTAAGCTAAGTGGAAAAAGTCAGAGAAAGCAAATATCGTATTGTCTCACTGATATGTAGAATCTAAAAACAAATAAAAACGAACCCAAAAGTCAAAAAAAAAAAAAAAAAAGATTCATCGTCACCAGAGGAAGGGGGTAGAGGGATGCAAATGAGAGGAAGACGGTGAAAAGACAAAAACTTCCATATGTGAGGTAAATACATAATACGGACTTGATGTACGAGATGATGACCATACAAAACACTGATGCGTAGTAATAGGGAAGCTATTAAAACAGTAGACTCTTGTGATTAAAAGTTCTTTCTTTACATTTTCTTGTATTCTCTATGAGGAGATGGATAGTAGCTGAATCTCTTGTGATCATTGTTTCACTATATATAAATCAAACTATCATGGTGTACACCTTAAACTTGCACAATGATATATCTCAATTATTTCTCAAACTGGACAAAAAACTGACATCACCAGAGACGTCTTTGTAAATAACACATAGGTCAACCCCTTTTATCAAAAACAGCACCGAGGCTCATTTTGTTTTTTAATGGAAAGGCATACTTGAATAGCCTGGGTTTATCTGGGTCTTCAGATTTTCAACAATGAGAACAGGAGATACATTCACTTTTAGAAGATGGGATTGAATGCGTCCATCTGATGTGCCTTAGTGGTCTATGGCGAAGAGGGGGTTTGATTGGATGATCTCTAAAGTCCCATCAAGGTGTGTATTTTGAAATTCTCATTAACAAAGAGCAAACATCATGTCCTATAAACAGAACTGGGAAGTTCAATGTTCCACGGAATGTGGAAATGGTAGCATGTGGGCAGAACCTCATTACGTTGTCTAGACAAGACGTGGCTATTCCATATCCTAGGATATGCATGTGACTGAACGGTGTTCATTTGCATCTCAAGGGTATCCCCTGGTTGGTCTGATGCTGCCTATATGGGGATGGCCAGGAGGGGTGTCACAGACTGAATGTGTGTCCCCCATCAAACTCCATATGTTGTTGACACCTAAACCCCAGGCTGTTGGTATTGTGTAGTGGGGCCTTTGGGAGGACATTAAGTCATGAAGGTGGGACCCCCATGAATTAGAATCCTGCCCTTATAATGAGAGGTTTAAAGAAGTTGCTTTTCTCTCCCCACATATGAAGATACAGCGGTAAGACAGTATGCGTGAACCAGAAGACTGTCCTCACCAGGCTCTGATTCTGTCCACATCTGGATCTTCACTTCCAGCCTCCTGAAATGTGAAAGGTACATTTCATTTATTGCTCAACCACCTAATTCATGGTGACTACAAGCACCACATGGTATGATGCATGTCCAGAATTTATTCATTTTGCATAATCGAAGATATTTATCATTGATACACAACTGCCTATTGCCCTCTTGTCTGGGACCAGCAACCTTCCATTCTTCTCCCTGTACATCTGAATTCATCCCTGTATGTCTGAATTTGACTATTTCAGAAACCTCCGACAAGTAGAATCATGCAGTATGTGTCTTTCTGCACTAGGCTTATTTCCCTGAGTACCATGCCCTCCAGGTTCCCCCGTGTTGCCTCAAATATCAGGGTTTCCTTCTTTATTCTCTGCCCCCATACACCTACTGCTTCCCCTCCAGCAACCCTCAGTTTTTCCCGAGATTCAGAGTCTCTTATGGTTTGTCTCCCTCTCTGGTTTGATCATATTTCATTGTTTCCTCTCTTTCCCCATGATCCTCTGCCTTGTTTCTTAAATTCCTCATATCAGGGAGATCATATGATAATTGTCTGTCTCTGATTGACTTATTTCACTCAGCATAATACCCTCTAGTTCCATCCATGTCGTTGCAAATGGCAAGATCTCATTCCTTTTGATGGCTGCATAGTATTCCATTGTGTACCATATCTTCTTTATCCATTCATCTGTTGGTGGACATCTAGGTTCTTCCCATAGTTTGGCTATTGTGGATGTTGCTGCTATAAACATTCAGGTGCAAGTGCCCCTTTGGATCTCTACGCTTGTATCTTTAGGGTAAATACCCAGTAGTGCAATTGCTGGGTCATAGAGTAGCTCTATTTTCAGCTTTTTGAGGAGCCTCCATGCTGTTTTCCAGAGTGTCTGCACCAGCTTGCATTCCCATCAACTGTGTAGGACATTTTCACCTTTCTCTGCATTCTCACCAACATCAGTCATTTCCTGACTTGTTAATTTTAGCCATTCTGATTGGTGTGAGGTGGTGTCTCACTATGGTTCTGATTTGTATTTCCCTGAGGCCCAGTGATGTGGAGCACGTTTTCATGTGTCTGTTGGCCATTTGGATGTCTTCTTTGCAGAAATGTCTGTTCATGTCTTCTGCCCATTTATTGATTGGGTTATTTGTTCTTTAGATGTTGAGTTTGATAAGTTCTTTATAGATTTTGGATACTAGGCCTTTGTGTGAGAACACATTTGTCAATATATTCTCCCATTCTGTCGGTTGTCTTTTGGTTTGGTTGATTATTTACATTGTTCTGCAGAAGTTTTAATCTCAGTGAAGTCCCAACAGTTCTTTTTGCCTTTGTTTCCTTTGCCTCTGGAGATGTGTCTAGCCAGAAGTTGCTGTGGCTGATGGAGAAGAGGTTGCTGCCTTTGTTCTCCTCCAGGACTTTAATGGATTCCTATCTCACAATGAGGTCTTTCATCCATTTTGAATCTGTTTTTGTGTGTGGTGTAAGGAAATGGTCCAGTTTCATTCTTCTGCATGTGGCTTCTTTCTTAAGGCTGATTACAACTGGTAGTCTATGTAGTCCACATTTTTTGTCTTTATGTATTCATTTGTGCATGAACATTTAGGTTTTTTCCATATCTTGCTTATCGTGAACAGTGCTGCAGTGCACACAGGGGTGTGTACAGCTCTTTGAGATTCAATTTGAAATTTTTGTCTCTCCACCCAGAAAGGGGCATTACTGGATCACTTCTTGTCTCCCACTTGAAAGCAATCAAAATATTCTTCTTTTACTGAGCAACATGGCGACCCTGAATAGAATGTTTTTATTCTGGATTCTTTCCCCTTTCTTGCTTTACACTCTTTTTGTCTAGTTTATAAGACTATTCCTCTTTTGAGACAAATTAGACATGGGGTCAGAGGACGTCCTACAGGGAATACGTTTAATTCCAGAGGTGGAATGGTTGGGTGTAATGTTTGTAAAGGATCAGAGGGAGCAGACCTGACTGCAGTGAAAACGGAGAGGGATGGCTGGATTGGGGAGGGACATAGGGGTGTGGGGGGAGGGGACCCAGAGCTTGCAGCACAGCATTGAGGATGTCCTGGCCAGTCCCTGTGAGGAGCCCCAGAACAAGCAAGAACTCTAGAATCAGACACGAATGGCCTACACTGCTCCCTGCCTCACCCTATCCCGCCCACCACGTGCCACCAGCATTTTCTAGGACTCTCCAAGGGGCCCAAGCGATGCATTCACACAGCTGTACATTTTGGCAAATCTTCCAAGAGTAAGACATGTTGGAATTCCTTTTCTTGACGAACACCCCTCTGCATTCTCTGAGCTTCAGCAGCTGCAAAACCTGGGTCGTCCCCTGCACACACGCAAACCATTCATCCCTGGCGGGATGGTGGTAGTGAAGGTGCTGGCTGTTGGCGATGTCTCCGGGAAGGAGGTCCTGGGGTTATCTGAAATTATTGTGACTGTGTGGGTTCAATGCAGAGAGATACATTGAATGTGTAGAATGTGTGTGACCTTTCCTTGAGCCCACTCCCTGTGAAGGGATTCACCCCGTGTATTTACTCACCACCCCCCGCCGCCCCTCTCCCCTTGCATATGATTTATTTTGTTAGCTCAAAGGAAAGAATTAGGTTGAAATTCTTTGACTAGGCTCAATGCAAGGATTGCAAAACTCCATGGGTCTTGGAAATATGGTTTCAGTTGCAGACAGACGCAAGGCAGGAAGCACACATGAGCATCTCCACATGGCAATTTTGAGCACATTTTCTTTATACTTCATGTTTGAAGCCTTAATATCTATTGGGATTCAAGTTTGTGGTGCCAGATAATGATCTCTTATTTCCTAAAATAATATAGAATGAAGTTCTATCCATATTTTCCATTTTACAAAGTCATTTGCTTTCCAGTCCCCTGGAGCTGCCCTGGAGAACTGTGTCTCTTTAAAGGAAACTTTCAACTTTGGAAAAAAGTGAGAAACAGTCAGTAGCCCAAACACCCCTGGGACCTTCTGAGAAATGCAGATTCTCAGGTCCCATTTTAAACCTGCTAAAAATCAGAAAATCTGGGGTGAGTCTCAGCATCTTTGTTTATCAGACCCTCTGGACGATTTGACACAAGCAAGGTCAAGTTGAGAACCAATGAAGTAGTAGTTTCCACCCCCTTACCATGCATTAGAACCACCAGGTTTCCAAACCCAACTAAATTGGGACTCGCCCACAGCAATTCTGACGTAGTTGCTTCGGGGTGGGGTTTGGGTTCGGAGGCATGACACTTCTTAAAACCCTGGTTCTCAAACTTGGACTGCATTTTGGGAGTCACCTAATGACCATCTAAAAGACTCATTGCCCAGACCCAGCTGTTCAGTCTCCCCAGGTGGTTTGAAGGGCGGCCCAGGCTGAGATCCATGCATGCTTTATCCCCCCATGGATTCAGCTCTGCAGAAGATGTTAAATATGCATGGTCGGCTTGTTCCCAGACTTTGATGTGCATAGAAATTGCTAGGGAACTTGGTAAAATGAGGATTCCCATCTTGGAAGTCTGACCTGGAGAATCAGTAAAAGCCCAGCTCAGGGAGGTGCTACTGTTTAGGGAATAAGCCCTGAGTTAGAGGCTTTCTGTCCTTTGTAGGGCATTTTGTCAATTCTTTCATTTTTTGCATGAAGTCTGCCTTTGCTTTCATTGTCTACTGGGGTTTCCAGGTGGGGATAATGAACAGAGTCTAAGTCATGGTTACATCAGCCTTTCTCAGCCTCATTCAAGAGTCAGCTACATGGGGTTAAATGGTCCACTGTGATGGAGCTATTCTGTGTGTTGTGTTGTGGTGTGTTGAGCAGCACCCCTGGTCTGCACCCATGGCAATCCAGGGGTACCTGAAGTTGCAACAACCAGAAATGTTTCTGGACATTGCCGAATGACCCCTGGGGATAAAGTCACCCTGGTTACAGTAACTGCCACAGATGGAGGGATGGTGGATAGATGGAAATAGGGATGGATGGATGGATGGATGGATGGATGGATAGGTAGCTAGGAATATAGAGATAGATGGATAGGTAGCTAGGTATATAGGTAGGTAGGTAGATGATAGATGGATAGATAGATGATAGATATCAGGTTGGACAGATGATGGATGGATGGATGGATGGATGGATGGATGGATGGATGGGTGATTAGATAGAAAAGTGGCTAGATGGATGGATGATGGTTGGCTGGCTGGAGGAATAGGTAGATAGATAAGTGGATAAATGGATGGATGATAGATGATGCATGGATGGATGGATGGATGGATAGGTAGGTAGCTAGGTAGATAGAGATGGATGGATGGTTAGGTAGGTATATAGGTAGGTAGGTAGATCTATGGATACATAGATGATAGATATCAGATTGGATGGATAGACATCGGAGTAGTTGGATGGGTGGATAGGTAGGTAGATAGAGTCTCTTGTGCTAAGACAGCACGAGTGACCTCGGCAGTTGTGACATCTGGGGGGAGATGGGTTTCTGGGGTGGGGTGTCCTGGGCTCTTCAGGGCATGGAGCATCATCTCTGATGTCCCCCCAGGAGATGTCAGCAACACCTGCCTCCCAAGTTATGAGAACCAAAAATATCTCCACACCTTGCCAAGTGTCCCCCAAAGGCACAATTGTTCCATCCATCTTGAGGACCTTGAGGTCAGATGAGCCCAGGGAAGACCATTTAGAATACAATACATTTGTTTCTTCCTTATAACACGCTGGTCTCCAAAGGGACAACACCCAGCAGGAGCCTGATTGCCCCATGTTCTGCCTTCTGTACAGGCTTCTTCCGAACACTTTGGAAAGTCCCTGGCTCTCTAAGTGAACTCAGATCCTTCTGGCTCTGTGGGTTCAACAATTAAGTATTGCCACATTCTTTTTCAGTTCTAAAATCTACTTGTGCGACCAGGATCGAGGGAAGTAAATTGTCATCATGCGGAATAAGGCAAGGAAAACTCTGCTTCTCCTCTCTGTGGCCTTCAGGGGTCTGAGCTTGTTAAGATATTTTCAATGGTTGTTAAATTTTTTAGAGATATCAGGCTATTCTGTTCTTGCTGGTGGATTATATTACATGGTGAACCTTGCAGATCTTGCAAAACTCTTGAATGATAAGTAGCTCAGATAGATTCAAACAGATGGGATTGACCATTAAGATTTTTTTTTTTTTTTAATGACAACTTGATCTTTGGAAAGTGGAAGAAACAATTGAGTTAATGGTCACTTGAACTGCAAATCAACCCATTAGAATATTTGCCGATACTGCTGATTGTGGTTTTGCGGATGGTGGAACAAGTATGTAAATGGATGAGAAACATTTGCAGATGTATTTTTCTTCTCTCTTTCTGCTGGCAACAACTCATCTGTAATAGCCAGGAAGACATTTTTTTTTTGCAACAGGTCAACAGGATGCTTTTGTTCACATAGTCTCCACGAGAGGGCAGTGGATACCGCTTAAAAGGTCTTGCCCCAGGGACTTGGAAGGTATTTTAATTTTTCCAATAGATTCCTGTCATTCAGCTTCAAAAGGAAATTTTTTTAGAAAGTGAGTCTTTTTATTTACATATTTTTACTTATATTGAGTAGGACCTGTTTTGCAGAATAAGGATAATTCACCCATGTTTTGGGCAGAGCTCAACTTCTCTCTTCCTAACCCAACCTGACTTCCTTCACCCGCCATGTTGAATATCCAGCTCTGATGAAAACACCAGTCTACCCTTTTAAAAAAATGAAATGGCCCATGAATTGCTATTCTAGGGAGGATAACCATGTGTGGGAAGCTTGAACACCAAGATATGTAGCACATTTCATGACACTTGATCAGTCCTCCCCAACTTAGAAATGCAATAATTATACGAAGAGCCCAGTTCAGATACACTCTGTACCTAGAGCACATCTGACGGAATAAGAAATAAAATCTTCTTTCCCTAAATAAATAACTATGTCCTCCAATGTGCGCAATACTACCTGGTTTCCCCCGATGGAGAATTTCCCCAGCTCGCATGCCCACGTAGAGTTGAACGGTCTGAAACCCTCACCGAGGGTGAGTGACTTAGCACCAAGCAAGGCAGCATCTCTGCAAACCCACCTTCTTCATCTTCCAGAGGAAAAGGGTTCCCACTGCCATCCGACACTCTAATCTGATCATCTGCACTAATCAAAACCTTCATGCCAAGAGGGCTGGCGTATGGTAGGTGCTCTGCATTTTGAACCCCACTCCCCATTGGAAAAACAGCAGTCATTTCTGGCTTCGTCTACAAACGCTGTCTGCTTTGGGTCAAGGAAAGTGTATAGATGTCTACATACTGAATAAGTTGATTGTGTCCATGCATGCACGGCTAATGGGATGCATTGGCTGATTATAACCAGTTGAGGTCTTATCTGGTGAAGGTTGGCTCCTTGAGGAATACTGACATGCCTCCCTTTCAAGTTTGGTTTGCTTTGGATTTGTGTACAGTTCTTCAGGCCAGGACGTTTGAGCACAGATGAGTTAGCTCTGAAATGAAAAATACTTTATGTGCCATTATGCTCAGGGCTTGATTGCTGGGACATAGAAAATAGCACTGGGATCTGTGGCAACATGCTGTTAGGGCAGCAAGGGGCCAAGCATCTGCAAGTCCTTTGGAAGGATATAGAGACATCTGATGTGGCACTCAAAGCATCCAGCTCCTGGTTCTGCCTGCTCCATGCAAACCCTGTAGCCAGCTGGCACCTCCTGTCCTTTGAGTTTGGGCGTTAAGGACAGCAACAATGTGCAGAAAGGAAATTAACTTTCAACTTAAAAAATTCCTCTTAAATAGAAATCTGGGAACCTTCCAGAATTGATGGAGTTGAAAATTGAAACATAATGCAAATAGATACTTACTAGCTGACCAAGAGCCATAGCCCAGAGTTTTAGCTGTCCTTTGCTGGTCAGTGGTGGGGCTGATGTCCTCAACCAATACGCATGGTGTTTTTTATTATCATTACTATCTTTGAGGAGGAAGGGGTTAGGAAAGATTTTTTAGACACTGCTTAGTTTTTTTTTTTTTTTAATAAGATATGCAAAAATTTAATTCAGTAAAATTAATAAGAGTATATCTCTATTGATGTCTGTATATTTGCTATGTTTTTTATCAATATCTATCCATCCATCCATTGATCATATCTACCTATCTGTCCATTCCTCCCTCTGTCCCTCCCTACATCTATCTATTTATCTAATCTCTCTATCTATCCATCCATGTATCCATCCATCCATCCTTACATCTATCCCTATATCAACTATCTATCTATCCATCTATCTGTCCATCCATCCATCCATCCAACCATTCATCCATCCATTCACACATCCATCCATCCATGTATCCATTCATCCATCCATCAATCTATCTGTCCATCCATCCATCTATCCAACCATTCATCCATCCATCCATCCATCCACATATCCATCCATCCATCCATCCATCCATCCATCCATCCATCATATCTACCTATCTATCCATCTGTCCTTCTGTCCCTCCCTACATCTATCCCTACATCCATCTATCTATCTATCTATCCATCAATCCATCCATTCATCTCTCCATATATCCATCCAACCATCCATACATCTATCCCTATATCCCTATATCAAATATCTATCTATCCATCCATCCATGTATCCATTCATCCATCCATCCATCCATCCATCTATCTGTCCATCCATCCATCCATCCGTCCGTCCGTCTGTCTGTCCATCCATCCATCCACCTACCTACCTCTCCATCCATTTGGTGTAACAACATGAAAACGGTTGTTTAAGTGGTGATCTCAGGTCTTGTGTTAGCTTATCCAGGATCTAGTTGTGGTCAACATATTATATTTTAAATAAAACATACATGCTACTTTAAAGATAATTAATTGAGACAAAATGTACGTGATATAAAATTACCCATTTTAGAGTAAACGATTCAGTGGCATTTAGCACATTCACAATGTTGGGCAACAATTACTTCTCCCTGCCCCCATCAGGACAAGTACACTCCTTAATACTTATCACCTATGTCCCCCATCCCAGCTTCCCCCTCCCCTTCTGGTAACCCTCAGTGTGTTCTTCAGAGTTAAGTCTGTGTCCCGGTTTGCCTCTCTCTCTCTTTTTATTCCCCTTTGCCTGCTTTGTTTCTTAAATTTCACATATGATTGAAATCATATGGTATTTATCTTTCTGTGACTTATTTTGCTTAGCATTGTATCTCCAGCTCCATCCACGTTGTTGCAAATGGCAAGATTTCACTAATTTTAGGGCTGCATAATATTCTGTTGCAGACCTATACCACGTCTTCCTTATTCATTCATCAAGAGATGGACACTTGGGCTGTTTCCATATCTTGACTACTGTAGATAACACTGCTATAAATGTAGGGGTGCATGTATCCCTTTGAATTAGTATTTTTGTATTTTGGGTAAATACCCAGTAGTGCAGTTGTTGGATCACAGGGTATTTCTATTTTTAATGTTTTGAAGAACGTCCACACTGTTTTTCAGAGAGGCTGCACTAGCTTGCACTCCCACCAACAGGACCCAAGGGTTCCCCTTTCTCCGCATCGTCACCAACACCTGTCGTTTCTTGTGTTGTTGATTTTAGCCGTTCTGACAGGTGTGAGGTGATGTCTCATTGTGGTTTTGGTTTCCATCTCCCAGATGATGAGTGATGCTGAGTATCTTTTCATGTGTCTGTTGGCCATCTGGATGTCTCCTTTGGAGAAATATCTGTTCACGTCTTCTGCCCATTTTTAAGTTGGATTATTTGTTTCTTAGTCATGTACAACAAGCAATTCTCTATCATCCCAGACCATACTCATTCCCTCAAAAGGAGAGCCTGAACCCCTTCCCATTTTCCACCTGCCAGCCCCAGCCAACCACTGATCTGCTTTCTGTGCTTATGGATTTGCCTACTTTGGGCATTTCATATGAATCGAATCCTATACTATGTGATCTGTGTCTGATGGCTTTCACTGAGCATGAAGTTCTAAAGGTTCATCTACTTGTAAGCAGGTGCTGGTGTTTCCTTCCTTGCCATGGCCGAGTACCTTTCTTTGTCTGGTTGGACCACGCTGGGATCATCTCTTTGTCTGCTGATGACCATTTGGGCCATTGACACCTTTTGGCTCCTTTAAAAGTGCTCTCAGTTTTAAAAAAAGTATCCTCACGAAATGCTTGGGTTTTCCACCTCTAAAGTGACACTTTGTGAATTATGGAACAGGAGATTGATTTCCATCATTAAAGCTTAAAATGTAGACCACGGGAATCATATGCATGCTGGGACAAACCCTTCATATGCACGCTGGGACAAACCCTTGGACAGGGCGTGGAGACCAGTTTCTCCTCTGACACCTAACTACCCTGTTAAGAGCCATGAGCTTCTGAACTTGAAAGCAATCCTCTCCATGGGAGTGTGCCAGTAAAGGGTTACTTCTTGCTTAAGAACAAACAAAGGAGAAGAACACACCTATGTAAAGAGGCTTCTCCACTTTCTATCATAGCATCAGGCACAGGATCTCAGAGTCCCTGTGGCCACAGGTGCCTTCTGCCCAACGGGGAAGAAGGAGAGGGAGCACCTGCCCTTTCTCTCATTATGGATTATTTTTCAGGTCCTCAGATAAAGGAATAATGACCTAAGCAAAGAGTGATGACAGGATCTTGCTTTCCACCGAAATTTGGAGGCTAGACAATAGCTCAGACATTTTCTAATTAAAGAACTAATGAGCTTTGGTGGGATTGAAAGACACTATCAATACAACTATATGAACACGCAACTCTGTTTATGAATCCCATTAGTTCCCTAGGGTTGCCATAAGTATCAAAAACAAGGGGTTTCAGGATGACATCTGTCCCACCATTTTCTTTCTCAGAAGACAGACTTACGATCTACATCTTGATGGACACTGAAGGCTCTCTGGACCATGCCTGGTCCCAAATACACCTGTGTCTTTCATCTCCTTGACCCATCTTCCTCGAGATCTTATCCTATCTGCTAATTCCATCTGGGTCCATCTCTGTAGTACTGCTTGGGTAATTGTAAAACTATCAATGGGACTGTTTCAAATCCTATATAGGGTCATTTAGAGCAGAGATTGGCTCCTCTTACCCCTCTCTTTTGGTAATTCATCAGCTAGCAATGATCCTTGGCTGTGCGGGTAATCCGGTTTCCACGGGACCTACTCAGTTCTGCCACTGTGTCACAAGGCAACCATAGAAAACATATTAGTGTGCACGGCTGCGTGCCTATAAACCTTTATTTACAAAGACAGATGGTGGGCCACATTTGGCCCATGGGTTGTAGTTTGCCAGCTTCTGATTGAGAGGGTAAAATCCCAGCATTGAAGCTATCACATACAAAGCTCATTATGACCTGAGTGTGCCCCCCTTAATGATTCTTATGCCATGTCCCCTAATGCCAGCTAATGGTGTCTACATTCCCTTCTGCATAAAAAGTATGCTGACCAGGTGCCAGAAAAATATGCAGACCAATTTTTCAAGGAGGGATGTTGTTATAGGTTGAATTGTGGTCCCTCCAAATCTGTAGGATGAAGTCTTGACTGCCACCCCCCAACCCCAGGATGCCAGAAAATAAGCTCATTTGGTGATGAGGTCTTTAAAGAGGTAATTAAGGTAAAATGAGGTCAGCAGGGTGGCCATGATCCCATGGGACTGGTGTTCCCCTAAGAAGAGATGAAGACAGACACACAGAGGGATGACCACGTGAGGACATGGGGAGAAAACGGGGTCTACACACCAAGCAAGAGAGGTCTCAGGAGGAACCTGCCTCTGCCCTGCCTGGATCTCAGCCTCCCAGCCTCCAGGACCGGGAGACAATAAACGTTTGTAGTTAGAGCCACTCTGTCTATGGTATTTGTTATGGCTGCCGGAGCACGCTAATCCAGGCACCTTCCCAGGACCCCAGAAATCACACTGCTTTGTGTTTTCTTAGCTTATTTGCTGTCCTTGAAATAAAGCCTTTCTGGAATCTGGTGCTTTTGGGTTGGAAAGGGACAACGTGTCAGACTCAAGGTATTAAGGGACTTGATTTTGTCTCAAAAGAGGAGCAGGAGCTGACTCCCCTTGGAAATGCCTCCCCGACCCCGTTTCTTTGCATCTGGAGATCTGGCCTAGGAGAATGGCTTGGTTTAGATTTTTCCATTCTGCCTTCGTTCATGAGATGCTACAATGGATGTATTTTTCTTGGTGTAATACTCTTTGCTTTTTTTTTTTTTTTTTTTTTTTTTTTTTTTTTTTTTTTTTCTATTGCACGCTGCTTCTCGTCTGGCTGAGGGAAGTGGAAAATTTTAGGCAATGGTCCCGGGATCTCAGACCACTTCCAAACTCTTGCTATTGAATAAAAATATTGTATGTTCTCCTTTTCTGCAATTGGCCCAAATTGACTTTCTGTTTTCATGGTATTCTGCAGGTGACTGACTACCTCTCCTTTTATGTTTTGTTTGTCTTTCTTTCTTTCTTTCTTTCCTTCTTTCTTTCTTTCTTTTTTTTAATTTTTTTTTATTTTGTCTCTGCTGCCTTGACCACTTTGAAAGTATGCTCTCAATGTTCTTCCTGGAAATGACATTTTACAAGCCTTTCATGGAATCCGTGTGTCTATGTGTGTGCTGAGCCAATGTACATGTTCTTGGAAGGGAAGGGGCGTTTGGCTGCACATGGGTCTTCTCTCACCTGAGATGTGCATGCATTTGGCCAAGATGTGTAGACCTTACCAGAACTTTATTTGGATCCTGGAGGTGGGTCCTTTTACCCCCAGCTCCCTAATGATGAGAACTGTTGGAACATCTTTTCACATGTCTGTGGGCCATCTGCTCGACTTCTCTGTATCATGGTGTCTTCTGCCCATCTCTCTAGAGATGAGCACAAAGCAATTGGAATTCTTCTCATAATTTAAATGCTGGGTAATGACAATAATAAAGAAGAACACAGGGAAAATGAGTTTTCAGGATGTCCTGGGAGGTTGTAGATACATATCTCCCTGCACTTTTGTCTCCTGATGCTGATGCAAGAGATGGTCACATGGCCCATCCCAGGAGGACGGTCAGGTCCTGCATGGGACATCATGAGTCTGACTGCCTTACGGACGTGCCAGGAAAGTACTGAGGCAGTATGATGCGTGTTTTCTCATTTTCCCTCCCAACTTCTGTATTTGGATGCCATTCTTTGGTCTGAGTACAAAAACGAGATTTTTCTCATTATCCACGGTGGAGGAGGGTCTTTTCAGATGTTAGTTGGTGAGTCTAGAGGTCAGCGTTTTCAGGGGTGGGTGTTGACTTCCCAAAAGTTCTCTGTGTCAGACGCTGTTGAAAGGGTTCTCATTAGCAGATGAGGTTTGGGACCACAGGTTAACCCACACCTAACCCGCAAGTTTTGGTGGTACTATCCCCGTCTTGTTCGAAACTGTCCTTCAGCTAGTGGCCATGTGACTGCATTCGGTGGCGTTTTTAGTCACCGTGTTGTGGGTATTTAGGGAAGCTGCTGACAAAGAGCTAGTTCCTTACTCTTTCCTCCTTCCTGCTTCCTGGAATGGAAGCAATGGAAGCTGGAAGCAATGGCTGGAGCTTCAGCATCCACTTTGAATCACGAGGCAGTATTGAGGATGGCTGTCATGTGCTGGGGTTTCAGAGCAGAAAGGCAATAGGAGGGTTCCTGGGCATCCTGAAGCCACCATACTGGTCCTGGTCCTTCTTCCAAATATCTGAGGCTTTCAGGCTTGCTCTTACTTTTGTCTTATCTGAGTCTGATGCTCCTCTGTTACCAGTTCTCTTAAGGAAAACTATCTGGAGCGTTTTGCAGAAACCTCTAGCTGTCACCAAGCGTTGTCGACTTTCTTAACACGTTTTTCAGCTGGGATTTCAATTTCATACCATGGGCCTCCAGTTTCTTTGCTCTTGACCTTAAGCTACTTACGTGGGACTGTAAATGCTTTGAGGACACCAAACATTCCTATAGTTGAGTATGACACTGAATTCCATAACTGTCCATCTGTTGTTCCTTCTGGCCAAACTGGGAGCAGGTGAATGCAAGTCAGCCGTGTCGAGGTCACAAATCTGTGTGCGCATGTTTGTGGTGAGGGTAGGAGAGGACTGAAATGAGGGAGACCTTCCTTCTCTTCCCTGCTCTCTGAGCCCAGAGAGTGCGAGAAAATTAGCATGTCTCTAGCATATTCAAAAAAAGTTAACTTGGATTTCCTCCCTGGCAGTCCTTCTTTAGCCTGGTTCCAACTCCATGAAGAGCATACAGCACCTGGTCCATGATGGCCCCAGATGTTTGTTCATGACATTAATTACTTGATGACTGACCTTCACCTTTAATGGAGGGTCCCACAATGAGCTATAAAAACCCCACAAGTCCATTAAGGAATCCTCTTAAGAGTACAGCTATGGACTAGTGGTCAACTTGAGCTGTGAGCTTTGGCCAAGAGCGCCCCTTAGGTATCTGCGTGTTGGACACAAGCCTCTATATGATGCTCCTTCTGAATTTCCTTGGAACTAAGGGAAACTGGTCCCAACCAGCTGAATGGCGGGGATGCTCTCCCTCTGCTCCATAATGTTGGCCAAAAATAGGGTGGAAGCAACAAGAAACCTTTGCAAGTTTTAGATCTCAGGTGGCTGCTTCTTCTTCTTCCTCTTCTTTTTCTCCTCCTCCTCCTCCTTCTTCTTCTTAAACTTCTTAAACTGCTCTCTAGGGAACAAGGACCTGGAGACCTTTGTGTGGGACGATGGGGCACGAGGCTGGGATTAAGTTGGCCAGATGGAACAGTGAGTGGGATGTCGGGCACAGGTCATGGCAACAAGGGGAAGTTTGAGGGGTCCCAGTCACAGCCCAGGGAGCACATTCCACTGATGAGCCAGTGAGGGGACCTTATCCAAGGACTAGTGGAAGGTGTGGGCAGAGTCTGTACACAGCAGGTCTGTGGAGGTGACTCCCCAAGGCTGTTTCCAATGTTGGGCAGAACACAGGGAGGATGGCAGGGATGTGGGAGGCTTTTGAGATACAAGATTGTGCAGACAGGTGAGGGGAACATGGTGGTAGCTGGGATATAGAGACAGCTTAAAGGGACCTGGTGGTATGGGGGTTATTGAGGTTGGAGGGACCTTGGGAGGGACTGTGTGAGGTTGGAAGGGCATGGGGGTGGGGACTATGTAAGGTTGGAGGGACCTGGGGAGGGAATGTGTAAAGTTGGAAGGGCCTGGAGGGGCACAGTGTGAAGTTGGAAGAACCTAGGGAGCACAGTGTGAGGTCTTGGGGGGCTTATGAGGTTGGAGGGACCTGGAGGTCAACTATATGAGGTTAGAGGGACCTGGAGAGCACAGTGTAAGGTTGGAGGGGAGATGTCTGTGGGACACAGTATGAGGTTGGGGGGACCTTGGGGGTCATGTGAGGTTGGAGGATCTAGGGGGGACAGTGTGGGGTTGGAGGACTGGGGGGGGGTCATGTGAGTTTGGAGGGACCAAGGGGAGACAGTATGAGGTTGGAGCGACCTGGGGAGGGGGCTGTGTGAGGTTGGAGGGACCTGGAGAGACTGTGTGAGGTTGGAGAGAACTGGGGCAGGGGGCGTGTGAGATCAGAGAGTCCTGGGGGAGAACCTGTGTGAGACTGGATGGACCTGGGGAGGCATGTGACATTTGAGGGGTGCGGGAAGACATGGTGTGTTTGGAGGGAGTTGGTGAGGACAGGTGTGAGGATGGGGAGCGTGTGAGCCTGGGGGTTTGCAGCCTGTGGTGGGTGAGGTCCAGGACCCCTCGTCCAGCCTCAGATGTGTGTCAGTCCTCAAGTCCTGGCCATTCTGGAGTCTGCCTGCAAGGGTTCCCTGGAGACTGGTCTGAAGCTTCAGTGTTTGGGGCACTGAGCAGGGCAGAAAAGGGGAATTCAAGCAGATGTAATCCTATGGAAAATAAGCAGCAGACACCAGAATGAAAGACTAGATTCGGTTTACACACACACACACACACACACACACACACACACACACACCCATGCCTCCCGTGAGAAAGGATAAAGCAAACCTTCCCATTGGTGGCAAGAAAAACTTACTCAGGTTTCCTGGAGCCGTCACTTGTGTTTACAGTGGAGCCTTAAAATGTCACCCTGCCCTGGACACCACTGTGATGCAGAGGGATTTGAGTTCATTCTGGTCCCCCTCCCGGAGTACCATTTCCTTCAACAGGTCAGTGCTGGCATCCGAGCGTGTGTGTCCCAGGCCCCATGGAAAGGTCTGTTTTTCCTGGACGTGGGTTCCCTAATATAATATATTCATAAAATATACATAATATATAAAGTTCATATACATATACATAATGGATACATATATATATCATATGTACACATACACAAAATGTATATAGACATATATATATTATATATGTACACATAATAAATAAACTATATGTACACATACATAATCATAATAAACACAAAATATATATACATATATGGCTTTTATATATATATATCATATATACAGGATATATAAACTATGTACACATAATATATAAACTATACATACATATTCATGATATATAATAATATATGCGCAATATAATCTATACATAATATGTACATATACACATAATATATGTGTAATATACACAAAATATATATACATGTATACATTTTATATATACATCATATATACATATAGACATATATATAATGCATAAACTATATATACATATACACATAATATGCACAAAAATATACATTGATATAAAATTTTATTTATACATAATATATAAGCTATACATACATATACATGATATATACACATATATCATATATATCATATACACATACCCAAAATGTATATATACCTATATACATTTTATATATACATAGTTTATAAACTATATATACATACGTAATACATACATATATAATATATACACAATATAATCCATGCATAATGTGTACATATATACATAATACATACATATATACACATAATATATGTATACATTTTATACAGGCACACAATATATACATAATATATCAACTATATATACATATACATAATATATACATATATACATATGTAAATAATATATACATAATATAATATATACAGAATATGTACATATATACATAATATACAAAAAATATATATACATATTTATTTATATATATAGTATATACATATATACATCTATCTACATAACATACAAACTGTATATAATATATACATATATTGTATATGCATATGTAATATATATACATATACATACTATATAAACTGTATATACAGACAATATATACATATATGCATCATATATACACATAATGGAAATATGTATACATATAAACATTTTACATACATAATGTATAAGATATATACATATGCATGATATATACATATGTACAACATACATACATAATATATAAACTATATAGATACACAATATATACATATATGCATATATATAAGCTATACATACATATACATGACATAGTCACATATACATTCTATGTATACATTACATACATATATACATAATATACACATATAACAAAATGTGTGTGTGTGTGTGTATGACATGTACATCTATACATACGCGCACACGTCTGTGCTATTTAATGATGTAAGGACACAGTTGCTGTCGGTTACGCAGGAAAGGGCGAGGCGTTAACAGGCTTGGGGAATTCCAACCCAGGGCATCCTCACACCTTCGTGACCATCGTCCCAGTCTCCATGAGCCCTGAGACCCTGGTTTGCAGAAGGAAGCATGCGCATCCTTGAAATACTCATCCTTAACGTACGCACAGAGAACATGAAGACCTTGTTTCCGCCCAGCCTCCCAGAACGGGCATTGTCTTACATCCCAAACAGAGAGGAGCAAGAACACCACGAAACTATGCCAGACATCACGGAGGGAAGCTAGCCACCGAGGGAACGACACTGAGGGGGCGTAGAACGTAGTCACCGCCCTGTATGGATGGGAGCTGTACAGACCTTCTGGGGAATAACAGGCACGGAGAAAAATGTCTTCATGATCCATAAACACAATCAAGTATGCACAATTCAGGTCAACTGTAATTATCTGGGTCTTTGAAGCAAACCCCTCTTCTTTCTTTCTCTTTTTCTCCAGAGGTAGAGTTTTGTAATTCATCCGTTTCCCACAAAACCTGCTGCCCGTTACATCACATGCCCTCCTCAATGCCCAACCGCCACTTCCCCATCCGGCCACTCACCTCCCCAAACCCTCTTTCTTTTTCCCCCAAACTATCAAACATCATGAAAGCAAACCACGACCTAGACTTACAATATCTCCGAGTTCTCCAGATTTCCCCCTTAATCGCCTCTGTGCCGAACTGCCTAATGGATGCATTTCTCTGAAAACGCTGGGGCTGTCATTCATCTCTCCCAGGTGTGAATGTTTTTCTTGTCTTCCTAAATGCATCTGCCTTCTTTTGGTGCTGTTGCCCTCAACGTATTGGGTGGGATACTGCATACTTCTCAGTCTGTGCAGAGGAGAGATTTTTAAAAGAAACGGCCCATTTGACCACGTGTGACCCAGTCTGAGGCCGTGCGTTCAATAGAAACCAACCCACCACCTGTTAGATGCTCTCTGTGTTTCCTCCAAATGGATACCAGCTCACTCGCCAGAACTTCCCAAGTCAGAGATTCCAAGGACCCACTCAAGACTTGACCGGCTCTGCTCGGAAGTATCCAGAATCGCCTATGGCGGTCCATCGGGTATTGTCATACTCTCCCAGAGCGTCCCATAGGCTGGACACCAGCCCTTCCTGGATTCTGAGCATCATGTGATGGTCAGACATCCTTCCCTTGTGTCACCCATGGTTGTGCTGGTGTTCTTGGCAACCTCAGTAAGTCTGGAAAGAACTTCAGCCCCATGGGGTGGCTCTCCTTGCCTCTGAGCAACAGCACCGTTGACTATATCCCCATGGTTGTTCCTTTTATACTTGGGACCAAGGCATTCCAGAACTGGAAGCCTCTCCCCGCTCCTCCCCTGCACCCATTTGGCCCCTCCCTCCACAGCCCTACCCCTCTGGCCACCATCACTTTGCTCTTTCTACTTACGGGTCTGTTTCTGCTCTCTTTGTTTGTTCGTTCATTTTGTTTTTTTAGATTCCACATATAAATGAAATCATATGGGATCTGTCTTTCCACATCTGACTTGCTTCATGATGCTTCATACAGTGCATCCACGTTGTCTCTAATGGCACAATGTCACCTGTTTTTATTGGTGAGTGTCATGTGATATTATGGAGTATTATGATATTATGGAATATATATTCCATAACGTTCCACTGTGTGTGTGTGTGTGCACAGGGGTCGGGGGAATATATACACCACTTCTTTGTCCATTCCTCTATCTGTGGACCCTTGGGCTGCCTCTGTATCTTGGCTATTATAAATAACGCTGCAAAAATTATAATGATGTATTTGTCACAATTAAACCAAGAATTTCTCATGTTAAAAAAAAAAAAACATGACAGTGCATTTGTTGTTTTGAATTATGATTTTCATTTCCATTGGGTTGATACCCAGTAGTGCCATTGCTGGGCTGTAGGGTGGCTGTATTTTCAGCTTTTTGGAGGAACCTCCGTACTGTTCTCCGGAGTGGTTGCCCCAACTTACGTTCTCAACAACAGTGCAAGAAGGTCCCTCTTTATCTGCCTCCTTTCCAGCATCTGTTCCTCCTTGTCTTGTTGATTCAAGCCATTCTTACAAGTGAGTGGGAGATCTCATGGGGGTCTAGACGGGCATTTCCCTGATGAGGACGGATGTGGAGCATCTTCCCATGCATCTGCCTGACTTGGTTTCAATACCCATTTGCTCTGCATTTCTGTTCCCCATTTGATTTACGCCTTTGCTACCAAAACCCATGCACTGAGCCCTCCCCGAAGCTCTGTCCCTTTGCTTGCCCAAATGCTCTCATAGCCTGTCCTGAAAACCACAACGGAGCCAGCACAATTTCTACCCAGTAGAGATACAGCTGCCTGTATCGGGGGGCTGGGGCGGGGCGGGGGTGGTGAGCCAGCTGAAGACACAAGGTGGCAGCTTCTGCAGAAATTGGCAGGAGGCAAGAGGCATGGTCCCAGTTTGCTAATGAACATACAGAAGGAAATTATCTTCTTTGCTGGGCTCTTGCCTGCAAATGTGTCATTTTCTTATCCCCATCATTGTGAGACACCATCATCTGGGAAGGTTATCTACCTCGAAGGCACTTCTTTGCTCTACAATGATGACTTTTGGGGGGTGGATACATCAGAAATATCTAAATATCTGGACATTATTTTATTTTATTTTTCAAAATAAGATGGTTAAGATTCCCTCTTTTTTTGGCCAGACTCACTAAACCAGAATGCCGGGGGTGGAGCTGGGCTGGGCTGAATTTTGATAATATTCTCCCTGGGACTTGGATTTACAGTGCTGGGTGTGAACTTTGCAGTAAAGAGTTGGGATGTCTGTAGTAAGGGTGAGCTTTACGATTCTATAAACTCTTAAATTGGGGGAGCGAGGGCAGGGGCAGGGGTGGGGAAAAGACCAGATGTCCCTAAAAGCTTAGTGAGTAGCTGTAAGTCAGAAAACGAGATTCAAGTGTAAGTTCCAATACAGTTGACCCTTGAAAAATGCGTGGGTTTGGGGCACTGATTCTCCCCTTCCCGAGCAGTTGAAAAAGGCACGTATAACTTGCTGAATTCCCCCAAAACTGAACCACTCATAGCCTACCACGGACCCAAAGACTTCCCCGTAACATTAATAGTCCGGTTACACATATTTTTAATCTTCTATGTATTATATACTGTATTCTTGCAGCAAAGTAAGCTGCACAAAAGAAAACGGGACTCAGAAAATCATAAGGAAGAGAAAATGCACCTACGGGACTAGGCTGTGTTTATCCAGAATGATCCACACGTTGGCCGACTTGTGTGGTTCAAGGCCGTGTCATCCAAGGTTAATTTGGATCTGCTGGCCTGGGCATGTTGGCCTCAGAAAGCACTGTAGCATGGAAGCAGCCAGTATATGGTTCCTGCTGTTTTCATGGTCTTTTCTTGTCTCCAAATATCTGTTGTGTTTATCCCCTTCATGCCGGAAGGACCGGTGACTTCGTGTCTTTCTTAAACATCTAGAAGCAGTTCCCACGTAGGTGAGTGCAGGACCTCTACATGCACGGCGATATTTATTCTATATTCCATAACCTTCACGGGGACCCTTTGGGAAGTGTCCTATCTTTGGCTCAACGGAAAACCTAGAAACATTTTAAGGATGCCCATGGAATGGGGAACATGTTCAGCCCTCAGACATGGCAAATAGGGTGAATATTAATTACTTAATCTTTTATCACAGGGACCAAAGCACCTGGATTGGGTGATTGGTAGAATGGAGCGAGGGACATGAAAGGTATGTCATCATGAATGCCTCCCAGGTTTACAACCCTCTTGGTCCTCCCACCAAGTCACAGGCTCAGTGCTTAGACTCATCTCAAGATGTGGGCATTCAGTCATAAGGTTGAGAAGTCACTAGAATACATCAGGTGCCATATTTCTGCTTCTGGTTAATATTGAAGTGGTGGACTTCCCCTCCAACTTCAACCCATCAAGAAATAGAGAGTCAAAGAACAGTCTTGAAGACTGGATGGCAGGCACTTACGAATCTTAATCCCCAGAAGATAGAAGAACAGAGCAGGTGGAACCCACGTCTACTGGGTCACCACATGGCACCAGTGGGACCCGACCTTCAAGAGACTGGGAGGAGGCATTGGGGGACCCAGCTCAGTTCTTCGACTGCTCATGGCTACAACGTGGCCCCAGGCCAGCATAGCTGCAAGGGAGGTGGGGAAAGACACCCTCTAGGGCAACCATGTGCTCAACAGACCCTCAGGGGCTCTATGACCAGAAGGACAATGGGAAAATTGGAGCGGAGTGGAGAGTGGGACTGTCCGCGTCTGCCACCATCCTCAAGGGGTTGATGAAGACCAGGAAAATGGCAGTGGGTACAGGGGAAGGAGCAGACTGGAAAGGATGCTGGAATCAGTGGGACTTTGGGAAGATATTGGAATTGGTGGGACTTTGGGAAGAGTTTGACATGAGCACAAGACAAAGAGCTGAGCAGCTCACAGAAGGTTCACTCTTGACAGTGGTTTCTTGGGTTGGGAAGGACATGGCACCATGGTTCCTAGGGAAACATCAGAAGAACCTGGGAGCCATGGACAGGCACCAAGGGACGGCAGGAAAGAAGGGAGGTCATGGTGTGAAGACACTCACTGCTGACAGGAACAAGGCAGAGTGGACAGCAGCCTCAGGGAAGGACGAGGTCAAGAGAAACTGTGTCCATGAAGACAGGGCCGTTGGAAAGCATTTGCTACTGCTTTCCTGAAAACAGTGCTGAGGAGCGTCTGACATCTGGTATTTATGGACCGTCGGGGGAGGGAAAGGCCTAAAAGGAGTCAGAGCGAATGTCCAGGAGGTGTCTCTCTGGGAGGCCAGCGTGGGCGGCGGGAGTGTCGGGGTGGGTCAGATATCTGTGGTCAACACATGACTCACAAGTGGTGGCTGGGGACACTGGAGAACTGACACCAGGCTTCGGAGGGGGACATGTGCTTCCTCCTGGGGCCGCAATGCCAGCTTTGTGCCTCCAACAGCCAATGCTGCCTGCCTTCCCCAGCGATGACGCCACCCCCTGAAGCCACCTCTGTTCTTATAAATCAGCGCCTATGCCCCCTGTTACAATGACAGGCCATTCTCATGGATGCACTTTGATCCTTTTCCAGTGCTTTCCTTGGTGTCCCTGAGAGTGCTGAGTAAGCCCAAGCCTCCTTCTCTTCCCTTCTCGTTCTTTGTTTTTTTTCTTAACAGCCCAGAAATCCCTAAGTCCCCTCATTCTTCAGGAATCAGACTGATGTCATCAAAACCTCAGCATGTGCTTTCCATTAATGATGGAAACTTGCCTTCTCATGACCGAAGGAGTTTATGAGAAATGCAAGGGTGTACCCTAACATCTTTATGATTGAAAAAAAAAAAAATGACCATTGTCATTGAGAAGCTCATCTGCAGATATACAAAAAAATCTGCAAAAGTTAAGAAGGGACTGTACTATTTCTATCAAATGTCCCATCATCTACAATGTAACCTGCTCTAATATACAACCAAGCTATGAAAGGGAAGCATGTAACACTTTCTAGTAGCATCTTGATCTCATCTGGAGAGGCTGAATCTGTGTCCCTTATTTTTCAAATAGGCACCATTGACAGAATCTAGAAGCTCCAGATGTTAGAAACTTAAAAATATATATATATATAAAAAATAAAAGAGTTTATCCCCTGGAGTTTTGTTGGAATCCTGTGATGTTTATTCATGTCCCTTCCCTTAGTAAGACCATTTATTCCCTTGTTTGGGAGAAGCCAGTGATGGTCAAGGTGTCTCCTTCCCCATGTTTCAATGGCTGTGAAACATTTTCTTCTTCCCTGGACACTAGACATTTGCTCACCTTTCCTCAAACATTAACACGTTGGACCCATGAGCTTGTTCAAGGCTGCCTTGCCTCCTGACACATAGGGCTGTTTTCATTCAAGTGTTCAGGGACACGTGCTGGCCAGAAAGTCACCGATTCTTACCTTGGAAAGGCTCGTCGCGTCTTCCAGGAGATTAAGGAGCAAAATGGGAATGGGTCCTTGGTTCCTATAAGAGATCAATTTTCTCTTGATTGATGAGACAGCGGGAGTGGGGGAATTGCTACCTGGGGTCTGGCCCCAGCTGGTGCACATGGAACCTCTTGGAAACTCCCTAAGCTATCTATATATAAATCCTGTAGGGAAGGGTCCCAAGATCCATTTCCATTCAAACACCGGTTGGCTGTCTTCCAGCAGAGACACAGCGCTGAACTGTGGCCACCACGCATTCCTGTTCCCGCATGTCCTGGATGATGATGGAATTGGTCACAATTAAAAAGAAATTCAACCCTTCCAAACTGGGGCAACTTGTTCCTCTCTGAGCCTGATGAAATGTCCCCAAAGATACCAGATCTCCAACTCTGGAACCTCGGACTGTGCCCTTTGGAGAAAGGGTCTTTTCAGGCTGTCCACATCGGAGCTCAGCCATGCCGGAAAATCTACCCATTCAGGACTTGGAGGGGATGAAGATGTGCAGCAGAACCTCAAGAGGGAAATCCTTTTCTGATGCATGCTGAGGGTAAAGGGGCTAAGCTTGCCTGAAGTTTCCAGTCTGGCATCTCGATGGCCCAGGCATATCTCATTCTTCCAGATTCTGCCCCACCAGAGCTCAGAACTCGCAGACTCTGAAGACTGACAGGTTGAGGTGAGTCATCAGAAGAAGCTGGAAATCAGTCCCCAATCTTTCTATTTAGGTCAGTGCCTCCCAAAGTACGGAGTTCTTCATCCATTGATCTGTGTGTGAGCAAACCTGGCATCTGACCCCAGCCGCCACCAAAGATGGCAGAAGAGTGAGGTCAGCCTTGAAAATAGTTTTCCAAATGGGTTGGATCTCCACATTCTCTCAGGATACAAAGCTAGAATTGATATATCAACTCCCTAAGTATGTTTCCCAGCAGGAGAAAACCAGGAACGTGGGCACATCTGTTTTAGCAAATGAGACACCGGAGGGGATGAAGTAGGGAAGCCCCTTTCCTCAGGGCCGTTACAGGTTCCTTTCAGAGGTGTCCTTACTGGAGGCTTGCCAGTCCCTTTTAACTGAATAGTCTACTTACCTGAGAGTTTTAAAAGAGTTTGTTTTTTTTGAACATCATCGTATCCTTTGTCAATTGTCATATGACCAATGTGTCATACGACTCAATGGAAGTCACTAACATCTAACTGCTGGGGTTACCCTCATGAGAAGTTCAACCATGTGGGCGTAAGTATAAATTCATATAATACGTAATGCATACCTTAGTTATCAATTCTACCAATTCTCATCTATCTGGATCTATCACATCTATCAAATTAATAAATTCTCCATTTATCCATGTCTATTATCAGTTTATTTATCTATCATCTATCAATGTATCCATCCATCCACTTATTATTTACCTGACCTATCCATCCATCCATCCATCCATCTGTCCACCCATCCATCTCTTATTTATCTGCCTATCCATTCATCCATCCATCTATCCATCCATCCATCATTTATCTATCCATCCATCCACTATCTATCCTATCTCTGTATCTATCATGTACCCATTCATCTGTGCATAGCTAATATCCTCAGTGACTCTGCTATTATTCTCATTCTTCAGATGAAAAAGCATGTGATAGGGTCAGGAGTCACCTTAGGAAGGGGTCATTGTCTTCAGAGATGGAGCTGACACCTGGCCTCTCCTACCTCTTTCCTTAAAGATGTGCATGTGCGATTGACAGACCCCTGGAATGTTTTACCTGCTTCAGAAGCATCGTTACACCACAGGGATTGTAGACATCATTTATATCCAGTTGTATTATTGTTCTATAGAACAAGGTAATTCAGTTGGCATTATATATATCCACCAGATACTCAATTTTATTAAAACTTACAATTGCTGTGTAGAGTCCCTTGAAAACACCTTTTAACCAAGTTTACTGAGTGTGTGGAATAGTTCTCTCTGATAGATGTTAGAAGATAAATTCACATTTGTGAGCTTGCCAAACATGAGAGTTCCAAAGGACTGGGAATTTATCATATAATCAGTTTCTCCTAAAGCCCATATGAGCCGACATGAGTGTCTTTACACTCACCTCGGAGAGGGACAGCAGCACTTATTACCATGGCCAAATCTGGTTCTTTATTTTACTGCTGATATAGCAATCACTTACCATCTAATGGATATTAAACTATTTTACCTGTTATGCCTATGTTCTTTAAACATCTCAGTTGGTAATATTCCCACTTTTTCCTGCACTCGGAACCTAAAGGACTTGATTTCGCTATGGGAGACAGTCTGGCCCTCAGAGTCTTGAGCCCATAGCAGGTGGAAGTAAGTAAAAAATGCTCTACCTCCCCAACACCATGGTCTTCTAACAGCAAATATAAATTATTTATTGTAAGCATATTGATCTATTGTATTAATAGTATGTTTATTTATTAATTTATTACAATTAATATAATTGGCATATAATTTATTATATATAGTATATTCATACTGATAGTATATGGAGTTATTATAGTAGTACAATCTTGATAGTATATTAATTTATTATATATAGTATATTAATCTTGATAGTATATTAATTTTTTTAAAATATTTCATGTATTTATTTGACAGACAGAGATCACAAGTAGGCAGAGAGGCAGGCAGAGAGAGAGGAGGAAGCAGGCTCCCCACTGAGCAGAGAGTCCGATGCGGGACTCAATCCCAGGACCCTGAGATCATGACCTGAGCCAAAGACAGAGGCTTAATCCACTAAGCCAACTAGGCACCTCAATAGTATATTAATTAATTATAGTAGTATATTTATTATAATCCTGATAGTATGCTAATTTATTAATACCCTGATGGTATATTAACTAATTATATGTAGTACATGAATCCTGATAGTGTGTTAATTTATTATAATAGCTTATTACTTTATATTATAATACTGAGAGTATGTTAACCTATTAGATATATTTATCCTGATAGTATATTAATTTAAAATAGCATATTAATTTATTATAATCCTGATATCATATTAATTTATTATGTAGTATGTTAAAACTGATGGCATATTAATTCATTATAGTAGTATATTAATTTGTTATGTCTGATAATTAATTTATTATAATTCTGATGTTATATTATATTACTTTATTATAATCAAGGGATGACAATAGGCTCTTGTTCCTACAAGGAAGCCATGACCACAGCAGTCAGTCATGATACATTGTCTTAACATCATATAATTATTTTTGGCAGGTGGCCACTGAGACCAGGTGGGTTTGCATGTGTGCAGTAATCCATATGGTGGTTCTGGTGACCTAAACTGATCTTTTGCACAAAATGTCTGGAGACTTCACAAAGACACCGCATTGCTCAAATCTAGAAACTCTACGGGTGAGTGATGGGGCTATTTCTGTGGCTGGGATCAGTCTGAGGTTGAAACATCTCCTTGGTTAAAATGACATGAGGGATATGGAAGGTGCAGGAGATTGGAGACTGTGAATGTGTGATGCCTATGAGAGAGAGAGAGGGAGAGAAAGGGACAGAAAGGATGTTCATGTGTAGGGAACATATTAGCTACGTTGAGAAGGCTCCCCTCCCCTAGGCTCCCCATGAGCCCCCATGATAGGGTAATAATCATGCTGTTGTCAAGGCCGATTATTATTAGGGTTCATGCATCTGTCCTTCCTCAGCCACAGAAAATGTGGGTTTTCCATGGTGTTGCCTACTGAGATGACCTTAAAATGCCAGTCATTTGGGTCAAGCTGCCATATGAGAAATACGGTATTTAGGGATGATGGTTGGAAGGACCACCGGTCCCAGAGAGCATGGGTTTTATTTTACTTGACTATGTTTGCAATTCTCCAGAAAAAAAAAAAAAAAAATCTAATGATAATGAAAATTCTGGAAGGCAGACCATTTAAAAATTTGCTCTTTCCTTAGTCTCTTGACCTGAAATTTGTTAGTATATCCCCTTCAACCACATAGTTCAACTCAACCTGGGCCATCTGAAAGCTGAATGGACCTCCTGAATGGACCTGGACCCCTCCTGTTGTACATCTGCACAGAATTGCTTCCTCTGAGCACCACTTAGTTATAGTGCTGAGGGTTAAAATGAAAATATTTATAGCAGAGTGTGTTTAGAAATTGTGTCACTCTCTTCACTGTAGGGGAATTAAGGAAGACATGTTTGGTATTAATGACTCAGAGATATGTCTGGAACAGCTTTCCTTTGTGGGAAAGAAATGTTGGGAAATTGTTATCCATATAACAGGAGAGGTCTCACTTTTTCCCTTGGCTGTCAGGAAGCTCACAACTCAATCATCTTAAAAAATCTTGTCATCAGGGTTGATGGGGATATATTTATATTAATAGACCTTAGGTCCCTTAAGGTGATGGGGGAAATAATACATTTTTAAATGTCTGCTTTCCAAAGGTTTCATTATGATTAGATTAAAGTTTTCTGGACAATTGCAAACACAGTCAAAAGTAGGAAGAGGAGCACCAGGATGGCTCAGTCCATTCAGTGTCTGCCTTTGGCTCAGGTCATGATCCCAGGGTCTTGGGATTGAGCCTGGTGTTGGGCTCCTTGCTCAGTAGGGAGTCTGCTTCCCCCATCCCCTCTGCCCCTATCCCCTGTTTATGCTGGCTCTCTCTCAAATGAATAAACAAAAACCTTTAAAAAAAAAAAAAAACAAGTAGGGAGAATAGTCCATTGGATTCCCCCATATACCCCAACTCATGGGCAACCCCATTTAATCTACACCTGTCCCTGTCCCCTCCCACACTCTCAGACTTACCTTGAAGCTATTCTCAAGCATGGGACAATTGCATTCAGTTATTTAATTACATCTTGTTTTCTTGTACCTAGCGTTAAGTACGATACACAGTACATTAGGAATACATGCATATTTACAAAACTCATCTTTTGGCACAATTCACTGAACTTCTGTTAATATACTCACCTTTGCACTCAGTTCCAGGCTTGGAAACCAACCCAAGACCATCCCTTGGTGACAGAAGGGTGTCTGATTGTCTGGTCTTTCTATGGCATCGATGGCCCTTACCTGAGTTTCTCCTTTTCTTGGGTCCCGATGACCTTTTCCGGGGTGAAGAGATACAATTAAAAAAGAGAGTCTATCTCTTGATTGGACTATTAATAACATACTCGAGGGGCCAGAAAAGACCAGTAATTCATTTTTCTCCTCCTACCATCATAACTGGAATGACACTACTTACGGAGGTATGCCATCATCTTCTGGGGTTCTAGAAGGAAAGCCCATCCTAGGCTAGCAGGAGATGAGTTTGCATGTGTGCAACCTGCTTATACCAGGAGGTGAGGTGGGCCTGGTGCTTCCTGGTACTTCCCCCCTTGTCTATGAGCCAGGAAGCCAAGGAGCCATATTGACCAGCCTTGCTCCGCCATATTTTCTTTTCTTCAAAAAGCCATTGCTTCTTCGACGCCTTGCGGTTTCAGCCGAGCACTCTAGCTTGCATGTCAGTGCGGCGCCAACATATAAATCATCGTCGCAATGCTCTCCTAAATCAAACAACAAACGAGGCCGTCGTTTGGAATGTGCGTCGAGTTCATAGCTGCTGCTGGGTTTATAGTCTTGCGAAATTGGTATTTATGGTTAGTCCACTTAAGCAATTATGATCCTCTCAGTTTGTGTGCACTTGGCAGGGGGGAAGACATGCCCTGGCTGCTTGTAGAAGTAAAAGTAATGGTCTGTGTTTTCCAAAAGTGTTGACTCAGAGCAATGGAAGCTGTTAAGTGCAGGGCTATTTGGTGCTAGTTAAGAAAAATGGGAAATCGAGAGGACCACACCCGTGGCTGGGGCCAGTCCACGGGTGGCATGGGTGTTACAGAGGACGGATTCTCAAAGACAGAAAACCCTCGTTAAGAAAGCAAAAAAAGGGGAGAAAGTCTGTGGAATCCAAGAAGGGGGATTTGCAGGAAAATGTGTCATCTGGTGTCAAAGACAGGGGGCAGTTAATAGATGGTTTTGAAGCTTTTGGGTTTCCTCTTGACTTCTACTCAAAGCTGTAGAGCATGGCTAGGCAATCTTTTTCTGTAAAAAGGATAAATATTCTCGGCTTTTGTTTGCCATATATATAGTCTCTGGAGTAGAATCAACTCTGCCCTATAAATGTGTAAGTGGATATATAGTACATAACCTGCGGCATGACTGTGTTTCAATAAAACTTTATTTGTAGACACAGAAACATGAATTTCACGTAATTTTCAGGTGTTATAGAAGATGGTTCTTTCGACTTTCCCCCAACCATCTAAAACAATGCATGAATTCATCTTAGCTGACACAAAGCACCAGCTGGCAAGATTTGGCTCACAGGTCATTAGTTCCCAAATTCTGGTCTAGATAACTTGTTTAGTCAGGGGTCTTCAGAGAAACAGAACCGATTGGATACATATGTGGGAAGAGATCTCTTCTGGGGAATTGGCTCTCATGATTATGGAGGCTGCAGAGTCTCACCATCTGCTGTCTGCAAGCTGCAGGACCTTCCAACATGGCCGCCCAGACAAGACGATGGGAAGCAAATGCTCGGTGTGCCAGGATTCTTGGCATCTGAGATCCTCACGTGAGCCAGATCCTTCCAGGTAGATCTGCTGCCATTGCATGAGGCCCAGATGTGAGTTTGACCTGCAGCAGTTGCAGCAGAAGAATGCATCTTCCCTTCTCTAAGGTAGCAGGGGGAGAGTCCACAGTCCAGTCTTGACCTCATGGAGGCTGAAGATGGTGGGGGGAGCTGTGTGGCTTCCAGTCAAAGACCCCATGAGCTGTGGGTGTTTGCCTTTATTTTATGGACCCTGACACCATCATTCCCATCTGTGAACCAGGCATCCTTTTCCTCTGACACTTCCCAGGGCTTGTTCATTCCCTTTAATAGGGTCTGAGTTCACATCTCTGCATTTATAGAAGTACAGTTGACACACAATGTTCCATTAATTTCAGGTGCATGAAATAGTGATTTGACAAGTCTACGCAGTGTGCTATACTCCCCACATGTGTAGACCCTGCCCGCACCCTACGACACTATTCCAGGACCATGGACTGTATTTCCTGTGCTCTGCCTTTCGTCCCCATAACTTTTCATTCCATAACTGGGAGCCTGTATCTCTCACTCTACTTCTCTCATTTTGCCCACCACCCCGCCTCCTTCACTCTGACAACCACCAATTTCTTCTCCGCATGTGGGTCTGTTTCTGCTTTTTCTTTGTTTATTCCTATGTTTCGTTTTCCAGATTCCACCTATAACTGAAATCATATGCTATTTGTCTTTCTCATTTTGCTTAGCATAATACCTTCTAGCTCCCTCCACGTTGTCCCTAATGGCAAGAACTCGTCCCTCTTTTAATGCCTGAGTAATATTCTGGATCATTCTCTTCTTAAAGGGCTCCAATCCTCCCACCGATTTGTAGGAAAGCAGTACCCCCATTTCTTTCCTGTGATGGTCAGGAATGACTGGGAAGTCACATTTCCTTCCTGCTCACATTAACCAGACTGGTTCTGGTCCCTGCAAGTCAGAAATGTGTCTCCAACAATGGCTGGCATTCATTGGGTATCTCCTATGTGTCAAGGATAGTGTTCTAAAAGGACTACATTTAAGACCTCAGGGCCCCTGGGTGTGGAGGCTCTTAGAGTCTGCTTTTTTTGGATGAGAATATTAACATTTAGGGAGGATAAAAGGTTTCTAGAGGTTTGCCGAACATGGTATAGTTAAGAAAATGCACATGATGTTTTGCTGACACAAACTACTTCCACAGCAAACATTTCTAGCCACTGATTCTTGGGCCTGGGGGACAAGAAAGAGAACAAGTGAAAATGGATGTTGGCTCTGTGCTCCTTTTGTCCAAACAACGATTGCTTTTATTTGTCTGCAACTCAACTCAGAGGGATGTACCATTGAGCTGGCATGACTCACCTTTGGGATGTACCCATGGGTCATACCATCAGACAGGACTGTGGCTTTGTTTCCATACGGACTATGGTGCCCAGTGGGGGCTGGACTTCAGTTTAGATGTCTCTCACAAGATATTTTTCAGATGAGATGAACATTTACTTTAGTAGACTTGGCATTAAGTGGATTGGCTACCATAGTGTGGGTGGGTCTCACCAAATCTGTTGAAGGGCTTAGGAAAAAACAAACTCGGGGTCCTTCAGTGAAGAAGGAATTCTGCCTCCAAAACACAGCATAGAAATTCCACCTGAGTTTCCAGCATGCTGCCTGTGGACTTTGGACTGAAGCCTTCAACATCAACTCTTAGCTGAATTTCCAGCCTGCTGGCCTGCCCTGTGGATTTTGGACTTGCTGTCCCTCTAGATCATGTGAACCAGTTCCTTAGAATAAATCTCTGTCTCTCTGTAGGTAGATAGACAGATAGGTGGATGGATAGATAGAGAGGTTGGATGGTTGGATGGATGGGTATGATGGATGGATGGATGGATGGATGATAGATATGATGGACAGATAGATGGATGGATGTATAGATATGATGGATAGATGGATGAATGGATGGATGGATGGATGGATGGATGGATGGATGGATGTATGATGGATGGATGGATGGATGGATGGATGATAGATATGATGGACAGATAGATGGATGGATGTATAGATATGATGGATAGATGGATGAATGGATGGATGGATGGATGGATGGATGGATGGGTATGATGGATGGATGGATGGATGGATGGATGGATGGATGATAGATATGATGGACAGATAGATGGATGGATGTATAGATATGATGGATAGATGGATGAATGGATGGATGGATGGATAGGTAGATAGGTGATAGACATAGGGATGGATGCATAGATGGCTGAAGGACAGATGGACAGATGGATAGACAGATAGACAGATGGATAGATAGATGCTGATAAAATAAAGAAACAGAGATAGGGATACAGAGTATTTCTATATCTCTCTATCTGTGTCTCTATCTGGGTCTGTATCTCTACCTCCCTTGATCTTTTGCTGCTTCTCTCCCCAGAGAACCTTAATGAGTTCACAGCCCAAAGAACGCAAAGCAAGCACAGCACCATACCAGAGCTGGACCACATGTGGTTCCAGGCTAAAGTCCATTCCCGTGATCCCCGTGAGGGGATCCCCGGAATTGCTGACCTGCAGCAGAATCTGACGATGCCCTGTCTAGACAGGTCTTTGGTTTTAGGGCTTCTGAGCAGAGCCCACGGCACATGTGCACGGGATTTTCTTGCACAATATTCCAAATACCTGTGGTCTGTGAAGTGGGAGGTCAAGATAAGTGACTTTTATTAAGATGTCTAAACCTCAGACGCGGAGTGGGATTTTCAGGCTCTGACATCAGGTCTCAGATTGGTGAGAGCACTGTGAGGTTCATAGCAGGCTACAGCCTCCGTGCAGCCCAAATGCATTTGTTTTTAAGTTGTGATTTTTTATCCCCTGAGTTGGTGGGTCAAGCTCTTCAACAGGATCCCTCTGGCCTGAGCGGAGAAGCTGCCCCTTCTCCCCCAGGCAAATGTTCTCGATGGATAATGGAATCTCCTAGGCAGCGGCATTTTCCGGGAGCCTGGGCCCTGGCTCTGGGCTCTCCTGGAAGCATCAGTGGCTCCGTCCTACAGCTGTGTGCGTGGTGTTGCAGACTGTCCACATTCTTCAGCGACGACTGCATGGGTTTTGTTTTTACTGCTTAGCAATTCGACGGGATAGCCGCACACTTCATTAATCTGCTGACTCCATATGGCTCCCTCCTCCACATTCATATGAGAAATGAGAAATGAGAGCAGTCTGACACCCCTTCCCTGCTGATGGTTTGCGTCCAGCACCATTTTCTCGCAGCCCTGGTATCTCCACAAATTGCCGTTTTCTTCCCCTGGGCTCTGTCCATCTGGGCTCAAGCTGAGGCTGTGCTCACGCAAACCTGACTCCTGGTCCCAAGTCGACCATACTCGATGCACATTCTCTAGGCAACCCTGCCCGCTCAGGGCCATCGGAGAAGCTCCCGTCATTCGCAATCCTTCCTTCTGCTGGCTCAGCAAGCTCCTCTCCATCTCCACCCAGATTACTCAGACCAACCTCAGTAGATGATGGTCTTTGCAAAATGCCCTTCTTCCTCTGTGAATACGGACCTGGCCGTTTCCCATTTGGAAACTAAAAGCAAGCAGCTTTCCAACCATTATATTCCTTTACCGTGTGGTTGGGAGCGTAGCTCTGCAACAAAATTTTATATCCATGCACTTTTTAAAAAAATAGACTTTAGAGCAGTTTTATGTTCTCAGTATAATTAAGTGGAAGGTACAGAGAGTTCCCATATATCCCCTGCCTCCACCCATGAAGAACCTGCCTTACTATGGACATCTCACAGTGCTGCAGGACAGTTGCAGAATGAAAAGAGATGAACCCACATCAAGGCATTATTATCACTGCGAGTCCGTAGTTGACATTGAGGATGACTCCTGGGGGTGCACATTCTGGGTTTGGGCCAGTGCACAGTGGCATGTGTCCATCCATATGGTGTGACACAGCATAGTTGCCCTGTGTTAAAAACAAAAACAAAAACAAAAAAATCTTGTGTTCGACCTCTTCATACCTCCCTTCCCCCACCCTGGCAAGCCCTGAACTTTGTACGATCTCCCTAAAATCCCCCAAAGTTTCGCCTTTTCTAGAATATCATAGAGTTCCCATCACATCTTTTCCGGTTGCCTTCTGCCACTCACTAATTTGAAATTTAATTCCCTTCCCAACATACTTTTTTTTTTCCTGATAAATGCTGTTTATTAATTAAATAAATTCATAACGTCAAACTTGATTTTTTTCTCTCTTTGTTTAAATCGTGTTAGTTAACGTATGGTGCAATATTGGTTTCCAAAGTAGAATTCAGTGATTCATCACTTGCGTACAACACCCAGTGGTCATCACAAGTGCCCTCTTTTTAAACGAGAGTTCCTGCTGGGTTGTGGGGTCCAAGGTGAAGAGAGAGAAGGGCCTTTGCTTATTTATTGCGATACCTATCAACATTTCAGGATCCATGATGGGTATTTTCTTTCCCCCAAACTTCCCGCACCCCCAGCTGCCATCAACCAGCAAGCGTTTCTCTCTTGTGCTTACATTTCCAAACACTTGTATTCTTCCAACATGGAAACTGGGCAGAAGTATGCATGTACAGATATTTGACTGCATTCGCCCAAACCACTGGCCTCACTGCACAATCACCCCTTGGAGTCTAGCATCATCCTAAAATATGTAGGAGGGAAGACTCACCCAATTTACTATTTTAGAAATATTCTCTAACTGTGAACAAGTGTGTCACACTCAGCTCACAGAATCCCATCCTCTTTCCCTGGGTCCTGCCATTGGCAGATGTCACTTCTCTGCCCCGCCCCCACCAGGTACAGTGGGAGGAGGGTGCCCCCTAATGAAATGCAGTGAGGTCTCCTTACAGTGATCAACCCGGTGATGGATGAGGAAGGCTGAAACCATTTGGAGAGAACATCCATCTGGGTCCATCTTCATGGCTTGGGATCTGCAGAAAGAAAAGCCATCAGATGAAGTCTGCATTGTGCATCAACGCGACAGGTTGCCTATTCCTTAGATGTCCCTGTAACAAAACCCGTCCTTGTGTCTGGGTTGGAGACGAATAAAGACAACCCAATGTTGAACTTAGTGGTCAACACCTAGAGCTAGACATTTCTATCTTCATGAAAAGAGCTTCATTATCTCCAGTCCACGTGGCCTCCTTGATCATGTCATTCTGGCCATCATGACACCCAGCCTATCCTCTGAGAGCTCATGGGCTCCATTGAGAACAGGAAAACCACTATTGCTGATGATGGTGGTCTACATGTTGAGTGGGAAGTTTCTAGAGATGTATTGCCTAACCTAATAGCCACTAGACCTTTATGGCTAATAAAATTTAAATTTAAATTGTTTAAAATAAAATAAACATTTTAAAGTCATTTTCTTGGTTATGTGAACCACATTTCCAGTGCTCAGTGGCCACCATATCGGACCCCATTGCTTGGAACATTTTCCCATAATTGCACAAAATTCTGTAGGACTGACCATGCAAGACTAGACATCAGATATTTCTGAGAAATATCCAATTACAAAGAGGGTAAAGCCTTTTTTGATTTATGGGTTCTTCTGATTATAAGATTCTAAGGCCTGTAGATGATACCCACATAGGAGCCTTTACAACTGGCCACATTGTCTTCATTACTGGGACATAAATCTATCTACCTCAAAACTTGCGGCTCACTAGATAACGTGAAAAGTCCTGCTAAGAAAGAAAGCCAAATTCTGAAGAATCCCTAAAACTGTTGTATTTCTCAATAGGTATGCATAGTCCTACCACCCATGTGTAGGGCAGCTACGGGAATCTCCGACTCTGTATGAACACATATCTGCATATTCTTATGTTCTGCTGTTATTACGCTACCACAAGACAAGACTTGGGCTTCTTGGAGGAGGAACCAGCAAAAAACTTCAAGAAGCAAAAAACATCGACCAGTCATGTTTGAAAATGAGACACGAGAGTTTGCCCAACACTGTCTGTCATTTGAGACGCACAAGATGGCTCAAAGTAAGAAGGCTGGCTGTTGGGGACCTGGGGGTTTTGGTGGGTTAAGCGCCTGCCTTCGACTCAGGTCAAGGTCTCAGGGTCCTGGGATCGAGTCCCACATCAGGCTCCCTGCTCTGCGAGGAGCCTGCTTCTCCCTCTGTTCCTCCCCCTTCTTGATCTCTCTCGCTCTCAAATAAATAAACTCTTTAAAAAAAATAAGAAGAATGGCTGTCCTAATTAGAGAAGTGCTCCGCCGGCTGGCAAACACTCCACAGAATTTGTTGGAGTTCACACAATCTCCATTTATTTGTTTTAAAATCACTCATCCGTCACAGGTGTCCTTGCTCCGGTAGATTTATCCCACATGCTGAGTGAGAGACGCAGGCTCTTTGCCAAATGAGTGCTCTGCCCTCTGCCACACCTGCCTCCCGAGCTATGCTTGTTACTGTTTCTTGGCATTTTGCTGGGATGTTTTTGCTACTGTTGTTCCAACCCTGGTGCAGCTGCAAGGGAAAAAGCACGTGCGTGCGTGCCCACCCCTGGGAGGTCTCCCTGGTGCACACACACCCTTCCCCTCGCCTTCCTTTGAACAGAACTCAGCCCCTCAGACACCTTGCCCTGTAAGCCCAGCTGTGAAATGTCAAGTTGAGAAGAGGCAACAGTTCCTTTCCCATCCATTGGCGGTGCCTACCCAATAGTACGACTATCTGTGAGTGCACGTGGAAAGCGATCGGAACACCCATCCCTCGCTGCCAGGACGGCAAATGAGTCCCGCCTCTTTGGAAACTCGTTTGGCACCGTCTTGCCAAGCTGAGCATGACCCAGCAGCTCCCCTGTTTGGGATAAATGCTGCAGAAACCCTTGCGTATGGGTACATGTATACTCATGCCCTTAGCAATGATGTCTGTGCTGCTGATAAACCAGCAAACAACCCACACGCGTGCCAACAGGCGAATGGATATATGAAGTGTGAAATAATTGCACAATGCAATATCGTGCAAAAGCAGAGACAACAAATTGAATCTGTACGCAGCGTTACGGGTGAATCAAAATACCAGACAATGAGGGGCGCCTGGGTGGCTCAGTCATTAAGCGCCTGCCTTCCGCTCAGATCATGGTTCCAGGGTCCTGGGATCGAGTCCCACATTGGGCTTCCTGCTCAGCGGGAAGCCTACTTCTCCCTCTCCCACTCCCCCTGCTTGTGTTCCCTCTCTTGCTGTCTCTCTCTCTCTGTCAAATAAATAAATAAAATCTTAAAAAAATATATGCCTATATAACATATAGAAGTGTGTGCATAGTGTATATATGTGTCCTATATTTAATAACATATTATATATGACAATACAATATTATGCATGATAATGTTGGTAAGACACATCTATGTAATATACACACACATATATATATATGCATACCTGTGTATGTGTAATATATACATATACACACATATCTATATTACATATGTGTGTCTTAGAAATTCTTAGAAATCTTAGAAATTCAGTGTTGACAAAAAAAAAACAAAACCAGAAGACCAGGCAGTGTGCTGTCAATATATAAGACTCAAAGGGAGACATGCTCAGATACATATATATATGTGTGTGTCTGTGTGTGTGTGTATGTGTATATATATATATATATATATGCCTAAGATACATGCAAAATATATGTATTACCTATAATATATAATATAATATGTATGATAATGTGCATAGTATAGATAAAGTATATATATATATAATTTTTAGGTAACAACATATAATATACTAATTTGTAAAATACAATAATATATCATACTGCAATATTATTTATGATAATATAGAATATGAATAAGACATATATGTAATTTATATATGATAATGTACATTATATTAATATGTAAAATACAGTAATATGTGATAATGCAATGTTATGATGATAATATATAATATGAATGAGACACATATGTAATTTGCATATAATAATATATAAAATATTAATATATAAAGCAGTAATATATGATAATGCGATATCATGTAGGAGAATATATAATATGAATAAAACATATATATGTAATTTTATATATAATATGTTAATATGTAAAGTATAATAACATTTGATCATGTGATATTATGGGTGATAATTTATAACATAAATAAGACATGTATATATAATATAAACAGACACATATATATCACATATATGTTTCTAAGAAAGTCCTAGAAATCTTAGAAATTCACTGTTGACAGAAATAATACAGAAGGCCAGACAGTGTGCTATCAATGAGTAAGACTCAGAAGTAAACATAATTATGCCTTATCTATAATATATTATATGTGATAATATATTTTGTTTGATAATATATATCAGATAAGACATGTTTATGTAATACCTAAAGACACACATATATATCATGTGTGTCACATACAACTGTGTACATATACTATATAAAACATTATATTATTAGCATTTTATATATGTAGATATATGCATATACATCTAATATGTAATATGTAGCTGCGTACATATATCTGCACTCAAACATGTGTATCCACGTCTTAGTCATTTACTAAACAGTAGGATCCAACAGTCTGCTAAAACGATTAGTCACCATGACCAAGTGGGATTTATTCCTGGGTTGCACGGATGGTTCAATATCCACAAATCAATCAACATATTACACGTTGATTAACAAAAGAAAGGACAGATTAACAAAATAAAGGACGAGAACCACATGATCCTCCCAATTAATGCAGAAAAACGATTTGACCAAATACGACATCCTTTCTTGAATAAAGGTGGCCAGACAGAGAAGAGGTCCTTCTCATTTATGGGAGGTCTGGTCTTCTAAGCTACGCGGGCCTTCACCTGATTGGGCGCGGCCCACCCACACTGGGGTAGGCCATTCTGCTTTAGTGACTCTACCCATTCAAATGCCAATGTCACCCGAAATGCTATCACAGAAACACCCAGAATCACTGTTAACAAGTAGCCCAGCACCCTGTGGCCCAGTCACGTAGATTCACAAATTTCACCATCATAATGTCATAATGTCTACATATGTGTGTGTGTGTGTATGTGTGCATACACCTGCATCTTGCAATGCCATAAGTGTCCAGTTGACCTCGTTTGTCGGACAATGTGCACCGTAATCCTAGTCTACAGTCATCCTGCAACGCCATTGTTCTATCCAAATTGAAATTCACTGAAGGATCAGAAACAACAAAATAGAGACAGACAGACATGACACAGCCAGACATGAAGAATGGATAGCCATCGTGTTACCTAAAAATGCCAATAACTGCAGAAAACCTGTGAGTCCCCTGTGCTCACTGCTGCGGGAGAGATGCCCGTCCAGCCGCCCACGGTGTTTGCAGGGGCTCAGCCTGGCAGCTGTGAGCTCTGTGGGATAATTCTTCCTCCCTTTATATGGTCTCCTGATGACCTGTGTCTTGGTCCAAACACAGAGCAGAGGGTAGACTCAAACCCACCTCCATTTTAAAAACACAGAGAGAACAGCCCTCTGCCAAAATGAATTATACCCTTTAAACCACCTTTATGCCATGTCAGAAACGAAATAGTAAGCTTCGTAACTTGGTGGCACCTGCTAGACGTGGCAAAGGATGTATTCTCTGGGTTCCCGGAGGACCTACTGCACAGAGTACATGTCTTTTGACTTTGGAAGCCTGGTGACTTCTAAGCGGGTTTGAAATCCTAGAAACAGTCAGCTCTCCTGCACGAGCAGAGGAAAGAAGAAATAGGAATGGCAGTCAATGAAGACAGAATGCACACATTGCCAGGAGTCCTTAGGTGGCATATTAACGTGCACACGTATAGTAAGAGTGTCTGCTGTCTTGGGCAGGATAGTGCGTATTTATGAAAGGCTGACACATTTCAAGCTATGATACACCTGCTCTCGGACAGGGTCAACCATCTTCCCAGCCAGAATCCCAGGAGGTGTGCAAACAGGGACTTCTACATCATCTGGAGAACCTACAGATGCCCGTTTCTCACCCATACACATGTCACGGCAGCTCACAAAATGCTGTCTTTGTGAACAACCCTGCAGTTGGAGACACTGTGGAAGGACTCAGCCCACGTCGTTCACCACTGTTGAATTTCAGTAATGAGACTTCCCACATAAAACCTGGCGGAGAAGATCCCACCCAGGAATCTAATTTTTAACAAAATGGGAAGAACACCCACCAGTTGGTCTTCTCCTTGAATCCTAGACACACTTAATGAGCTCGATTCTCAAAACCTACACAACCATTTTCATCATGGGGAGGGCAGATGGCAAGATCTCTGAATATCTTGCTCATAAGATCTGGCCTGTCCAAGTATCCTCAACACCCAATATGGCGGTAGATGGTTTGATTTCTACCCACTGCAGGTAAGATGGTTCGTAGCAAACACTGTTGAGCCACTGCTTCTGAAACCAAGACTCATAGTGATACAGGAGCCATTCCAGCAAAGACAAACACTCGGTCAGCACCAAGCATCTGTATAGGTTGCCAACAAGACCGTCAATTCTCTTAAGCACCTTACAAATGCACACGAACAAGATTCAATCTCTTGGAAGGGCCATCTATGAATATCAAAGGACAGTACCTAGGGAGATTTAGAGCTATTATATTTGGGAACATCAATGTTGCTCAAAGACGAGACATGGTCCTCACCGTATTTAGAAGACACTGCTTCATGAGCAGTATTTGCAGAACTCTGGAGTCATCCTGGTTTGTGACCATTATTGGAAGAACTTAGGAGTCATCCTGGTTTGTGAACGTCATTTGCAGAATTTGGAGGCCACTCTGGTTTTTGGTTTATTCACATATACTTTGTTCTCCCATATTTGTTAGTGAAGCCAAGACATAGGTATGGAATGTCCTGTGATACCCCCTCGCTCTCCATGCCTGGACTCGTGGTCCACATCTCAAACATCTTATATCTGGAGAAGAATTCATGGTCATGCCCGGCTACACCTGCCCTGCCCTCCGTCCAGCATATGTGAGTAATGGGGATGACCTCTGACTCGGTTGTTCAAAACCTCAGACCCATTCCTGGCTGGTTTCTTTTTTCCCATATCCCACAAGACATCACCATTGACCCAGTTCTTCAAGAACACAACCCGAGACCAAACATTCCCGACATGTCCTTTTCTTTTTCCGTCCCAGAGAAATGTCCAGTTCGTTGGCTGATAGCTGTGTCTCCAACACCTTTTTGGAAGCTGTCCATGCCCTTCATCTCCAACAAAGCCACTTCTCTAATCTGTATTTTTCACTAACCCACGCCCCCGTGATGAGCTATGATAGCCACCCCGCCTCCACAATCTGCTGTCTACACAGCAGCCAGAAGATGTTCAAAAATGTCAACCAGCCCATTCTCCACTCTTAATTAACACCCTCCCATCCCATTCAGGATAATGTTCAGACCCTTCTGAGGCACTCCCTGGCCATGTCCTTGGACCCTTCCATCTCCTGGATCTCTGTGTTTCTGTATCTGTCCTCCACCCTCTGTTGTGTGGAATGAGAACAAGCTCTTCAGAGCCTTGGCTCCTTCTCCAGACTCCTGGGTCAGCCCAAGTGTCCCCTTTGCCCACTTCCTCTTTCGGAGCTGCCCAGTGCAATGTTCTTGAGCTCTTGTGGAACACCACTGGGCAAACCATAAGTCTCTGGCCAGAATGGAAGGAAGCTCAGTGCTCGGCATCCTTTCGCTCCCAAATGAGCACATCTTGCTGTGCCCAGCTCTATTATGGTCTGTCTGCCCCATGTCAAGTAAGAGAGAGGCTCTCCATGCCACCCCTGCAGCTACCTCTTGACCCTATACCATCTCCATAAATTGTCCATAACTTACTGATGACTGATCAATGGCACGTTATTGGCATTGTGAGTCATCAGTCCATGTACAGTTCACACACTCAGAGACCTCTTCACTCTAGTGTCGAATCGTTTACATGAGTGAACACGCGGCTTGCCTTTGAGGTTCACACAGCAGCCAGAGAGAAGCAACACTAGCCCGGAGACATAAACTGTCCTTTGGATGTCCTTCAGTTATAGGATTAGAGAAAATCAGTGCATGGTGCCTACAGATAACGGAAAGATGGTTGTGGTTAAGACCATCTTTATCATGTGCCGGGAGAGAACAGAAAAGTTTTCAGGTTTCCTTTCTGAGTGAGTGCCTGTGTCAATACGGGCCAGGACCCATCAGCACTGCTGTGGTGTTTCCACAAATCTCATCTGGAAATGCAATCATGCGTTTTGGGAGAGCTCTCCGTGAACCGCATCGTGAGAAGTCCTGTGCCCCCCTCCCATCCCTCTGGACTGAGACTTGGCGCACGGGTCTTCCAATTCAAAAGAAACATTTAATTTTCGGAGTCAGGATGAGGATAGGAAGAAGCACAAGGATCACATCTCCTGTCCAAATAAAGGGGAAAGAAGCTAGTGTTCTCATTGGATAGCTTCTCCCCCAAATTCATGCCCACTTAGGAACCTTGGGATGCGACTTCCTTTAGAAATAACGTTCTTTGCACATTGCATTAGTTAAGAAGAGGTCACACTGGAATAGGACAGACTCTGAAATTAAGGACAAGAATCCATAAGAATACAGAGAAGACCCAGGATGCGTGTGACCATGTGGACACAGGCTTGGGGAGACGTGTCTACAGTCTAAGGCACGCAAAGGATCACCTGCAGCCCAAGACGCTGGAGAGGGTGCATAGGACAGACCCTCCCCTGGAGCCCCCACTGGGAACCAGCCCTTGGCCACACCTCCATCTCCAACATCCTATCTCTGGAGCCGTGACAGAGCATTTCCACCACCTGCAACCACCCAGCCTATGGTTTTGTGACGGCAGCCAGAGGACACACACGCGCCCCATTTTTGTTGATCAGCCGTGTCATGGAGGCAGTTCAAGGTCAGGGAAGGGTACAGCCTTTCTGGCATATGTGATGTTGGAGGCCCCTAAGGGGCTAGGGGTCATCAAAACTGTGAGAAGCACCCCCAGAAAATCACAGGTGCTGCAGAGTTCTGGGCAGGAGATGCTTCTGTGATTGCTTTCTCTGTATGACCCCTAAGCCTTAAAATCCAACCTCCATTGCAAAAAGAGGCAGAGAGCAGAGCCAAACATCTCCTTCCAGAGCCCCGCAATGCTGCATTATCACATAACCTCAAAAGCATGTAAACAGGAGTCTCAAAGGTCCTAAAATTTGCTGCCAAACATAAGCGATAAATCATCCATGACCTCAGCCTCATACACAATCATCAGGACATTAAACGGTACCGTGCGTGCCTCTCACTGCCAAATGTTTTCTTAGGAGCAATTAAAGCCCAGAGCCTCCCCACTTCGAGGGAGGAGCCGTCAAGAGCGCTTGCCAGCCCGAGCGCCCAAGGCGCTGTTCTGTACCTTCACGGTCTGGACGTGCACTAGGACCGTCCGAGACAGAGGGCATTCTCGGCGTGGCGGCTGTGATGGGTTCCAGAGCCTGGATGCATGGGCATGCCCTCGGGAGAGACCCCCACCCCGTGCTCAGTGTACCAGGTGGATGGACTGGACTTCCTCACCTGAGTCTTCTCCATCCTCCTCTGTTTCTGTTCATGGCCTTTGTCACTCACCCTGTGAGTTCATTCCATCGGCACTTACTTTGCCATAATGGTGGTACTCAACCATCCATTCCACGATCATCTGTGGAGACCATGGGCCTTTCCCCTCTTGTTCTCATGGATCCCACAGAATGGGACTGTTTTGGGGGGTGCGGTCTTTAAAGAGGGGATTAAGATAAAACAAGCTCATTAGGGTGGGTCCTGATCCCATAGGACTAGGGTCCTTATAGGAAGAGGGCACGAGGCCACAGAAAATCACAAGTAGATGACCACATGAGGACACACGGAGAACATAGCGTTTACATACCCAAGAGAGAGGCATCAAGAGGGGCCAGCTTTGGGCCTGTCTAGATCTCAGACTCCCAGCCTCCAGCCCCACCTGGATCTCAGACTCTCAGCCTCCAGCCCCGCCTGGATCTCAGACTCCCAGACTCCAAGACTGGGAGCAAAGAAACTATGATACTCTACGTTATTTTTCCAATGCCTCTGCCAACCCTTTCTTTACCATTTGGCAGAGCTCTCTTGGCTATTAAATGTTGCAACCAGATTTTTAAGAGGCCACAAAGAAGATTTCCAACACTCATGTGCCCACATTCAGCTTGAGAGGTGGGAGGTTTCCACCATTGTAGAGGATGTCCATAGAGCATTACTAGGCTTCAACGATCCTTTCTGAGCTCTTGTTGGTTCTAACTCTTATTTTCTGTCTACGTAACGCCATCAACACACACCAGTTCAACTAACTACCACCTAGCCACTAGTGATTCAATATATATTCACAGGTATTTTGCAGACATATCTACATATACATACATATCCTTACTCTTCAATGTATCCAACTACCATCCATATTCATGAGTATATATACGTGTATGGACATGTTTGAATATACATGCCTATCGGACTTTCCCCCACGCTTTAAACCACATACTCAACAACCGCTCATCTCTTAGCTTCCATGTCTGGAAACATGAATATCCAAAGTTTCTGGTCTCAGAAGGTCCTTACATTATTTAGGTTTATCAACGATACCCAAGAGCTTTTATTGACACACATTATATCTGTCACTCTTTAGTATATTAAGAATTAAATCTGACCCTCTTACACTGTTGGTGCAGCCTCTTTGGAGAACAGTGTGGAGATTCCTCAAGAAATTAAAAATAGAACTTCCCTATGACTCTGCAATTGCACTCCTGGGTATTTACCCCAAAGATACACATGTAGTGAAAAGAAGGGGCATCTGTACCCCAATGTTTATAGCAGCAATGGCCATGGTCGCCAAACTATGGAAAGAACCAAGATGACCTTCAACGGACGAATGGATAAGGAAGATGGGGTCCATATACACTATGGAGTATGATGCCTCCATCAGAAAGGACGAATACCCAACTTTTGTAGCAACATGGACGGGACTGGAAGAGATTATGCTGAGTGAAATAAGTCAAGCAGAGAGAGTCAATTATCATATGTTTTCCCTTATTCATGGAGCATAACAAATAGCATGGAGGACATGGGGAATTAGAGAGGAGAAGGGAGTTGGGGGAAATTGGAAGGGGAGGTGAACCATGAGAGACTATGGACTCTGAAAAACAATCTGAGGGGTTTGAAGTGGCGGGGGGGTGGAGGTCGGGGTACCAGGTGGTGGGTATTATAGAGGGCACAGATTGCATGGAGCACTGGGTGTTACATGTAAAAAATGACTAATGAAACACTACATCAGAAACTAGTAACATATTGTATATGACTAACATAACAATAAAAATATTTAAAAAAATAAAGTAATAAAAAATCTATCCCATGTATGACAAAATAATACATTTTTAAATGAAAAATAATGATGTTGTTCCAAAATGGGGGAAAAATTAGTGAGCAGGGTGCCATTATTTTACAGTGTTCTGTAACTGTCTGGCTTGATTCAAGAGAGTGGAACTTGCATATTGGCTTTGGCCTCAATCTGTGGTTAATACGCCATTTTGGTTGAAGTTATGAAAGAAAGTTTATCCTCACCCAGACTTTTTAGATCACCATGGATATTCTCTGATACGACACCAGAACCAGGCATGTGGGGGGTATTGAAAGATTGGTTGCCATGTAGAAGTGAGACAGTATCGGTCAAGTTTTCCTACTTTCTCAGATGACACTCCATCGTTCTCGCTGGCTCTCGGATGTATGTTCCAGCCACGTCAGACTCTGTGGCATTCCACAGTGACCACCTTTACAGATATTCCAGATACCAATGTTTTGTCATAAGACATAAAAAAAAAAAAAAATCAGGTTTCTTACCATCTCTACCAACCTCATGTAGAGCCTTTAAGCATTCGAAGACTGTCACATGCACAAGATTTTTGCAGGAAAATCCCACCAATAGTGATCAGGGAACCATATCCCATCAAATGCTCTTCTTTCCCATCCATACCTATGCCGTCACATGGGCTCAAAGAAGCCATTGTCTAGTTAAGAGAGAGACACATGGACAATGAAATAAAATAAAATTCAATGCTAGGCAGAACCCTAAAATGTCCCTCTGATCCCCGCCCCCAACAGGACAGGCACCTAGTCCTCATGATTCAATCACTCTCCACCCAAGGAACTTCCACGAAGAGCTTTGCAGATGTCATTATTGCCCTAAGTCAGCTGACCTTAACATAGAGAACTTCGGTGGGTCTTACCTAATCAAGAGAGTATCTGGATGGGCCTGACCTAATCAGGAAAGCCTCTAAAAGAAAGAAAGAAAGAAAGAAAGAAAGAAAGAAAGAAAAGAAAGTAATGGAACTCTTCCTGGTGGAAGAGACTGAGAGTCAAGAGCTTTACAGATGAGGGGGAGTAGTCCATGTAAGGGGGTTCTCTGTGGCTGCTTTGAACATACACAGCCCTATAAGCTCAGAGTAACCACCCCCCCCCAACCACCAGCAAGTAAGCAGACACCTCCATCCTACCATGCATGCAGCTGATTCTTCCCACAGCCCCATGGACTTCGAGGACACCCTGAGTTTCAGACAAGAAGCTCAATTTCAGCCTGGTAGGACCCTGAACAGAGGACCCAGTCCATCCCAGCATGCCTGGACTACTGACCTCCAAAACTTAATGCTAATTAATAAGTGTTGGGCTGAGTGAGATGCTATGTTTGTGAAAGTAACACAAGAGGGTTTATAAAGGCTTTCTAGGGCAGAATTTTCTATATTCAACTGCAGTACAAACCAACTAAAAGTAGATTGATCAGAAGCCCACCAAGTTTGGGTGAATCATGTTTTTAATGATACAAGGAACCTATCACGATCTTCATGGTTCCAAAGCTGCATGAGCAGAAGTGGGCACAGACCCCATATATCTCCTAGGAAGACAAAAGACCATAACGTATGTCTTGAAGATCCCCATGATTTCTGTGTTCATGAAACATTATTGTGTTCATGAAACGGAGGCATATTTTGTGTTTGCATCTTTCCAATTGACGTTTTGATCAGAATTAGGTAAGTAGATAGCTCATCTTTCAATTTATAGACTTACGGACTGCAAGGAATCATAACCTAATTTGGGGTAAGGAAATTAAAGCTCATGGGTCATATTTGGCCCTACATTTGCTTCTGCAAATAAAGTTTTATTGACACATCACCGCATCCACTTATTTGCATATTACCTAGGACTGTGTTTACATTCCAGGAGAGTTGAGCTGTTGTAACAGACATCTAGTGACTCAAAAAGCTAAAAATATTTGTTCCTCAAATTAATTTGCCAACCTCTGGTTTAGACCCTCTTTACAACATCTGGTAAAAAAAAAAAAAAAAATTCCTCTCGTTGAAATTGTGTTTTCTTATGTTTAGACATAGACAAGTATCTACAGAATCCAAATCTCCCTTGAGGATAGAAGTTGTGGAGGTGCCCAACAGCAGAATAGACATCACACAGAATACTTCGATTCTCTTCATTTACATGGTTTCTAAGATTCCAGTCAATGAACCACAAAAATAAAACTCTGATCGCCTGGATATTCGTGATGATGGAGTCCCCTCTCGGTGTGTCCAAAGGACCAACAGGAAATTCCTTGCTACGGGCCGTCTTACCTTTATGAAACATGCTCCATTTTTATGGCTCGATCTGAATCTTACTCACTCTTTGGCTTGAGACGATTGCCAACATCTTCCCCCAGAGCCCAGAGCCCCAGATCGGTCCCAGGAAAGGGGCAGCGGTCCAGAAGCATCCCTATCAAATTATGGTTGCATAACAAGGGAAAAAGATCAATAGCACATGGGTAATTGCTAGAGTCCCCCTTCACCCTGACCCCTTAGCCGAGCAGAGTTCCTGGAAGCGTTCCAGTGGAAATGATAAGGCCGGTTCTGACGGTTCCTTGAACAAAGGCATGGCAAGTGAGTTATTGATTGTTTACACTCAGACTCCTTTCTGGTTTGGCTGCAGACTTTGCAGTTTGTGGGAAAAGGCTGTTTGCTATCACATCTTGATTCCGTAAGCCTCAGCATTGCAACAGATGTCGGTCAAGCCAGTGGTGAGCGTTGGATCCCATGCAGTGTGGCTGGAGGAGGACATTCTCTCTGGCAGGGCGACCCCATCTTCTCTTGGCTCTTCTCTCCTCCCACATGAGCCTGCTTCCTGAAGCTTTCGGTTGACTGCTGAAACCATTTCCTCATTAAAAACCCGGGCTCTTTGGGTAAGCCAAAAAATGTGCCCACGTGTTTGCATTTGTGTTTTTTTTTTTTCATTTCCGTTCATTTTAAAGGAGGAGAACCATGCTGGAAACTTTCCTCCACGTCTGCATATGGAGGGGCTACAGTCCCTCAGCTGGTCTTGGATGAGAGACATTGGGTCAGGCTCCATCCTCTCTGTGGTCCTCGGTGTTTTAGAAGAAGAATACCTGTGTCCTTTTGTGTGTCGATGGGCACACTTTCCTCAGCACCCACATCTTTCTGGGCAGCCACACCGTACACCCTATGCACGCACTCACACACACACACATACCCAGGTGCCCTTCCTGTAATGCAGCGTGGACATGTCCTCACTGACGCCACATAACGCAGGGAACGCTTGAGGATTTTCACCTAAAAATTCACTTTTTTTTTTCTTCCTGGAGAAACATTAGCAAAAGCTCCCCAGATGTCTCAGACGGTGTCTGCATGGAAGACATGTCATCACTCCGGGGTTGAAACCCTTCCCATATTTTCTTGGTTGGCACTGCATCTGCTGGCTCAGGTGACTCCCTGTATCATGTGAGGCGTGAACTCAGAAACGTACCATCAGTCTCGATTTTGACTTTTGTGGACATGAGAGGAAGTAGCAAGGCTATTGACATGAGATTATCTGTAATAATGTACTAAAAAAAAAAAACCCTCAACTTCTCACACAACATCTGGCTTTAGTTTAGCTGTTGCAACAATGAAAATTCTTTTGACGTTTGCAACACATGAACACCAAGGCGGGTAACGGATGTGTCCCTGTCACTACCCAGGAGGACCAGCTGCAGGGAACAGATCCAGGGAGGGCACAATGATAGGAAAACCTGTTTCTCAAGAGTGTCATTTTTCACCTTGAAAACACCCACTTGAAAGTTTCAGAAAAGAATTCCGTGCAGGGAAATGCATGCTATGTGTTCTAAAAATAATCCCCAAACTCGGGGGATGCCCCAAAAATGTTTACATCCTGCCCCTAGAAAGTCCAATGGGGTGTTCCTCGAATGGTTCTCTTTGGGAATTCTTTGGAGGGGGAGGGGTCATCCCTCAGAATGGTTCTTTATGGTCTTGCCTTGCTAAGGTACAGGCTACCAGGAGGTCTTTTTCTGGAGGTGTGTGTCCCAGCTGTCCCAGAGTTGCTCCCTGTGACCAATATGGTGCAACGATGGATAGCATCGCATGCCTACATTATAAGACGCATTATGACTTCCATCTTGTTCATTGTCTGTCCTGAGCCCTTGACTCTGGGGGAAGCCAACAGCCCTGTCATGGGCAACCTTTGGGCGAGGTCCACATCACAAGGAACTGAGTAAATCTTTCCTCCCATAGGCACATGAGTGCACCTGGATAGGGATGCAACCCGCCAGTCTTGCTTTCCCGAGACAGCAGCTTCCACTAGCACCTTGACTGTCCCCTTGTGAGCCAGGAACACCCACGACAAGCTCTGCAAGACTTCTGACCCTCAAACAGTGTGTGATATCATTAATGTTTGTTCTTTGAAGCTCCTAAACTTTGGGATAATTTGTGATGCAGCAATGGGTGACTCAGAGCCTTTTTGCAGTCACTCGGCAGAGGACCTCCCTCCCCGTAGATATGGACTCCAGCACCTGTGCCTCCATCGTGGCCAGAGGAGACACAAAATGGCAGAATGCATGCACATCCTGCTTACGTAACCCTTTGCATGGGTTTTTTCACCAAACGCCCTTCTGCAAGATGGTGACTCTGTTTTTAGCAAACGTAAGGTAAAAGGTATAATAATTGTTCCTGGCAAAGAGTCTCATTTGTTAAGGCTTAAAATCAAATCGGCAAAAAGAACAAAAAGGCGGATTGGTGCCAAAGTTGCTGTGTTACTTATTTTCTTCACAAAGCACTTAGCGTGAGCAATTTTCACTCATTCCTCCCAGAAGGATTTGGATGTATAGGACGTAGAGACACAATGGTCCCCACAGCATGCTCTGGTGATTGTGAATGGCTGTGACCTCACCCTCCCAGTGTACCCGTGTCTTGGGGTTTACCCTGAGTTTTTTGAACTAGCTGCCATGCAGGACACAGCACCCATTAAAACATAATTGATACAAGCACAGTAACTTGAAGGCCCTTGTACAATACCTTATGACTACACAGTAGGAACTGTAGTAAGTTGTGTTAATACTTGTATGAACAAAATGTATTTTCAGGCAGAACCCTTTTATCGTGGATGATGTGAAGTGCCCCCAGTACAGGGTGATATTGAATAACATGCCTGCTTTGGGTTACTTTTACCATTCCGTTTAAATTCCCTGCAGTTATGTAGACCAGACTGCTCACTTTGTCCACTCGGGATGGCACATGTGGAGACAGATTTATTTTATTCTAATTTTATTTATTTTTTTACTTTTTTTTAAAAATTACTTTTCAGTATACTAGAATTCATTGTTTATGCACCACACCCAGTGCTCCATGCAATCCGTGCCCTCTCTAATACCCACCACCATGCTCACCCAACCTCACACCTTCTGCCTCTTCAAAACCCTAGATTGTTTTTCAGAGTCCATAGTCTCTCATGGTTCACCTCCCCTTCCAATTTCCCTCCACTCCCTCTGCTCTCCATCTCCCCATGTCCTCCATGCTATTTGTTATGCTCCACAAATAAGTGAAACCATATGATAATGGACTCTCTCTGCTTGACTGATTTCACTCAGCATAATCTCCCCCAGTCCCGTCCATGTTGCTACAAAAGTTGGGTATTCATTCTTTCTGACGGAGGCATCATACTCCATAGTGTATATGGACCACATCTTCCTTATCCATTTGTCCGTTGTAGGGCATCTTGGTTCTTTCCACAGTTTGGCGACCGTGGCCATTGCTGCTATAAACATTGGGGTACAGATGGCCCTTCTTTTCACTACATCTCTATCTTTGGGGAAAATACCCAGGAGTGCAATGGCAGGGTCAAAGGGAAGCTCTTTTTTAATTTCTTAAGGAATATCCACTCTGTTCTCCAAAGAGGCTGCACCAACTTTCATTCCCACCAATGGTGTAAGAGGGTCCCCCTTTCTCCACATCCTCTCCAACACATGTTGTTTCCTGTCTTGCTAATTTTGGCCATGCTAGCTGGTGTAAGGTGGTATCTCAATGTGGTTTTGATTTGAATCTCCCTGATGGCTAGTGATGATGAACAATTTTTCATGTGTCTGTTAGCCATTTGTATGTCTTCATTGGAGAAGTGTCTATTCATGTCTTCTGCCCATTTTTTGACATGATTATCTGTTTTGTGTGTGTTGAGTTTGGGAAGTTCTTTATAGATCCTGGATTTTTTTTGCTTTTTAATTTTTTTTTAATATTTTTATTTTCAGCATAACAGTATTCATTATTTTTGCACTACACCCAGTGCTCCATGCAATCCGTGCCCTCTCTAAATTAATTGCTGTATAGGTAAGATGCAGTAATGTATTCATTTCAGGTGTATAATACAGTGTTGAAACAATTCTGTACATGACTCAATGTTCAACACGGTAAGTGTCTTCTTCATCACCTTCCTTGACTTCACCCATCTCTACACCCACCTCCCCTCTGGTCATCATCTGCTTATTTGGAAAATACTTATCAGTTTTTAAATTTAAAATAAAAATTATTTCTAAGCCATCTCTACACCCAATGTGGGGCTCATACCTACAACCCAAGAGCAAGAGTTGTGTGCTGATGGAGCCAGCCAGGTGTCCCTGGAAGAGATTTATTTTTAGTAGGACATGTTGCCAGCCCAAATTGCATTGCCCAGAATTAGTAACCATGGTCCCACATGAGAGCGAGAGAGAGAGAAAGAGAAACAGGGCAAGTGTGTGGTCCTGTGATCCCAGCAACGTAATTCATGTCTTTGAGCCTTCCCTGAAATTCTCTACCCTCCTAGCCGTGTAAGATTTCATGTTTATATCAACAAAAATGAGGTGCATAACCCTTTTCCCTTCTATTAAAAAATCAGAGGTCCTAAATATTTTATCAGTTTGAGCTTCAGACTCCCTACTGCCCACAGATATATACGCCTGCTGTTCCTTGGGTCTCAGTCTTTTTGGAACAAAAATATCTCATGTGTATTCCAAAATGCATTTTGCATTCATATTCCCCAATCCGTTTCATAACTTTGATGACACAGAATTCTGGAGACGTCTTCCAGGTTAATGAAGGCATAGGAAGTTACTGCTTTGGGGAATTCCTATGTGGGAAAAAGCAATGACTGTACCAATTCAATGAATGCTGTTTCTTGTTTTGTTTTGCTTTAATATCATTGTCCCCCTTCATTTCACTTAGAAATTTCTACCATAAAAAGGTGCAGATAAATTATGCCTTTGGAAAATTTCCTGTTATGGTTTGAACACCCCCATCACCTCTGATAGGTAGCTCTTGTGTTCGTACAAGGACTTTTTGGTGGAAGGGAACAAGGACGGTTAAGTTTAGACCACATGCAAAAAAGCAAACAATACATTCCTTATGGACCATTTCTCCATAAAATAACTCTCTGCCACCACCCCCCTCCCAACAACATGCTGCTGCAGACAAGGATTTATACAGCAAATGATTTATCATCAACAACCCAAGTTCTTGCATTGGTGTGTTAGTAAATTTCCCCCTACAAATATAGACAACATCTTCAATCCCACATTGCTTTATGGGCTAACATGTCTCAGCCTTCTTATAAACTCTTAATCACATCCTATGTATTAGTTTTGTTCTTGCATTGTCTTTGGGATCATTGTTCCTAATATTTACAGGGAGCTGGGAAGCATCTCAGCTCAGCTTCTATAAGATCTCACATGAGAAATTCCATGTGGATCACTTCCAGATCCCCATGTTTCCCCCATAGCTGACGCTTCTGTGTATCCACTAGGCATCACTGCAATAACAAAACTCTGACTTCTATTTACAGGGTACATTTTTAAGCAACAGTCTTGCTGATTTATTTCTTGAGCAAGACGCACAATGTCCTTTGTTGTTCCTCTCCAGCTAAGGGAGGAGCTGACTTCTTCCCTAGATCTACAGCAGCATCAAACTGCTGTGGACCAACAGAAAGGCAGAGAGTGAATCGTTGCTTGTAGGAACTTCAATTTCCACCCTCGTGTCAATGCTTCCTGTTGCCTGTGTCAGCCTCTTCCCCTCACCAAGCTCTGTGTGTTCAGTTGTTGCTCATCTGGGAGAATTCTTGCCAGTTCGACTGTTACGGCCACCATGCTTGGCCATTTATCTCCATCTGGCTGGCACATCAAACTTATTCTGGACTTTAGTCCAGTTTAGTGCAGCGGGAGGAAGAGGGCATGACCCTTGCAGGAACTGATTTTCCTCATTCCCAAGTCGGGTCACTTCTGAAAGGAAGGAGGGAGAAGGTTGCCCCATGTGGTGGCTTTGTCTCCTTCACACAGCTCCTTTATTCCCTTGACCCTAGAACCAACTTTTATGGATCCTTGGGATTTGCTGCTGCCCACACAACACAAAGGGTGTGTTCTTATTGTTATCATTGTAAACTCAAGGTTATATAGTTGGACCTCTTACATTTTGGGTAATAAATCTTTACTCTTCCCTCACACAAGAGTTCCATGGACATCCATGCTGACACTCACATTGGGGTATTTGGCAAGATGTGGGATAGGGAGGATGGGGCAGGGGGACACCAAAATGGCCCCAGGCAATGGTATTTGAAAGGATCTCAGGAAAGTTAAGTCAGGGGGCAATATTATCTGTTCTATTCTCCTCTGTTTTGAATTATCTACCTTATCTATCCCAACCCGGGGAATGAGAACACCGTTTCTAACTATACTTTCCTATTCTGCCCTGTAATGAACAGAGTACAGGGCAATAATTTTATGGGATCAAGTGTTGGTAAAAATTAAAAAATTATATGACAAAGATCCTGAATGGTAAGGCCCTGTATTTATTTCCTTTTTACCATCAGCAGAAAGTATACGAGTGTCCCTATTCTAGGGAAACCGGGGACCATCAGAAACAAGATTTTTACCACACCAAGGAGAGAAAACATGGGCTATCATCACAAAACCCGTTTTCCCCCCTTTAATGGGACATTTGTTGTTTTTGTGTACTCGATGGAGAAGTGACTTTTGGGATCTGCAAAAGGGAAAGGCTGAAAAGCAAATAGGATCTTATGCCATGCAGCATTGGCTCAACAAGAAAATCAGAAAACTCTGGGTACCCAAGCCAAGCGTATTCCCACCTTAAAAATGTCCACCAGTTGCCAGCTCTCTGGTTGCATGAGAAATGAGGTGTGATATCTCACTTTCCCTTTTACTGAGATGTAGTCACTTTGGGATGGGCTCTCCTGGTGGAATAGGGGAATCCAGATGTTTATGTCCCAGAACCCAGAGCTTTTGGCTAAAAGGAAAAGGAAAACACCAGAACAGCCACCATCACTGTGGTGGGGGGGGATTCCTGGAGCCTCCAAGAGCTGGAGGCGGTGGGACATTTTGGGACGGAGCCAAAAATTAGGGCTGTTGAAGGTGGCATGACTGGAATGCCTGAATCTCAAATAAAGTGTTTTCTTGCACAGGCAGATGAGAAAGACATTGTTGGGATTTATTGCTGATTGCTCAACACAAAGGTTGTTGAGCAACAATGGCAGCCACATCCCCTGAGTTCACGATTCACAATTCATGTTAGGGACAATGCAAGGGACTCGGATATGTTATACTCATGGGGAGGTTGGAGGGACAGGATGGAATCAGCATCTCCCACAGCAGGACGGCAAGGTGGGGTTTGCATCAAGATGAGTGATGGAGGCTTTTCAGGGCAACCTTGGTGGTCCTCAGCCTGCTGGGAACAGCTGGGTGCAGGCAGGATCCCTGGGCCATAGTGGAAGAGAACTGACATCCACCAGCTGCACAGACTCAACACTTGGCTCTTCCCACTGTGAGGATTCCCTTGTCTTGCTGCTTTCATGGGGCAGAGGCGGGGGACTCCACGTTTTCAGAAACTCCCACTGGTCAAGCTTCCATAACGTTGCCAAGATGACATAACCATGAAGCAGTGCTGTCAGAATGGGTTGGTCTTCTGTAGATGTCCAGCCAGGCGGACATGCTGGAGTGGCCACTTTCCATTTCTCTGGTCCCGTGATCCTCTCTCCTTTCAGAAGCGATGCTACACATTTTGAGTCACAGTAACTTCCTCCTTCATGACTCCTTGTGAGCTCTGAATGTCAACATTCAACTGGAGTCCAAGCCTTCTCGAGGTGGCTCCATTAATGCCTTTTCCATCTATGTTCTGCTCTCCTGGCCACCCCATCTTACTCTTGTCACCAAAACTCTTATAAGCAAAATGAGATCTTCTTATCCTAATGCTTTTATTGCTTGAGATGGAATAAAGTCTTCTTAACTACCCCTCAGTAATGCTCCCTTCACTGGGTTTCAGCATCCCAACCCCCTACCTTGACCATCAACCCATCATGAGATGACCACAGCATGGAAGCTCCAACCTGTTCTTTAGACACAGCCCCTTTCTCCCTCATCACACTACCACTAGTCTCTATGTATTATCCACATTATCATCTCCCCCAAATGACCACCCATCCCCATTCATGTTCTCCTTGCTTGGTGTAGAAATACTCTTCTGCTTTCACTCCTACCCCCATGCATTAGGAGCAAGATGTTTTGTGGGATTTTCCCCGTGGACACAACATCGCAAAGGTCAGGCTAGAAGGTGCCCACTTACCACCATGATGCTTCAAACACCTGGCCACACTAGTGGCCAGCCACCTTCTTCACAGTACAAAGTCATTATCCCAGACCTGGGATCCCTTCTTAACACCAAACTCCCCAATTTTCCTGGCTTGAGCTGGACCTCCTAATGTCACTGTGCGTTTTACACCGAGTAGTGTCCCTCTTTCTTTACCTTTGACCCACTTTTTAATTTCTGAAGGCTGCCCCTTAACAATCTGCTAATTCTCATGAAAAGCCTCAATTGTTGGACATGCAGAATCTCAGACTCCCAACTTGGACCTTCTCAATGCATTTTAACAAGATCTCCCCAGTGACCATGCGTGTACGTGAGTGCCATCTTAAAGCACAGTATTTTTGTCTTCATTGTGGTAACGATGCTTATCATGGGATTTACTCCTTAACAAAATGCTGTGGGCACAGAACGTGAAAGGTGCTGACAACAGATGTCTACGGCGTGATCATCTTCCTCTACTGAAGCTTTATACCCATTGAACATCTCTTTTACCCTCTCCCCCAGAAAAAAATCTTGAGGTTTTGTTTTATTTCATCCTGTTAATCTGTCTCATTTGAATTTAATTCTTAGTCCAGCTAGAAGAGGGATGGGTAGAGGAAGAGTTTTTCCTATCCTTCATAGACATGGTGATTTGATTTCTTCCTAACTGCTCATACCCAATCCCACTTCTCCAGATTCCAGATTCCATGTGGGGTGAAGACTCTCTCCTTGGCTTGCATATGGCACCTTCTTGCCATGTCTTTTCATGGTGGAGGGAAAAACAGCTGTGACGCCTCTTCCTTTTCCATAATTCCATCATGGCAGGCCCAAATCCATGACCTCATCCTAATCCAATGCCTTCTCAAAGGCCCCCACTTCCAAACACCATCCCACTGGTGGTTTGGGCTTCCATAGATGAATTTTGGGTGGGACACACATTCAGTCCACAACTGGGTGCCATGTTTTTATGCCTTACTGCAGATGCTTGTGGGCAGATGGTCGAAAGGGACAAACAAAGAAAAGAAATGGAAAAGCATAATCAATTCACCATGCGCAACTTGGATACTTTCTCAGAGCAGAAAGTAATGCAGTATCATCTAGCAAAAGTAGAATATAAAATTCTATATTATGAGAAACACATCTTCTTATACATGCCTCCCCAAAATGGAACAATATGGAGGAAAACATGAACCGTGTTCATCACTTGGCTGTGAACTTCTGAGAAAATTTTCTTCAAAAAATTGTTTTATTGTATAATGAGCTGGATGTTGTATACAACTGAAGAGTCATTAAAATCTACCCTGAAACCAATAATACAGTATATGTCATCTAACTTGAATTTAAGTTAAAAAAAAAATGGTTTTAACACAGCCGCACACACCAAGAAATCCACTAATTTATTAAAGTGTATAATTCGAGGGCTCTTAGTATGCTTATAATGTTGCAAAATCATCACCACAATTAATGTTAGAAGATTTTCATCACCCTCCACAGAAAGGAACCCTGTTGTCATTAATATTCCCCCAACCCTCCCAGCTCCCCAACCCCCACCAATCTCTTTCTGTCCTGATGGATTTGCCAAATCTATACTTTCATAAGTGTTTTCCAGGTTTGCTATGATGTGAGCATATTACTTTCCCAATAATTAAAAGAATCACATGTTAAAATTTGTTCTATGCGGTGCCTGGCTGTCTTGACTTCGGGAGTGTGCAACTCTTGATCTCGGGGTTGTGAGTTTGAGATCATGTTGGGTGTGGAGCTCACTTAAAAACAAAATCTAAAGTAAAATAAAATAAAATAAGACTTGGATAAAAGTTTCTTCTGATAAAAGAAAGTACATATAAAGTCTGAAATCACAGACTCCAGGCAGAGATGAGCTGAACGTTGAACATCATAATTCTGAAAAAGGAGCCCTATCTCTGGGTGGTCTACCTTCCTTCAGACCCACATCCTCCTCATTCCCACACCCCGTCACACTTTCATTTTGAGATGGGTGCATTTTCTGGGTCATGCTGACAATTTTGCCTTGAAATCAAGAGGCCAGTTCTTGCGGAAGTTTGACATTTTTCAAGTGTGTGTCTAAAATGCTACCCCAGTGACTGCTTCTGTTGGTTGGTCCCACTCTAGCTGGGATCCAGAGAGTAAGATAGAACCCTAGAGATAAGAGTATGCTTATAATATGATATGATATGATAAAATAGTTTTATTACGTTCAGTTAACCAGCATATAGTACACCATTATTTTTTAACACAGCATTCAACGATTCATTAGTTGCATATAAAACAAAAAAAAAAAAAAAAAAAAAAAAGATCAAAAGGAGAAAAACAAAACAAAAAACCATGTAAAGGTCAAACTGTCAATTCAAATATTACTTCTTATTTACAACTGTGGGAAAATGTGTTTAGAATTTAATGTAACAGACAAGAGCAAATGTGACAGGTCTTCATTAAAAATGTATGGCAAACCAAAAAAAAAAAAAAAAAAAAAAAAAAAAAAAAAAAAAAAACAATAATATAACATAACATAAAAACATGATATAATCAATATATTATAATAGGATGTGAGATGATTAATGCAGTAGATAACATAATAGTGAACCTTGAACGTTCATCAGGACAGATCAAGGTGATGTATCAGGTAAGTTGAAAGATGACAGGAGTTTGGGTAGTAGATGTATAAAGGAATTGATGAAAATTGATTTGAATAATATGCTCATTTTAATAGTGCGCATATTGGTAAATGCTTCCATGATAAATGCTGAAACATAAACCACATACGGGAGACAGACCGTGCTATGCTATGTTTGCAATACCTCTTAAATCTATGATGACTTGAATGCTAAAAATTCACAAATGTTTCAGTGGGGGAGTAAGATAAGAGCAAGAACGTGTATCTGTTTTCTGTTTTTCTCAAGTTTTAAGTGACAGAATTATTCCCAAGTGTCACTGGAGTTGGAAGGAGGCTTAGGGATCAGTGGACACAAACCAGGCTATTAAGAACCAGAAATTTCTTCTTTTCTTTTCTTTTCTTTTCTTTTCTTTCTTAATTTTAGAGTCACTTAATTGATAGAACAACAACAACAACAACAACAAATCAGTTCTTTAATTTTAATTTAAATTTTTTTTTTTTTTTTTTTTTTTTTTTTTTAGTTTTAGGAGTAGAATTTAGTGACTCATCCATTGCAAAACAAAAAACAAAAACAACAACAACAAAAAAACAACCAACAACAACCTATCAGTTCCTGATTAATCTCTTAGCTTGTAGGCACCAGACCATCACTGCCTAACGTCAGAGAAAGACCAACAAAACAACAAAATCTACATGACCTAGATTCTCAGGACGGGAATCATGTTTTCACATTAGGTTTTGACTTCTCTTTTTGCAATCTTGGACTTCAGAATTTATGACCCATGGGGATGGGGGCCGACGGGGGCAGAACCCCTCGTGATAGGTATCAGGTTTATGGCAAGGAGACTGCGGGCACAGAGGTTGGTCCCCCCCCAAAAAAACCAATTTCCAGAAAGCATGCATATCCCTTCTCAACCATGAGTGTTAATTCTGAGACACGTTAAGAAGGAGCTGATTCTGGACAATCCAGCCACGTGGGAACAAAAACTCTGATAGATTAGTGGAGACACCTGACTGCAGAAAGCACAATGCGAGCCCCAGTCCTAAGGGAACACCACCTTGCATTATACGACTTTTGGCTTTTTTGCTGAAAGTGTTAAGGGAACTTTCTGTTTTTGACAAATGGATACATATTTTTCCATTTACTTTTTAAAAATAGATTTATGAAATGTTCATTACATTTCTGAGTGTGAGATAATTTCGGATTCACGCGCAGCTGTAAGGAATAATACCAAAGATCCCTGCTTCCTTCACCTACCATCTCAGAACTAGGATGTTGACTTTGTAACCATGCAGAGACTTTGTAACCATGCAGAGACAGCGCGTCCTAACCCCAGGGTTGACAACGCTACTCTTTGAGCGCTAAGCCCACTTCCCTCCCACCTGCAAAAGCCTATTATAAGACCTGGAAACTACCATTGTGCTCTCCATGTCCATATTTTTTGTCCTTTCTGGGAGGTTCTATTGCTGGATTCATGCAGTATGTCCGCTTTTGGGCTTGGTTCCTTTCGCTCTGGATGTCCACATCGTGGACACTTCACATCTCTTTGTTGCTATTTTTGTTGGGGGGCAGGGAGAAGCAAACCACAATCATTGTTTAGGAGACCCACAGCGTGCTGGCTAGGGTTTCTCCTGAGATTGTAACTTTTCAGAGCCTACAACAAAGGAAGAAAGCCTCTGTTGGCGGTCCAGGGTCTTCAGAAGTGAGGGCTGCAGCCTTGCTGGAGGGGAGGTCATGGGGCACCAGTGGGTTCCCTGAATGCAGACCTGCTCAGAGAGCAGCTGCAGACACAGCACCTGTGTCTTGCACCTGGAGAACCTGTCACCTGTCCTTCACAAAGCGTCCAACACTAGGATTGTCCTTTGCCTCTTTATGAAATGTTCATTATGTGTGTGAATATGAGAGTGGATTCTGTGTCTAAGGTTCTGCATACTGAGTCTCCTTCCAGCTTCTTGGGGCGCCCCTGAGCTCCCACTGTTGTGTGAGTGACGGATCTCATGGCTCGAGCCACATGACTGACCATTCAGCCCAGATATTAGAGCATCCTGAGCACATGCCAGTCCTCACTGCACTTCCTGGGGAGGACAGCTGGATTGCAACATAGTTTTTCTTCAAAGGCCTCCGGGGTGTGCATGAATCGGGCACAAGAGTTCTCACGGACATGTTGCCTCCCTTGAAAGTCATGGAAGACTTGGTTCATCAGTCACTTCATGCCTCACCACTTGGAGATGCTGGAAGGGGTCACAGCACGGCCATCACTGCAAGGAACACAAAGGGCCAGACGCCGGGTGGCTGGGATCCCGGGAGAGTTCCCTGAGGCCACGGATGCACCTTCAGGACGGGCTCCAGGCTGCAGTCCACCCATGTCTCCCCAACATCGCCGAGCAGGACTTCAGGTCTGTCTCACAGCCTACACGGGCATCCGCACAGTCCCAGTGCCAGGATAGATCGGCTCCTGGCCTCCACATCCCTGCGAGGGTGCAGTTTTGAAAGACAAAATCAAATCCACTCTTCCAAATGTTTGACCCTCACACCCATGTGCACACTATCTCTCGCAGCTTGGCCAGCTCCCCGTGACAAAGTCTTGTGAAAGGAGTTAGAATCCACAACCTCAGCCAGATACAGGTGTGTCCCCTCAAAAAACTCGGAGGGTAACACAGCCATCGGAATGAGAATGGGCAGCCCTGATTTTGATGGGGTTTGGAACAGAACGAGGAGCTCGAATCGTGATGAACACGGAGGCAAGGTCTTCTGAAAAGCAAAAACAGAAACCGAACTCATTTCAGAAAGAATAAAACATATTTGTATATATAGTATCATATATTTATGTGCATGTACACACAGACACATACATGTCATATATACGTTAATGTGTATGGATGGTTGTATGCACACACATAAAGGAATGCATATTTTTGCATTTCTCTCTGTACACACCTATGCACACACATACACATTCATCCGTTCTGCTCAAATCATTCCAAAAACCAACAAAAGTATTAAAGGCAGTGGTACATATTGTGCACATGACTGTGTTATATACAGACACAATACGTGTAATGCGTGTAGATGTGCACACATTTACATATTCACATGCCTATTTTGCATACAGGCATGAGTGCACACACACATAAATACATGCCCACGTATGTACAACTCTTGGTTGAATTAACCCAAAGGACTCATTACAACTAAACAAAACAAGGAATAGAGAAGCTGGGGGGCAGGGGGACAGTCATTCTGAGCTCAGGGATGGAAATATGAGAAGTTTAAAAGTCACAGAGCAAAGGATGACATGTTTCCAACACCCTTGGAAGGAAGGAGAGTTTGGGGAAAGATAGGGCTGAGTTATCTGAAGAAACAAGAACCACTTGTTTTCCAAGGTTCGTGAAAGACCTTTCCTTCTCCGATGTGGTAGATACTGGAATGTGGAATGTGGATTATATACAATGGAATACTATGCAGCCGTCAAAAAGCCATGAAATCTTGCCATTTGCAACAATGTGGTTGGAACTAGAGGGTATTACGCTGAGCAAAATGCATCAATCAGAGAAAGATAATTATCGTATGATCTCCCTGATGTGAGGAATTTGAGAAACAAGGCAGAGGATCATAGGGGAAGTAAGGGGAAAATGAAACAAGATGGGACCAGAGCGGGAGACAAATCATAAGAGACTCTTCATCTCAGGAAACAAACTGAGAGTTGCTGGACGGGGAGAGGGGTGGGAGGGATGGGGTGGCTGGGTGATGGACACTGGGGAGGGTAGGTGCTATGGTGAGTGCTAGAATTGTGTAAGTCTGATGATTCACAGACCAGTACCCCTGAAACAAATAATACATTCGATGTTAATAAAAATTTAAAAAAAAAGACTTTTTCTTCTCTGACTCAAAACAGGTAACATAAAACATAAAGACACAACCAAACACACCACAGGAACACAGCAACGGACATCCAAACACCAAGAGGCGAATCTCTTCCAAGAACCATAGTGAAAAATACAGGTCACCTCGGAAGCAGCTGGTGGGACCTGGAGAGCATGTGTCTGCATCCCAGAGCAAGGAGGAGCTGGAAATGGGGACAGCGTGTGTGCAGGGCATGGAAGGGCATCACAGGCTGCATGACATTCTGCTCAGAGCACAGTCTCTCCTGAGTCCAGAGGAAATACACGGAGAGTGTTGGCTGTCACAGTCCTCCCCATCTCCTTGGGGTTGCCAAAGGCAAGTCTCCAGGTCAGAGGAAGGGACACAAGAGGAAAAAAACCATCCATGAACAATGGGTGGGAAGACTTGGAGCATCGGCCCACATGAACTTTGACGTCATCCCCTCATCCACCGGCTGGCCCCAGTCACCCCCAGCAATAAAATTATCATGACTCATTGAAGGGTGACAAGCACGGTTGACATGACATCAAGGCTGGGGATGATTCGGACACACGCATGCAAGTCTCCATGAGCACGAGTCATCACTTCCACAAGAGGAGAGTCAGGTGGCTTCCTTATACATGTGCTCGGGTCACAATGCCTGTTCCATCAACAGCTCATCATGGAAATAACACACACTCAAAACACAGCTCTCCCTGCAAAAAAGGGGTGGACTGTTAAAAATTAAAATCTTGTCTCAGAAACCAGAATCAACAGAAGCCAAGGAGATAGGCAGTTAATCAACAGAAGGAAATAAATATACAGACAGAATGGAGAATCGAACCGATCGCAATGGACCGAAAATATCTCTGCATCAACTTGAACTCAGGATCGGGATGAAAGTCATCATGGTCCTTGCTCCTTGCAAAGATCTGAGAGTCGTCACAGAGAAAACCTTCATGGGGAGAAGCTCGGAGCAAAGACATGGAAACAAAAAAAACAGATGAGAACATTTGGACAGAAACTTTCCGTAGCGATATTCACGTCAAGGAAGAAAACCTCTAAGGAATTAAAAGAAAAAAAAAAAAAAAAAAAAAAGATGCATAAAGGTTAGCACAAAGTGATTTTTTTAAATGTCACCAAAAAGTTAAAAAAATGCCAAGTATCTTTGCAGCCTGGCTCCTAAGTACATAGAGAAGGATTTGGAAGCATCATAAGGAGAAAGCCTGTGGCCTCACAACCTTGCCTCCTGCTTGGGGTGAATCCTGCCTTCAAAGGAAGGACAAACAAGCCCTTGTCTTTCTGTGCCTTTTTTCCTTTTTTGGCCACTAAACTGGACTCACTTCCTCCCTTTTTCCCCCTGAAGGAGAGTCATAGGCAGAGAAGTCAACCTCCAGCATATCCCCACTGATAGCCCCACCATCTCCCTTCACGACTGCACCTTGTATGTCTTCTGGGCCTGGGAAGACCATTGCTCATGCAAAAAAAGTCATGATTCCGGATACAACATGAACTGAAAAAAAAAAAAAATTGGCTTTGTCTGCACTTTGTTTGTAGTTCATTGACCTTTTGACCAGCCAATGCAATGCAGCAGATCTGACCTAGTGCGTAGCTCCCAGGGTGTGTGTATTGGGGGGCGATCCTGGCATTCCTCCAAGCTCCATGCTGCCGAATGAGACCCTGATTCCTCAGCCACCCCCAAACACGTGTGCTCCACGACAAAGGATTTGTGCAAGGCTCTGCCAACCCCAGGCACCGGGGTTTTGCTGTCGTGCATGTGTTTTCATAAAAGCTCGGGACACGGTCTCAGGGATGGCAGCCAGCACACTGCCCGTGGGGAACACGGTTGCATCCCTGACAAGCCTTCCTCCGCCAGCCCCTTGCAAAATGAAAGCTGCACGGTGAACATAAAAATACAGTCCCAATTAAAACCAGATGTGTGCAGTTCTGACGGCGTCTCCCCGTTCCCTTTACCCTCTGTCTCATTTTACGCGTCTTCTAAAATGGATGCGAGACTTCTGCAAACCCTTTGGCACCACTGCATCTCGCCATTGCTTAGGACAACGTGGCCAGGTAAATGGATTGAGAGATTCCCCAGTTCCTGACTCAGCGAAGCTGGGCCGAACTTGATCAATCTGGGTGATGGAATGTCGGAAACAAATCAGACACATTGACTTGTACGTAAATACCAACGTGGGTAGTAGCTTACGAGTCATTTCCATGTTTTCCCCAACCCTTCACGGTTTAGGATGTCCACACCCAGTGCAAACCTTCAACCTCCAGTCATTGAGACCCACGGTGTTTCTGCATTGGACACTTCTGTGAGATAAGTGGGAACATCTTGTCTTTCCACTTGTCCAGAAGTCAGTGGGCCAGATAAAGAAGAAGACATTCACTGTACGAAAGGCCCATCCAGAACTGGAGATGGGTTTGGGATTCTTCATGCTCACTGGGCTCAGATTTATGCTTCTCAGCACAGCTGCATGCATACCATTTTTTTTTTTTTTTTTTTTTGCACGTTAAATGGAGGGATGCCTCAGTTTCCAGAGGCAGTGAGCAAACCCTTGTGTCCCCACTAGACATGTCCAGGTCAACTCCTGAGTTTATCACTAACCTGAATTAGAGCTTTCTCACCTGTCAGAGCAAGAAAGCACTGGAGACTACAATGAGACTCTTCTACGAAGAACGGTACGCATATTAATCACCAGCCCCCCCTCCAGTCTTGGCTCTTCCCTCGGAGCCAAAAAGGAACACAGGTAGCCTCTTCCTCCAATCATCTCCATATTAACATTTGTTTACACTCTTACTATTCCTTAGTCCTGCTCCCCAAAAAAGGGCAACATGTGGTTTCTAAAGAAGCGTTCCTTTAAAAACAAAGGAAGTCAGTCCAACAATGCATTTTCCCAGCTACCATACAGACAAGCCAGCTGTCGGGGGCATTGGAACTTTTCATGGCATGTCTCTGATTTTTTTATTTTTTCCTTTTTAGGAATAGTCTTTGGACCGCGGTGGTCTTCTTCTCAAGACAATACAAAAATATTTCTAACTGTACTATATATAAAGTGATGAACAAAAGTGGATACGTTTGGGAGTTGAGTTTGCCTCGTGTCGACAGAGAGATCTGGCTTAACCACGCCCATGTAAATAAGAAACACTCCTTGCTTGGTTATGCTAGAAACGTACGGCCGCCATATTTATTTTACCTCATATGAACTTTCAAGTGGTGCTTCAATTTATAAAGAACTTTTTAAAAAATCACATTGAAAGAAAAGAATGATGAAACACAGACATGGCAAGCTTGCCGCCAAAAAAATTTGTCTCAACAGCCTGACCAGACTCCACCAGAAGAAATTCCATTGACCTAATTTAGAAGGGGCTTGGTTCATATTCCCAAATCATGGATTCCTCTGGGGCTATGAAGAAGTTTTCAAATACTGGATGTTTTCCAGTGATACTCATTAACTCATCAATGACATGGCATGGGGTTTGTAAAATTGAATTTAATTGTATGGGGTGCCATTCAAAACTTTTTAAAAAAAAATCCTGGCACTGGTTAAATCAAATCATAAAAGGGGGCATCTATGGGGATCATTGTGTGGCTTCTCTTCTAATGAGTAGAATTCTGTGTTGCAAGAAATTGTTCCTTAAAAGAGATCTAAAATGGTTTTCTTTTCTTCCTTTTCTTCTACTGTATTTTTTAAACATTCAGTGTATTGTTTAACTCTGTCTTGGTTACAGGAACTTTCAAGTTTGCTTGATGTGGGTGTCCTAACTGTAGCACCCTTCCAATGATTTTGAGTACAGGTGGAGCTTCCCCAACCCATGTAGATCAAGGGTTGGCACAATCTTGACGATGATGCTTCCATCCTACTTCCTAATGGTGTTCCTTAACCTTCCCCATGCCAGGCACCTGGTAATTGTCCTATAAATGCAATTTTCATCACTGTGCTCTTAAATCAACAGAATTCCGTGATAGCATATTAAAACACCTTCATGCTTCAGAACTCATCCGACTTCATCATCAAACCCAACACCAAGAACAAAGCGAGAGAAAACACCAGGATTCTTGCAGTGAATCCTGGCAAGGAGAGAGAAGAGTGTGGTAGAAATCCGAAACAATCCCTTTGCAACGTCCCTGTTTTGATTTGGTGGTCAAGGAAATCTGAGTCTGGTCTTTGTTGCCTAAATATTCACGGAGCAGAACATAAGGCAAACCCTCAGTTTCCGATGAAATGTGTTGGAGCCTAAAGATTTTTGGAAGCAGCCGGGCTTGTCTATGCCATGGCATTGCCTTGAGTCTGTTTGCTCATTCAACACAAGTATGTCACAGATCCCACGAGGGCTCCAGATACAGGCAGGATGGAGACGGAGCCTTCTCCTTGCAGCCACCATCAGATCAGAAGAAGGCAGGGCAGATACTTAGAAATGGTAGTCGTCCACGTTTAGCTTGAGGGACATTCCTTACATGCGCAAGCACTAAAGACCATTCCTGACTTTGACCAAGCCTTTGCTCTTATCTTTTTCGCTCCCTCAAAACAAAACCTTGACCCCATCATCCATGGGCTTCCCATTTGTCTTACCTTATTATGCCTGCAAATCATGCCCATGATTACATCCATTCATCTTCTCTTTGTCAAGGGAATGGGTTTGACTCATCCTCAGCTGGTTTTAACTGGGTGAGCTTGAAACACCTGCCCTGTCCTGGGGTCATCTAAATGATTGGTCAGAATATTAAACTATCCAACAGTGAGGTCATCTAAGCTCTTGTGTGCCCTTTAGGCAGACAGAATCAGAGAGAGAGAGAGCACCATTCCAAACCTGATAAGATACCTGCACTGTCTCAGCGGGGTCAAGCATTCCTTTGAATGTGTCTTTGCCTACAAGGATTTGTGAATGCCCACAGAGGCCGGCTGGCACATATAAAGCCAGAAAACAGACCACTGTTTGCCAGGGCTGCTGGGAGGATAGAACAGAGCATAAAAGCTTAATAGGGAATGGGGTCTCCACTTGAGGCGATGAAAAGGTCTTGGAGATAGAGGTGGTGGTTATGCAACATGGTGGAAGCATTGAATGCCATGGGATGGGGCACTCTAATGTGGTTACAATGGTTTGATCAGTTTTGTTGTGTCCTCTTCAAATTCATGTGTTGAAGTCTTAACACCCACACCTCAGCATGTGGCCTTACATGGAATTAGGGCCATTGTAGATATAATTAAGTCATACTTAGGGAGGATGGGAGTCTAATCTAATAGGACTCATATCCTTATTAAAGTGGAGAATCTGGGTCCATTGAACAGGCTCAGTCAGTGGAGTATGCAACTTTTGGTCTTTTGAGTTTAAGCCCCATAATGGTTGTAGAGATTACATAAAACAAAATATTAAAATTTTAAAAAACAGTGGAGAATCTTGGCTCAGACAAGCACACATACACGGACTATCATATAAAGACAAAAGGAGAGATTGGATGATGGGGTCACAGACCAAGGAATACAAAGGACAACCAGCCACCATCATTCCCGGGAAAGGGGCGTGGAGCAGATTTGCTCCTGGAGCCCCCAGAAGGAGCCCACCCTGCCCACATGCTCGATTTCTGATTTCTGACTTCTGGTCTCCAGAAATGGGAGAGAACACATTTCTGGGCCACTTTGTTATGGCACCCCACAAATCAATACAAACAGGACAATCAGCATTTATCGTATTTAAACACAATACAGTGAATCACTTCCAAGGACACGCTTTAATAGTGGACATAAAATGGAATGGACAAAGAATCAGGCATGCACAGTGATTGTGCATCACAGTGAGTGATTTGCAGTGAGTGATTCGCAGACCTGTTCCAAACTCGCTAGTAGGTACGGCAGGAGTGTCCCCTTCCTCAGCCCATTCACAGACTTTGCTCAGATGTGGTCTCCATCTCTCTGCTTCTGGATTCAGGAAGCATTCTTTCCCAGATGCACAGGGTGAGAGGGTTTGTCCATATCCATGAAGGATACAAGGTGAGTTCCATGGGGACGTGCCTTCCAGCTGGATGGGTAACCATCTGCCCAAGGAAGAAGAGGGCAGCTTTCAGTATCTACAGGGATCAGGTCTTCTCTCTGCAAGGAGAGCTCTGCCAGGAAATGCCAGACCCATGACCTCTCACGGAGGGTTTTGGGGAAGCATGCAGCTGAGAGATGGGTGCACTCATGGAGGCGACAACAGGTTTGCACCATCTGCAGCACTTCCAGGGGGCACCGTCGTAAATTTCTTGGCACCGGGCCATGGGTGCTTTGGACGGCCTCCATCCCTGGCTTGCTGGCTTTCAGAGACTGGTTGGCTTGTGGTCCATGATGGATGGAACAGGTTTGAGAGAGGTTGTGAGGGCTCCCTGTTGCTTTGACTGCAGAACCAACAGTCTCGTCCTAAGATTGTGGAGGCTTTCTGTTCTCACTCCAAAAGGTGATTCGAGGAGAACAAATGTAGGGCAGACTGACACAGTGGGAACCAGATGCCTCTATTTGCAGACTTAGCTTCATATGCATTGATCTCAAATCCCCACCAAAAAAAAAATGGGGTCAATAATGTATGTCCTTTAGAAGATCCTGTAGGAACAGCAGTATATCATACATATGTGTGTACATATATAATGCATTTTGTATATAATAATACATTTATATATTATAAACATACTGAATATATATTAAATGCATGTTATACACACATATATATCTGTGTATTTGTTGCTGCTGCTTAAATGCGCATATATGTGCATAATTTATTGGATATTTGTTTATTATTGTCTATTATATAAACACTTATATGCACATGCATGCTTATACAAAAGCATATATAAAGGATAATAATAAATATGTATGTATATGCATATAAATGTGACATATTTGATTTGGCTTCATATAAGTAGATTGCAAATAGCTAAAAAAATGTGTCAACATTTATTCTTTAGGAATCTTTCCAAATCTTGGGGCACCTGGGTGGCTCAGTGGCTTAAGCCTCTGCCTTCAAATTGGGTTGTGATCTCAGGGTCCTGGGATCGAGCCCCATGTTGGACTCTCTGCTCAGCAGGAAGCCTGCTTCCCCCTCTCTCTCTGCCTACTTGTGATCACTCTCCCTATCAAATAAATAAATAGAATCATATGTGTGCATATGTGTGCATATCTTATTTGTAAACATATAAATACAGAATAACAGTTGTACCCAAGTGGCTCAGTTGGTAGAGCGTGCAACTCTGGATCTCAGGGTTGTGAGTTTGTGCCCCAAGTCGGGTACAGAGATTACTTAACTAAAATCTTCCAGGGGTGTTTGGGTGGCTCAGTGGGTTAAGCATCAGCCTTTGGCTCAGGTCACGATCTCAAGGTCCTGGGATCAAGTCTCACATGAGGCTCCCTATTCCTCGAGGAGTCTGCTTCTCCCTCTCTCTCTGTTCTGTCTCTCTCTCTTTGTTTTTCACGCTTACTCTCTCTCTCTCTCTCAAATACACAAATAAAAAATCTTAGAAAGAAAAGAAAGAAAATCTTCCAAAAAAAATGAGCAGACTACAACGAATGTAAACATATGTGTGTACATATTGACACCATAACACTGTAACATATGGAATGCATGTGTGTAATATATGATACACAATATATACTGAGACATACATAATTTATAGTGTATTAAACCATATATTATGTCTAAATATAAATATATATTATGTAGTATAGACAAACTTATTTGTATACATGTAGACACACAGACACAAAAGGTCTGTATTTTTGCCACTATGGTTTATATATGCATATAGGTATCTATGCTTTTATTGATATGTACATACTTCCTATTATTATTGTTTATATGATTTTTGTTATATATTACACATGTACAAAGCATTAAAATACATTCGTATATCAATGCTTATATAACTAAATTTACTACTGGTTATGTGCATATGTGTACTATTCTGTGATTTGTTATTTATCATGAACAAATACACACATACTTGTTTATTTGTCTATGTACACAGCATGTGCCTGTCTGCTATAGTCTATTGCATATGCATTTATTACACGCGTGTGCACGTCCAGTTTTGCTCTGGTGCTCCTTGATCTATGTGCATATCTCTAAGTTTGCTGTTGTTTACGGATGTCTGTGTTCATGATGCATAAAGTTGTCGGGGTTGCTGTTTGTTAGATATGCCTGGGCACATGAACTGTTGATTTCTTCTTTATTTATGTACCTGAATATATGTATTTGTTACTGTTGTACATCTGTATATCCTGGGTAACAGCGAGTAATGGGTCTCACCCACATTCCAGAGGCCACAAGTCACACAGGGACATGAACATCCAGATATGGGTATCACTGGGACCAGCTTAAATCTTTCTGTCTGTCACCTGTAGAAGTCACCCTATGTGATTCTGAAAAGAAAAGTAGCCATTATTGCAAAAGGTGTAGTTCACACAGAAGCCAGCTTCCTGGGCTAGAACTTGGGGCCTGTTGCTACCATCTGCCATCGTGATAAGCGCTTCTGAGGCAGGGAAGGGATGAAACCCTGGACACCAGACAGCATCGCAGGGCGTCAAGGGAAGAAAGTCACATTATTGATGAGACGAGTGCACAAAACCTTAAACCTTGGCAGACTCTCTGTGGTTCTGAGAACCCATCTGGCTTGCCTACTAATTCAATCTGGCTCATGATTTCACAATTTCTCATAAACTAACAATGGAAATGAACAAATGTATTCAATTCTGGACTTGATTTTAAAAGCAAACAAACAAACAAAAAAACCCACCCAACTCTCCTGGGATTGCTGTTTCAAACATCTTCAGAAAATAGAGTCGGGGGAAGAGGGGGATTTGTGTCCCAACCTTTGTTCTATTTGAAACTGCAACAACAAAGATATCCAGTAAGACTCTGCCACCCCCTTCCCCTGTGCGGCTCCCAACAAAGAAACAAACTCGAAATGTCGGATCCACTTTCTGCGCTGTTTATTCAGCTGGAGAACAAACCTGGCTCCAAGGAACAAAAACAACAGGGTCAGAAAGCTTTCCGACCCCTGAAATCCCTCGACGAGCATGTTTTTCAAAGCGGAGGACACAAAGTCAACACAAGCGACCCTCGAAAGACCTGATGTCCCTTCGTAGCTCCCATGCCTGCCTCCTCTGCACACTGTGCTTTTCATTTTCACCGGGATTAAAGCACACTTGCCTTTGGCTGACATTTGCCACAGGGCTACCGACTTGTGGGACCAGATCATTCTGTTAGCGGTGAGCTGCACAGTTAGGAAGTCAGGACCAGGGTCCCCAACAAGGAAATATGGAGTCAGGACAGCTAAGGCCAAACAGTGCTGACACTCTGCTTAACAGCCTCTGCAGAAATGACTTCGGCAAACTGTCCTAAAATAAGACAATGAACCATAAAAGCTTTTCTCAATATCATGGGCAAAAGGAGGTTAAGACCTAAGCCCCCAGATGTCAGAAAAAAAACAAACAATGACAACAACAACATCAACAAAAATATCAAACAAAAACAATAACAACAACAAAAACACAAAAAATAAACCAAAAAAAAACAAAAACAGACTGTCACCTCATGGACATGAACCTAATAGATAGACAAATCTGTGACCAAAGCCCTGATTGACACGACTCAGCACACCCTGATTGCTTAAGAAAGTTTTGCAAAAGAGCTCATAAAAATCCGCTGTTGTTTATGGATGTCTGTGTTCACTATACATAAAGTTGTTTGGATTGCTGTATATTAGATATGCCTAGGTACAGGTACTGTTGGTGATTTAGAAACCTTAAACTTGGAAACTCCAGGGGCAACCCATTCAGGCCTCCCTCCATCTCTGAGAGCTTTGTGCTCTTACTCCATAAACCTTGCTTGCCTGGCCACCCTTGATCTGGTCTACATCTTCATTCATGAGAGTAGCATGAGTGAGACCAGCGGACACTATGGGACTCCAGTCCTGTAACACTGTGGGCTGGGGGCTTGTCCTCTGTACCAGAGGATGCTTAGGTGTCTACCCACTGCATTCCAGGAGAACCATGCATAAGTCATGAAAGATCAATTATGTCCCCAGACATGGCTATGTGTGCCTCAGTGGACAAAATTGGCCCTAGTTGAGAATCACTGTCTGTGATGATGGAGAGAAAAGTGTCTGCAAAAAAATAAAAACAAAAACAAACAAACAAAAAATTCCATATCTGTTCTGTTCCACTACTAAAAAGCACATAACACACCCCAACATCATTCTTTCTGGGTCACACCATCCCTGGCCCCTGGCATTGACATTTGATGATAATGTGAGTCTTGGTTTCACCTCTGAAAACTAACAGGAATGCTTCTTTGAAGAAATCCTATGGGAGCTGTTGTTCTGCCCACACTCGCTGGTTCAGGGAAAGAGTTGTCCCAAATGTGATGAGCAGATCTTCCACTGGTCCTTCGGGGCAGGGTGGTGGGAGGAAGGCTGAGACCACCACCCTGACCTGGCTCCCCAACTGATCTTGCATCTACTCCAATGGACGTGATGGAGTGCCCACTCTGATCACATGCTGACCTTTTTGCCTCTGAGCCCGGTTCTGCCTGTACATTCTAAGCAGCACCACTTTCAGCTGGCCTCCTGGATGGACGGCCGTGTGCACACTTCAACTTCACTGATGCAAAACTGTCCCAAAGCCTATGGCCTCCTTAGCTTCTTTCTTACCAGTGAAGACTTGATTTTGCTGCCCCAGGCACAGGAGAAAAACCACTGCTCTCTCTGAATGCAGATTATGAGCCCTTCTCACCTTAGCAGAAAGCCCTGGTGGGCTCTTAGCTCATCACCACTTCCCAGGTACCACATTGGACAGAGTTACCAACATGTGCCCTGCACGACCATTTATAGCTCATCTTAATGCATGCACAACCCAGCATGTGTGGAAGATTTATCCTGAGCACCACACCATGCTGATGAGCTCACACATTTCCCCCCATGACCCTGAAAGATGCATAATGCCTTGGACTCTACCAGGATTCAAGACACAGCGTCTTGTCTCCCCTGTGATAATTCATTGCTGATCATACTTTTGTGGGCAGACCATGGATATGGACCATCCTTCAAAGTGTTCTGATGCTTGGGGTCTCTCTGAGATGATGCTCAAGTGTTCAAGTACAAAGTCTTGAGATTTCATGCACTGTGTTTTCTTTCTTTCTTCCTTCCCTCCTTCTGTCCTTTTTTCTTTCTTAATTAGGTTTTATTTGTTTATTGGACAGAGAGTGAGTAGCAGTGGGAGAGGGAGAAGCAGACTCCCTGCTGAGCAGGGACCCTGATTCAGGACTCGACCATATCAAGATAGGAAATCCCAGCCAGAATAATAAAAAACAATCAACACTCCCCCCCGACCAGTGGAAGAACTTTATGTATATACTCCATTGTGCACACCAAACACATGGCTTCAGCGCCCATGAAATCATTCCAAGCAAAGACACAATCTTCCCATTTGTTTCTTCTTTGCTTTTATGTGGCAAAGGTGTCAAATGAAAACCTGTGTCCAACTGCAGAGTGAGGAGGAGTTTTTGTAATTCCAGAGGGATTGTAGACCCAGACATCTACAGGAAAGAGCCACAGAACTCGGGCCACCAAGATGAGGACAACACCCAACAGAAATCCACCTGTCTTTGCCACATTTGCTGGGGGCCCTGGAGGGAAGGTCATCACATCATTCCAGGATGGAGTGCCTGATGCTAAATCATCTTTAGAGCAGATGTGCTGCCTGTTCTGCAGCCCAGGGAGCGGTAAGTCTCTGGAATAGCAGGGATGAGACGTTGGAATTACTCAGAAGAAGCAGCACTGTAACAAGACGTGAGCCACCATCAAACAGTGCTTACAGCCTAAGTGAATGATGAGGCCCTCCTTCAACATAAAACCTCCACCGCTTCCTAGATGCAAAGGCAGGACACCATTGCCCTTGCCTGAATCTGCCAAATAGCTCCTCACCTTTCCCTCCATCATAGCCTCAAGTTTGGCACGTGAAAATGAACCCTTGTTTCAACCCTGCATTACTCTGTGCCTACAAATGCAGCCCCGAATGGTACATCTTTGTGCATCCCGTGTTTTCCCAAGAGTGTCATGGAGCTCTTCAGGCAGCTGGAGATGCAATTAAGGTGTTTACGGTACATAAAGGAACACGTCCAACTCCCTCCTGGCGTCTCTCCACACGGCGGCTGCTCCTGTTCCCCCACACTCCCGCCCCTCCAGGCCCGATGCTCTGTGGTCCCTTCCACGCTCCTGTAAATTAGCATGAATGTTATGCCTGTTGTGGGAGGTCTCGAGGTCTTCTTCGCTTACAACAATCAGAGCTGTTGGCAACAAAATGAAGAACAAAACGCTCCTGGTTTTGTGAGTTTGTTTAGCTATATTTCTGGAACGGAAGGGGACCACGCCGTTCGTCATCCAAACTGAGACGGGAAGAGCAAAGCTTTTCATAAGTTCACAGGCACAGGTGTAAATTGGGACAGCCTCAGGCAAGCGAAGACGGGTGGTCAGCTCACCATGCGTGGAGAAGGAAATGAAATAAACTGGGACATACCTATGTACGGGCACAGTAGAATATTATTTAGCCAGAAAGTGGAAAGAAACTCTGACACATGCTACCCCACCAATGAACATGAAAAACGTTATGTGAAGGGCAAGAAGCCAGCCACAAAGGACCCCAAATTATAGGATTCCACTGGTAAGAAATGTCCATCATAGCCAAATCCAAAAAGACAGAAAGACTAGTGGTTGCTTAGCGTGTGAGAACGGGGATTGTCTGGTAATGGGACTGGGACTTTTGGGGGGAAGGAGAAAGTTTGGAACCTAGTTCAGGGTGGTGGTTGTACAACATTGTCAATGTACTAAATGCCTGTGAATTGTGTCCATTGGTTCATTTCATGTTTTGTCCATTTTGCTTCAATGGAGAGAAAAAGGAAGTGGAACTATGGTGAGCTTTTTCCTGCTATTATGAGAGTTCAAAAATTCAATATCCTGATAATCCTTATTCTACTGGGTTTTCATGAAGAATTTGAGCTGATAACCGTTGCTACGACTTATCAGCATGGCTCTATCCACATTATATCTCCTGAGAGTGTATGTGTGCACCTAAAGGTGGGTTTTGTCTCATTCTGCCTCATTAAGCAACATCCTGCCCATTACCCTTCTGTAAAGGCTACAACTCGAGCAGACCTCCAAGAACAAGAACCCAAGGTAGTCCCTTTTTGCTCTATGCAGCTTGAGTCTTTTAGAGCTGTTACCTTGGGGTTTCATATCATGGTGGTTCAAGACACCTGTGCTCACCCGAATTGCATGGAAATGAGGAAATCCTGACATTGAGCAAAATCCACAAAACTTGAATAGAATTATTGTGGGAAAATGAACATTGTAATCAATTACTGGAACTTTGGCCGGTAGAGGTTGGATGGTTCATGTCTCATCATGTTTGTTGGCCAAATGGGGCAGTTTCTTAGTAAGAAAAAGGGGCAGCTGGGTCTTTCCATAGTAAAATGACTTCTGTGTCATATTCTCAGCATGTGGAGATCCATGGTATATGACAGTCACAGCGCGGCAGATACCTAACCCTTGTTATTGACCAGGTCAACAGAAAGACCACTCACTGAACTTCTACTAATCAGGCCATTACCATTAACCTACTGGAAATGCTGAACAGAAGAGAGTCAGATGGGGATAATGGGCGTTTTCTGGGATTCCAGCCCACATTCAAGCTTTGCCCACCTTATACTGCAGGCATATCTTCAACACCCTTCGGAAAAGGGAGACACACATCTCCCTTTGATTAGCTATGATTCTGGATTTCCTAAGAATCATTCCAAAGAATGCCTTTCTATAAAAGGCAGCCAGGGTCCCATAAAATGCAGGCTATATTTCCTCCCCAAATATTTAATTTTGGTAAGCAAATCTTTAATAAACTTATTTTTCTTTCCACCAACAGCATTCCATATCCAGACAGAATGAGAATTCTGGTCTACAGAATATTGGAGAGAAGGGAATCCTGGTTCAGACAGCAGCTGTAATGAGGGCCGTGCCATGGCTTCGCTGAAATGCTTCCCAGATGCCATGATGTCATATGATACAGAAAACACCCACAGCGTCCTTCTTTTGTTTAGTCTTAAACCATATCCGTGGACACAGGTCAGAACTATATGTGTACACTCGCTTGTTCATACATGTTAGAATAAATTCTGGCAATGGGCTCATGTTTATATCAAGACTTGCTAAAATTCACTAGTGCACCCACACTCTGATAGCCAACAGAATCAGGGTAGTCCATAGTTTATGGACATGATTATGATCGTGCCTTTGTCTTCAACCCAGTGGCAAAGTATGTGTAAAACCATGTGCATGAAAGGCATCTTTAAATGCTAATTGGAACAGATTTTTCTAAGAAGTCACTAGAAATCCTTAAATTGCTTCCCTGAGAAGGGGCAGTTACAGAGTGGGAAGGACAATCGGTGTATGGGAGAAGTGCAGAAGAAGCAAATGCATTGGATTTACAAGGCTTTAGGGTAAAACAACACCACCACCACACCGGGAAGTCATATTACACACCAGGGAGAGTGGGTCTTGCCAGTGGCTGGTTAGACGTCACCTTTGCATGAATCACCTGATCTTTGGTCAAAGTTAAATATAAAATATCTCAGTGAGCAAACAGTTCTGCCTAAGTGCTCTAGTATCATTTTCCCAAACAGCAGACTCTGCACACGGCTGCAGAGAGTGCCCTTGGGAGAGCATGAGCTAGAGCTCAGAAAAAGCCCAAGAAGATTCAATATTTCCCTCAGGATATCCCCAGGAGAATGTCCACAGGCCTGGAAACACTTAACCACCACTTGCTTATTTGAGAGAAGTCAGAAAGGATTATTGAAATAGATTGGAATGTTAAACCAAATTTACAAATGTCCTTAAACTGTTTTCATTAACCAAAAAAGATGCTGAAACAGGAAAAACAGTGAGGCTGGGAATGTAGCGGGGACTGACCCCTGACCCTCAAAGGGGAAAGTCATTGTGGGTATTTAGGAAAAAGGAAAATGTTAGATCTGAACAACCAAAAAAATGAGGAAAAGAAATGTCAAATGAAAGTGTTCTATCTATCTATCTACCATGTCCATCAATCTATTCATTATCTATCATCTATGTATCTATAATTCTCTTCATTCATTCCAAGAGTATTTTATTTTATTTTATTATTTGAATGTAGCTGACACAGAGTTCTATCATTTTCAGGTGCACAACATAGTGATTCCACAAGGTTATACATATGCTATGCTCACCCCAAGCATCGCTACCATCTGTCACCATGCAACACTATTACAAAACCATTGACTATATATTCCCTGTGCCGTGTCTTTTATTCCCATAGAGGAAAGTATTTAAAAATGAACGTCCTTGGAGTGTTGGAAAATAAATCAGAGGCAAACAAAAAACAAAAACATGATCAAGAACTCTTACTAGTTATGACATCAGGGCCTTTGGTGAAATTGAAGTCATTCATCAAAGGAAGACACAGCTTGAGGTTCCATGTGTGTATTGCACAATTACTGTTGGAACCCTAGTGCCTATAAGCCAATATGCCACTTGTGGGTAGGGTCTAGTCAAGAAGGAGACAGGGCATGTAGGTCAAGGCGAGATCCCACAGCTTTTTGTGCAGTACTGGGAGCATGATGGCTGTCTCCTTGGTGAAAGGAGATACCTTCAGGGTGGGATATTAATTCAATTTTTTGGACAAAACTCTGCAGAGAACAATAAAGTATGGTGGTAAACTAGATGTCCCAGTTGCTTCAGCCCATGGAGACATTACAAATTATGATTGTTGAGTATGGGCAGCTCCTGACCTGTTATCAACACCATCGGGGTAAAAGAAAGGTTAAGGAATCAGTGAAGACACAGAGAAAACTCTAGAAGCTGTCAGCTTTGACTTCCAACGGAACCAAATGCATCAAAACTCTTTGGATGCAATCAGATAGTGAGGCATTGGCAAATAAAATACTGTAATTAGTGCACATTCAGAGGTTACTCAAATTGCCCAAATGACATAATACAGAGAAAACTGGGATACACCCAGAGTTAAGGTTTTCTCACGAAAGCCCAGAGGATTTATGCATTGGGAGTCCAATGTCTCTGGCCAACCCCAGTACTCTGTGTGGACTCACAGAGTTTCAACTATCTGATGATGAGAAAAGTTTCCAGTGGAGAAAAAAAAAAAAAAAAAAAAAGCACATGGAGGGAAGGATTTCCCTGGAAACACTGCAGTTTATGGGAGAGGTCAGATGTTGATTCCCAAAAGCCTGAAGTCAAACTAGCTCCTTTTGTCTTCCCGGCCTCTCTGCCTCACCCCTACAGCAGCGAGGTTGGTGACTGACAGTCTTCCTGAGTCAGCGCCACACCCCCACGATTGTCCTAGAGCATGAAAAGCATGCTTTTTACTCCCCCACCGGGCCCCAATCAAAGTCGTCTAAAGCAGTTTTATTCAAAAGTCATGGCTGTGGCCTGGGTGCCGGAGAATTCTAAAGATGAATTTCCTTCCCGCAATTGTCAGAGAAATTATATTTGGTGGGCAAGCACTCGAACTCACAACAATAAAGGCATTGTTCTTCGCAACTCTGAAAGTGTATCTAAACATGTATTTTTCCTAAATGCATTGTTTTAAATATAGTTGTTTTGCTCTAAAGATGGTACTGACCTGAAGCTAAATCACAGATTTGCTGCTTCCTCAAATTGTGCACACACAGAGACTGCTCCTGAAGGGCGTTCCTGGTGTCTGTTGTCTACAGAATCCATGCAGTAGAGGAAGAAAATATCAGGGAATTCATGGAAGCATCTGCTCATCAGACATGCTGGGCTATAATCAGTTAGATTCATGCAAATGATCACATGGTAAAAGGGAATGTTAGCCTACATGACTCCTCTTGGCATTCAGTGCACTCATAGGACACACCTTAGTGTACAGAGCTGTTCAGTGTCTACCCCAGAACAGTAGGGCTGTCTACCTTAGAATAGTAGAGCTGTGAGTTCTGGAGTCTTTCCTGCAGACATGGGAGATTCCCTAAGGATGACCCCCCACTGTTTGTAATCATCCACCGTGAACACCAGAGAGCTTAACCGAAATGAAATCTTTGCATTTGGAAGTCCTCACTGACTACATGTTAAAGCACATCTCCATAGTAAGTATGAATAGATATATGGTTGGTAGGATGGATAGATAGATAGATAGATAGATAGATAGATAGATAGATAGATAATGGATGGATAGATAATAGAGGGATGGTTGGTTGGATAAATAGATGATAGAGGGGTACATGGTTGGATGGATGGATACATGGATGGATGGATACATGGATAGATAGATGGACAGACAGACAAATAGACACATAGATACATAGATAATAGATTGATAGACAGATGATAGATTTCTGGATAGGTAGATAGATGATGGATGGACAGATGGATTGGCAGATAATAGATGGATAGATGGACAGATGATGGATGGATGAATGAATGGTTGGATAGATGGATGGAGAGATAGATATTGTAAATGAATAGATAGATGGATAGATAGATGATAAATTGCTAGGTGATAGATTTCTGGATAGGTAGATAGATGACGGATGGATAGATTGGTAGATGGATAGATCAATAGATAAATAGATGATAGGATTGATAGATGATAGATCGATAGATAATAGATGATCGTTATTTTCTCAGTCTCTCTTAGGCTTTTGTCTCAATCCCTCTGGAAGAGTGTCTACACTTACAGTCACATCATGCTTATTGAAATGTGATGTGTGAGAACAGGCAAGGTCATGCACATCCCGAGGAGGTACATTCCTTGTGGTGTTGGCATTTGGCCAGAACCAAATACACACTTTGAAATGGCACCACCCAAGAGCTCCCCAAACACCCTTCTATGACACTGACCTCCAGCAAAGTCAATCTGGGAAACATTAATTCCAGAAGCACTTTACCAGTGAATCAATCACCAGCCATCATGAGCAAAGCACAGGCTCTCCCATACATGAGACAGGGCACAGCAAGCGGCAGGCTGGCCACGACCATGGAAATAATTAGGGAGAGTTACCCATCCCAGCACCCACACAGAGGAAAACAACAAGCAATAAGTATCTTCCCATGTTTCTACTCTCACCTTGGCCAAAATGAAAACTGAAGTGTTGAAAACAAACCCAATATGCATGTTCTCCCCTACTCCTGGGGAAGGGCAGAAACATACCCCAAACACCATAGTCAGGCACCATCAGACCCTCTGCATAGCCTCTGTTCAGCCAATGTTCCCCTACATCCTTTGGGGTCTAATAAACATATGGTGACTTACAAAATCCATGTGGCCCAATGACAGAAAATTAAGGGCTAAACAGTCACAGGTGGTTTGTTTACAAGGTCTGTCCTACTGAAATACAGCTGATGGGTGCCTTACCCAGGGGACACTGATTCCTCACAGATCTGGAGACTGGGAGTCCAAGATCAAGGTACCGCCGTTTTCATTTCCTTCTGGAGCCTTCTTCCAAGCTTGTAGATGGCCACCATGTTGCTTGCCATGTGGTGCACAGAGAGACAGGGAGACAGAGAGAGATAGGGTGTTTTTCCTATAAGGACATTAATTCTACCAGATCAGGGCCTCACACTTAAGATCTTGTTTCATGTAATTACTTCGTTACTGAAAACAACATCCACGCTGGGTATTAGGGCATCATTATATAACCCTGCAGGGAAGTGGGGGCACGAACACTCAGTCCTTACAGATGGAAATAAATACCCAACAGCAAACATTTCACGTACCAAAAGTGAGGTTCCCCCAACCCATCCATTAGCCTAATGAAATGTCTGGTGACGGATTTGTCAGAAGCACAAAAAGAAGAATCCCATGCGTCCGGTAGTCCTTCTCAAATTTATTTTTCAAAAAAAAAATATATATATATATATATTTTTTAAATTTCCTTTTGCACACGGGTTTAACATGTAGTGCTGTTCTTTGAGCTTATCCTCACTTGGGCTGTTGGGATCTGTCCAGGCAGGGCACATGGATTCATTTTGTGTTCTGGACCCAGGAGAAGTTCAAGAACGAAGACCAAAAATAGTGCTGCTTTGAGCGGGTTTTACCTTGAGTGTTCACGGTGCTGCCTGTGCACGACGTCGGGATAGAAGTTAAGTTTGAGAATGCATCAGCCATAGGCACTGATGGTCATGGTGAGTCTTCAGGGGTATTGGACATTAGCCCATCTTCCTGCACCACAGTGAAAGTTTTCTTCTTATGGGCTGATAGGGCACCAAAACTTACAATACTCTCTTATAGATGGACACAGTGGAACAGGTGCCATTCAAAAAATCTACCAGCAAATCTGGTGGGTTCCCTGAGCTCCCCACCAAGCAGGGAGAGTGGTAGGCAGTTAAAGTCCATGCAAATGATTAATTGCCTTTGGTGACTTTTGGATCAATGCATGGTGTGGCCTACATAGCTACCCCTTGACCATCATCTCCAAGAGTTTCTCCAAGCTGATTTGTGGGTGCAGGATGAAGGGACCAAACTTGTCCTTCTGACTATAAGAGTTAGACCTCCTATCCAGGAGGTGTCAGCAGAGGAGTGGCTGGTCTGGGCTGCTCTTGGAGCTGAGGCCAAGCTCACCTGTCTACACATGAGCAGCACCGGGGACCATAGCTTGCAGGCTGCACTGCTCTTGGTCATTTGTCCTGGTCAGGGGCCTATTGCTATCCATAGGGGCCCTTTGGAATCTTGCCTACATCCTCCATCTGGTCATGGCCTGGGATACTTTCCTTTAACCTTTACGTGTGGGGGAGAAATTATGTGTATGTTTCTGCATGAGTTTATGTATGTGTGACTTTCATGGACGTGATTTGTGTATGCATGTGTTGATGTATATGCACGTGTGTGTTTCTGTATGAGTTTACGATGCACGTGTGTTTGTGCTTGCGTAGGTGTTGGTGTCCATGTGTTGGTGTATATTTTTTCTCACACCATAAGCTGCAGTTTCGAATAACAATGAAGAGATCCAACTCACTAAAATGTCTCGTGTGTGTAGTTAACCACATATCAATGGCATTTGGTTTTAGGTTGGGAACGGAGGCTTTTGAATCGGTCCCATATGACAGTTTGAAGCTTATGTGAAAATAAATCCCAAGTAACACCACACCTTCAAACATGTTTCCAAGAGGTGGGAAAAAAAGTGTTTCTGGTCTAAAATTCCAACAGATATATGTGAAGTTGCTTAAAGGCCCAGAGACCTTGTCTCAAAATGCATGCAAGAAACTCTTCCAAAATAATGTGTTTCATCTATAAATATTACATGATGTCTGCTGGCAAAGGCTTTCTACACAGAGCACTAAAATTATGTTGGATATCTTCACGTATATCCTGATTACTGTAGCCTAAGCGTGTATACTGTTTCGTAAGCACACACACATGCACAGTATCTTGAACTCCATTATCTATCACCTGCAAGCATGACCCTTCCAAACTTCACTGTGACCTCTGAAGCAGATCCTATGCACTTCCAAAGGTTACATACGGTTAAACTCACACCCAAAAGGTTAATGGATGTTCTGCTCCCACACAAGAGTATAACTCTAAACCATGTTCTTCCTATAGACACAGATTTCAGGGTAATGCAAGTCAGCTCTGTAAGGAGGAATGGAGGAAAATCATCATGGTCATTTATTTAGTGAGGCCACTCAGGGATAGCTGCACGAGATGCCCCTGTCTCAACAGGGAAATGATCCCTAAAAGAAAATCCCTTACAGGAATAAGCCCAGACCTGGAATGGTGTGGGCAGAGGGCTCAGGTTTCAAGCACTATCTCTGTGAGATTTATCATCTTGGAGGCATGTGGTGCTCTGCTCTGTGCCTCTGGGCAGACTGCTGTGGCTCAGTCCTTCCAGGGTGGTGACGTAACCGGTCTGGAAAGTGCCGGCAAAGGCTGAAGACCTGCCCAGTCTGCACACACTTGATAGGAGGTGGGAGGTCCTTCAGCAGCATTATCTATCACCTTCCTTTCCAAAAGCCCTCTCCAGGGGTATTCGCATAGTTCATGCAAAATCTCCGAACATCACCACCCACAGGGGTGGGGAAAAGCATGACCCCTTCCTTGGAAATGGAGGTTTTGCAATCACATGCTTGTCTAAGAAACGAAAAGAGTCTCACCAGGGGTGCAGAATTATATATTTCTCCAAGAGAAAAAAAAAAAAGAAGAAGAAGAAGAATACTGGGAAAACATAAGATGAAAATGTGGGGAACTTTCCTAAAGCGACCCTTGGAGAATTTGGTGTGGTTGACCCAGGGAGCTGCAGGCAAGGTCTGTGGTTAGGACATCTGTAGTTGACTCACTTCTGGAGATGAAGGGAGAGCCGGTGGTGACCAGTTCTTTTGTGCCTTTGGCAAAACTGGCTTGCCTGGCTGCCTCATGGGGGATGCCGTCTTCTGGGCAGAGACAAGCAGAAGTAGAGCAGAAGCAGAGCATGTGACCAAAAGTGCCATTAGACTCAGATGCCAGGGCCAGGAATTCCTGGGCATGGAGAGACCCATTGACTCTTGTATTTTCTACCCTGAATGCACATCAGCTTGACTTAAAAAAAAAAATGGGGGGAGGGTTTGAAAAGCTATAATAATGTCTTGGCTATGACCTCAAATCAGGCAACCAAAGAAAAAATCAAGAGCATGAAAGGCGACCCAAAGAATGGGAGAAAATATTTGTCAATCATACATCTGAGAAGGGATTCAAATCCAGAATATGCAACCAGTCCTACCACTTAAGGAAAACCAACCAAACTCACAAACCAATTAGACAATGGGCAGAGGTCTTGATAGACATTCCTCCAAAAGAGACCTACCAATGACCGACACGCCCATGAAAACACATTCAACGTCCTTTGTCCTTATGGAAATGATGTTTGAAACCAGCAAGTCTAGGAGACTCTGTGAACTTCCATGACAAAGTGCGCTGGAAAATGGGGGAGGAGATAGGAAGGGAATCAGAGCCTGGAGAGCCTTGGTGAGGTGAGGACCATGGGAATGGGTTCTACCCAGAGTGAGGGACCCCAGGTGGTATTGGGGTTCAGCAAGTATGTGTGGGCTGAGAGCAAACTGGCACCCAGGCATCCTCAACAGCCCCTTTCATTAGGTGTGTGTGTGTAGCTGTGTGCTGGGCCAATGCAAATTATGAGGAAGAAATGCAGAATCTTGCTATTTATCAGGGGGATGTATGAGTTCACTAGGGCTGCTATGACAACCACCATATTCTGGCCAGTGGCAACAACACACAGTATTCCTTCCTGGTCCTGGAGGTTGGGAGTCTGAGATCCAGGTGGGGCCAAGACTGGTTTCTCTGGAGACCTCTCTCCTGAGTGTGTAGGTGCTGTGATCTCCCCGTGTCCTCACGTGGTCATCCCTCTCTGTGTGTCTGTGTCCTCACCCCATCTTCTTATAGGATCCCACTCCTATGGGATCAGGACATACCCTCATAACCCCTTTTGATTCAGTTACCTCTTTGTAAAGACCCCACCTCCAAATGCAGTCCCATTCAGAGGTAACAAGGGTTAAGGCTTCAGTATATGGATTTTAGGGGATCCCAAGTCAGCTCCTGCTTGGAGAGGAGGGTATGGTACATATTTTTCCTTCAGCAAAGCTACCATCTGCGTCAGGAATGCCATTTTTCACAGACACACTGAAATAAGCACTCCTTATTTTTGTCTTCCTCAAAGAATGCAACCCTTCCCTCTCTTGTAATCATTACGGGGGAGTAGAAAAATTATTTGATGCATGCCAAAGGAAACCAAAAACACACTTGCATTTTTCTCTGGTAACTCTTCCAAGACTGTCATTCAATTGGGCGATACCAGTAAAGGGAGGAACCGAGGAAAAATCCAGGAGGGAGACCACAGATAAATGTCCCTACATTGTTAGTGTTCACTGAGTGGCTCTGCTAAGCCGCTGCTTGTCACAGATGGGGAGGGACCTGGGGACATGCCTCACCTCATACTGGTAAGTAGTTAGCAACACAAAGTGTAGGCAAATGCATGAACCTTTAAGACTCAATATCAAAAACACCTACTCTGGCGTGGGTCAGGGAGACTTGGGAGCTTACATTTGCACATTCCGGGAGGACTCGGTCATTCCTTCCACTGAGGGAGGCAGGCCTGGTGGGAACATGGCAATCTTCAGAGCTGGGGGTGGGAATCCATCAGAGCTGGGTTTGAATCTCTGACCAGCTCCTAGGTCTGGGAAACTCTTCATTTCATTATGGTCATTTTTGTTTTTTTTTAAGATTTTATTTTTAAGTAAATTCTTCACCCAACATGGGACTCAAACTTACAACTCCAAGATCAAGAATTGTGTGCTCTACCAGCTGAGCCAGCCAGGTGCCCCTATGGAGAACTTTTATCAAAAGCAAGATAACTCAATACCCACCTTGTCAAAGGCTGTGAGAATCAGCATTATGTGTTGTGAAACAGTGAACTCCCTCCTGCTAGTTCTCACTGTGTTTCTGTCCATGCACATAGGAGAGCGTGGACCTCTCCCACAAGTCATTTCTGGGTGCCTCTGCCTTCTCCTGGGAAGATGGTCACAGGTGAGTCCATTGATCTTGAAGTGTCCTCAGATGTCCCAGGACCCCTTTGTCTTTATGGAGCAAACATCTTCATGTTGTAGGCATGCATTGTAAGTCATTTTCCTGCTAGCTGAACTTCTCACATAAAACTGAAAAAAAAAAAAAAAGATATTTAAGGCTTGGCTTCCCCTGACCTCAATGTGCCCTTCTAGATGTATAATTGGTGAATAAAATGATGAGATATTTAAAGTGAACAATGAGGTCACATAAAATACATGTACATTGTAGAAACACAGCTTAAATTATTTTATTGACTCTTAGTCATCAGAATTAAGTATGTAAAAAGTTTTCAAAAAACCATTTTTATTTTTTACTTTTTTTTCAAAAAACCATTTTTAAAGGATTTTATTTTGGAGTCAGTTTCACAAGGAATGAAATGAATAATGTGGATTTTTTTAAATAGCAAATATGGTCATATGTCTGTGCCTCGGTGACATTTTTTAAAGTGATTTGAATTATGGACAAGTGTTGAATTGCATTTGTTTAGTAAATGTACATCTTTCAGTCAGATCTGAAGACTCTGTTTATAAATGTACCAGTTTCAAGATGAATACACAAATATCAACTCTTTCCATCTCTCAAGTTGTTTTCATTACAAATATTTAAAAAAAATATTGATCAGGATAGAGTCTGAATTCTTTCTAGTATTATTGCTTTCTGGATTATGAAAGTTTTTCAAGAGCAATGTGTTTATCACCTGTTGGCAAAAATCATTTTAATTTTGATCAGAAGCATGTATTCAGTGGTTATGGTCAAATATATATTTATCTTACTAGGGTCTTCTTTTGTCTTGTTTTGCTTTACTTCATGTATTAACGTTCACGATGATGAAAAATTTCAGGCTGTGGGAGTCCTACAGTGGTGTTTCTTCTCTGGTTTTATTCTTCTCCATGTCTCTGGAGTGCAGACATTCCTGGCACTGACTTCAGTAGAGTCCACAACATTCCCCCATGTGGTCGTTGGGACCTCTACAGCCATATAAAAGGATTATTCCATAACAACCCGATTTCAAGTGACCCATGATGCCCTGTACTCAGCCTTCCCCATTGTATATAAGATATTACGGGCCCAGGACCTCTGTGGTTTAATGTCACCTCTTTCATAGCTTAGAAATATATAAGTTTAGAAATAACTCAGAAAAATACATTAGAAATATCTTAGAAAAATATAAGCTTAGAAATAGGTTGGGAAAATATGTTAGTAACAATTCCTCTGTTTTTAGAATTTCTTCCAGGAACCCCAAGTAGGGCCAAAACCAACACAGCAAAGCAAGTCAAGTTGGATATGGATCTGCTTTGACATCCTTATCTTCCCTTTTCCTACCCACAGGAACTTCTGTCAATGTAGCTAGAATCCTCAAAACATCATCCTTGTCACCTTCAAATGACCTCTCCTTGGCAAAGAACTTTCCCAACCAGTTGCTATGGTCATAACATAATAATGGTTGAAAATCCTGAAAGGCACTCATAAAAGTCAAATAATTCTCGTGCATGGATTCTAGGTTCTTCTGGTGACCCAACTTATCTTGAGGACCTATAATGGGTCAGACAGGTGAGAAGCAGTATGTGTCTATGATCTCAAGGAATCCTAAGAATGATGGATTGTGCTGGCTACCACTGACAGACTCCCTCTGGATTCTGTAAAAGCAGAGCTTGGAGCAAGGGTTGTGTGCTAACCCTTTGGGATTACATGTTTCCTTCCATGCCTAGACCCAGGCATTCCAATTCACTAGATTTCTCTCTCCTGCTTTTAAGTTCTTAACATCCTGAACAGGGTCCTTCTAACTTACTCCATATCTGCATTCCCTTTTCCATCCAGGACCCCATGGGACCCACTTTTCTTTCTCTAAAGCCACCCCCAGTTAAACTGATTTTCTCTTTGCTGGCAACATACTGTGAGGTGCCCACTTCCTGTCCTGTGATGCAGAGGGGAGACCCATGCCCTTTCCTCCCCTGCCTTAGGCAACCCATCCCAAATGCACAATGGCTGATCTGATAAACTCATGTTAGTATACACATTCCTGCTGAGTCTCATCTCTTTCTCCATTCTTACAACAGACACACATTTTAGTAGTTCTGTAAGAAAGGAGTGAGAACTAACCTTCATTTAGGACCCACCATACGCTGGGATTTTAGGAACTGCCTTTTGCTCTATCTCAAGCAAAGCCCTCAACAAAGTTCTGTTAACTATTTTCTTCACACACACACACACATACACTCACACATCCTCAATGAAGATCCAGGAACTTGACAAAATTCAAGAACAGAAAGACAGAGATGGGAATTCTTATGATGCTAAGTCTACCATAGGCACACTACAGTGACCTTAATTCAGATCATATAAAATGACTTGAGAACAAAAGGTACTACAAAGATATTATCCACTTTAATCCCATGGGACTCAACACTACAAATGTTAGTGATTTTTCCCAATCCTAAGCTTATCAACTGCCCATGGTCTTTAAAGGAAGCAGGTATCTTGAGTTTGGAAACGGAGCTTACTTTTCTTCCTGTATTTTTAGTTTGACTTCATCTGACTTGGGTAGATGAAGAAAACTCACTCAGATTGGAAGAGAATGACCCAAGCACCCAGCCTTTCTCCCCAAGGAGTTGCCAATATGAGAACCAGCTTTGTTCTGCATACACGTGGAAATGAAGAGCCACCTGGGTTGAGGTTTTTTTTGACTTTGTTCTGTCTCCCGCTCTGTCCTGGAGTGAGATTTTGGTGGCCTCTTCATGCCCATGTGTGTACCCTTGGTAGATCTTTGGAGAGGTCATTGTCCTTCTAGTCAATACAGTCTTTAGAGGTGGTCATCATGAGTACTGGAAGCACACCTCCCTTCCTGGAGACAATCAGCAAATGCCCAGCTGCCATGTGAGTTGGAGAGAACTAGAAACTACAAGGCTCCCTTCCATCACTAGCGTGGGAGGGTGGAGACAATCCCATGGTAAGGCTCTCACCTTTGCAGCTTCCGCTGGTGAATGAAGATGTAAAGCACACTGTGCCACAAAACAACACTAACTCCTTTCAACCTGGACTCTTTGGGCTTCGTCCTTCCTCTCCCTGGACAGGAGTCTGAGCTTACTTTGTGGTTTTCAGAACCACAGGATAGTGTGTTTATAATATAATATCCCGTTACACAAATTATATTACTGATGAGCACTGACATTTTGGTGGAAAGACACAACGAAAGGGATGCCTTTGGCGGTTGTTGCTCCCGGGCTGTGTCTTTCATAAAATCCAATGTCGGTGCCAAGGTAAAAGAGAAAAGACATCTGAATAATCAATTTATGTTGCTCCTGGCTTCTGCTAAGACTAGGTGTTTTTTTTTTTTTCTTGAAGATTCTGCTCACTTTACCCTTTACCTTTTAAAGGTTTATTTAAAACCCACATTTAAAATATAAGCATAGATTAAATATAGACATATATTCACACATTAAACTATAGATAATTGTTTGCTAATATTTCATTTATATATAACTTATGTATTGAATATGTATATCCATAAATATATATACAACCATACTTTGGGATGCCTGTCTTGCTCAGTCAGTAGAGCACGTCACTCTTGATTTCAGTATCCTGAATTCCAGCTCCACATTAAAACAAAAACAAAAACAAAACAAAAAAATCCACCATGAGCAAAAAAATATAAGCATACCTTAAGCCATAAATTTATTTGGTCGATCCTTACGGTAAGGATCCTAATACAGATATCTGTCATTCTCTGTGAAGCTCATTTGCTTACGAACATATTCCTCTGGTCACCCAGGGAAATGACTGTGATTCCCTCTTTCCTCATACAACAACGTGCAGGTGTCACTCTCAAATAAGTGCCTCTGTAAGATTCCCATTGAGTGTCAGTAAACAGGTACATCACCAGTTTGGATTTGCAACACACCAACATGGAGGAGATGATCAGACACTCCCACTCTACTTTGGAAGGAGTTTCAAACAACGCAATGTGTTGACAGCATGCAAACCTGCATTTCTTCTGTTTTGGGTACAAAAATGGAAAAACACTATGGCTGAGCTCTAGGTGTGTACTTGGAGAAGCAGAGAGTCCAGATCATAAAAGTCTGCTAGATGCTTTGTCCTAAACAAAGAAAGCCAACCAAAAATGTGGTGGTGTCTCGGACTTTATCCTTCACTTGCTTTATTCCTATCCTTGTGGCCTCCTAGCCTTATGGAATATTGAACTTCCAAGTTCTCCACCTTACAATCCTGTCTGATATATTTTACCAAAATTATAATAGGCTGGGAGACACAATTCAAACACATGTCAGTATAGGGAAGACCTAAACAGGAAAATACGGTCTGCCACATTCACCTGCACTATCAGTCAAGGGAAGAGACAGCACTTTCCCACTGGAAACACAAGGAGCGTTTTGGCTCTTGATTCCAGACACAGATGTCCACCATTTATAAAATCCATGACATTCCATGCATATGTCTTACTGTTTTCCCTCCAAGAAATGGCTAATTTTATTATGGTAATCCACATATACTTTGGTTCTGAGTCTTCTTTGTTCTCATCCTGATGTTTTTGCCTAGGAGATGGATTCTTATTTCTTGGTTCTACCTGAAGACATTAAAAAAAAAAAAAAAAAACCAGAGGGGGATTAGCTAGAGGATATTTTATCCATTTACATATTCTGAAACATACTTCAACTGAAGTTAGAAAGGAAGATTTCATTCTAAGCAGGCTAGTTCTGGATGTGGTAGGGCAGCCTCTGCTGTTGGGTGTGTTTTAAGGGCTGAAAGGTAAAATTAGTAAACACAGGTGCCATCTACTTCAGCACATTTAAAAAATCTCCAAAAACCCTTCGGCTTGATCACCTATTACTTTTATGATCATTCTATGGCATAGAGAAAGCAATGAGAGGTGATGACAGTAAAGCTTACTTAAGACTTTATCCCACTGGAGTCTGGCCATGGGATTAGAACACACATACCTACTGTTTCAGAAGACTGAACTCTTCCCCGCATCCCATCATTAAATTCTATTTTCTTTAAATTTTGTAACTTTTTGACCCTTTTTCTTTTTAACCTGAAGAGAGCTGACATCAAGACAGTAGGAAAACACAGATGAGGAAACAAATGTCTTCATAGATAAAGGATCCCTCCCTCTGAGGTCAAGGGTGCTATAACTAATGCATCCAATTATCATCTGTCACAATGTCAGTCCTTTGAAAATGAACCCACAAGGGCACCTGGGTGGCTCAGTGGGTTAAGTCACTGCCTTCAGCTCAGGTCATGATCTCAGGGTCCTGGGATCGAGTCCTGCATCAGGCTCTCTGCTCAGTGGGGAGCCTGCTTCCCCCCTCCTCTCTCTTTGCCTGCTTCTCTGCCTACTTGAGATCTCTGTCTGTCAAATAAATAAATAAAATCTTTAAAAAAATAAAAATAAATAAAAATGAACCCACAAGTTACCAGATCATCTGTAGATGATATCAGAGGTGGAGGGTGGTGGACATGAATGGGATAACGATGTTGAGCTTTGTTTCCACTGATCTCCTCATGAAAGGGATCTTGGCTTATTTTCTCAAAGTGAGAAAATAACCATTTCATATGTAACCAAGTAGCCAGGAAGAACATGAAACATATTTGGATCAGACATGCTACCCCATGTCAAAATTTCAGCCACAGGGGATTTTTTGCAGACTGGCTTTTCATAAAGGGGGATTGATGGCCGACCTTTAGTGGGTAGAGGACATTCACAAGATTGTATAGAAGTCTCTGGAAATAGAAGAAGAAGAAGAAGAAGAAGAAGAAGAAGAAGAAGAAGAAGAAGAAGAAGAGGAAGAAAACAGGAATCATTAGTGGATAACTGAAATTGCTTCCTCATTCAACTATATCCTTTAAACACTGTTTCTCCCATGTCTGTGTGACCACCTTTTTAGTAAGCCTAATACCTCCCTTAATAAAACCTGACTTTGACCTCAGCTCCATATAGATTTTAAGAAACAATAAATATTCTATGAAAAAAAGAAAGGATGAATATGTCTTTTTGCTCAGCTGTGAAGGAAAGAACAGAGTTCTGTGGTCCCTGCTATAAATATTCGGAATTATGTAATCCTAAACTTGGAGCCACGAAAACATAATTTATCAAGAAGCATATTGGTGCAAGTTTATTTAGAGTACTTTATGCCATGCAATGACCATATGATCCAGCAATTCCAGGACTGGGCATTTATCTAAAGAGTTGAAAGCAGGGACTTAACACATGTTGCACACCTGTGTTCACAGCAGCAGGATTCACAATAGCCCAGAAGTGGAAGAAACCCAAGTGTCCATGAATGGATGGATGGATGGATGGATGGATGGTGGGTGGCTGGATAGATGGAGAGATAGATAGAAGATACATATGATGGATGGATGGATGAATGAATGATGGATAGATAGATAGATAGATAGATATGGACAGATGGATGGTGGATGGATGAATGAATGAATGGATGGATACATGGATGGTGGTGGGTGGATAGATAGATAAGATGATGGATGGATGGACTGATGGATGATGGATGGATGGATGGATGGGTGGATGGATGGATATATGGCATGTGGTCCATGCATAGAATGGAACATGACTTAGCCTTGAAAAGGAAAGGTATCCAGTATCTGCTACAACATGGATGGACCTTGAGGACATGGTGCTCAGTGACAAAAGTCAGACACAGAAGGACAAATCCTGTGTGATTCTGTGTATGTGGGGTCCCTAGAGGAGTTGCATCCATAGAGAGAAAGTAGAAGGACGGGTGCTGGGGGCTGAGGACAGGGGTGGGGAGGTAGTGTTCAAGGGGGCAGAGCTTCAGCTTGGTGAGATGGAAAGTTCTGGAGATGGATGGTTGGGAAGGTTGTGCCATGGTGTAAAGGTGCTTAAAGCTACTGAGCTGTGCTTTCCAAAGTGGGTAAAATGGTCAGCTTTGTGTTATTTTTCCCACAATAATTAAAAAAAAAAAGAGTTGTACAAAATAAACGTGAAATGAAATCAAATTTAAAAAAATTAAAACACATGGTGAGTTTCTTTCTTACCAAATGACTATCCTCATTGTATCTTCATCCAGGTGTCTGCAGGGCTCTGAAAGACGTTTGTCAGAAATGAAGGAAAATCCCCTTTCTATCCAGATGCACCGCAAGCCACGTCCCCACAAGCCCCTGACAAGCAGAGTTTAACGTGTCATATTTTCAAATATTTGTCCTCATTAGCACAGATCCCTGCTGGCACATTGCACAATTAATTGGCAGCCCTGTATCTTGTAACCTCCCCACATGGGACTTACCACTCAGCCCCTTAAGACTGACTGTCAGTTTGCAATCTGTGCATGATGCTATCCTCTCTCTTGTCACCCACTGAAAAACATCCTTAAAATGCCACCAACACAATGGCTCTTTTTGCTTCTTACCAATACTCCTGAGCCAGCTCTGGGTCACACCCGCCCACAGCCAATGGCAAAGCTTACCATTGAAGAAAACCTCAGACTAAACTATGTTTTTAAAGATTTTATTTATTTATTTTTATTTGACACAGAGAAAGAGACAGTGAGAGCAGGAACACAAGCAGGGGGAGAGGGAGAGGGTAAGCAGGCTTCCTGCCAAGCAGGGAGCCCAATGTGGTGCTCAGTCCCAGGACCTGTGGATCGTGACCTAAGCTGAAGGCAGACGCTTAACGACTGAGCCACCCAGGCGCCCCTAAACTATTTAATTTTTAAAATCCCTTCTCCCAGTTTTATCTGACAAGGATATTCGGGGTGGGGGGGGGATTATGGAGAGAAAAGAACATTCCCGTTCTACCAAGCGACGTCAAACCTTTACTGAACACCTATCATGCTCCGAAAGCTCTAGGAGTCATCTGTCATTTATAGCAACACCCCAGGAAATCACTTTCTTATCTTCATCCCCATTCGGGGAGATGCAGCTTTGTTACTGCGGCTTTTGCAGACTACAACACCATCTGCCATGGAGCCCAGATGGCTTTGCTTTGTGTAGAACAAGACTGAGAAGGGTCCATACCTGAAGAGGACCAGAGAGTTTCAAACTCCTACTGGACTCACTTTGTAGTCCCAAAGGCGATGACCGATCTCCAGATTTGGGCAATGGCCCAGGCTGGTTCTGCATGTGGCATCCATCCATGCATGGTTGGGTGGAAAGTTGGTAGAAGGAAAAATGATATATTTTGTGGGACCTCCCTGAAGCACCTTAGGTGGGTAGGGCTCCCCATTAAGCACCCTTCAGCACCTCAAAGGGCATTTGTGCCTACAGCAGCAGACTTTCTGGTCCTTTTGAGGTGTAACTACCATGTACCAGGAGAATATGTTTACCGCGATTACATTTTTAATAACACTTCATGTGGACTCTATCATGTGAAGCCATTGAACTCCCAAAGACTGAGCAGGTAGGTCAACCGTAGAGTCATCCCAAGTGACCCTACAATGCATACACTCTTGCCTTTTGCTCCTTCTGTTTAAAAACACTCTGAAAGGGAAAGTAATTTCTCTAAGAACTGGATTTGTTGAAAGGCATGTGCCTTCATTTATTGTAAATGGAGTCCAAATGCTTAAATTTTCATCATTCCTTTCTCCTTTATTTTATTTTATTTTTTTTAGCTTTTGGCTTGACTTGATCTCCCCTGCCCACCCCCACCTTTTAGTTCCAAAGGCACATCCAAAAAGTAATAATTTAGCAAGCTTTCTCTTCCTAAAGTATTTTTGTGATCTCAGATGTCAGTGCCGTCGTCCTCAATTTATGTATTTTCACGAAGAAAAATATATCATCTTACAGGCATAGGAAAAGAGGCTTACAGTTAAATATAAAAGGAGACCTGCCCCCAAAGCTGGGGGAATGAAGAAAACAGACTCTCCTCTTTCTGGTCACTTAGAAATGCATCCCGCTATTTTTATGGTTTCTCTGAGCCAACTTACTATGACGGAATGCAAGGGATCTTTGAGGTGGATAATGACAATTCTAATACTTGTGAAGTCTGTGAAAGTCCCACGTGGCTTTGATCTAGTGCATCCCAAGCCTTGTTCTCCTTCACCTGTCTGAACTGTCCTTGTTTGCAGTCACATGACATTGGTCAGACCCAATCCCAGCTTGAAATACTGGCTTCCAGAATGCAGATCTTCAAGCTCTCAAGGTCTGGGTCATTCCTCCTAGGCAACTCCTTGCATGCAATTGCCGTGCCTGTAAATTGACTGACCTGCTTTTATTTCCACCTCCCATGTTCAGTTGCATGGTTGAGAAGCTGTGGTTACTACCTGGCAGACACCCTTAGCTCAGAAATTCTCACTCTGGTGATGGGACTCCACAGTAACCTTGCTTAAACCCAGTCTGGAAATACCACTGATCTGGTTGTGGCTGGAGGGAAACCAGAGCATGAGGCTCATTTCTGTGTGGTACCAGTCTCTGCACACCCCTGCCTCAGGACCCTTCTCATCCCATTCCAAAATTAATATTTTCGATCTTGTCCCCTTCCCGCTAAGACCCCAATATGCCTGCTGCTGTGTAAACCAATGATGTCTCCTTAAACCTTCTAGAAAACATAAATTCTATCAGTTGGCATCAACCATGACTTCCTTTATCAAATGCACCATTCCCTGTGCAATGGCATCAACCTTCTTTTGGTTGCCTCCAGTGTACATGAAAGAAATGTTTAGATGGACGCTGATGTTTCTGTCTTCATTTTATGCCCTTGGAAACTCCCATAGGGCTGGTATACCCTGTCCATGGCACATCTCCTCGGTGGCTGCCAACTCCAGGGTCAGATGGTGTCCCTTTTCCTATACACACAGGCAACATACTACCCACAGCACCTGTTGCCACCCATGTTCATCTCAGGGCTTGTGCAAAGCTCAGAATTTGCAGGGAGACCATGGTGAACGCCCTCTGGCTTATCAATAACCAACAGGAATGTGTTTGGAACATGGATGTCCCATGCTTGTGGGGCCAGTTCTGATACGTGTTTCTATAAGAATGTTGACAGAGTCCCCGGGGGGCACTGAAGCCCAGCTGTCCCTTTGTCACTTTCCTTTCCTTCCTCTCTCATCCATCTTCTTGGGACAACCTCCAAAATAAACTACCTCATCCAGGTCTCTGGCTGGGGCTCTGTTTTTGATGGAGAGCAAGACTTAAGACACCTTCCTCAATGGAAAACGCCTCCTTTTCTGCCACAGAGAACAAAAACCTCACCATTTCTCTGAGAGTGAGAAAAGGCTCACCTCCAACAGAAAGCCTGGGAAAAATCTTTCCACGAGGTTTAGAACTGGGAGTCGAATACCGTCCAATCTTCCTTCCCCCCCCTAATTCCCAATCCCTGGTAACCATGTTTCTACTCTGTTTCTATGAGTCTCACTTGTATTTAAATTCCACAGGTTAAGTGACATCATACAGTATGTGTTTTTCTCTAACTTCGTAAAATGTTCTCAAGGTCTACCATGTTGCATAAATGGCAGAATTTCCTTCTTTATCATGGCCAAATAATCTTCTAACGTGCACATGGACCCCATGTTCTTCACCCATTCCTCCACCAGTGGACACTTAGGTTGTTTCTGTGTCTTGGCTCTTGTGACTAATGCTGCAGTGAACATATGGGAGTAGATATCTCTTTGGCATAAACATTCTGTTTCTTCTGGATAAAATTCCAAAGGATAAAACACCCAGGAGTGAAATTACTGGGTTGTATGATATTTCTATTTTTAAATTTTTGTGGAGCCTCCATACTATTTTCCAGTGTGGCTTCACATGTTTGCATTCCTAGCAACAGCCCAGGAGGGTTCTCCTTTCTCCCCATCCTTGCCAACACCTGCTGTCTCTTGTGTTGCTGACTTGAGCCATTCTGACCAATGTTAGGAGGTATCTCATTGTAGTTTTGATTGGCATTTCCTTGATGCTGAGTGAGGTGGAACATCTTTCCATGTGTCTGTTGGCCATCTGGATGTCTTCTTTGGAGAAATGCCTGTTCATGTCCTCTGCCCATTTTTTAATCGGGTTGTTTGCTTTCTTACTACTAAGTTGAGTGAGTTCATCTCATCTTTCTTGATGCTATTAGTTTTGAAAACCAAAAGTGCAAAAGTTTGCAAATGACCTCTTACCAGGTCACTGACAGGGCAGCATATATATAAAATAAGGGGGGGGGTCTCAGACACAAGTGTTCATAGCTACCCATTCCAGCCCAGACTGTCTGGGAGTTCCAAAGAGGAATCAGAATAACCTTGGGGAGAGTGCCCTAATAAAGTAACTGATCTTAAATTAAAAACTTAGTAGGATCCTGAGAAACTTTAAAATTGGAAAGCCACTTAGGTACTCTATCTTTGTTAACATACTGAAAATCAAGTTAGTTAGCAATGGCCTGTACTCAAAGCCTAGAGTGTTTTTTTTTTTTTTTTTTTAACTTGGATATTGAGTAATGACAAAACTTGGCTTAAATTTCTGTTCAAAAACTGGATTGTCTTCTGAAAAGTGGATGGGGCGAGAGGCACAAATGCATATTTCTGTCACAATAATTAATTGAACAGCCAGAAAATTGGTTTTCCAGATTTCCTGACCTGCTAAACAGGAACTCCAAGAAGCAGAGAGAGTCTATATACATTTTTATTCTAATGGAATGTTTCTCCTTCTGCAAAATGTTACCCAAGAGTGGAAGAAGCAGAATTAGTGTCTTCTGGGAAACAGGTGTACCTACTATTACGATTTTTTTCATCAACATCTTGCTCCCATGATTATTCTCATTTTCTGTGGAATTTATGGAGAGCTAAAATGACTTTAACTTCAAGATCATAAAACATATGCCAAAAAGCTTACAAAGATTTCCACAAAAGAGGCAAAGAAAGTCTCTTTTGGCAAGTGGTAATAGTTTGCTGACCATCTTAAATCAAGATGTTCTTAGGGGCTTGGTGTCTCCCAGGGGTGAAACCAGGTAGAATATTCAAATCTAAAAACAAAATCATTCACTTGAGAGGTTATGGATGTTTCCATCTCTGTGTGTGGGTGGAGGTGTGGGTCGGTGGGTGCATACATCTTAGTTCTGGGCCAAGGAAATAAAGGAAGCACGGACCATAATATATATGGTGAAAACGTTCTTGAAAGGCTAAATTATGTCATTTCCCAAATCCCTATGTTGAAACTCTCAGTCCCCCAGACCTCAGCATGGGGCTCTATTTGGCCATGGGGTCTTTAAAGAGGGGATTAAGGTAAAATGAGGTCACTAGGATGCATTTTAAACCCATGGGATTAGGGTCTGTATAAGAAGAGATGAGGACACAGACAGCACAGAGGGTTGACCATGTCAGGACACAGGAAGAACACGGGGTCTACACGCCCAGGAGAGAGGCCTCAGGAGGAATCAGCCTCAGCCCTGCCTGGATCACAGTCTCTCAATTTCAGCCCCGCCTGGATCTCACACTCCCACCCTCCAGGACCCTGAGACATAAACATGTGTTGTTTAACCACCCAGATGATGGCATTTTGTTGTGCCAGCCTTAGCAAAATACCGCAAAACTCTAGAGGGCTGTTGGACCCCAAACAATGATGTCAATGAGAATCAAGATCTTGCCGTTAATGGGGGAATCGAGAGGAGGAACACCGTCCTTACGGTTTACTGTTTCAGCTTCCTGAGATCACGGCCATGCAGGGTTAGGCAGAGCAAGTTTTCTTTAGCGTTTCGACTCTACCCTTCCCAGGAAATGTAGCTTCAAGGGAAGAATGAGTTGGAGGGCGACCATGAGTAAACAGCCAATGGGAGAAGCAGTGTAGTAGAACAGATGGAAATACCATTCCGTTGCATGGCTAACATTGGCTGATTTCCTTACGTTCCTGTTGCTACGTGAAATGTTGATTAGTTGTTGAACGTTTAACCACACAACCCAGGAGGTCACATTATACCACCTTACACTCACACTTTGGGACGTTCTCTTTGGGAGATGTGACAGCTTCAAAACCAATTTAGCTCTCAGAATCAAGTCTGTCCTACTTGGGGTAACTTTTCACTGAGGGCAAAAGAGAGGGAGAAGACGGGGGAGAAAAATGGGAATTGCGTAGGCAGTCAATAATTGCTCAAGGTTATTTACAAACTCAAGGAACCGATGGACGCTTTGAACACTTCCCTTTAAGTGACTTGATTCCTTACTTTAAAACCTGGGATTCAGACTTACGTGTCATGCAAATAGTATCAACCAGAAAATATAAACCATCAACATTGCTCACGGGAAATTCAATATTTAGAGGAACAATAAAAGATGGTTACAAAAAACTATTTTCCATGTTGAGTCTCCTCCTAGAAAAGGCTCACTCGACGTTCATGATATACACTTGAAATTCCATTCACTACTCTCCAGGGTGTAAAGTTTTACACTTACAAGTTTGCTCGCCAAATTTCCCTGAAAAGAGAAATAGCCATTAAAGGTGTGTCACCAGAGCACAGAATTAAAGGGAGGCTTTGGATAGTTGGTGATTTATGGACTCAGAGCATCTCAGGAACCGGGAATACACAAACATGATCGCACACACGTGTATGCAAACCTCAAATGAATGTGGATCGTGTTGACCTTGGAGCAAGAGGACTCTGCCTTTAAGAGTAGATTTGTTTAGTCACCACTAGGCAATGCTGCCTTACACACGCAGTTTTGGCAGGTGTACAAGTGTGTGCTTTTGCTAGGGGGACGAGCCAGATTTTCCTTTGCAAATCTTGATAAAGTTAGAAGGAAATCATGATCTGTTAAGAAAAACACAACATGGTGTCCATCATATAAAATAAAAATCACCTGGTACTGGGAGAAACTCTTTCCCATGTGTCTTGGTTGATTTAGGAGAACTATCCTTGAGCATACCTTGACACAAGCATACGATGCGTTTCCGAAGCTCCTTGTTCTCATGGTCCCAGTAGGGGCCACCATCATGGAGCAGAAGGGGAACTGGGGAGACGTTCCTCTGAGACACCAGTGCCTTCAACTCTACAGGTTGACTTCTCTGACACTCCAAATCTTTCCAGCCATATGACTTGAGGACAGTGTTATTTAAGTTCTACAGAAAAACCAACTGAGTACACCTCCTTCAGGTAATCCTTCGAGGGTGTATAAGATAAGACACAGAATAGTGACAAACCCTGATTTTCCTGCATGAATTCATTTATTTACTTACATTTATTTGACTCACTTATTGGCACCATCTGCCCATGTGCCGCTCTGCCCCGAGCGGCTGTCAAGAAAAGTTCACTCCTTTCAGCACGGAAAATCGAAAACAAACAATGGGAACGCGTCTTGCCTTGAAAGCAAGCTCCACGTTCTAAAACAGTTGGTTTTTACCGGGTCAATGTCTGGGCAGAAAAAAAAAAAAAAAATCCGTCTTTGATGAAGATAAAATGATTTGGCCGCATTCCATCGTCCCCACAGGATTGGAATAGATATTTTTGCAAGAACAGTCTTGTAGCTTTCATGTGAACTGTGGGCGGACCTTTTGGTTTAAAAATAGTGGGATAAACTGAAACAGGCTGGTTGTTATTGTTATATATATACTCACTCCAACATCTTCTTGTAACATGAAAGACTTCGGAAGCGTATCTACAGACAGACGCACATACATAATGCAGAAAACGGATGTGCGTTGTACGTACACACACGTGTAGGCTTGGTAAATCTCTTCTTGGCTCTGGATTTTGGCTAGAACCAATGAGAACCTCAGTGGGGCCCCATAGGTATAGCGGCAAACTTGGGTTATTTTGGTTTTTCGGGTAAAAAAAGAAAATCAAGAAAAATGTGTGGCATCCTGCCTACTCTCTGCTCTTCTGCACGTTCTTTTTATTTTTTTAAGATTTTATTTATTTGTTTGAGACAGAGAGTGTATGCACACATGAGCAGGAAAGGGGCAGAGGGTGAGGGAGAAGTAGACTTCCCACTGAGCAGGGAACCCGACATGGGGCTCGATCCCAAGACTCTGAGATCATGACCTGAGCCGAAGGCAGATGCTTCACAGACTGAGCCACTCAGGCATCCCTGTTCTGAACCTTCTAAGAAAATGATTTCAATGCCTTTTGGATAAGCAGTGAGCAGGAGATTAAAGATGAGCTTTGGGTGATGGGCTTTTGGTGCTTCAGGTCACCAGGACAGCCTTTGTCCTCTGACCCTCTGTCCTAAGTTGCCCAGCCAGCCTCGGTCTCTCAAATGTCCTCCATGGTGACCCCTTGGCCTTCTTTTCTCCATCGGTTTACTAGGATCAAGGGATTCATGATCCTGATTGCGTGAGGAACCCAGTCCTGCAAGGACTGCCAGATTCTCTACGTGGGACATTTGCCGATCTCTGTGCTGTTAATCTCGGCAATGCTGATGACAAGCCATCAGTGACTTCACCATGTGTAAGGTTCAACTTGCTAGTGCCTCATACACACACAGCATCAGTGGGTCTCTCTGTTCTTTCCTTCTACAGAACAGAGGGTCCCAAAATTGGTGCACATCAGCATCACCCAGTGAGAGTTCAAAAGCCCTAACACTTAGTATGCACCACTGGACAATGAAGAGGAGTATCTAGCCTAGGTCCTGGGCATCAGTATCTTTAAAGATCTCCACAGGATTCCAATGCCTGATTAAGTTTGCAAAACTTTGCTGTGGGTATGAAACAATTCATTCATCAGCTAGTTAATTCACTACAATTTTTTTTTTTTTTAATGCCTGCTGGTTGCTGACTCCGATAGGGCTGAATGTTCCTGGTTTCCACCCCTCACACCTTTGGAAGCATCCTTAGGATGCCATGGCACATGAAAGGTGTCCCTATCTACCTAGAGAACAAAATTAAATCTGGGACTTCACATCAGTTCATCTACTCGCTTCATGAAACTTGTGTAAACCCCATGCTTTTCAGTCAGAAAGCAAATTTAGTGAATCCCTATCATTAAACATGTGTCTGAACCCAGAGATTGCACAAAACCAAGGTCAATCCAATGTAGACTGTGGACATTGAGACATATCAGAGTCCCAAACCCATAGACTCCACAGTATGAAGAGTTAATCCAATGTACACTGTGGACTTTCGAACATATCAGAGTCCCAAAGCCATAGACTCCACAGTACAAAGAGTTAATCCAATGTACACTGTGGACTTGTGGACATATGAGAGTCCCAAACCCATAGACTCCACAGTACGAAGAGTTAATCCAATGTACACTGTGGACTTTCGAACATATCAGAGTCCCAAAGCCATAGACTCCACAGTACAAAGAGTTAATCCAATGTACACTGTGGACTTGTGGACATATGAGAGTCCCAAACCCATAGACTCCACAGTACGAAGAGTTAATCCTCATGGACACTGTGGACCTTCAGATACATCAGAGTCCCAAAGCCATAGACTCCATAGTACGAAGAGTTAATCCTCATGGACACTGTGGACTTTCAGACATATCAGAGTTCCAAACCCATCGACTCCACATTACAAGGAGTTAATCCAATGTACACTGTGGAGTTGTGGACATACCAGAGTCCCAAACCCACAGACTCCACAGTACGAAGAGTTAATCCTCATGGACACTGGACTTTGGGTGATTATGTTTGTCCATGTGAGGTCAACACTTGCAACTCATGTCCCATCTCATGGAGAATGTGGATGGGGGGAAGCTGTGCCTGTATTGGGGACTGGAGGTTGTAGAGGAACTTCCTGTACTTTTCCTCTCAATTTGCTGTGAACCTAAAACTATTCTTGAAACGTAAGACTTAAGAGGCATCTGGATTGGCTCAGTCAATGAAGCATCTGTCTTTGGCTCATGTCATGATTTCGGGGTTCTGGGATGGAGCCCTGTGTGAGCAGGGAGCCTGCTTCTCCCTGTCCCTCTGCCCCTCCCCATACTTGTGCGCTCACTACCCTCCCCCCGTCAAATAAATAAAATCTTTAAAAAAATAAGACTTTAAAAGAAGCCGATTTGCCTCATGCCCATTAAATACTTTTCTCCATTTGCCATGACCTTAGAAATAGTAGTTGTCGAAAGAGTTGACCTTTTCTTTTTTCTTTTTTAAGAGTTGACCTTTTCTTTCTTTTTTTTTTTTTTTTTTTTTTTTTTTTTTTTTTTTTTAAAGCTTGAATCTTTTGAACCAGCTGAGTTGAATTCCAGGCACTCATTTCTCAACTTGGGTGAATTTTCTTCTCAGCCCTGCTCCCCGAAAGGGAGAAAACCCGGAGTTGGAGACTGTTAATGCCCACCCAATGAAGCAAGGCCTGGCCAACTGGTTGACCTCAATTCTTGAGAAGCTATATCTAATCAACCATCTTTGCACCTTGTTGGGGCTTTGGACAGGATTCAGTCAGATGCCGTAAGCCAAGGACTCTGCCCAAGGTCTGTACACAAATTTTCCTCGTATGTGTGTTTCCTAGGGTTTGAGAAGGTACCATGGCGGGATGAAGTGAGTCTATTCTCATGTCACAGAGCACTGTCAAAACCAAACGTAGACATCCTCTTTTCTCCTAATGTTGGTGGGATTCCATATACTGGTATACACAAACTACCGCTTTTCCCTTTTCTCACACCCGAAGACCTCCAGGGGTCTCTGAAATACTGTCATGGCAGCAACTGGAAAAAATACAATACTGTTGGCTCTTGAACAACATGGGTTTGAACTACATGGGTTCACGTATACAGGAATTTTTTCTTTCAACAAATACAACACATTTCTATAAATACAACTTGTTTTCTTTATGATTTTAGTTTTTTTAAGATTTTATGTATTTGAGACAGAAAGCGAGAGAATGCATACAGAGGAAGAGGGAGAGGGAGAAGCAGGCTCCCCGCTGAGCAGGGAGCACGATATGGGACTTGAACCCAGGACCCCAGGATCATGACCTGAGTCGAAAACAGATGTTTCACCTACTGAGCCACACAGACACCCTTTACATAACATTTTCTTTCTTTTTTTTTTTTTATTTAAAGATTTTTATTTATTTATTTGACAGAGAGAAATCACAAGTACACTGAGAGGCAGGCAGAGAGAGAGAGAGAGGGAAGCAGGCTCCCTGCTGAGCAGAGAGCCCGATGTGGGACTCGATCCCAGGACCCTGAGATCATGACCTGAGCCGAAGGCAGCGGCTTAACCCACTGAGCCACCCAGGCGCCCCTACATAACATTTTCTTGATGACTTTTCCTTTCCTCTAGCTTACTTTATTGTAAGAACACAATATACAGTACATAAAACATACCATATACATGTGAATCGACTACATATGTTCTCAGTAAGACTTCTAGTCAACAGTAAGCTGTTATTGGTCATTAAATTTTAGGGGGAATCAAAAGTTACATATGGGTTTTCAACAGTGCAGGCATTGGCCCCCAAACTCTGGTATTTTTCAAGGGTCACCTGTACAAGCGAGGGATAGATCCAGAAGTCAATGGTTGATGAAAGTCACCTTCCTTCCCCAATTAATGAGCCCATCTTCTCTGGAGAAGGAATGCCATGTGTCGTTTGCTCATTAAATGCCTCACTCCCTACGAGACATCTTGAACCTGAGTCCTGGCAGCTGGAGAAAACAGATCAACAATAAGCTTCTCTGCCTGGGGTCATTGCCCCAATCCAGCAGTTAAGAGGATTAGTACGATCTGAGGCAAGAAATGCTTCATGGAGAGTCCTCACCCTTGGAATTCCAAAGTTTAGACGTAAAAGAAAGCTAAGGAGGCAAACCATATTAAACAGAATTTGTTGTCATGAGCTAAACAAGGAACATCTTTGAACATACTCATGAACTCTGCTGTGTGAGTTCCCCGAGTACATTCTTTGCTTTTCAGTATCATCAGGAGGAGCCAGAGGAACAACTCCTAGGGGACCGGGTTTCCTGTTCAACTTTCCCGGCCAACACAGGCTTTCTGGTAGCTCAGTCTCTAAATAGGTCTGTAGCACAGGACCCGTATCCCTCTCCATCTGCTGACGGGGAGTTGCTTCTTCCTGGCCAGGCATGGAGCCCAGTGGTAGAGATTAAGGAGTGAACACCATCCGGCGAGTGTAGTCATGGAGTCCTCAGTCTGGAGGACAGAGACACGAATAAAAAACAGTCAGGCTAGTGGAGGCATCATGGCAGACCGTGGTAGGTGTGGTGATGGACACGTATATCATTCCAGTGAACATAATAGAGGGAGTGGGTTGGTCTAGGAGGTCATACATGGATCCACTCTGCTCTAGGCTCTTTATGGAAGACACGGTCCATCCAAACTTGTCCAGCAGTGGAAGTGGGAGAGAGCCAGGGTGACTGGAGGGCACGTGGAAAGGGGACACAGGTGAGACATGCAAGCAGAGACAGAGGAACGGCCAGAGCTTAGAGTCTTGGACAGCACACCAAGGGTAGTGTCCATTGTAGAAGCAATGGCCAGCAGCTAGAAGAAGTAAAGACGCAGGGCTGTGTCTACTGGAGGGGGATTTTGTAAACATCACAGAGGCTTTGGCATAAGCAATACGGATCAGAATTCATCTGCGGGGTGCTCAGTTAAAGAGTAGATATACCGTCCGGGTGAGAATCAATGATCGTTTGTTTATACTAGATTCACCGTGTTAGCCGTGCAAAGATGCAGACAAATGACGGCCACCCGGGGAGGCTGGTGACGGCTCAGACCAGGTGACATGCAGACCTCTAGGTCCCCGGCTCATGGAACCCAACCCGCCAGGCTGGAGCAGAAGTTTGTTTTTTGGTCTTAATGAGTTTAATGAGATATAAGAGGGAACATGCTGAGGACATGCTGCAGGGTTTTGAAACTTCAAACTAAAATCAATAGCATGCAGAAATATTAACATGCGCAGATCTTCCATTAAGGCCATGGCCAGTTGCCAAAAGGCAGATTTTGTTTTGTTTTCTTTTTCTTTCTTTTTTTCTATTTTTTTTTTTTTTTTGTAAATGTTCCAAAACTCCCCAAGTCTAGGAAAACCAGAACACTGTTCCAGAAGCTGTGTCTTCACGACTTCACTAATGAAGTAAGATACGTTCCACAAGGAGTCAGAAGGCGACGGCTTCCCCCAAATCTGTCCAGTGGGAAGCAGCTCTGTTTTCCTGGGTTGAAATGTGTGTTCAGCAAATGCGATTTCCATGCCTCACCTGCTGACCAGGCTGGACGTCTTTGGAGTCCCTCTCATCCAGATGTTTTGCCCCCCCTTCTGGGGTAGCCAGTGTGTGGCCAGCAGCCAGTCCTTTTGAGGGGGACAGGAGACAGCCTGCATCGTCCAGGAAGCCCAATTAGGAGGCCCTGCTCTCTTCCTGGACGGAATGGGATTTTATACCAATGTCTTCTGTGGAAATCATGGGAAATGTTGTCAGAGTCTAGCTGCTCCTTGTGGGAACAAATTTCTGGAGACAGACTCTGGAGCAGAGCAGGAGAAGCAGCAGCTCCAGGTTGAGGGGAGACAGCATGAGGACTGGTGGCCAATGGGAAGAGCAGAGCTACAAGCAAAGCAGTCAGGGTGACCAGGGTCCCTGCGTACCTTGCTTTGTCCCTTCTGTCTCAGTGTCCACTTCCTGGGTCCTCCCTTTCTCCCTCACTCCCTCTTCCCACACTATTTCCCCCAAAGACCTGCCTTCTCTTTCCTGCTTTCCCCCAGTCCCAGAGAAAGATGTGGCCTTCAGCTGACTGACCCCTCATTCTCTTTTCTCCCATGGTCTCTCCCAAGACACGTTGCCTCTGCATCCAAGACCCTTCTACCCTGCAAACAGAGGTGTCCCCTCTGCAACCTTCCAGAAGGGGACAGATGAGCACACTGTTGGTCTGAAGCCACATTCTGGTGGACTTGATGGAGCCATGAAGGCATTCCCCCACCTCCCTAAGACTCAGGGTGGGTCTCCCTGTGACCCCAACTAATGCCAGGCAGATTTTCACATTGAGCTGCATAGAGCTGCTTCTGCAGGTCAGTAAAAGGTTAAAAGGATGAGATGATGAATCCATTTAGAGCGAGAGCCAGACCTCAGAGATCTTGACTCAGTAAGCAATCAATCTCAGGGCTTTAGGACACGGCTCTGAACGCCCACATCCATCTGTGTGTTAGGGTCTTAGGGCTGCCATAACAAAGCAACAGCATCTTCATCTTCTACCAACCACAGACTGGGGGGATTACACAAAAAGGCAATGATTTCCCACCATCCTGGAGCCTGGGAGTCTGAGTTCCAGGCAGGGCTGAGACTGGTTCCTCCTGAGGCCTCCCTCCTTGGCAAGTAGATGGCAATCTTTCCATCACACCATTTATACCTGTCTGCATTGTGCCCATACCTGAACTGGGTAGATAGAGCCCATCTTCCTTGGTCTTTCAACATCAGTGAGAACCAGGGCCATTTACTTCCAGGTATTTGTTTCAAGCTCCCCCTCCTTCCCCAATTTTCAGATTAGATTCATGATCTTTATATTTTTTTAAATTTTTCATTTTAATTCCACTATAGTTAACAAAAATAAACTCATAATGAATGAAAATCCTACAAGTGAGACTTAAAACCATAAAAAAATTCTACAAGAGAGCACAGAGCCATAATGTCTCTGACATTCTCATAGCTGCATTTTTCTAGATATGTCTTCTGAGGCCAGGGAAATAAAAGCAAAAATAAACTATCAGGGCTACATCAAGATAAAAAGCTTATTGCAGCAATGGAAACAATAGTCACAACTAAAAGAACACCTACCCAGTGGGAGAAGATGTTTGCAAATGACATATCTGATGAAGGATTAGTATCCAAAATATATAAAGAACATATACAACTGAACACCAAAACGAAACAAAACAAAACACCCTCAAATAATCCAATCGAAAGGGGGCAGAAGACATGATCTTTAAATCATGTAAATCTTTATTTTAAAACAATGGTTTATAGGGTTTTGAAACTTTGGCACAGAGAGTTCATGGAAGGAGTTTCAATTTTTATAAATTAATGGACTTTGTGTATTTCTCTTCCCATTAGCAATAAAACTGTCATTTGTTAGTAACTTGTAACAAATATTTATTGAACTCTTAGTAACAGCAATGTCTAGTCACTTAAAATATTCCAGAGTAAATCAGAAGGGTGATCAAGAAGTGTGTCTCCCTTATGCAAGCTGGTGCAGCCACTCTGGAAAACAGCATGGAGGTTCCTCAAAATGTTGAAAATAGAACTGCCCTATGACCCAGCAATTGCACTACTGGGTATTTACCCTAAAGATACAAACGTAGTGATCCAAAGGGGCACGTGCATCCGAATGTTTCTAGCAGCAATGTCCACAATAGCCAAACTATGGAAAGAACCTAGATGTCCATCAACAGATGAATGGATCAAGAAGAGGTGGTATATATACACAATGGAATACTATGCAGCCATCAAAAGAAATGAAATCTTGCCATTTGCGACAACATGGATGGAACTAGAGCGTATCATGCTTAGTGAAATAAGTCAGGCGGAGAAAGACAACTATCATATGATCTCCCTGATATGAGGAAGTGGTGATGCAACATGGGGGCTTAAGTGGGTACGAGAAGAATCAATGAAACAAGATGGGATTGGGAGGGAGACAAACCATAAGTGACTCTTAATCTCACAAAACAAACTGAGGGTTGCTGGGGGGAGGGGGTTTGGGAGAAGGGGGTGGGATTATGGACATTGGGGAGGGTATGTGCTTTGGTGAGTGCTGTGAAGTGTGTAAACCTGGTGATTCACAGACCTGTACCCCGGGGGATAAAAATATATGTTTATAAAAAATAAAAAATTAAAAAAAAAAGAAGTGTGTCTCTCTTTAATAGAAGTGTGTCTCCCTTTATTTAATAGGTTCATGGAAACTCTTAAGTCATGAGCCCTTTTGGTACACAAAGAACATAAACACGAACAAGGTAGCATTTTTAGATCATCCCAATAAAAAGCAAAATCAATTGAGTTCAAACCCTGCATATATTCATAGTTTTGTCAAATTTACCCAATCACCCATACAGGGTGAAGTGTTTCTTAGGGCCAGAGAAATAAGCCAGGAGGAGAAGACAACACACAAACATGCAGACACACACACACACACGACTCATTGCTCCAAGAGAAAATATCCCGGTTGTGGAATAAAGTTTCCTGCTTCAAAAGAAGCCATTGTAAGTTGGATCACGGTGTCTCCTGGAGGTGAGATATGGTGGGCGTAATCTGGCACCTGACGCTTGCAACTGGCATCCCTACAAAGATTCCATGTTTGGGTCTAATCAGCAGATTATCTCTGTCTAGACAGTGAGTTAGGCCTGGCAAAGGGTTGGCTTTGCTCATGCAGATAGAGGGGGCTGATGAGGTCTACCCAAGGTCTTTGAGTACACAGCCCGGGCCCTTCTCTGCTGCACAGAGGATATGACTTACCGCCCATGAACTGCCTTTTGGAATTTCAATGGGTGCATTGGCTATCTTCAGTTAAAAACCTCCTACGTATTATTTACCTAAAACCCTGCTTGCTGAGATCATTTTTGGCAAGAGCAACGGATTATGATAAATCATTATTTCCCGGTTTCCATATTGCTGGTCATTTTCGTTTGCATGTGTTATTCTGCGATTCCCTGGGGGACGCTTTCATGGCCTAATGGTCTACGTCCTTCTGCACACAAATCTTAAATTATCTCATGGCTTCAGCATCCTGTTCCTAGGTCTTGTTCACATGTCTGGAATAGCAAAGACATAAAAGAAAGGGCTAATTTTCCAGATGGTAAAGATAAATAAATTAAAAAAAAAAAAAAAAAAAAAGAAGAAGGAGAAACACATGAACCGACTCCTCTGTTGTCAAGAAAGCAAAATGCTGTAAAAGCATCAGGATAATATTGGTTGGATGTTTTCTGTGTGCTAACCCCTGTGCTAATTGCTTCGCAGACATTATCTTCCTGAAACCAGTGAGTCAGGACGATTGTGATTCCCCAAGTGGGAGCTGCCGTCTGAACTCAGCGTTTGGCTTCAGCCTTGGACTTCCTAACCGCTGGTCTACACAACAGAGCATTTCGGGGCTCTGCATAATCATTATATGTGGGTTTTACTCTTCTTTTCACATCAGGATCTTGGAGTCCTTTCAAAGTATAAATAAACAGGGAATTTTTATTTTTTTTTATTTTTTTTTATTTTTTGGTGAAACAGAAACTTTTCACTAATTTTTTTTTTTTTTTTTTTTGCTTTTTCTATTTAATGTCTGTCCAAGCAGAAGATTATAAGTGAGGAAAAAATGGTGAACCCGCTCGAGCAGGAATAGCTTATTATGCGTAAGAAGATACTACATACCCTTGTGATTTTGTTCCAACACAAACCAGGACTGCGGCCGTAGGAGAAGCCAGTTCTCAGCCACCCCCGTCCTCTGAATTTGGAATGGATGACTTCTGTCGAGGTAGGTTTCACTGGCGGTTTCTATAAGGGGCCAACGGATACTTCTCAGAGAACGTGAAACTCCTCAACAAGAAAATCTGAGCAGATCTGTTCCCCATGTTCTCCCGGAGCCCTCGTCACCGTCAAAATGTGTTTCTAGAAGTACAGAATTTGGGGCAGCCCTGGGTCTACCCTGCATGGTTCAGTTGCACCAGGGGCAACATGGGTGGAAGCTCTAGGCTTCTCTTCTCTTGACCCCTGGTTGTTCTACATTTCCGTAGCTCTGCACGGTGGCCAGTCTGCTGTGTCTTGCTAATGTTCTCATGAGGAAGGAGGGTTCAGGCTGATGGCACTGTGTGGTGGTTGCCCATAGAGCTTCAGTGGTTCTGTAGGAAATTAGTTTTAGTAGGGAAAAAAGACAATAAGCACATATTTAGAACTAATGGTAGTGTCTTTCAGAGGCAGCAGCGTGGATGTATCCAGAAAGGCTGTGTCATCCCAGTGGACGATATGATTTTGTAGGGTTATTTCTTGCCTAGGCTCAAGCCCCATGCAGTGCTGGTCGACCTTCTGTTTCAACCACCTGTTTCTTTTCTCTTCTCCCTCATGAGCCCTATTACCTTACACCTTGCCATGATGGTGCCTCCTTCTACAGGCACAGTCTCTTCCTACCTGATACACAACATCAACACTAAAGGAGTGACGGAAAGACCCCACTAGTGATAGAATGTATTATGTGTGGACCCTTTTGGCCTTTAGGACTTAAAATTTTCTTTTTTTTTTTCCAGTGGCTGCATTTATTTTTTTTTATAATTAAATTTATTTATTTTCAGCATAACAGTATTCATTATTTTTGCACCACACCCAGTGCTCCATGCAATCCGTGCCCTCTATAATACCCACCACCTGGTACCCCAACCTCCCACCCCCCCATAAAATTTTCTTGATCACTCAAAGTTCCTTGGATCCCAGTTGCTAGGGTGATGGAGAATTGATGGTCCAAAACTGAGAAGCAGGTTGCCAGGTGGTGGTTCCTTGAGTCCATTCTGTGCTCCTGTGAACAGAACCTTATAAGTCCTGAGGGCATAAGATTTTGTTCTCCTCTTCTGGAAAACAGGGACATTGGTGTTAAATCTATAGTTTTCAACCTTGACGGCATATGAGAGTGACCTGGGGAGTTCAAGAACCGGTCCAGTGCTAGGTTCTGCTCTGGGAAATTCTGCCTTCATGGGTCTGCTTCTCCAAGTCTGGTTCCTGAGCCAAAGTGTCACCAGGGAGCCAGTGGAAATGCAGAATTTGGGGGCCCCACTGCAGACCTGCTACCAGGACTCCAAATCTGCACTCTAACAAGAACCCTGGGCCATTTCTATGTCCATTAAATGTTTATAAGCACTGCTCTAAAAGGATTTCTCAGACCCTCGTATTTTGGTTCTCCTCACTGCAAAGCGGTCCGCACAATATCACATAGACTGAATTACAAAGTACCAATTTTATATTAAAAAGCTCTTACCAGGCTTCCAAGAAACCCATTCGCCCCAGAACAGTCCACATACCTCCATAGGAAAACTACACTTTAAACGTTTTAAGGATTTCTTAAACAGAGATTTGTTCTCACCATCCTTTAACTTTATGCAGGATAAATTGTGAGCCAAAAAGGAATCTTAAACCTCTTTTCAAGTAAACAGTATTGAGAAAGAGCCCTACAACAGCTCATCTTTTGCTCTCCCCCGCCCCCAAACCAAAGCAAAACCCCAAAAAGAGCATCTGGTCCAATTGTAGGGCACCATGTGGCGTCTTCGAAACAAATTATATGTTAACAATTTGCAACCGCACGTCCCCAGATGAGCAGTCACTGAAGGAGTTACTTATAAAGAATTAAGGGGGAAAAAAAAAAAAAAAAAAGAAAGGAAAAAGAAAATGAGACGTTCTTCCGGCTCAGGCTTTATTTTTTAATTTGGAAATTGGCTTCCTTTTTCCATTTGCTTCCAAGATGTGCAGCAACGTAACGGATAGACACTGGCCATCTGCTTCATTCAATTGGAAACGCCTCTGATCAAATTATTTTTCTGGCCACCATGTTTCCCTCCTTTTAATCTACCTGCTTAACAACACTGAAAATGTGCGTGCGCCATAGATGGCTGCAATTTTCAAGGCCTTTGCCAAAATTATATAAGTAGATGCAGTTGCTTCTCTTTACGAAGCTACATCTTTTTTTCCCCCCCTTTCAGGCACTGACATACCATAGATCATGGTTTATCCTCTTTTTCATGAGTCTGTCTTCCACGTGTAATGGATACTCTCCACAGGCATCGTTCAGTTAAGACGTGTTACATTTTGCATTGATGCTATATTCTGTTACACCAAAATCGTGGAAAAAAAATTTTTTTTTTCTGGGCTGTGGTCCCTCTAAGAAGAGTTCGAGTGGAAATTTCTAGAAACGTCAACTCTCCCCTCCCCGTTTTTGGATGTAGTTGGATTAAAGATCCAAAGGGTTTGAAGATCATCAAAGGTTACTGCTGACTCCAGCACCAGGATGAAGACGTTCCAGTCTTTTGAACTGATGTCACTTTTATTTTCAAATGCTGGTCATGTAATGGTTTGCAAATGTGAGGAACATCCTTTGGAAACACCCAGAAGGCACGAGGCGGGCGTGATCAAAGGAGAGTAGAATTAATACTTTAGTATCGCATACGGAGTTGAATTTTCAAAAAATACATTCAGACCGCCTTTCTACTTTCAAAGAAAAGGCTCCGCTTCTTTGGGTATCATGGTTCATCTTTGTTGGTGAACATCACGCCCTTGAGGAGGAACCCAAGGGTTGATGGACATGACTCGGCAACCAGGTTTCACCTCCGATGGAGACCACAGAGGGTCCCTAGCACAGTGTGATTTGAGGCAAAATGGGAAGTTCTTCCACCCAAAGCAACCAACATAGTAACAAGAAGAAACAATCATCATCATCATTTGCTGATGACCAACATGATCAAGATGACCAACACCTTTGTCATCTTTTTCTTCTGAGGATGCAAATAGCCAGTGGTGGGGTTGCCAAAATTGGCAGATAAAAACGCAGAACATTCAGCGAAAGGGGGGGCTTCAGATTAACGATGGGTGATTTTTTTCATCTAACTGTAACCCCTGATATATGTAGGATATCCTTATGCTATAAGAGAAACATTATTCATTAGAAAATCTAATGGAACTGAGGTCTTGGAGTTAATCATGCAATCCCCACTATGTCTGGGGAACTCTGTATCTGCACTGCCCTGGAAAGTAGCAGGGGAAAAGACTGTCCACCCAGGGAGGAGGGCTGGGCTGCTGTCTGTCGATGTAGAGCTCCAGGTAGGAGATGCAACAGGTGTGGGTCAGTTGCTATGAGGAGGGAGAAAGGCATTCTGGGAAACTCTGCTCCATCCATCACTTGGTCCTGAAGCAGCTTTGCTGTTGGGACCATTCCAACAGAGTCAGCCCTACTTTCTCCCCTTGCTAAAGGTACAGTGGCCACAGAATGAATTCACGAGGACATCCTACTCTTCACTGGGGCTCCTGAGAACAAGGCATATTGACAACTTTACACCTGGAAGTCCCAAGCCCTCCTGTCCCATAAACACCTGTTGCCCAACTTGTCCTTGAGAGCAGATGATCCTTTGTCACCCAATCTTGCCCCATTAAACCTCACTCTTCACTTTCTTCGTGGTTGAGCAAATTAAAGTTTAAGGACAAAAACAAAACAAAACAAAACTTCTATTCCTGCAAACACGCTCACTCTCTTTCTCTCTCTCTCTCTCGGTTTTGTTTGGCTTCTCTTTGCCATTCCACGTCCCCTTTCTTCCTTTTTCCCCACAAAGCTAATGACACAATGCCAATGTCATGTGGGTTGTAGCTGGTTTTGAGAGGAGAGTTGACCCGTCAGTGCAGGAGGATTTCATATGAAATTGACTCACCCTCTCCCCCAATGTGGAGAATCTATGATTAACGTTGACTAATGTGGAGAATTTTTCCTCTTCCTAAAGCATTATGTGTAGTACTTGCCTGGCATGTGGTACTGCATTTATTTTAGTTGCTATCCATCTATTTTCTAGCTATCCATCTTTTATCTATCTATCTATCTATCTATCATCCATCCATCCATCCATCTATCCATCCATCTATCCATCCATCCATCCAACCATCCATTATCTATCATCCATCCAACTATCCATCTATCCAACCATCCAACTATCCATCCAAACATCCATACATCCATCCATCTATCCATCCATCCATCCATCCATCCATTATCTATCCATCCATCCTTCTATCTATCATCCATCTATCCATCTATCAATCATCTTACCTATTTCTCCATCGATCTATGCACCTACCCACATGGATTAACCTGGCTACACTCACCCACTCAGTTTGCAAGATCTTTATTGCTTTCTTTTCACAAAAACACACACACCATCCCAAACCACCCACATATTCTGACCCTAGGTTATTACTCAACTTTGTTTTCCTTATAAACCCTCTGTTGCATTGAGACAAGTAGGGCCAATATCCCCAACCCTTGCCACATCTGTTTTCAGTGGTAAGGTTCCGATTTTAATCTAGCATTCTTGAATGCAGAAATTATTACATTTATTTTCTTCTCCTTTTTGAAGAAGGAGAGATAATGTTGCTCCAGAGCGTTGGTGAGGTCATTGCATTGTGGAAAAGCAAAAGTAGACAAGCAGTAGTGATGTATGTACATGACCCTTTTACTAAGAATAATAACTATTATGGCTGACATTGGTTTTTTTGTAATTTGCACAAAATTTGTAATTTGTACAAAAAATGTATTTTTTTAAAGATTTTACTTATTTGAGAGAGAGAGAATGAGACAGAACAGGTATGCAAGGAAGTAGGACAGAAGGAGAAGCAGACCCCCTGCTGAGCAGGGAGCCTCAGGCAGGACTCAATCCCAGGACTCCAGGATTATGACCTGGGCTGAACACCGTCATTCAGCCAACTGAGCTACAGAGGTGCCCTGCATTAATGTAATTTTAAATGCTATGGAAGAGCCAATCAGAAGAATCTACCTACCAATCTTTCAGAATCTATCCAATCTGTGGAAGTTTGGACCCATCAGATCCATCGTATCAGAAGGTGCCCACCAGGTCCAATGTCAGCTACTGTTGCCTCCCCAGCTTCCCGAGAATCCATCCTGGCTGCAGGCACTCAGCTGTTGGAAGACTGAAGGCAGGCACATTCAGAAGGCAGGGGGAGCCATCCTGGGCCAATGAGGGGGATAGGAGCACACGGATAAAGAACTTACCCTCTCATCCTCCTAGTGTAGAGCCCTGATATTTAAATCCTCAGAAGGACCTGCAGGCCCAGCTCCCGTTGGCAGCACTGACAGCTAAGTCACTAACGTGTCCTCAAATTGGCTTTCCCTCATTCTCCGTTTCACCCCCCTCCACTTCCTGAACTTGTGTTCCTGGCCCTCTATCCCTAAGTCAATGACTTGCACAGAAGCCTTGGCCTCCAGCTCTCCTCTGAGCCGTCCTCGGATGGTTTCATGCCTACAGAATCAAATCTGGGATGATGAAGGGAATCGAGGGAATGCATCAACTTCTTTGAAAGGAATCAACTGTGCTTTCCTCACACTGACAAAATTAACATTGTTTTATTAGATGATTAGGAACATTGTGGCCATCTGGTTTTTGATGACTCCCAGATGAAAGTCATTGGAAAAAAAAAAAAAAGTGTGCCTCCATGTATCATGGTGATGCATTTGGATTCTGAGAAAAGAAGGAATGTACAAACTAGACAGAAAGGTATCCCCCTCCAGCTACCCTCACGTGGCATATCAACCTGACAAGAGGTTAATATTTAGATTATTCAAGGGATGTGGATTAAAACAAAGAGGAAACCCAACAGAAGATGGTGCAGTGGATGGAGACCTGTTCTTAGAAGGGAAATCTCTAATAGTATCAGTGGAAGAAGCAGGTAGAATATGGCTCCCCCTGGAAAAGTTGTCCATATCCTAATCCTTGGAACCTGGAATTTGTTATCTTTCATGGCAATGGGGAATGAAGGTAATGGAGGTAATTCAGGTTGCCGGGCAAGTGATACTAAAATGAGGAGATGGTCCCGGGTTACACAGGGGGGCCCAATGGAACCACAAGAGCTCACAAGCTTGGAATTGGAAGCCGAAGATAGGGAACCAGAGATGTGGGTGCTTAGATAGGCTTGACCCAACATCGCTGGCTTGCTTGCAAGGCTGAGTCAAGGAGAAGGCATTATGGGCCAAAGAGAAGACATCATGAGCTGAGACAGACAGGCAGGTCCGAGGGAATACTTTGTATAATCAGAAGGGAAGAAGAGAGGACCTAAGAGAGGAAGGAGGGGAAAAGACATTTCTTCTTACATGTTTCAGGTTGTCTTATTTACATAGCATTTTCCCATTTTGTCTCAGTGGACGTTCCTACGGCCACATGCTTCTGAAACACAAGACAGGCACGACCCATTTCAGCCTTTCATGTGGAGGACAGGAAACATGGCGCAATGCTGGTTGGCTGAGCCAACTGGGACCACTGTCCTCAAACCATTCAGTTCAAGGGATGTCCCATGTTCAGGGCCACATCTACAGCCCATCTGTCTGTGGCCTGGGGACATGTAGAGATGGTGTGCACACAGCTTGCAGAGCTCGTCCCATATGAAGGCGACATAATCTCTGCCTGCTGTTCTCTCTGTGGTATTTCTTAGGAGAAGAATTACTGCCCCGTGCCTTGTGTCCATTACAGAATGCTCCCTTCGCCTCTCCAGCATGTTTCTTTCATGGGGTTCCTCAGAGGGGGTCCAATGCTCCTTCCCACATAGTCTTCAATGGCTCCTTGGTGTTTTCACGGTGTGTGACAAGGAGTGGAGACCCTGGCGAGCCTTGGGAAGCATGTAAACTTTTGTTTGCATTGCATGTCTCGGGGGACGGGGTATCCCATCATTTTCGAGGTGGCTTCTGGGAACGGGATGGCGTGCATTCCTGAGGATGACATTGCACGGAAAGAACCACCCTCATTCCCTTTGGGAGCTAACAGGCAACTGCAACCTACCCACTAACTTTTCCTTCACGCTGTTCAATTTCCATGACGACCGTCCTGGACAGCAGAAATCCTTCCAGTCCCCTTCATGCCTGGACGCACAGCCAAAAAAAACGGAGCTGGTTTCGAATCAAAGAAAATTACGTTTTCGTTCCTGTAAAGCGCCATGTGGATGTCTTACTTCCGACCTATAAATTGATATTCTGTATCAGCTGACGGGGGACAGCCTGCAGTCTTCCGGATGAGAGCCCCCCCCCCACCCGGATACCACCAAAGCCGGGTGCTTCCTTTGGAAAGCATGTAGATAAGTGAAGGTTGGTTCAAGTTCTCTCAGCCAGAAGAGGTAGAAGCATGCATTTATTCTAAGGAAAATAATGCAGAGGAAGGAAGGGGAACGTTTTCTTTGTGGCATTCAAAAGGCTCCGTGTAGATGAGGTCATACACATATCCCACCTGGCCTTTCGGGGTGCACCTGTGGCCCATGGCATGTGCACAGACGGGGGTTTTAGGGTCATGGGGCTGATCGAATGTAGAATACACCCGCCTTTGAAAGAAGCTGCTATCACCGTGCAGAGTCAACCCGTTAAGGCTGGCCAGGCACCTGGCAAGGAGGTAATGCAACTAATTTAGCCACCGACGAGGTCATAAAATCCCATGGGGGCATATAACCAAGTAGGAAGCTGTCTCCACGGCATTCCATTTCCTTTGCAAGCCCAAGGATTTCTGCTCCTTCAGTCATTCTGGAGTTAAGCTCAACAGCTCTGATTTCCGAAACCGGATGGAGCTTTTAGCAACCAAAGCTAGGAAAGGACGCAGGTCCCCTGACGTCTGGATTCCCGCCACCAAGGTCATGCTCCCAACATTGCAAGAGTGTCCTTAGTTGCAATTAATTCTGCCACTTGCATTACATATGCAGGATACTGTTTCCATATGTGGGAGGTATGTACATTGTATCTGTATTTCTTAAACACACACACACACACATACACACACACACACAAGATATAATTTTCCAGGTGTTTAATACGTGGTTGGGCCCCAGGGTTGAGGCTATGTATCAACATGTTCCCTTGCTTTTTTAACTTACTTAACAGTCCTGAAATGTTTAGTCTCCGCTGGAAACGGTTACATAACATCCCTGAAGGATCCAGGTCAGGCAGCCCAGTCAACCAAACCCGTGCCTCTTCCCTGTTCCCGCAGGACACGTGGGGAGACGGTGGGCAGGTCGTTCACAGCACGGGTCTCTCTCGTATTTCAAGATCCTAATTCATGCACGCTCTGCCCTTTCCCCTAGGACTCGACGTAGCGGGGGCTCCGATGATGCTGTTAACTTTGTGTCTTTTTGAAAAATACCTTTATTGTATTGATTTATTTTGTAGACCTAGAGAGAGTCAGAGAGGGTTTGAAGGGAAAGTCATGAAAGTGGAGGGTGCAACGATCCAATGTGTGGCCTCCTGTAGACGGTCGGATGAGCAGGAGGCCATGCGTATCTGGCCAAGGAAAGCCACGTGCTGAGTGATTGCACTGGCGTCTCAGACACATTCATGCATAGGGTCTGAACGCAGGTGTGAGGGATGGGCAGCGACCACATCACGGGTCTTCTCTGACGAGGTTGCAAGCATTTTGGAGTTCCGTAGTCACGATGGTCGCACGGCACCGTGAACACATGAAACGTGGCTTAAAATATCTTAAAATTTCTTGGTGGTCATGTTCAGGAAGAACTGAGACGCATGGAGACCTCGTTGTACATCATAACAGTAAAACAACATAAGACAGAAAAGAAAGCAAACATATGCTTTCTTTTGCACATTCCCTTAACGGGGTCGTCCTAGCTTTGTTGCTCTAGAAAGTGCTTGGTCTTCCATGATCATTTCTCCTAAATGACACCATTTTATAAAAGTTAGGTTTAGGGGCCCCTGGGTCGCTCCGTCGGTTAAGTGTCTGCCTTCAGCTCATGAGCCCAGGGTCCTGGGATCAAGGCCCTCCCTTGTCAGGCTCCCTGCTCAGCGGTGAGTCTGCTTCTCCCCCTCCCCCTGCTCATGCTGTCTTTCACACTCATTTTCTCTCTTTCAAATTAATTAATTAATTATTTATTTAAAAGTTGGGTTTATATCTGAACCTGATTGTTCTATCATGGAGAACTTACCCCACTGGACGTTAAAAAACAACAGCAAGCCAACTCAGCTCAAATTCGGAAAAGCAAGAAGGTGTGTATGGGTTTAAGGGGACACTGAGAAGGTCCCGTTAATGTTTCTGGGAATCATGAAATTGTGCTGTCCCCGGGGATGCTAACCTTTGACTTGAAGCTGCTGGTCACGTCTGCCTCTCTTAGGGTCCACCTGCCTCTGCACAGCCCCAGACTGTACAAAAATAAAGCAGGGGGCAAGCCTGGAAAGTATAGGGGTAATGGTCAGGGCAAGACTTGCCAAAAGGGAACCACTGAGCCAAGACCAGGTCAAGGTGCTGGAAGAGATCATGGAGGGATTTGCAGGCAAATAAATCTGGTAACTGACACAGTCCGTGCAAAGGTCCTGGAGCCTTTATATATTCTCTATATACCAAGGTACAAAAAGGTGTCAGAGAACGGAGAAAACTTTGGTGAAACTGTTGGTTTCTGAAGATGCGCAACTGTGTTCTCTTTCAGACCAGGAGAAAGTGGCCTCCAGCAGAGGTCTGCTTTGGGGGAATCGGCAGGTTTTCCTGGAAGTTTCGGGAAGGTGGACAGGTGCTTACCAGCACACCCAGGTTGTTCTGGCAAAGAATGGCGAGGACGACCACGTAAGGCTGAGTTATTTGGCTCCCTGTAGGAAGGGACATCTGGAGACAGCAAGGGGACACCAACAGTAACAGGAAATCAGCAGTAATAGCATGGCTGGGGGAGGGGAAGTAGCCTGTCTTCTCTACAGGGGTAGCTGAGCACAGGAATGCATCATGTCCAGCACCTGTCCAGCACCTCTCCCCGGCCTGGATCTCAGCAGCCCTGCCCTACCTGGATCTCAGTGGTCCTGCCTCACCTGGATCTCAGCATCGCTTCCCTGCCTGGATCCCTGACTCTGGTCTCCAGAGATGGGGTCAGGGGGATGAATTCTTTTGCCAGGTTCTTCAGACTCCTGGTTTATGGCACTAATTTGTCAAGGCAGCCCCAGGAAACTCATGCAGGTCGTATCCGAGTTTGAATCCTAATTAGAAACCGTTTCTGCTTCAGCGACATCTTTTCTTCGCCTTTTCCTCCTTGGTTCAGAATCCAGTGCCTTCTGTTGGAGTGACATTTTCTCCTCTAAAACATTTATAGCCACTTGAGTCATGCGTTCCTTCCACTTTTTTCACAAGTGAATTCTATTTAGGTCTTTAAAGACCACGGAAGCATGTCGGTAACTTTGAAATTCAGTTTGGGGTTTTGTTTTGGTTTGTCTTGTGTTTGGACTTCTAAGCTGATGTGCCTACAAACACACCCCTGCATTGCCCGGCAGGGGAAATCAGCATTCTTCTCTTTCCTGGCATGAAGGGTAGGGACACTGGGCACGAGGGTTTTTTCCTACTGCTGTGTTTCCAGAATGACTTAAACTCTATAATGCATTTTCTGTCCACTAATGAGGCTACTTCTTCCACTTGACGTCACCGAAAATCAGGAGCCTTACCTGGTGTCCTGAATTCATACATCCGCAGGGGACAGGAATCCCCTGAACAATTTCCTCGGGGGACCCGCCAAGACGCCGGGTCCCACCAGCCTTCAGAGCTCCAAGGGAATTGTACAGGACGTTCTGTCCTTCTGCCTTCTAGATCAGCTTCCTCTGGAAATGCCCTTGAAAGAAATGACCTTGAAGGGACTTGGTTTGTATTCCTAGCGTCGGCACGAATGCAGGCCAAAAAAAAAAAAAAAAAAAAAAAAAAAAAAAAAAAAAAAAAAAGAAAGAAAAGTTTTCACAGTACCTTTAGAGAGTGTTGAATAGTCCTCATGCAGAGGACATCTCTCTCAGATGACCATTTCCAAGTGGAGACCTTTGGCAGTTTTTATGTTGAAAAGTGCGACGGATCTCGGTTCCTGGCAAAGGGCCATCCGGAGCTGAGGTCTTCAAGGGGAAGCTTCAGGGTGCGCTGACTTCTCCTTGCCTGGCCCCGTCGGCCGGCTGGCCACCAGCCTGGGCACTGTGCAGAGGGAGGAGGGAGAATTAATTCCATGATCTCATCCCCCTGCCGTGGTTTTCCACCAAGCACAATTTGGAGAACCGGAGTGAGGGAGCCTCTGCCTATGACTTTCCTTCTCCCAAGATGCTTTTGCTCAGACAAGGGGCAGTGATGGATGGACGCCCTTCCTCTAGCCCCAAAACCCCTTTGGGCGCATCCCCCACAAGGGGCCCCGCAGACTTCCCATCGACACACACGATAATCGGTTTCTGTACGTTGAGGCCCTACGCGTGGAGCAGAATTTTCTCCATCTTATTTTGCAAAGGTAACTCTGCCATGCTGGGGAGATTCGCAGAGTGTCTGCGACGGGCACCTTTCCTTCCCTGGGCATCCTGTGCCCCTTCAAATACGCTACTGAGAAAATCTCGAAGCCTTTTAGTATATGCAACCGAGCAGGCGATTTCTGACTCTAGTCCGTCTGAGCAAACAGCAAAAATAGCCCCTTGTGTTCGGCAACATCGCCAGTAGCCTGCATCGACCCAGGAGGCTTACCCTGGATTCCCAAGCTATGCAAGTAGACATTTCCTGGGTCAACATTTTTCTCTGTCTCTGGGTCATCCCACAGGACGGAGAGTCAGCCCTGCCAGCAGCAGGGAGGGGGTCCCTTCCCGGGACTCATAACTGACTTTAAAAGTCCCTGTTGAGCAAAGAGCCACGTCATGCCCTGCACACGTCATGCCCTGGCCACGGGCGGCGCCTCTTGGAGTATTAAACTCTCCCATTCGAAACCCACTCCCCTTAGGAGCCTCACGTCATTCAAGAACCACTGTATCCCCCAGGGATCCCGCCTTGGGGTAAGACTACGGGGGGGAGGGGGAGTTGGTGAAAACTGCAAGAATGCATCAAAAACAAGTGAGGACAGGTTCGCCCAAAGGCCGACACTAACACGGGGCAGCTCCTGGGTTCTCTCTGGGCCCTATCCCGATTGTCAATACCCTACCCTTGACAGATGGATGTCATTTCCCTCCTTTTATGTTCAGAAAAGCTGATTTTAGGGAGGGTTCATGGCATGGTCTGGAAAGAGCATGGGGGTGGCTCGAGCCCAGAAGTCCGACTCCGTTCCCAATTGCTCTGCCGTTCCAGGGAACGTCCATACCCTTCTCCCAAGAGGAACAGTGCTAAGGTTCTCATGATACGAGCCTCGCGGACGGCAGGTCCCCCGATGCACAAGACAGTAGGGATTTCCGAGCCAGGAGCGTTTCGGATGCCCCTGTTCCTAAAGAGAAAAGTGTGGTGGAGGGCAGGAACGGGGGGGGGGGGGGGGGGGGCGGGGGACTGGTCCGGGAAAGCCATCATCAGGATTTCCATCTGAATGCCCAGCTGCCCGAGCATTGGATTTCAAGAGCGCACACATCTCAGTGATGTGTTTTCCAGGTACCGCGTCCCAAACGTTGCCAGCTACCAGCCTACCATGGGGCCTCTCGGCACCCAGGAGTCCCTGCCCCCGTAAAGGGCATCACGGGGCCTCTAAAAAGCACGTTTTTGTGCCAACAGATGTCTCTTGTAGACAGATCAAAGACCACATTAGGCAAGAGTTTATGACCAAGTGTGCTGTAGCTTACACATTTGTAACAAAATATCCTAGGCTGGGGGGTGGGGCTCTTAGAGAACAAAGTATCTCTTTCCCGTGGTTCTGGAAGCTGGAAGTCCAAGGTCAAGAACCTGGCAGATCTGGCTCCTAGAGAAGACCCTCTTCCTGGCTTACAGATGCCTGTCTTCTCTCCGTGACCTCACATGGTGGAGAGAGACAGGGACCTCAGATCTCTTCCTCCACTTATGAGGGCACGAATCCCATCATGGTGGCTCCATTCTTATGAGCTCATCTCAATCCAATCACGTTCGAAAGGCCCCACTTGGTCATACCATCCTGTGGAGGGGTATGGCTTGCACAACGACTTTGGAGGCGACGGTCCAGGCCGTAGCACACCTTTTGTCAAAATTCTGGTTTAAGGCAAGAATTGGTAGTTCATGGAGGAACACAGAAAGGTAATAACTGATACATTGTAGAGGGGTCACACATCTACTGAGTTCCACGCATGTGGTTAGTGGGAAGACTTTATGGGCTCTGGCCAATATTGAGGTCAATACCACTCCTCTGCTCCAAGCACATTAGAGGTAGCTACAAGCTCTCCTAGCCTGTTGACCTACCCTTCATCCGTTCCCCTCCCCGACCTGCTCTATGGTGCAAGAGCGCGCAAACAGGTGAGTTTATCTCAACCGACATGCATCTCTAAACCTTCTGCATTTGAGGAAACTTGTTGGCATCCGTGGAGACTCAACAGGTAGAACATGGGTCCTGCCCATGGGGTGAGCCACCAACGACCCGGGCAGTGAGGCCAACACCAAAGTCAAAACAAAAGGATTAAATGCACCGAGGTATTGTTTCTTTTAAATTATGGAATCACTGAAAATCCATAATGATATATTCCTGCCTTTGTTCGACAAGTCGTGGACTGAGTTAACGTACACGTTTCTTAGCAGAATTGAACGTCATCTGGTCATGCACTCTGTTCAAGCTCCAAGTGAGTTCCACTGAGCCCCTCAGGTATGCTTATCTCCATGCCAGTTTCCAGGTTTCACTGTGTTACCATTTAATTAGGAGACGTCTGATTGCTTCCTTTTGCCTGAACACGCGTCATCAGGTAGGTAAATGGCTAGAAGCACAGGGCAGGGATGTTGGGAAATGCTATGACACGAAGCTGGGCAGCAAAGAATGGACTTGAGCAAGTACTTCAAGAAGAGAACAGGCACGAACACGGGGAGGAGAAGGCCATGGGATCTCCACCGATCCTTCAAAATCAGGCCTGCCAGCAGATGCAACATCACTGGGACCAACTTCAGATCCAACTTCAGAACTTGTTTTGATGAGGAGGACAACTGTCCCCGTTTGGGTGACCCACTGGAGATTTAATAAAGGAGGAATTGGTGGAGCAGAAGTACCAGAAGTACCAGAGGTATGGCAGAAGTACCAGAAGACTAGGCCTGGGTACCCTAATAAGGCAGCGAGACAGCTGGGTGTGGGGGCCCTCCCATTCGTCTGCGTCAGGATCCCCTTGACTTGGCGAGGTCCCAAGTTCACTGTGAGGTCCCACAGAGGACACCCATGGGGAGGATGATGTGAGTTTCCCCTTCAGTGGAGTAGAGGGACCACAATACCATGAGAAAATACTGGGGACAAGGCTTTTACAAATCCAGTCAGTGGGCCTGGGGCACACCCAGAAGGAGAATCCCTAAAACGACTCCCTGAAAAACATATGGACGCACATGGCTGAAAACGAACACCACAGAGCAAGGCGATCAACCCATTCAGGAAACAGTGCCTCCTGCGGACCTACCTACCGCGTGGGCGCCACCCTGGGCAAGGGGCGGAGAGGAATTCTGGACACTGGGCTTGTTAGGAGAAACTGAGGCAGCCCAGATTCCGTGCATCCGAAGCAACTCAGCCCCAGGCTCGTTTGGGGCCACCTCCTAATAGCCCTGAGCAGAGCGCAGGGCGCGCGTCAGGTTCTGCCACAACCTCTGGAATGTTCCGTTCCTGGCTATTGGCACTTGGGCAGCCTTTTTTGGGTCCTCTTCTCAGTGGCTCCGTCCTGTTGCCCCAGGGCCGGTCGGGGGTCCTCCGCTGAAGGCTGTTCTTACCTGAGCCCTTCCTTCCAGTCTGGTTCCTTCTGAAAGGCAGATGGCCTTTCTTCCCTCCCCTTCTGGGCTACAGGCGCACCACGCTCTGCCGCTTTTGTTCCTTGCGCTCTCCCCAGGTCGTTCCCACGTCCCCCAGCGAGCACCCCCAGGCTCCCCACAGTTCCGCGCCCTGTCGCTGCCCCCGCAGGCTCCTCTGGCGAGAGGAGCGCGGTTCCACCTTTTTGGCAGGAGGGCCCTGGCGGCTGCAGAGGGGCCGGCGTCCAGGAGCAACAGGAGAGGCGGGAGGGCGTGGCGGCGGGTCTCACGTTGCAGCCCGGCCTGCAGCGGGGGGCTGGGGGCTGCCGGCTCCCGCCTGCACACGGGTGCCGGGAAGCTGCCAGACAAAACGCCGTCGCGCCCGGAGGAGTGCAAACCCTGCTCCTTCTCGCTTCCCCGGGAGAAAGAAAGCCTCTTCCCAGCCCTGCTAGGAAGCGTGCTCCGGGCGCGGACCGTGTGCTGCAGCTCGCCGCGCGCTCCCCGCCTCTCCCCCTGCCCCTGGTCCCCGGGCTGCCTCCGGGACCAGGAACACTCTCCCCCCAAAGCCGTGCGCGCTGGGCCAAGGCCGCTCTTCCAGCCGGAGGAGGCGAGGCGTGCCCTCCCGGGCCGAGGCGCAATGAAGAGGCGCGAGGAGGGCTGAGCGCAGAGCGCGCGCGGCCAGGGTCCCTTGGCTCGGGCCCGCGCCCGGTCTCCCCGGGGTGGGGCAGGGCAGGGTGGGGGTGGGCCGAGGCGTGGACTCGGGGAAGCCTCTCGGCGACGCGAATAAAAGGGAGCCGGCTCGCCGCGCCGAGCTGGGAAGCCTCGCTGCCTCGCCCCCGGCCCGGGAAGGGCATGGCCCCGGCGGACCCCCGGAGGTGACTCGCGCGCCCCGGCCCCTCGGATGCTCAGGGCGTCCCGCTCCCGTGTGTTGCGGCTTCCAGAGGACAGGTGAGGACCAAGGGCAGCCTGGGCGCCCGGGGGGGATGGAGTTGGGGGTCGGCCTAGGCAGGGGCTGGGCAGCGGCGAGAAGGCGAAGAGACGCCTGGCACTGGCCCTGGCCCTGAAGCTGAGTGGCCAGTGCGGAGGCAGGAGAGAAGCCAAATCTTGCGGGTGGATTCCTTTCTCCCATACCCTTTCCCTCCCTGACCTGGCGACCTCGCTCCGACCCGGTTTCCAGGGAGGGGCCCGGGAGACCCCCAAGGGAAAGCGAGCCAGCCCTGCGTTGGAGGGGACAGCACAGCTGCGGGGCCTCCTCTGAGTTCCTCGGCGCCCGGCGCTGAAGTTCACCCCCTTCCTCCTCTTCCCCTTGCAAAGGAGGGGAGACCGTAAGCCCGCTAGGGGTTGAGCCGCACGGAAGCTGGAGAAGTCACCAACCGGGAGAGGTGGCTCCTGGTGTGCGGGTCCCAGCAGGGCCACCCGACCTGCGTTCGGGGAATGCCCATCTTTCCCTTGGAGCGGCGCTGGAACCCGGCCAGGGCGCATGGCCGTGGCGCCGGCTAACTCACTCCCGGCCCAAGCTCCCCGGGTTCCCCGCGGGCCCCCGCCGCCCCGCCGGCTCAGGGAGCCTCCTCCTGCGGCACCAGGCCTGGGCTTCCGTGGGGCGCGCGCTCTCGGTCTCCGGGGAGGACCTGGCAAGAGCGCAGGCCACCGGTGGGCGCAGCGCGTATTGTGGGCGCGGGCGGGGGAGCCCAGCGCCGAGGCGGCTACAGTCGGCTGGGCTGCAGGAACCCTCTCGCCCCCGAGCGCAGAGGTGGAGCCTGGATTTCCCTCTCGCGGGGCTGCCTGCACGGTCCGCTCAGAGAGAGGACGCACGCGGGCTTCAGCGCGTAGGTATTTCGTGGATGGAAAAGCTCCGGGCTTTGGCGACCCATAAGCCTGTGTGCGGGGATGACTTTGATACCAGCCCTTAGCACTGGCCCAGGGCAGCCGCGTTTCTGTGGCCCGCACTTTGCTTTCCACCGGCATTGCTATTTTTAAGGAAACTTCATTGAACAGATGACAAGCGTCTAAGGTGTCAAAGGGATGGCCAGTGCTTGAGAAAAAGAAAAAGCCGCGGGTATTCTAAACGAGACCGCTGAGGCCGCCTGTTCCTGGACATATCCGAGCGTTCCCATTTTTCTGTGTATGACTTCACGGATTGCTTTCCTTTGCCTGAACATAACGTCACCAGGTAGTGCCTCTCTTCGCCCTTTAATATCAGATTTTACAATGTGTGTCCCCGATGAACGACGGCGCTGTATCACTGCAAACCTGTAGTTCTTCCAAGAAAAATTAATAATAATAATAATAATAATAATAAGGATTAGGATAGTATAGAAACCCGCTTATAATGGAATGCATTCCCGGTTAGGGAATGCAAACTCTTGAAACACTTTCAGAAGATATAGTGAAAACTTTAACTCATATCTTTTAAAAAAAGGGAATACTGTTAATAATGACCCTCTTGAGAAGTTTTTTTTTTTTTTTTCAAATATATACACAATGTAACGGCTCGGAATTGACATTGGAGGTGGATACATAGTTATTTTAATTACCTTATTGTTATGGAAACCTAAATGTATCTCTCCTTCCCACATATATACACATGTATCCACTCATAGGTATATACGGGCCGATGTATATTTATTTTTGTGTGTGTGTGTGTGTGTCTATTCCATACCGTCGCTCATCGCAGACGGAGATCTCCAAATCCTAGTGTGAAAGTCTGCAGTTCGCAGTGGCATCCTATGTGATGATTAAAGTTAACGGGGAGAGGTGAGGAAAGGAATTTTCGTGGGTGGCTCGGATCGCTGGTGTCCCTAAAGGATACCACGGGGTGTCTTGGGAAGGTCCAAATCACAACGCACAGTTGCAACCACGTTTGCGGAGCCCAGGAGCTACCTGGCCATAATCGGGTTTCCTGGTGTGGTTCCCCGACAGGTGTCCAGGCACCACGCCCCGGGACAAGATGCCCGCGCAGGCGCATTGGCCAGCCCTCTCCGTGGTGCTGATCCTGCTCTGGGGGCGTCCTCGACCTACGCTGGCCTGTCCTCACTCGTGCACCTGCTACGTTCCGAGCGAGGTCCACTGCACGTTCCGCTCCCTGGCTTCTGTGCCCGCTGGGATTTCTAAACATGTGGAAAGAATCAATCTGGGGTTGGTACCACATTCTTAACAGTTTCGGCCTCTTTGCTTGCGTGGTGGGTTTTTTGTTTTGTTTTTGTTTTTCATACATGGATCTGCATGGATTTAAATACAAACGTATTTATTCCTTTCTGGGTCTCTCTATTGAGCATGTGTACCTCGAGATGGGCACAATTGGGAAGTGATGGGCCTTTGCTCTACTCCATGTAGTCCTTTGGCGGGTGGCGGGGGGCGATTCTCTCAATATATCCATCAGCTGCAACCACTCTCATAAGGCCTCATAACCAAGCATCCACAACTATAGGGTGTCCAAAGATTTTTCCTCGATAAGTAATTTTCCACATAGTAGCTATGAACAAATGCATCAGACACACATGGAAATATATAAGTAGGCTTACTGCAATAGACTTCAGAAGCTATTAAAATAATTTAAAAATAAATCGCACAGTTCTGATATTCTGTAAGTTATCTGGATGATGCAATCGGGACCTTGGGGGAAAGAGAGAGTTCCGGCAGATTTTGCCTCTTTAAAATACGAATATATTTTATTTTTTTTTATTTGATTTTATTTATTTATTTGACAGAGGTCACAAGTAGGCAGAGAGGCAGACAGAGAGAGAGGAGGAAGCAGGTTCCCTGCTGAGCAGAGAGCCCGATGCGAGGCTCGATCCCAGGACCCTGACATCATGACCTGAGCCGAAGGCAGAGGCTTAACCTGCTGAGCCACCCAGGTGCCCCTAAAATACGAATATATTTTAAAAGACATTTTTATGCAACATTTCAGGCAGAACTTGCATATTTTAAAATTCCATGTCATATGCAGAAATGATTTCTACACATCAGTATTAGCTGCGATGAATTAAAGGTACACACATGTAACTTTATCAACAACCATTAGGGCTTCCTCCACAAAATGCAGAAGCCATTTTCTACCCCCTGCAAAACAACAAAAATAATTTACAATTTGATGACTGGCTCCTGATGGGGAAATTGGGTGAAATGAAATGGCAAAACCTGAATCAATGAACAGATAATTGTATATATGCTTGGACATCTTGTAGCACAGAGTTTCAAAAAAACAAACAAACAAACAAACAAAACAAAAAAACTTCTTGAATTTTTAAAGGCCAGTAGCAGTAGAAGAAGAGAATGGGAATTAAGACAGTGAGATAAGAATTTCCCTAATTGAAAGGAGTAGATCATCACATAGTTTCCTCAATAAAATCTTCAGAGACCTTACGATTGGTTTATCTAAAAATCCAACCCACAGTAAGGATAGGGCAGTTGGGGAAGCAGTTCATCTTTGCCAGTAGAGGGGATATCGATCCTAAACCAGGTTCCCTTTACAGCCTTACACTTCTATGGGGGCACACGACTTGTGAAATGACAGAGAGAGGAAAGAAAAGGACCCAAGACCGATTTGAATCAGGGCAGGACGCAGCGTGCTACATTTGTAGAAAGGGAAATGAAATTCATGTGGCATTCCTCTTCTTTCTTGCACCGGCTGGTGTGCAACGTGGTTCTGTTTTGGGATTGTTGGTCTCGTGAACCACTGTCAGCATATTGTCCCATAGGACTGTGATTCGTCACTGTGTCCCACAAGCCTGACTTCTTAGCAGAGCACAGGGTTGAAGGAACAGTCCAACAGGCTTTCGTAAGGTCCCTAAGAAAGTGTGAGAATAGGGTTGGAGGAGAGAGGTTTCCCACTGTGTGTCCCTCCCAGAACACATGAATCTACCACCTGTTGTGTTTTGAGGGTCTAGAAGGGGGCAAGGGCGAAGACATCAGCATTTTCCCTGGGCTGTCATGTTGGGAACCGTGGTGGGAAAGATGCCACACATCTCCATAAGTTAACCACAAGGTTAAGGATGCGATGGCTTGATCCTAGCAACACCACTGGACCATGGCTTGTCAAGCCGTATATACTACCCTTACAATTTCTGAGATGTTTTCCCTCTACTCCTCTTTACGTGGAAACCTTTTGTACAGGAGAAACTTCATTTCTCAGTGAGAACCTAGTGTCCATGGGTTGCATTTGAACCAACTCTAAATGGTAAAGTCTACAAATTATGGTCTCCCCAAAAGCTTTGCCATGGGACCAGAACGCAGATATCAAGATGCTTTCTCTTCCTACTGATGGCGATAGTCCTTTGAGATGTTGTTGTGTGATATTAAAGCAAAAAGAAAACCAGTTAAGGAATACCCACGCTGTGCCCACATATATTACTTCCATCTGGCTTCATTGATAACAGGAACTCATATGGCACTTTTTCATTTTAATCAATACCATCACCCTTGTATTCAGGACTTTCTCTGATAATTAATCTCCAAGTGCATGAGGCTGTCATTGGGCATTTCATTGCTGAGGGTTGGGGAAGATGGGTGACTTCTACTACAGCTAGAACTCGGGGTCTGCTTTTCCTTCCAGCCATCTGGAAGGAGGAAGAAACACTTAAGGAATGAGGGATTATTGGCAAAGCACTAATGCAATCTTTCATTCCCACACAGATGTCTGGGTCCTTGGTCAGCATGGAAAGAGAGATCTGCTATTTACCATGTGGAAAGCCACAGAGCTTTTTCAAAAATGACTTTCCAAGTATTTTTAAGTGAACAACAACCAAAAAAAAAAAAAAAAAAAAAAAAGCATCCACTTAGTGTCATACTTCTAGACCTCTAAAGCTCTAAAGATTTCTGTCCCCCTTGATGAAAAGACTCATTCTAATGACCTCTTTCTGAATCTCCCAAATGCCCACATGGCCCTTTTAATTTTTTTTTTTAAATTTTAAAATTTGTTTTGTGATACACACCAGTATCGGTGAGGCAGTTTCCCTATTCACAGCTCTGGGACCAATGACAGGTGCATCTGCTGGTCTCTGATGTCTGTTAAAAACAAGCATCAAGAGGATACAGTAAGCCAGGGTTGCTGGTATGCCCCCCATCGTAGATAGGGGACGACGTATGGAGGTGTGAGGGTGTCCAAACAGGGCTGTTCCTCTGTCCTCAAACACAGTCCTGTCCTGCACCTTGGCAACCACCATTATACCCAACTCTCCAATTGGAAGTCAGAGTTTTGGGGGAACAAAGATGCAAAAGGACGCGAGTGAGCACAGAGCACTCTAGGACTTGTTAAGAAGCACCGAAAAACATCAACATCTTTCTCACTTGTTTGTGGAGACTTTGACTCTCACCTCCTCTGCCCCAAGACCTGCCTCCTCCTTCTGGTCTTTCTTCTTTTCTTACCTTTGGGGTCTTCCCGGGTGATCCTACTTATTCCCTCTACATACAGTAGAACATTGTTGTTTTCACACATACCTTCCTTTGTGTTGCACCTTTTCTTAAAACCTTCCAGTCATTTTCCACTGAAGTTGGAGCAAATGAAGAGCTCCCCTTCCCAATGCCTCCCAGCTCCTAGACTGCCCGGTGCCTCCCAAACCAACCTCTCTCACCTGATACTGTTTTCCCCCTTACTTATGGTTTCTCAGGCATCAAGAAATGGAAAGGGATTTCAATTCTGTCATTCATGCCCTGTTAGGTTCACCATCCCAGACAGATTTCACTGTGGAATCCTAAATAGTAAGTGACAGGGACATTACCTCCATTCATTGACTCTCCCATCTTGACCTAGACTCTGGTTTTTCAGCTTCAGTCTACTTGGTATTTGGAGCACTTTTTCCATTTTGCAGAGGGTAGTTTTGATGTGGGACTGTCCTGTTTTGCGTGATATTGAGTAGCATTCTTGATCTCTTCCCATTAGATGCCAATAGCAGCTTCCCAGGTGTGATTGCCAAAGATGATTCCAAATACGGCCAAATGTTCCCTGGGGGGCAAAACCACCTAGTTCAGACCACTAACATGGATGGATAGATAGATAAGTTGATGGCCAGGTAGATAGATAAATGATAGATGCACAGATAGATGGATGGATGGATGGATAGATAGATGATGGATGGATGAATGGATGGATGGGTGAATGGACAGTTGGATAGAGACCACTAACATAGATGGACAGATAGATACATAGATGGCCAAGTAGAGAGATAAATGATAGATGCACAGATGGATGGATAGATAAATGAGGGATGAATGGATGGGTGGATAGGTACACAGATAATGGATGGATTGATGGATAGATGGATGGTTGGATGGAAGGATGGATGATTGGATGGATGGTTGGATGGATGGATGGATGGATGGTTGGATGGATGGATGGATGGTTGGATGGATGATGGATGGATGGATCGTTGGATGGATGGATGGATGGATGGTTGGATGGATGATGGATGGATGGATGGTTGGATGGATGGATGGATGGTTGGATGGATGATGGATGGATGGGTGGTTGGATGGTTGGATGGATGGATGGATGTGTGGATGGGGGGGTGGATGGATGGATGGATGGTTGGATGGATGATGGATGGATGGATGGTTGGATGGATGGATGGATGGTTGGATGGATGATGGATGGATGGATGGTTGGATGGATGGATGGATAGATGGATGGATGGATGGATGGTTGGATGGATGATGGATGGATGGATGGTTGGATGGATGGATGGTTGGATGGATGGATGGATGGGTACACAGATGATGGATGGATGGATGGAGAGATAAGCTGATAGATGGATATATAGATAGATAAATCATACATGGATGGATGGATGGGTCAATCAATGGATGGATGGTTAGATAGATGATAGAGAGATGAACGGATTGATACATTGGTGGATGGAGGGATGGGGGTCTCAGTGGATGGATGGATAAATGGATAGTTAGATAGAGGATGGATAGATGGATAGTTAGATAGATGATACATGGATGGATAGGTCTGTTTCCTTCCATCCAGGGGACAGGGAGAGGTCACACAGAATGTCAGGATAGAGATGTGTTCTATTTCAGCAGAAGGAGTGGTACAAAGTAACTACCCTCCACTCCCCTCACAACCCCTTCTGCAGGTGTTGACGTTGGGAAGTCCCTTGTGTTACCAATAATGTAGCAATGAAGAGTTTTCAGATTGGTCAAGGAAACATTTTAACCCATGTGGATGCAAATACAAAACCCAAAACACACCAGAAAGTTGACAAATAATGTAGAGAATCCCTCAGAAATGGCCACTTGTGCTTGTGAAATACAGTGTTGGTGTGTTGGGTGGTCAGCTCTTTCATTTGGTCTTTTATAGCCTGGAATGGCTCCTTCTGTTGTTTTATGATACAAAGCTACTTCCCAAGCTACCTCTTTGCATTCATGCTAATTCTCTATATTCAACAAATGTGTCATTTCATTATTGCTGACACTTTCTAGTGCAAGTTTCCAAGGAAGAGCAATTTGGACCAACTTCCTTTAGAATCTGAATGCTACTTGTTTCCCTAAAATCGCCTCTAGCTCCATGAACATGTTCTTAGTCAAAATGCCCAGAAAATATTCCTTAATGGAATGAAGGTGAATAAAAGTGTCACTTCCCTTTTGATCCTGGCAACAGACATGGACACAGAGCAACAAACATACTTTGGGAAGGGCACTGGTAGATCTCATTTTAGCATTTTGCTAACTTGCTCCTGGGCAGGCTATAGAATCTTTCCCATATGGGATTTAAGCATTCACTGTTTCTTAATCCAATTACTATTATCATTTTTTTTCTTTTAGATTTAATAGTATACAAGCTTTGTCAGAAACCTCATTTGCGGGACTGACCAAGTTGGAGCTCCTCATGATTCACGGCAATGACATCCCGAGCATCCCCGATGGGGCTTTAAGAGACCTCAGTTCCCTCCAGGTAAACCCACATCTTTACGAGCACCAGTAATAGCAGACCATTAATGAAGAGTGGGTATGACCTAATGCTCCCTAACGATTAATAAAATTGCCATTTTTGGAAGAGCGTTAAAAACCAGCCTCATGTCATTATTCCCTGCCCTTAGTTCTGGTTTCTTTCTCTGCTTGTGGCTTTGTAAATTATAAACAGGATTTTCCACTCCACCCCTGTCTCTATAGGTTTTCAAGTTCAGCTACAATAAGCTGCGTGTGATCACAGGGCAGACCCTGCAGGGACTCTGGAGTTTAATGAGGCTGCACATCGACCACAACAAGATCGAATTTATCCACCCACAAGCTTTCAATGGCTTAACATCCCTGAGGCTGCTCCACTTAGAGGGAAACATGCTGCACCAGCTGCATCCCGGCACGTTCTCCACGTTGACGTTTCTGGATTATTTCAGACTCTCAACCGTAAGACACCTCTACCTCGCAGACAACATGATCAGGACTCTGCCCACAGGGATGCTGCAGAACATGCCACTCCTGGAGAATCTTTACTTGCATGGGAACCCGTGGTCATGCGACTGTGAGATGAAGTGGTTTCTGGAGTGGGACGCCAAATGGAAAGGTAAGAGAGGAGGGCAGAGCGAACGTGGCTCCCCACGGCACATTCCTGACCCTTCTGGAAATGTTCTGCTCTCTGGTGTTCTGACGTTGCTTTATCTTGTGAAGGGCACATCACCAAATCAGTATGGGGTGGGGGGGACATTTATGCAAAATGTACAACCTTGATGTTAAGACACTCCTGTTCTATAATAGATGTATCATCCCTCCACGAAATCTAAAGTCAAGATCATTTAATCAGTTATATACAGTTGACTATGATTGTCTTTGGTTGGATATCTGGAGTGCCATAAGCAGCTTTGGGTTCCAGCTAAATGGGGGTCTTTCTGTGCATCCCTGTCCTATGAGGAGGTGTTCAAGGAAGTTTGGAAGAGGGAAAGCCAGCAGTGGCTATGACGTTATTCTCTTAAGAATGGGGAGAGAGATGTTCTGCCTTGATCCAGACAAAAAAAAAAAAAACCTGGAGTGATGTGTAGATATTGCAAAATAATAGATTTTGATTCAAAATAAGGAAGATTTTATCTTTTTTTTTTTTTTTTTATCTTTCCTTTATCCCCTTCCTCAAGCCACAACTTGAAACCCATCCTTGACTCCATTGGGTTTACCATATCCCAGGTCTGTTGGCTCATGTCCATCCTCATGGTCCCCAACGTGGGTCCAGCTTCTTCCTTCTCTCTAGGAGGAGAGTCGGGGCTTCTGGGCAGGTCTTTGCAGCCTTGGTGACCCCTCCTTCCAACAACTCCACACAGAGCAGTGGTCAGAACACATTGTCACAGGGACCATGTGGTCTTGCCCTACTGCTACCTGAAAGTCCACTGGTTTCCCATTGATCCTGGGATGGAACGTACAATCCTACAATCCTGTAGGAGTTCCTACACAATTGTGCCCCCTCTTCTGCAACACGAGAGTCCTCCATTTAGTCACTCACTGGAGTCACACTGCAATCCTTACACCTAAGTTTGCTTCCTTACACGTTCCAAACTTATTTTGCACTCAGTGTCATTGGACCCACGAAGACCACACATCTGCTAGATGTTCCAGGGTCTGGCTTAGTTTCAGCACTCAGAGCTTTGTTAAAACATCACCTGTCTTGGGGCGCCTGGGTGGCCCAGTAGGTTAAGCATCTGACTTCAGCTCAGGTTACTATCGTGAGGTCCTGGGATGGAGTCCTATGTGGGGCTCTGTGTTCAGTGGGGAGTCTGCTTCTCCCTCTGTCCCTTTCCCAGCTCATGCTCTCTCTCTCTCAATTCCAGATAAATAAAATCTTAATTTTTTTTTAAATCACCACCTTTAAGAGGTCTTGCTGTCCTCAATTTCTACTTATTGTCTTGTCTTGTGCCCATCTAGGACCTTCCTACACACTCACCTTATGTCCTACTGTCATGTGCCTTCAAGTCATAGATGATGGCCCTTTGACTGGTTTATTCCCAGTGGGAATGAAAACAAGAGGACAGATATCAAGAGGACTGTAGTTTTCTCCTTTTCCTAATGCAAGAAAGTGTGGTTCCTATTTATTGGTATAGAAGGAGCATCTAGGTCTGGAGCAGGGAGAGAACATAATCTGGTCTTGCAAATGTTAGTCAGAGGAGACTTTGGGACTCTGCAATAGGCACATCAAGTAGAAAATTGGGCGTGGAGAAGCACATACGGCAGCCATCAATGGATCATGGCTGTTGACAGAAACCTACACGTGGGTTAGGCCATGGATGATGGGGTACAACAAGATCAAGCAGGGTCTAGACCAAGTCATGGAACACTGACTCACTAATGGGTCGGGGGACTGAGAAAGACAAAACAGTGAAAGAAACAGAGCAATGACCAGATTAGGAGAACATTCCGGAAGACTTCATGTTCAGGAAGCCAAGAGTAGAATGTGAATCCAAACTATAGATACTGCCTGAAATGCAAAGTTATAGCAACAGAAAAAGAATTATAAAAGGTACATACAACATGATTCATGGCAAAAGTGGGTCCTTTAACCCGGAACTATTTTCATTGGTTGAATTTATGTAGATTCTCTTGGACCTTTTGAGAAGGTAAATTGTATAATGTCTGTGAATAGAATTGCTTTAAAAAAAAAAAAAACACTTTAGAAAGAAGTATTCATTATCCATTGCCACGTATTTCTAAAAATGGTAGTTCCTTGCCACACTGTGTGCTAAAGGGATTTAAGGTCATTGGTGAAGTCACAGATGTAAGATATTAAATCCTGATGGCCATGCACTGAGGATGTAAAGACACACACAGAGACTTTGTCCTCTGGTTGTGTACAAGACATGCCGCTTTGGGGTTCATTAACTTATAGGATGTTTTTTGGTTATCTGTTTTAGGGACTCTGAAGTGTAAGAAGGACAAAGCCTACGAGGGTGGTCAGTTATGCGCCATGTGCTCCAGTCCCCCCACACTGCACCAACAAGAAATTCACAAGCTGAAGGATATTACTTGTCTGAAGCCTTCCATAGAGTCCCCTCTGCGACAGAACACGAGTAAGAACAGTGAGGAGGAGGAGGATCTCGAAGAGGATGGTGACAGCCAGCTTTCTCTGGAGGGGTTCCAATTCCCCCCATGGAACATCTCTTTGAACATGACCGATGAGCACGGGAACACAGTGAACTTGGTCTGCGACATCAAGAAGCCAATGGATCTGTACAAAATTCACTTGAACCAGACGGACCCTCAAGAGATTGACATAAATGCAACGGTTGCCTTGGACTTTGAGTGTCCAATGACTCGGGAAAACTATGAGAAGCTGTGGAAACTCATCGCCTATTACAGTGAGGTCCCTGTGAGGCTGAACCAAGAACTCATGCTCAGCAAAGACCCCAAGGTCACCTACCAGTACAGGCAAGATGTAGACGATGATGCCCTCTACTACACGGGCGTCAGAGCCCACATTGTCGCAGAACCGGAATGGGTCATGCAGCCGACCATAGATCTCCAGCTCAACCGACGTCAGAGTACGGCCAAAAAGGTGCTGCTGTCCTATTATTCCCACTATGCATTAACAATACCCACCAAAGAGGCAAGGCAGTCTCGGAGCAGAAGCTGGGTGATGATTGAGCCCAATAGAGCCGTGCAAAGAGCTCAGACTGTGTTGGAAGGGAGCCCATGCCAGCTTAGCTGCAACGTGAAGGCTTCTGAGAGTCCATCCATCTTCTGGGTCCTTCCAGATGGCTCGGTCCTCAAAGCACCCATGGAGGACGAAAATGGCAAGTTCTCCATCCTCACCAGTGGCTGGCTGAGGATCAAATCGACAGAGCAGTCAGACTCGGGTTTGTACCAGTGCATTGCTCAAGTGAGGGATGAAATGGACCGGATGGTGTACAGGGTCCTTGTCCAACCACCTGCCACACAGCCACCCAATGGTCATATGGTGACAATTCAGAAGAACCCAGGGGAGCCAGTGATGTTGCCTTGCAGCGCTCTGGCTATCCCTGAAGCCCAGCTCAGCTGGATTCTTCCAAACAAACGGATAATTAATACTTCGGCCAACAGCTCACATGCATACATGTTGGCAAATGGAACTCTTTCCATCCCAAAGGTCCAAGTCAGTGATGGCGGTTACTACAGATGTGTGGCTGTCAACCAGCAAGGGGCAGATCATTTTACCGTGGGAGTCACGGTGAACAAGAAAGGATCTGCCAGGTCATCCAAAAAGGGCAGACACCCAGGTGGGAAGACTCTTTCCAGAGTGCTAGGAGATGTTGTGGAGGACGAAGGGGGTTCAGGCATAGGAGATGAGGAGAACACTTCAAGGAGAGGTCTACACACAAAGGACCAAGAGGTACTCATCAAAACAAAAGATGATGCCACCACCGGAGGTAAAAAACCCAAAAAAGGGCGAAGAAAACTCAAACCCTGGAAGAATTCTGTAAAAGAACCTGAGACGAACATCGCAGAGGGTCGCAGAGTGTTTGAGTCCAGGCGAAGAATAAACATGGCAAACAAACAGATTAATCCAGAGCACTGGGCAGATATTTTAGCCAGAGTACGTGGGAAAAATCTCCCAAAGGGAACTGAAATACCCCAGGTCATTCAAACCACCACTCCTCCATCCGTGAGTCCAGAAGTGACACCCCTTCTGCCTGCTGTTCCTCCTCCCTCGGTATCTCCTGCATGGACCACAAGCAGTACCGAAGAAACCTCAGCAGATGCATCTCTGTTTGGTGAGGAGGATGAGGTTTCCAGTACTGTGTCCTCAACCAAGATGGGACTGGAAAGTGGACAGGATGGAGGAATTCTTTCTGATCCCAAAGTGACAAGCACACATCTGGAAGAATTCATTGACCATGACTTTTCTAACAGTGAGGATACAGCTCCTGCTGAAGTTGACCCAAAGTGGGCTACAGCCAGCATGCCTCATGCGTCTTCTCCTACTCTGCAAACCCTAGACCTGGTCTCTGAGGAGTCCACTGGTGAAAATACAGCCACAAAGAGCTGGCCTCCAGTAGATGCTGGATCCATTCCAGAGCCTACTTCAAATGATTATGAGTCTCCGTTGGATGCCGTCTCTTTGGCTGAGTCCGAGACTATACCATATATGCCCCCAGATTTGGAGACTAACCCACAACCAGATGCAGAGAACTTGGAAGAGCTGACCTCCGCTCCTTTTCTGCCCAACACCGTTTTATGGGTTGATGACTCCAGGACATCGGAACCCATAGGAGGGCTCACATTGGGGGAGCCAGATGCTCTATCACAAGGACATCCACAGGGAGAAACAGATGACAGACACCTTGTGAAAGGTGCTTTGAGCACTCAAGGCAGCCTGGTGATTGAAAAGGGCACAGAGGACAATTTCAAGGCCCTACAGGAAGGAGATATGCCAGAGAAAGACCCCACAAACTCCCAAACTCCTGAGAGTATGGGAAAGCATGTCGGATCTACCACTCTTCTTGACTCGGCCCTGGGAGTGAATGGTGTCACTCCCTTTACACATCCCAGCGAAACCACACTCCGCCCTCTCTTTGACAAAGTCACCACCATGGTAGCAGCAGTGATGCCAACCGAGAAGGCCACTTCACCTCTGGAGCTGACCACTCAGCCTTCTCGAAAGAGACCCAATGGGAGGAGGAGATTTCGCCCCCACAGATTCCGACACCGCCATAAACAAACTGTACCCACGACTTTCGCCCCAATGGAGGCGTTTTCTACTCGACCTACTCAAGCACCCAAAGGAAAGGCTCCAGACCACGTGTGGAGTACGCCGGGAGCAAAATCTTGGGTTGACAGCACCGTTGGTATCCCCAAGCAGTTGGAGATGGAGAAGCAGGCAGAACCCATATCCAAGGGGACCCCACGAAGGAAACACGGGAAGAGACCAAATAAACATCGATATTTCACTTCTACGGTGAGCTCTCCAGCCTCTGCAACCACGCCCAGCCCTTCTCTGGAAAACAAACATAAAAATGTCATTGCCCCTGGTTTGGAAACTGTACTCTCATCGACAACCATTTCCCTGACAACTGGGGACCCTCACGGGAGAGCTGCTGTGACCACTACCACAAAAAGTCACTTACCATCCAATAAATTCCAAGAGATGATTCCAGTCACCCCTAAGCCTGAATGGGATGGAGAAGAAATGAAGAATTATGGTGTCACAAACATCGAGGACTATAAAACCCACAGCTCAGTCCCTGACTCCTCCTTCACTAATGCGACATCACCTCCTGGCTCAGAGGTCTCCACTGTGGGAGAATTTCAGGAGGAATCAGCTCCCTCTGGCTTTCCAGGAACGTCACACTGGAATACCCCAAGTGTACACCAGCCTTGGAGGCTGCAGACAGACAAACCTCTTGCCAGCTCCATGGAAACCTTTACAGACTCACCTTTTCTTAAACAGGTGGAGGACCTGGGTGTTCCTTCTGAGTTTCCACCATCCGTTGCAGCCTCTACACTCTTTCAACCAGAAAAAGAGGTTGTTTCAACCACTGTCTCAAGCATAAAAGTAGAACCATCTTCAAGTAAGGCAGAAACCACCATCCGTGCTCAAGATCATCACGAAAGCACTCCAGTTGAAATTAGACCTCGGCATCACACCCTAACTCCTGTTCAAATGGAGAAGACAGAATCCCCACCCCAGGCCACCACTCTTGTGTCTTTGGTACAGACCTTCACGAAGCCCACACCTCTTCCTTCAAAGACACCTCCAACATCAACAGATTCGAAGGAAAATGTTTTCTTGAATTACGTGGGGATCCCAGAAGCCAAAGCACCACCCGTGAATAATGAGGGAACTCAACATATATGGACACCAAATGAATTATCTACCCCTTCTTCCAACCAGGATAAATTTAACCCAGCTCCAAAGCAGCCGTTGGAAAAGGAAGCCTTGGATGGAAAGACCCCTAACAGTCTTCCACATGGCCACGATGGTAACCACCAGAATGGGAGAGTCCAAATGTTCCCCCAGCCAGCCAGAATTCCTGCCAAACCGATCCTGCCTAGGGGGACAGTGAGACCACCACATACGGCTACAGAAGGCTCCTTTAGATTCTTTGTAACTTTCCAGCCTCCCCATCACTTGACCAACAAACCAGGAATAACGTCGTATCCTTCAAGGGTTTTGCCAGAGAACAAGCAGTTGACGACGCCGAGATTACCAAATACGACAACTCCTTTTGTTCCAGTGCATAAGCCCAAACCTGGCATCCCCACTAAGTTGACTGACCCAGGGATGGGCCATTTCAACAGCAACTCCAAAGTGTTTGGGAACAACAACATCCCAGATCTCAGAGACCCTGTTGGTAAGCTTCCAAGTTCAAGAGTTCCCCATCATCCCAATGGAAGATTCCCTTTCTTTTTCAATAAGACTCTGTCTTTCCCGCAGTTGGGAGTTACTCTGAAGCCCCAGACGCCTACCTCTCCCACCCCTGTGATAAGAGAGAGAAAAGTCAACCCAGGTCCCTACAATAGGATACATTCTCAGAGCGTCATTCACGTGGACTTTGGTCCCCCGGCACCTCCATTATCGCACGTGCCCCAGGCCACGGGGCCACCCTCCACAAACTTACAGAACATCCCTGTGGTCTACTCCACCCGGAGCTCCATCCTCTTCATGGCGTCTTCTGGCCAGCCTTCCAGAAGCTTCCATCAGAGCAGCTCAAAGCTCTTCTCTGCTGCAGGGCCCCCTGCATCCAACTTTTGGACGGTTGGGGAAAAGCCCCAAATCCTCACCAAATCCCCTCAGACCGTGTCTGTCACTGCGGAGACAGATGCTGTGTTCCCATGTGAGGCCACGGGGAAACCCACACCTTTCATTACGTGGACAAAGGTTTCTACAGGTAAGGCATTTACATGTCTGCATTTTAACTGGAACTCATGTAGAAGGAGGTTCCTAGGCAAAACTATAGGGTTTGGGCAAAGGACAGATGGATGGGATTGAAGGAGACATTTGAACCTAGATACAAGGATATGACTTTAAGGCGATAGGAAGTAAGGACCGAGAGCTCTTCCTTCAGCTCTAAAGTATATGCTATTTTAATGGGACTATGGAGACATGTCATAGGTTCTTTGGGTAGGGAATGACGTAGGCTCAGAAACGCTTCATGATGCAGCCACTTGCCTTTTCCCAGCGAAGCCTAGCACAAAAGTTTTCCACCACCCCAGTGGGGTACCATGAGGGTAAGGAGGAGTGAGCAGATCCCCCTTCCCCTTCCACTGGCACCAGAGATGAAGCAGCCTATTCTGGGCTCATCAGACATCACTTTGATTTGAACTTAGGGATATGCTCCCGTTAATTTGCTTCAGCTGCCCTACGAAGCATTGCAGCCTGGAGCCTGGAAGTGTGAGATCCAGGTGGGGCTGAGGTTGGGAGTCTGAGATCCAGGCGGGGCCAAGGCTGGTTCCTCCTGAGGCCTCTCTCCTTGGCTTGTAGACCCCATCTTCTCCCCCTTGTCCTTTTATAGTTGTCCCTCTGTGCAGTCTGGGTCCTCACTCCTTGTTCCTATATGGACACAAGTCATCTTGGATTACAGTGCACCTTGGTGACCTCATTTTAATGTCCTTATCACTTGAAAGACCCCATCTTCAAACAGTCATATTCTGAGATCCTAGGGGATAGGACGTCAGAGTATGAATTTTGGCAGGACACCATTCAACCCATACCAATGACCTCTACTTGGAATTCTGGGATGTCCAAAGAGCACTTGGCTTTGTAAAAATGACCATCTCTCTGGAAGGTCAAAACAACTGCCTGGTGACAGTGGAAAGTACCATCTGAGAAGCCACGGCCTCTGTGAAAATCCTATCTTGTCCCTCTTCCTTTTCTTTTGTGCACCATGAACACGGCCATATCCTTGAGGCCTGGATTCTGATCAGAGGGTTTTTTGGGTTTTTTTCCTCCCTTCTTCTTCTCCATTTTGGTGTTACAGGGATGATTTATGTTCATAGCACTTGAGGGACCTGTGCATTCTTTGCTTAGGCTTATCTCACCCCCGTTGGAAATGTTCCAAAGTTCAGCAGAGGCTCTGGGTCACGGGGAATTATGAACGTCTTTGATCAGCTCGACATTGATGTCATACGTTTTCATAATGATTTAATAAGGAATGTTGCTCGAAGGGTGAGTGGGGAACACCATGGGGTTTTCATGCTAAAAGGATGGTGCCTTTGTTTTCCTACTGGGCAATCCCGTTTGTATTAATCTGTAGGGTTTTCTCGATCTTGTGTGATACCAGAGCATCGGGGACCATGCCCCTTCACGAGACATACACATGTATATGCCTCACCACGAGTCAGCTTCTCCTGCCGGCTGCAGCCGAGGGAGCTGGCCAGAGCTCACGCGATGGCTGGCGGTGCAGGCAGGACCCCGGAACCCAGCTGCGTGGGAGATGAACAGAATGCTGTAGCTCAGGGCTTTCCAGTTTTTAAATCTGGGACTTGTTATTCTTCAGAAAGGTTGGGCCAGCCCATCAGGAAATGCCTGCCACAGAAGACCGTTTATTATTCCGTCTCCGCGAGGAGGGGACCACACAGGGGAGGACGGGGGTCTGTCGGCAGGCAGAGGGAGAGGCGGAAACGAGCACAGGAACCTTTTTTGTGGTTTCTGCGAGAAGAAACAGGCGAGGCAGGGCGAGCAGACTTAGCACCGGCTGGCTGGAATGATTTCAGTGGCCTCTGGAGCGCAAGCAATCCCCTATTTCCCTAGGACCTGCCCTGGGTGGATGAAGGCAGGTGCATGGTGGCCTGGGCATGCGGGAGAGCCCCATAGACAAGGCACTGGGGGTGTAGACTCTGTGTTGTTTGGTTTGCATATAGAAGGTGAATGGCTTGCTGAGTATAGGAATTGCCTAGCTCTCGAAGGAGCCATGCTCCCACCAAGGTCAGCCTGACCCAGATGTCCAAGCATCAGGAACTCTTGGATAGCACAGATCTTCTCTCTGGCAGAGCCCCCAAGGAGATGTGTCATACAACACAAGGAGGACCGGGGCGGGGGAGAGAGAGGAGCCCAGGCCCCGGACTGCAGAAGCTGGCGTCCAACGCAGCCACAATGGGCAGTGACGGACCTGTTCGTGCTGGCTCGTGCTGGACTCCAGAGCCTGGCCGGGGAGTGGTGGGAGGTGGCTGCAGGCCTGGGGAGCTCAGGAGGTCAACACTCGTCCCAGGGAAGCAAGCCTGCATCTCTAGGACCTGAAGGAGGTCCCCTGCAGAAGGCCTGGGCCTCACGGCAGCTTCTGGAACACTCTGCAAAACCCACGCCAGCTGCCTTGTGCTTGAAGGGCGTGAGAGCCGAAAATATTGCAGGGGAATGTTCTGTCTTCTCCACGTTGGAGGTGGGGCTGGTCTCTGCTGTTGCTGTTGGGGACGTAAAGGGGAGAATTCGGCTTCCTTCCAACAGTCCCTCTTGGTTTTTCCTGAAAGGCGTAGGTCTACGCAGAACCTGACTCCGCCTGTTCTGTCTTTCAGGCGCTCTCATGACCCCCAACACCAGAGTGCAGCGCTTCGAGGTCCTGAAGAACGGGACCCTTCTCATCCGGAAGGTGCAAGTGCAGGACCGAGGCCAGTACCTGTGCACCGCCAAAAACCTGCACGGGGTAGACAGGATGGCCGTCCTGCTGACCGTCACTGTGCAGCAGCCCCAGATCCTCGCGTCCCACTACCAGGACGTCACCGTGTACCTGGGAGACACTATCGCCATGGAGTGTCTGGCCAAGGGAACCCCAGCTCCCCAAATCTCCTGGATTTTCCCGGACAGGAGGGTGTGGCAGACCGTGTCCCGCGTGGAGGGCAGAATCACGCTGCACGAAAACCGGACCCTGTCCATCAAAGAGGCCTCTTTCTCAGACAGGGGAGTGTACCAGTGCGTGGCCAGCAACGCGGCGGGCGCGGACAGCCTGGCCATCCGCCTCCACGTGGCGGCCCTGCCGCCGGTCATCCACCAGGAGAAGCTGGAGAACATCTCGCTGCCCCCGGGGCTCAACATCCACATCCACTGTACGGCCAAGGCCGCGCCCCTGCCCAGCGTGCGCTGGGTGCTGTGGGATGGAACCCAGATCCGCCCGTCGCAGTTCATCAACGGGAACCTGTTCGTCTTCCCCAACGGCACGCTCTACATCCGCAACCTGGCGCCCAAGGACAGCGGCCGCTACGAGTGCGTGGCCGCCAACCTGGTGGGCTCCGCGCGCAGGACCGTACAGCTGACCGTGCAGCGCGCGGCGGCCAACGCGCGCATCACCGGCACCTCCCCGCAGAGGACCGACGTGCGCTACGGCGGGACCCTCCGCCTGGACTGCAGCGCCTCGGGGGACCCCTGGCCACGCATTCTCTGGCGACTGCCGTCCAAGCGAATGATAGACTCGCTCTTCAGGTAGGTGCCCGCTCCGGGCTTTCCATCGGCCACTGCTCTCCTGCACCTGCTTCTCCTTTGGGTGCGGGGGGCCGCGTCCTAAAATGTGCCTGGGGCCATCCTGGGAACCCTCTCCACGGGGCGGGTCAGAGAAGGGAATATGCGTTCAAGACAAGGACGCACAGAACTGATTCCCCGTGTGTGCCACGCTGGAGAGGGGCACATTCCTCCGGAGATCTTGTCTTTATAAACTGGGGACAAACACTGGGACTTTGACCTTCTCTTTTTCCCACCCCGCAGGGTGGGGGAAACAATGAACCAATAACTTTTGTTTTACTGAGTATATTTTAATCGTGTGTTAAGAGATCATGGTAGCTACAACATTTGGGTTGCCTTCTCTGTCTTGCATGATTTCAACCAAACAGAGAGGCCGCTGCACATCTTGTCGTAAAAGGACTTTAGCTTAAGAATGAAACAGTGTTGAACACAAAAAGGTTAAAGGCATGACTAGGACACCGGCTGGGCACATCCAGTTCTAACACTTTATTTTGGCTGCAAAGAAAGTCAGATTCTCATCCAGTGCTTTCCATTTCCCACATGTATGGACCTAGCGCACTAGTTCTCACCGCCACCCCCCGGGGGCGATTTCGGCCTGAGGAAACCTTGGACGGTGTTTGGAGACATTTTTGATTGACATAACTCAGGGAATGAGGGAGTGCCACTGGTATGTGGTGGGCAGAGACCAGAGATGCTATTTAGAGCCCTTCTGTGCCCAGGATGCCCTACACCAGAGAGTCATTCAGCCCCAAATGTTGGTAGTGCCCAGGCTGAGACCCTCTGACCTAGCAGGAAAGACAACTGACCTATCATCTATACATCTGTCTATCCATATATCCATCCATCCATCCATCCGTCCAACCATCCATCCATCCATCTATCCATCCATCTATCCATCCATCCATCCACACATCCATCCATCCATCCATCCATCCAACCATCCATCCATCCATCTATCCATCCATCCATCCAATCTATCTATCCATCCATCCATCCATTTTATCTATCTGTCATCTATCTACCCATCCATAGGTCCATCTAACCATCCATCCTATCTGTCTATCATCTATCTATGTCTATCTATCCATTCATCAGCTACGTATCTATATCTAGATATATATCCATCTATACATCCATCTAACCATCCGTCTTATCTATGTATGTATGTATCCATCTATCTATTGAGACATCCATCTATCCATCATCTATCTATCCATCTATCTATCTATCGCAGGGGTTTTTAGCTAGACAGATACACCACCAGGGAACACCTGTCAGTGACTGGGGACATTGTTGGTGGTTACACTAGAGTGGAGTCTGCCACGGGCATCTGGTAGGTGGAGACCAGGACAGCTTCTCAGCACCCTATGGAACTCAAGATGCCCTACCCCAGAAAGTCATCCAGCCTCAGATGTCAGCAGTGCTCAGGCTGAGAAACCATAGGCTAGGTCCAAAAGAGCCAACATCTCTCCATGACCCGTCTCAAGGTATGGGGCACAGAGACATTGGTTGGCAAAATGGAATCACGGAAGCATTAGCAGTGCCATGGTGGAGAAGCCCTGGCTTACGCTGTGTCTTCAGCATCCACGGCTCAGCTGCTCAGGCAGGAATGCATGCGGACATCAGTCCCACCCAGGAGACAATGAGGGAAGCCAGCACTCAGGGGCTCTGAGCAGCAGCACCCGGCCTCCCCCGTCTCTTCCGAATGCAGGAACAAGGCAAACGTGCCTTCTCGCAGCCCGAGTGGTAACGTTAGACAGTTGGGTGGTGCCTGGTGAACCTCGCAGGCTCCGTCCAGAATACCACGTACGCAGTTTTCCCTGGACCATCTCCCAGCTCAGCAGATGTCCTGCCATGTGCGGGAGAACTGTTTTCAGCTCTTCTTGGCACGGCTCAGGCAGTGTTGAATGAACGGCAGCAAAAGAATGTGATCTCATTACGAATGCGAGCCTTTCGGCTAGTAACTCCCCATAAGTCATAAATCGCTGTCTCTGCTGCTTCGTTATTAATAAATTTTGACTAATGACATTCTTAGGAACGTGTGATTAAACCACGCATGTGGGTTTTGTAAAAGGGTGGGCTCTATGCCGTGCCTACACATCGGGACTCTTTAAAAATACAGATTTTTGGATCTTTTCTTGAAGGCCGATCCCTAGGGTTGGGTAGGCACGTCTGCCATGCTGGGTCACTCCACGGACAGTGACTACAGCCCAGGCTGGAATCACCACTCTGAAGTTTCAAAACGCTGGCAGACATGAACTACTGAACACAGTTTTGGATCCTAAATGCTAAGACACATTGAAATATCTGTGTCTGCTCCTCTCCTACTGATTCATGCGGACCTGGTTTGCACTGTCAACCAACAAAACAGTTTATGTGGTCATTGTTCGTAGTTGTTTGTGTTTTAGGTACAGTAATCAGGTCGGTTCTACCATAGGCCGACTTCTTCTTCTCTTCTCCTCCTCCACCTCCTCTTCCTCCTTTTTCTTCTGCAGCTCTTCAACGCAGTTCCACCCATGCTGTTCCAATAATGCAATGTTTAGGAACTCTTTGTGGATTTAAATTCCACCGCCTCCTTCCCCAATATCACCGTCATAAATGATGGGTCATTCCGATTTTTCAATCAGGACCCGTACAAAGGAAGAACCTCCCAAGTCTTTCCACCTCTTATTCAAAACATGAATTCTGACACTCAAGGGCACCCCAACTTTTAGAAAAAGGTCATATGCATAACGAAGACCTTCCTATCATTCTCCCCATGATTGGCTCCTTTGAACTGAAAATCTTTTAATTTTCAGTTAACCCAGAGGTGCACAGTCATCTTTTCATGTGGGGGAATGCAACGGCACTGGGGGTGCTAGCTGGTGAATGTCTTCCAGCTTTAGGTACAAGTTCTAGGGAAGAACACATCCCACTGATCTTGTCATGTTCTCAAGAACCCAATGTTAGTATTAAAACTCTGGAAATAACTCCAATCACATGATGCATACAGTAGCCACTTGGCAGTCTCTTGCCTCATAATGGGAGATGACATAATACAAGATGGCCAACGGTGAACATTGCGTCTGAACCGTTTCATTCAGGGAGAAGTGCATTTCTTTATTGGGTTCACTCAGATTCATTCTCCCCATGGCTGTCGCATTTTGCCTGATTTTATCATTACTACAAGCTGTGCCCTGACCGCCACGCAAATATGCGACGGATGTACACCCACACTAACAGGGTAGAAGTCTTTGACTGCATTTCACATCCTGGAATCAGTGTCCAGGTCAGGCTGCAGAACCGATGTGACATTTTGCAGTAGCAACCATGTATCCAGATAGCTTCTGAGAACCATATTTTTTCGTCTCATTCCAGTGACCAAAAGCCAGAATAGAATGTACAAGAGACTAACATTCTCTTTTTCTTTTCTGGTCAGCTTTGACACCAGAATCAAGGTGTTCGCCAACGGGACCCTGGTGGTGAAATCCGTCACGGACAAAGATGCGGGAGACTACCTGTGCGTTGCCAGGAATAAGGTCGGAGATGACTTTGTCGTGCTCAAGGTGAACGTGGTCATGAAACCAGCCAAGATTGAGCACAAGGAGGAGAATGACCACAAGGTCTTTTACGGGGGTGACCTGAAAGTGGACTGTGTGGCCACTGGGCTGCCCAACCCCGAGATCTCCTGGAGCCTCCCGGATGGCAGCCTGGTCAACTCCTTTATGCAGTCTGATGACGGCGGTGGCCGTACCAAGCGTTACGTGGTTTTTAACAACGGGACCCTCTACTTCAATGAGGTGGGCATGCGGGAGGAAGGGGATTACACCTGCTTTGCCGAAAACCAGGTTGGTAAGGATGAGATGAGGGTGCGGGTCAAGGTGGTGACCGAGCCCGCCGCCATCCGGAACAAGACATACTCCGTGGTCCAGGTCCCCTACGGTGATGTGGTCACGGTCGCCTGTGAAGCCAAAGGGGAGCCCACGCCCAGGGTGACGTGGCTTTCTCCAACCAACAGGCTGATTCCCGCCTCCTCTGATAAGTATCAGATTTATCAGGATGGCACTCTCCTCATTCAGAAAGCCCAGCGCTCAGACAGCGGCAATTACACCTGTGTGGTCAGAAACAGCGCCGGGGAGGACAGGAAAACCGTCTGGATTCACGTCAACGTCCAGTCGCCCACCATCAATGGACACCCCAACGCCATCACCACCGTGCGGGAGATCGCTGCTGGCGGGAGCCGCAAACTCATTGACTGCCAGGCAGAAGGCATCCCCACCCCAAGAGTCTTGTGGGCCTTTCCCGAGGGCGTGGTTCTGCCAGCCCCGTACTATGGGAACCGGATCACCATCCATCGCAATGGCACGTTGGACATCAGGAGTCTCAGGAAGAGCGACTCTGTGCAACTGGCATGCATCGGCCGCAATGAGGGTGGGGAAGCCAGGCTGATTGTGCAGCTCACGGTCTTGGAGCCAGTGGAGAAGCCCATCTTCCACGACCCAGTCAGTGAGAAGATCACCGCCATGGCCGGCCACACCATCAGTCTCAACTGCTCGGCCGCAGGGACCCCAACGCCCACCCTGCTGTGGGTCCTTCCCAACGGGACGGAGCTCCAGAGCGGCCAACAGCTACAGAGGTTCTACCATAAGGGTGATGGCATGTTGCACATCAGTGGCCTCTCCTCTATGGATGCCGGGGCTTACCGCTGTGTGGCCCGGAACTCCGCCGGCTACACGGAGAGGCTGGTGTCTCTGAAGGTGGGCATGAAACCCGAGGTCAGCAACCAGTACCACAATCTGGTGAGCATCATCAACGGGGAAACCCTGCAGCTGTCCTGCGTCCCTCCAAGGGGCCGGCCGGCTCGTTTCTCTTGGACGCTTCCCAACACCATGCTCTTAGAGGGCCCCCAAACACGGGGACGCTTTTCCCTCTGGGAAAATGGTACCCTCACGGTCCGTGATGCCTCCGTGTTTGACAGGGGGACCTACATGTGCAAGGTGGACACTGAGTATGGCCCCTCTGTCATGAACTTTCCAGTTATTGTGATAGCATATCCTCCCCGGATCACCAGCGAGCCAACACCCGTTATCTACACACGGCCTGGCAACACCGTCAAGATGAACTGCATGGCCATGGGGATTCCCAAAGCCGAGATCACCTGGGACCTGCCAGACAAATCACACCTGACTGCCGGGGCACAGGCCCGTCTCTATGGGAACAGATTCCTTCACCCCCAAGGCTCCTTGACCATCCAGCAGGCCACGCACAGAGATGCAGGCTTCTACAAGTGCACTGCAAAGAACATCCTAGGCACTGACTCAAAGACTACTTATATCCACGTCTACTGAAATGCCTCCTCCCAGGACACGGACTCCATCGCCATTGCTTGGGAAGTTAGAACAAAGCATCATTTGTAAGAAAGCCACCACGTCCTGTTGGTCAGAACTCTTAACTGATCTGTCATGGTGCACGGGGGCCCCTGGCTGGGTTTCAGGGTTTCTGGGTTTCAGCTGGGTTTCATATTGACTTTGACCTCTGCTTGCCAGCAAAAGGAAGCAATGCAGACATGGGAAGGATGGTTTAGCCTCTCCGGGGACTTTCATTCAGGTTTACAGCAGGATGCCTACCCCCGTCTGGCGTTTCGTAGGAGCTGGGCTCATCCTGAAGACACCATATGGGCGTGTGTAGCTGACCGAAGGAGCACTCACTGCACATAAACCATAGAGATGACCGGTGCCTTGCTGCCTTGTTGAAGATGCGTCCCCTAGCTAACCTGTTGCAGTCTTAACATGATAGAATGTTCTAGAATGACTACCCATCTTTCACTTACTTCCTGTTCCTTTAGAACTCCAGCTTGCCCTCTGAGGGCTTAGAACCGCAGGGACTGATGTTTTTGTAACATACGACTTCCATACAATACAGCTACCATTTTATACGGAACTCATTTTTTTTTTAAATATATAATGGAACTCACTCTCCCTGGAACTCACTTTTTATATAATGTCTTACATAAAGACATTTTATATTTTCTTTCTAATCAGACGATGAGGCTAGAAAGAAAGCAATGCTTTCTGTCTCATTAAAAATAATAAATTATTGGTCTTTACAAGACTTGGATACACGAGAGCAGGCATGGAAATATAATTGTAAAAGCAAATCCCCTATACTGCCTTGAGCAAATTCAGTAACTGCTATTTTACTACCTTCCCCAGCAGCCCTATGGTTTTGGAGGCTGGGATGCTGGATTTCCTTGTTTGTGGTTTTATCTTGAGAGCTGAAGTTGGGGGAGAGGGCAAGAGAGAGCTAAGCCGTGACCCTACATGGTGAATCCAAAGCCTCCTGGAAAAGTCCGGAACTATCTCCCCCATCCAGCCCCCTATCAATGTGTGCTCCTGGAAACTAGGACACATGTTATCCCCATGACTGCTTTACTGTATTTTTAAGGTCAATAAAATGTACATTTGATAATAAAATAATATTTTCCAAGTAACTGGTCAATGATAATAGTCCTATTTTCCAGGGCAAGAGCATTTTGAGTGATTTTGCAGGTAAAGCGCAATTCTTGAAAAACTGCTTTTTCCCCCACCACATTAGAATTATTCTGTTCTCTGCAAGGGTGTAGCAGGCAAGGAAACAGAGGCAAAGGCAGTGGCTCCAAAGATGTATTTGATAGGAATATACGGTGGTATCTTTTGGTCCTGGAGCGTGACAGGTCCAATATGGAGCAAGACCGTCTGGGGTTGGAGATGGGAACGTGGTTCCTTAGCAATCGCTCATGAAATTTTCTTTAGGAAAGCCACATCTGGGGGATATATACTAGCCTTCCTGAAACATGCAAAAATGGTCATTCCCCAAAGAAGAAAGACAAAAATCAAGAGAAAGCTTTGGGAAATACATGAAGGGTAGCATTAACAGAAGAACAGTGCTGTCCACCTTTGATGAATGGCAGTCACTGAAGTCAGAGTATGTGACTTTCCGTGATGCTGTGGTATGCACAGAGGACGTCTCACTCATTAACCCATACATTTCCTCATGCAGTACAACCTTTACTATGTGCCTGGCACAGGGAGGAGCCCTGCAAGCACCCAGATGTGTAGGAAACACATCCTGCTTCAAGAGTTCATGCTCCACACATGGACGTTCGGCTAGAGGGCTTCTCAATGTCTGTACTCATCTGGGTGAGTGGGGCATCCTGTGCCCTATAAGGTGTTGAGCAACATCATTGGTCTCTACCCAACAGATGCAGGTAGCACATCCCACTCTAGGTGTGACAACCAAAAGCTGGCTCCAGATATTGTCAGATGTTACTGCTCAACTGTCCCCAGGTCAGAACCAGTGTCCAAGATGCTAGAAATGTGAAGGATGATGATGATGATGATGATGAAGATGAAGAAGACAGATAGGTAGGTAGATAGATAGATGATAGACAGATGATAGATACATAGATAGATAAATAGATGATATATAGATAGATAGATGGATAAATGGATATGATGGATGGATGGATGGATAGATGGATGGATGGATGGATGGATGGATGGATGATAGATAGATAGGCAGACAGACAGATATAAGGATAGATGAGTGGATGGATAGATGAATGGGTCGTTAGATGATTGATAGATAGATATGATGGGTGGATGAGAGATATAGGGATAGATGAATGGATGGATGGATGACGGGAGAGAAGAAGGGAGATAAGGATTGTCAGATGGATGGATGGATAGATAGATAGATAGATAGATAGATAGATAGATAGATAGATACATATGATGGATGGATAGATAGATGATAGATGGATTGATGACATACTTTCATGGGTGGGCTCAATGTACATCCTTAAAGACTTGTCATGTCCTGCTGTAGGCAAGATAGGATGGCATGAAGAGGCATTTGGTCCTCTGCACTCAATGTCTTGTCAAATGTTGTAAAACAACTGTACAAATCTGCTTACTCCAAGCCTGAAACATACAGAATCATCACAGGGGGTTCAGAGAGCTTTCAGATTCTAGGGGACTCAAAGGCCACATCAGATGGAAGAGTAAGGGACATCTTTATGACTGAGAAGTCATAAGATGGGTGGTGGGGCAGAATGAGATGGGTAGGAGACAAGGACTGGTCCCCCAGGAGCAAACGCACTTAAATCAGTTTGCCCAGAAAGGGGATGTGTGTGATTCCAGATCATTAATTGGAATCGCTCATGGTTCTATTATGATCTGTAGATAATATAGTAACTTAGAGTGCATCTCTCCCCACCCCTGCCCTCCACAACTTCTCACATCTAGTATATGGGCTCGTAAATCTGTGCACTGAAACAAAACCCTCAGTAGCCTCAGTCGTCCACCTTTGATTGCTCTCAGGGTTCCACTGGAAAACAAAATCCAACCCAGGTAATTCTCTTTAATATTAGGTTTCTAATGGCATATGCAGCTCTCATGCCAGGGAAGCAGGACTGGAGTCTAGATGTGGGGAGGGAGGCCTCCCTCTGACCACTAAAACCAGACCAAATCCAGACCACAGGATGCTGCATCCCATGGGGGCCTTTCCTCCACTTTTATTGAGTAAGACCGAACAACAGACGGGTGGTGTGGGAGTTTCTGGAGTCCAGGAGGAGCTGATATTTCTGGAAAGGAAAGCCCAACGTCATTTTGACTACATCCCAAATGTCTGGCTGTTCAGCCTTCTTAACAGTTAACCTTGTTATATCTTAAGAAGCCAGTAGGTCTCCTCTTTGACTTTGTGTTGGGGTCACCTGGGGGGGATTAAAAATTCCTCACGTCCTGGTGTGATCATTTTCTGGGGCTGCCGTAACAGATCAACACAAATTTGGGAGGATGCTTAGAAGGATTGAAATTTATGCTCTCCCAGTTCTGGGGACCAGATGACTGAGATCCAGGCGGGGCAGGGCTGCTGAGATCCAGGCGGGGCAAGACCAGGAAGATCCAGGCGGGACAAGGCCATGCACCCTCCACAGGCTCCAGAGAGGCTCCTTCCTGCCTCCTCCAGTTTCTGGGACTCCAGGCATGGCTGGGCTTGTGGCCGCATTCCCCCCACCTCTGCCTCTGTCCTCACATGGCTTCTTCTTTGTGCTTGTGTCTCCTCTTCTGTCTTTTATAAAGAGACCTGCCATTGCATTCAGGGTCCGCTTGGCTAATCAAGGATGAACTCATGTAGAAATGTTTTACCTAATTATGTCTCCAAAGATTATTTTCCTAAATAAGATTGATTTGTAGGTTTCAGGGTCTAGGAAGCGGATATATCTTTTGTGGGACCATCGATCAACTCAACACACCAACCCATATCTTTAACCAATTAAACGAGAGTCTTTGAGGGAGAAGCCCCTGTGACTATAGTCTATGTCAAGGTTTGAGATCATCAAGTGGCAGGTTTAGTGCTAAGAGGCAACAGGTGGTCTGGAAAATTTATACCACAGCCCAGGATTTTGTGCAGTGAATATATACCACAGCGCACCGTGCATTTCCTTATGGTTTAACGCTCTGTGGGGTGATCTAATATGATCGTTTCCACCAAGTTGCAGGGTGTGTCCTCCGCGTATAAACATTCGAACCTCATTATTTATTTAAGTTAAATTGTTTTAGCTTCTGTGCTTCTGTTTCCAGACTTGAGAGAAAGAGGAAGCTCAAAACAAACCCTTAACAACCCTAACCCTAACCCTAACCCTAACCCTAACCATTATAGGGTCATTGTTAAGGTAGAAAATACTGTGCTTAGAACAGAGACTTACCCACTGAACGTACTTGGTATGCATTGTTATTTCCATACTTGGTGCTTTTATTTCCAAAGATTTTAAACTAGCTGTGGTTTTCAAAGCATGTTCACACACTATATTCAATTTAGGCTTCACAAACGCTGTTGGAAGACTTGAATTCTGAGGAAGAGTTCTTAGTGATGATATAGTCCGCTCCCACATCATGCAACTTTGGCTGTGACCTGGCCACCCAGAACCATGTAGCAGAACCAGAACCAGAACAGAAGTAAGCTATGTACTAGGTTGGACTTGGCTCAACCATGAGGCTTATTAAAATAGAGCAGGACAAACAAGGCTTTGAATCAATGAGAGGTGGGCATGAATTTAGGTTCTGTCCCTTATCAGCTATGAGAACCTAGGTGGAATCTACCTGAGCTTCTGTTTCTTTGTCCTTTAGATGACAATGACATCACTCATTTTATAGGATTATTAGGAAAACCACTGAGATAACATGCAGATCATGGGACAATGGTCAAAACTCCTATTTAAAACAAAAATCCTGCAGCTGTGCCTACCACATATTAGGGTAGTGTCAATCATCTGAAAGATAAATATACATTTTTGTTTGTTTTAGAAACTCTATGACACCTTTTGATTGTGTAAAAAGAAAGTCCAGTCCTGGTCTAGACTATCAGAAACACATTGAGATGTGAGAGCAAAGCAGTGAAGGTATGCAAACAAAAAAGCAGGAGAGAGCCTGGGTTAAGCCTCTGCCTTCCGCTCAGGTCATGATCTCAGGGTCCTGGGATCGAGGCCCGCATCAGGCTCCCTGCTCAGCGAAGAACCTACTCCCCCCGCTCTCTGTGCCTGCCTCTCTGCTACTTGTGATCTCTCTCTCTCTGTCAAATAAATAAATAAAATCTTTAAAAAAATAAAAAAGCAGGAGAGAGAGAGAGAGAGGTAGGTAGATGGCCAGATAGAGGATATAATATATACATGTACAACATATATACAAATCAATATAAAATTATATATGTATGGCTATATTGGGATTCAAGATTCAAAGACTCGTATTTTAACAGATGATTAAATCAAATCTTAAATTTCCTGCTAAATCTTTTACTACCCAAAATGTCCACATAAATCTCACAGTGGGTGCACTATGCCCTAGCAGCTCCTAAAATATCATACCTGAGCTTTCATGACCCTTTGCCACACTGACTGTACTTCATCTGGCCAGGTAAGTGTTATGTATCTGTGAAAAGCCAAAATAAAATGCCACAATCCTGAATGGTATCCAGTCCCTTTCTCACATCTTAATATAGGTTCAGTCATTCTTATTTTATAAGTCTTTTTTTTCTCTTAGAATACATATTAAGAGATGAAGAAATGAAGAGATGGGATACCAAGTGCAGAGTTGGGTAATTTCAAAAGTCACACAGAGGAGGGAATGCCTCACTCGGTAAAAATTTTCAATCCCGAAAACATGAATTAAAAAAAAAAAAAAAATCTTGGTGATATTTTATTTGGTATGTCACTCCCATTTTCTTTTCTTTTTCTTTCTTTTTTTTTTTTTTTTTTGAACTGTGTTATGTTAGTTACCATGCAGTATATCATTAGTTTTTGATGTCATGTTCCATGATTCATTGTTTGTGTATAACACCCAGGGCTCCACGCAGTGTGTGTTCTCCTTAATACCCATCACCAGGCTGACCCATCCCTCCACCCCTCTCTCTTCTAAAATTCTCTGTTTGTTTCCCAGAGTCCATAGTCTCTCATGGTTCTTCTCCTCCTCTGATGTCTACCCCTGCATCTCTCCTTTCTCCTAATGTCCTCCATGCTATTCCTTATGCTCCACAAATAAGGGAAACCATATGATAATTGACTCTCTCTGCTTGACTGATTTCACTCAGCATCATCTCCTCCAGTTCCATCCATGCTGAAGCAGAAGTTGGGTATTCGTCCTTTCTGATGGCTGCATAATATTCCATTGCATATATGGACCACATCTTCTTTAACCTTTCATCTGTTGAATGGCATTCCCATTTTGGTACATAAAAGGCATTTTTAAAAAGCAGCCCTACCACAGATGATAGCCTGGATCTGAATCTATCTCACAGTTCCTAGTCTCTGAGTCCCTTCCCTTGTTAAGACGTCCATGAGAATGTGATTTCCAGGAGCGCCTGGATGGCTCAGTGGGTTGAGCCTCTGCCTTCATCTCAGGTCATGATCCCAGAGTCCTGAGATCAAGCCCGCATCGGCCTCTCTGCTCAGTAGGGAGCCTGCTTCCCCTCCTTTCTCTCTGCCTACTTGTGATCTCTGTCAAATAAATAAACAAAATCTTAAAAAAAAAAAAAAAAAACGTGATTTCCATGACCACGAAGGTAATTAGCTATCTCTGAAGCGTCAAGCATCCGCAGTCATATTGCAATTGCATATTGTTGGTGAGGTGCCATTTCCAGGCACAGACTACATTTCCCAGGCTTCCTTGCCTCCAGATAGGGGCATGTGACCCACTCTCACCAATGATGAAGACCCACTCTCAGCCTAAGATAATGAAGAAGAAAGGATACACCACTTTTCCCAGACTCCCTTGCCGCCAGATCCAGTCACGTGACTAATTCTCACCAATCGGGTGTCTCCTTTCAGTTTAAGCTGATGAAGAAAGGATGGACCACATTTCCCAGACTCCCTTGCATCCAAATGGGGTCATACCATAAATTCTCACCAATGATATGTCTCCCTTCCAGGTTCAACCGATGACGAAGAAAGGATACACTGCCTTTCCCAGACTCCCTTGCCTCCTGATCCAGTCATGGGACTAATTCTCACCAATCAGAGGTCTCCTTTCAGTCTAAGCTGGTGAAGAACGGATACACCACCTTTTCCAGACTTCCTTGCCTCCAGATCCAATCATGTGACCAATTCTCACCAATCAGGTGTTTCCTTTTCAGACTGAAATGATGCAATAGAGATGATAAGACAAATCTAGAAAATGGCATGGGCTAACATGCAGGTTCTGTTGTACTCCTGTCTTCTGAAATCCTTCGTCTCATGGCCACCATAGGTCTTGAGAACCATTTCCATCTTGAAAGCAGAGATCCATACTTATTAGGTTTATGCCTCTGCAAACCTGGGGTATATTCTACCCATAGGAGGGTCCCACAAAAGAGATGAAACCATTTATTTTACCCCCGGCATAGCCCCACATTAGCTCATGAACCATAAAAACACCACCATGTTTAAATGAGCTGATACTTGGAAAGACCTTTCTATGGAAATGCGGAAAAACCAGCTACTCTGACTTTTACCGGTATTATGATCCTTTTGACAGGTAGATAGGATAACTCAAGTGCAAACATGAGTCATGGTTTTCAAACTCTGTTACAGGCTGTAATCTAAAATGTATGGTAGGACTTTAAGCATTTAGGATTTCTTCTAGATCAAGGAACTCCTGGTGGGAGGGGGGAATCCCACATTTCTCTCCTCTGTGAGTCCCAGAAAGATTGCCTGCAGTCCAGGTCAAAAATTGCAGGTGGATGTTTAAACATGGCATATATTAAAATTTTCTTTTTTAAAAGATTTTTTAAAATTTATTTATTGACAGAGAGAGAAAAAGAGAGCCTACATGAGCAAGGGAGCAGCAGCACAAAGAGGGAGAAGCCAGATCTCCAATGCACAGGTAAACCCGATGTGGGGCTTGATCCCAAGACCCTGGGATCATGACCTGAGCTGAAGGCAGACCCTTAACTGACTGAGTCACCCAGGTGCCCCGTATTAAATTTTCCTACAATGCTCTAGTCAAAACGTCCAGATGCTGAGGGCTTCTCCCTTGATCGTTTAAGAAACAGAAAGAGAAAAGTATGTTTTCGTTTTTTTTTTTTTTTTTTAAAGCCATAAAGTGCCTTGAGAGCAGCACAATGTGTTGCTAGTGAAAACTGAATTCAACATTTCTGTTATGAAAAAGAAAATGTAGACAGGCTGCTTTGGGAAAGGAAAAAAAAAAAAAAGGAGAAAAAAAAAAAAGAAACGGGCTCTTTTCCATTAATGTCTGGCCATGTGAATTTTAAAACAATAATAAAAAGCAAACAAACAAAATCTTGAAGGGGTTTCACATATAACGTAAAGAATCACAAATTCCCTTTTATTATTTTATGTTGTATAAACTTTTGTGCAATATGTCCAAATAATTCAACGGTACCGTGGATGAGATGGTGGAAGTTATGATATTCCCTCAGAATCTGGCTCTGAATGCTTATAAAAATAGATCTGGTTAAAAGCTTTTTAAAATTTTCTTTCTATTTTTCTTTCTGGATGATGGGAGGAGGTTGAGGTCTATTTTAAATAAATAGTAAAAGGAAGATTAAAAACACAATTTTCAGAGGACAGGATTGGTACCCACTGCCGTTTCATTTTTCTCATAGTTGATTCTGGAAAATGAGACTTTTCTTAAGCCAGGATTTAAACCAATAATAAAAATAAGAAAAAGAAAAGAGGACATTTTTTTTCCTACAGAAAATACTGGATTTAGTACATCTCAAGTGGGGGAAAATAATCTTTCTTGACAGCCTTCCAGCAGAAACGAGAAAAGTGAACAGAAGGCCACCCACCATGTGGCCAGGTTGTTAGAGGGCCAGAAGGAATCGGCCAGGAGGAACTTGGGAGAGAAAGACCACATTTCTACTGTTTTCACACGTAAGGTCTGTACTGCAGTGACTTTTTGTACAGCCTCGACTTTGTAGTGTAAATGTTATAGATGAGATAGAGCAATACAGGAAAAAGGGAAAAAAATAAACATTATTCATGATCACATTACTCAAAATACACTGAAAGTCCTCAAATATGGGTAAGTGTATATGCCAAAATATATATGTGTGTGTGTGTGTGTGTGTGTGTGTGTGTGTGTGTGTGTGTGTATCAGTTCTATTTATGTGCCAAACCATGTGATTTAAAGTCCACCTACTTTCCATAACAATCTATGATTCTCTTACTCCGGTGTCATTAATGGGACTAAAATCTCACTGCACGGATACACCATACACTCTTTCATCCTGAGTTGGTGGACATCTGGATCATTTCATATTTTCTTGGCCATCTCTGCCAAGAATCTTCCATTCATGTCCAAAGTCCTGGGATGTACGATTGCTACAGTAGACAAGGAGAAGGCATCTGAGGTTCTGGCCAAAGGCTTTCCAATTTCCATTTTCTCCACGCTGGCATGGGACCAAACGACTTTATGCCCAAGACTTGCGATCATATTAACAGCCCCTCATTTGGTACTTAGAAAAGAAATATGTCCTTTCTATCGTCAAGCACATTAATTAACAAAAGACTGAACTTGGCAGTTTCATAAAGGAAGCATTTATTAGCCTGTCCCCATATTTCTGTTGAGCTGTTTAGACTTATTTTTTTTTTTTTTTTAGTAACAAGAAGAATTTACATAACAAGGCATTAGCACATCCTAAATATAACAAATGCTCCAACAGGCGTCAGTGTCCTGGCAGTATTTTGTACCAATATGTGGTGACATTTTCTTATTCATCCTTTTCCTGTCAAATTTGTTTGTAGAACTGCAGTTTTTGTTTTTGGTTTTCCGTTTTTTTCCGAAGTACACAAGTTTTTAAAATTGCTGGTAGCTGCGTCTCTCATGTTTCCCCGGTTCCCCCCTTCTGTTTAGAAAACCTTTCTTCATTCTGAGACCAGATAGTCCCCTACCTGCTTTTATAATATTTTTTCCTTTTTAAATGTTAAAACATGAAACATTTGGAACCTACTTGACTCTGTGCTATAAGGTGAAAGTCTAACTTTTCTTGGACTGAATATTAAACCAATTATTCTAAGGCCACATATTAATTTAGCATTTCCCCAGGGATAGAAACTGCCTTACGTTTGTTTCCTCTGGTCTGTTGTAGAGTATTTTATAATACATTTTAACGCCACAGTGGAAGTTTCTTAATCTTTTTCCTATTATCATGGTTACTCTTATCTATCTTTACCTTGAGATAAATTTTATTTAAAAATTTCATGACAAGGGTGCTGGGCAGCTCAGTGGGTTAAGCCTCTGCCTTCAGCTCAGGTCATGATCTTAGGGTCCTGGAATCGAGCTCTGCATCGGGCTCTCTGCTCAGGGGGGAGCCTGCCCCCTGCCTGCTTATTTGCCTACTTGTGATCCCCCTCTCTGTCAAATAATTTTTTTTAAAAAAATTCATGACAAAAATCATTAAGATTTCAACCAGAATGTCTTAAATGCCTGAGGGGTTTTTTTTTTTTTTTTTGCGAAGTTCTAAAAATATTTTTTTTACATATATCATTATGTGCTATATATTGACATACGTCTTGTACATGTGTCTTCCCATGTAATGTCATAAGCTGGTCATCAGTTGTGCCTCTGTTTATAAGCATCTTTCTGTATCAGAAATGGTCCATTCTTTCCTGCATAGAATTCTCAAACACACTTGCTAAATTTTCTTATGGAGGGTTTTTTGTTTTTTTTTTTAATCAGCATCATTTTAAGCTAAGCTATTTAAAAGATGATATTGCCTGTGAACACTTTGAGTTTATGCTTTTCTCCATAGTCATAGTTCTTATTTATTTTCCTTGTTTCACGCTACTGGCTATAAGTTCCAAAGTAATGGTTGGCAACATTTCTGATTCTTGCAGAAGGAAAAGGTCTATAGAGCAGATTTTCCTAGGTCACCCTCACACCTCTGGTTCTAAGTCTGGTTCCGGTTCTGCCAGATGCTCCAAAAACAATCAGGGGCATTTCTACTCATGAAAATCTACATCAGGCAGCCTGAAGCAAATGTTCACCACATTTAAGAATGATATTTCTGATTCTGACTTTTGAAGTGTGTTCTTTGGTTGAGAAGGGTGTTGAATAAATCAAAGACCTCATTCACATCACTGGGAATGAGTTGTGCACCAGAGAGGCTCATCTTGGCTCTGAGAAGCCAATGATCAAGCATCTAGGAATTCTGCGAGCTGTCTGTTCAGCCATGGGTCGCTTGAAATCAACCACAGTGGAGGATTTACACCATGGGAATGGGCAAACACTACAAATCAGAGCATGTGTGTTGTCTTGGAGAAACCAGAGAGCTGGTTTTCTTAGCCCATTACTTTTATGAAAGATATCTCATTCATGCATTTATTTATTCAGTAAATATCTTTTGATGAAATTCCACATACAGACAAGGGGACAAAAGATAAAAATGTGAATAATGAGGTAAAGATTCAATGGTAATCAGCTAATGCACACGGCTGCAATAAGTCATATAAAGGAGATACTTTCAGAGTTTGTAACACACATATGTAGTCAGACCAGGAGCTCCCAGATTTCCCTGAGGAAATGATGCATCACCTTGGACCTTGTCACTTTTCAGGACTTTCAGTCCACTCCATAAATACATAAACAACTCTTTCCTGCCTGGAATTATATACATCGAATACAGAGAAGACCCTCCCCTGCCTTTTTTTTAAGCCACTTACCACAATAAACAGAAGCTACTTCAGTAAGCATGTCTAAACCACAGAATGGATGAATCAAGTTTTGCAACTTTGAGCAAAATCTGAAACCGAAGGGATAGATGGGGTGGAACGTTGATGGTGGAATTCACAGGAGATCCTTGCAAACCACCATCTCTCTCTAAAGATTCTTTTTGTTGAAGGTCTACACACTTACCTCCTCAGAAATCAGCTTACCACCCAGCCTGACTCTTTTGGTTTCCACAGAAGTCATTCCCTCTGTGTACCAGAGTGCTCTACAGAAAAGACAATGAATGAGTTCCACATGGGTAGAAAAAGGAACAAAATAAGAGCATAACTTGGAAAAATTCATGTTCTTTCACTTCTCACTGAAATTCTGCATGGTCTGCATATTTAGGATCTTGGAAACATGGATTTGTTTGTTTGTTTGTTTTCTTTCCTGGACTCTGTCTTGTGTTTGTAAGCAACTCAAGGTAGCAACCTGTTTTACTTTATGGAGGGTTTATGTGATGAAGGCGCCATTTTTATTCTTTTAGGTGTTTTAATGTCTGATGAACATCAACCTGATATGTTTACAAAGTGAGTTTCCTTTTGAGATCAAACTTTTATTCCAAGGCTATTCCATCTTGCATGGGTTCCTAAGGGAGGTCAAATGTTTATCCCAAGGTTAGTCCATCTTGCATGGAGCTCCTAAGCTAGACAGACAGGATGATTCAACATTGTTCCATACACCCGTTTCATTCATTCACATCTCCTCATATTTACTGAACACCTGATGTTGATAACAATTCACTATTTCATGGAGAAGATAAGGAAGATATCCCAGTGTCCCCAGTGACCAAGTAGACCTCCTACTAAACACTCATTAACATGATTGGTTGGGAGAGTTGTACATGGGGAATACATTTGGAGAGAAAAGGGATCTTAGGAAAAGGGTGACTCACAGATGGTTAAGATTTGCTCAAACATAAATGGAAGGAAAGCTTCTCTGGCAGAAAATTTGTTTGAGGAAGACACAGGGATGCAGAGGCCTGGTGTCTTGGGAACTAGGCAGTGGTTCAAGTTAGCTTGAATGTGGATTTCATGGAGTGTGGGTACCAGAGAACACCGGAGACGTACCTTGCACTATGCTGTGAAGTCTGTTCCATACTGAAATGAATTGGATAGTCAACATGGAAGGGTTGCAAGCTTTTCCACTTTGCTTGTTTTAGGCCACTACCATAGGAATAAGGAATTTTTTTTTAATTAATTACAGGGGATGGAGAGTTGGATTGATTCCCATTGAGAAAAATTAACTGGGCTTCTGTTAAAATTAATTAGGAGGCAATTTTCATACTTTGGTTTAGAATTAACAAAAGTTTTGGGGAACCTGGTGGCTCACTCAGTTGGGCATCTGCCTTCAGCTCAAGTCATGGTCCCAGGGTCCTAGGATCAAGCCCCGCATCAGGCCCCCTGCTCAGTGGGGAGTCTGCTTCTCCCTCTGCCTCTGCTGCCTCCCCTGCTTGTGGTCTCTTGCTCCATCTGTCAAATAAATAAATAAAATCTTAAAAAAAAAAAAAGGATAAATGAAGGTTTAGTTTACAGTGATGTGAGCAAAAATAGAAGAAAAGAAAGTTGAGAAATATCAGAGAGGAAGGGTTTTTAAGATTTGGTGAATGCATGGAAAAGAAGAACTATAGCAACTCATCAAAGAGGGAGAAAAACCATGAGAGACTCTGAATTCAAGGAAACAAACTGACGGTTGCTGGAGGGGAGGTGGGAGCCAGGATGGGGTGACAGAGTGATGGGTATTAGGGAGAGAACATGGTGGGATGAGCCCTGGGTGTTATATGCAACTGACAAATGGTGAAACACTACGTCTGACACTAATGCTGTGCTATATGTTGGCTCATTGAATTGAAAATAAAAAATAAATATCAATATCAAAAAAAAATTTGGATCTCAGGGACGAAGGGTGATGTATCTCCTTTAACAAGAGAAGAAGATTGAGGGGCGCCTGGGTGGCTCAGTGGGTTGGGCCGCTGCCTTCGGCTCGGGTCATGATCTCAGGGTTCTGGGATCGAGTCCCGCATCGGGCTCTCTGCTCAGCAGGGAGCCTGCTTCCCTTCCTCTCTCTCTGCCTGCCTCTCTGCCTGCTTGTGATCTCTCTCTGTCAAATAAATAAATAAAATCTTAAAAAAAAAAAAAACAAAACAAAAGAGAAGAAGATTGAAAGTTCCCCACTTTGGTGCTATTCCATTGGAAGCTTTTTTCTTGATGGTGGATTGAGAATGTTGAGCAAGTATTTAGACATGACGAGATGTCCATTTAAAGTCAGAAGATTCAGAAGTAATTACATTAAAAAATGTTTTGTCCGATCCTCTTATTGTGAAGTTTAACTTGTTGGGGGAGGAGTAGTTAGATATTCATGAATACACATTGAGCCAAAGACACACGAAGAAGGCAGGCATGGGTATGAGGCAAGTGCCCCATGGCCGTTGGCACACACACAGTGTGGAGCCTGGGCCATGCACATAAGGAGGGAAAATGAGTGGTTTTGATTTTGACTTCAGGATCCCATCATCACAATTGCAAGCATGTGCTGATTGCAGATTCCTGAACGTTTATGAGCCTCTAAAACCCTCATGAGTTGGTCCAAGTAGAGGCAATAAAGCACCAACCAAGAAAAACCTGCCTGTTGTAACAAAGCCCTGGAAAGTCCCCTCAGACAATGGTGGCCCAGGGGCAGAGGCTCGGCACGGAAACACTGAGGACCCAGGTTGATATGTTGCACACGTGGCCACCTGGAGGGACCTGGGGCATCACGAGGACACCCAGACACAGAATCTTCCCTCCAGGTGTCTGCAAAAAAGACCTTCAGAGGTCCAAAGGCAGCAGTGGGATGGAGACCAACCTTTCAGCCAGGATCAATGACTCAGAGCCTCCACTGCTACTTATTGCTCGCCACCACAGAAACCAGCAAGAGAAAACCAGTGGGGTGGGGAAGAATCACATGTCTGCTCTGCAAAACCTGGGATGCCAGCATCCAAGGGGAGATCCAGCAGGTACGGGTCATGGTCTCAAAGTGCTGACAGTCAGTGAGGTGAGCCCAAGTCTCATTAGTCTAAAATGTTAAATGATGCTCAAAGAGCCTTGGTGCCAACAAATGGACCGAGGACTGCCATCTGGTTTGCCAGCATAAATAAAGCAAGCTGGGCTCGTCCAGGCTGGGGGAGTAGCTTCAAGGGTGGAGCCCCTGGAAGCTTGCACTTGTACCAAAAGCTCACAAAAGCTCTTTTCGCCTGCCTATAGAATGAGTCACGCTGGAGCCCACATCACAAGGGACGCACCAGGAAAGCAGAGGTCAGGGTGAATGGTGCCTGCGGGCTGTTTCAGTCTGCTGGATTTGTATTTTATTTTTTGGTGACTGTAACCATGACAACACAAAGGAAGGGTCAGGCGGAACAAAACGTACTGCCATCAGTTTTGGAAAACCCTCCATTGTAATTTTCTTATTTTATTAAGGCCGTAAAACGATGGGTCATAGCGGAAACCACATACACCGGGGTCATAGAAACTTTCAAACACAAGTCCTACCCCAGAGCGTGCACAGATGGACCCAGGATATGGGCGATGACCACAGAGACACACAAAAGCCTTGTGATGGACAGGGTAGACCAGCATCATTAAGACCAAAAAATAATACACATCCACACTAGCATGGATTTGTCTTCATGAGATGAAGATTGCCACATGCGTTGTGGATTTTAAGGAAATATGTGATGCCTAGCTCAGATCTGAAATATTTTTTTGGTAACAAATTGCATGATAGATCTATTTCTGCACAAAGCAAAAGTGGTTTTGGTTCATTTGTATGTTGTGTGAAGCATTGTGCCTCCTAATGTGTTGCTTTGGGTCAGAGGTCATTAAGGAGCAACTAGAATAATTAGCAAGGTCATCGACTTAAGAGAATGAAAAGGTAGCTCCAGTGTCCTGCAGGGTTGACCTGATCGCAGGACTAGTGCTTTTCTCTAGATCGCAGGACTAGTCAGGAATGCTGGGTAAACAGTGCATCGCTTGTCCGTTTTCCAGGTGGTGGCTAGGACTCAAAGAAGACAGGTGATATTCTGAGCCTGTAGCGTCAGACCCGCTACACCTCAGCTCTGCTCCTGGCCATGCTGGAGACACGCCTTGAGAGTCTGCAATGGAAGTCGGAGAATGCAGCTCTGCCTGTCAGCCTCTCACCGCCATCCAGCATCGGCTCGCCATTGTTCATGCCTAGAGCAGGCTTCTGAATAGGTTATGTATCTGCCAGATCAAATAGAATGGGCACATTCTGGAATTTTCCTTCATATGGCCAACAATATTCATGACTTTTTACCGGGCATCAGGAGCCAAGCCCTGGGCTAGACATTTTACACTGAAGTCTATCATCCTCCAGATTGCCCTGGAGACCCTCATTAACCACTTGACCCCTAGCCCAAGTTGATGGAGAGAAAGAAACTTCCATTAGGTGGAACATTGAGGAACAAACAGAGCTGGGCTTTGAACGCCGCTGTGTGGGCAATCGATGTCCACTTTGCACAGCAATGTGCTAGTCTGTTCTGTAGTGAATGAAGAGTATTATTGCCTTAAGAACTTCTCCTGTAGTTGCCTGCATGTGGAGCATAATGGAAACAATGACAACAACATGGTGGACCTCTGGATAGCGTACACCAAAAGCACAATCTCACCTGGCTAGAAAACATGGGACACATTGCCACCCAAGACTGAGATCATTGAGCGGCATGCCAGCCAATGGATACTCATGAGAAACTTTCTAACCTTGAATTTCATATCTATCTCCCTGTCAGTGTCCATGTCCATACAACCATACAACCATCCATGCATTCAACCAACCATCCATCCATCCATCCAACCATGCATCCATCTGTCCGTCCATCCATCCATCCATCCATCCAACCATCCATCCAATCATCCATCTATCCATCCAACCATCCATCCATCCATCCATCCTTCCAATCATCCATCCATCCATCCAACCATCCATCCATCCATCCACCCATCCATCCAACCATCCATCCATCCATCCATCCAACCATCCATCCATCCATCCATCCATCCATCCTTATCAATCCATTCATCCTAACCTGTCTAACTATCTGCCAAAACTATAAGACAAAACTGAATTTTCTTAAGTTTAAAATACTCCCTTCCTTCAAGAAAACAAAAGTAGAGCTTCATCTCCTTTGTTGAGATAAAGAGGAAGGACTAGTTCTTTTCCAAAAAGTATAAAGAGTAAGACTTCCATGCTCTTTCTCCAGGTCTTTGAAGCATCTTTTTTTCATTTGTCCTGGCCCTTCTGAACAGGCAGAGATCGGGGTGTCTGGCTTCTTCCATCTAAGGCCCACATGGTCATAGACCCACTGTCAGTTCACTGTAGGCATGGGGGCAGGGGGGTGAACATATTGTAGAGCAGATAAGTATGTTATTGAGTATAATATTCCTGTTTATTCAGAAATGTTCTTGGGAAGCACTCTGTGTGGCTTTGGACCCTAGACTCAAATTACAAAGAAAGTACAATTCATGCTTGTAAATTGCCAGCATTGATCCTCTTGGGGACATACACCACAGAGAAAAATAAAAACCTGAGCTATTTAATACATTCATCCTAAAAGCAAAACCAAGCTATCATCAATGCATACAAAAAGAAGTAAATTGAGTTATTAAAAAAAAAATCTTCATGTTCTGCCTCATTTTATTTTATTAGTTTTTTTAAAAGGTTTTATTTATTTAAGAGAGCGAGAGTAAGCAGGAGTCAGAGGCCAAGGAAAAGAGAGAAGTCTCCCCGCTGAGGAGGGAGCCCAATGCGGTGCTCAATCCCAGGACCCTGAGATCACAACCTGAGCCCAAGGTAGATGCTTAACCAACTGAGCCACTCAAGTGTTCATTTTATTTTCAAGCATTGGTTTACTCATCTGCCTTAGGTCTGATTTCTGAAAAGCAGACCACAAGAGGAAGTGTTCCCAACAAACCTATTGTGTGAGTGATATTTGGAAAAAAAATAAAGCAAGCCAGGTGGGACCTCAGACCAATTCTGCAAAAGGAAGCCTCTGCTTGAGCCTGCAAGGGACTCTGGATGGTACTTATGCATCAGGGTTGATTCATACCACCCTGGGCTGAGGGCTGAGCTAAATCCACACCTCTCTGGATGTGAGAGATGCAGTTCCAGGAAGCCAAGGCCTGTTTTCTGAAGAGGGTCTTGGCCGGGAGAAGCAAAGCACATGCATAACCAGGCAGGGTGCACAGAACCAACTAAAGGGACCCTCATGCATGTCAGGAGAATCACTGAACATTTCCAACACACCATCCTCTCTGTCACCCATGTCTTCTCAGTCACCCACGTCACCCAGACTTCCATGAAGGTGTTGGTACTCTCCCTTCTATATCCAATCCTGAAGCAACTGCAAACTGTGTTTCAAATACATAAAGTTTAGTGTGGAGGACATTAGGAGAGGGAAAGGAAAAGTGTGTTGGGGGAAATCAGAGGGGAAGATGAAGCACGAGAGACTGTGGGCTCTGAGAAACAATCTGAGGGTTTGGAGGAGAGGGGGATGGGGGTTGAGTGAGCCTGGTGGTGGGGATTAAGGAGGGTACATATTGCATGGAGCACTGGGTGTGGTGCATAGACAATGAATCTTGGAACACTGAAAAAAATAAAATAAAATTTTAAAAAAAGAACAAATAAAAACTTATTGTGAATGCATAAAATAAGCCATGTGCTAGAGTGGGGGATCCCACTAGTGGGGGATCCCCCATGTGATCCATGCAGAAGAGAACTTCCCCACAAAGAATCAGGATTAGCTGACTTTTTTCCTGAGATTGTAAGGGGGAAAAAAAAAAAAAAGTGTTCCCATCCCAAGCAAAAGCTAAATGTGTACCCTTAAAAATGGCAGTTATGGCTTTTACTGATTCAGACACTCCCTGAGGGGGAGGACTAGGGGGGAACAGGTACCCCTCATCTGACTTTCAGAAGGATGAGAAATTTTGACACTCACCTATCTGCCTGGCATTTCCACATGCTGGGTAGGATTTTAATGTGCCCCCGTGGTCCTCAGAGCCACAGGCGGAAGCTTGAAGAGACAGTTTGACGGCCCTTTGTGACTCCAGAATGCACGCCACAGACTTGATGGGTTTTAATGACAAACAGAGAGAAGAGGGTAGTCTTCTGTGCACCAGATGGGCACAGACTCCCTCCAGTATTTGTTCACATAAAGCTACCCAAGCAGTCAGGGGACTCAGTGACCTGGCCTGCAGATACCCCGATACTTTGACTCAGTAGAAGTCCATCTGAAACCCAGGCATTTGACACCTGGCATCACCAAAGGGTGAAAATCATCCCCGTCTTTCAATGCATGGAGATGAGAAGGCCAGTATTTGGCCACATGCTGAGGAAAGAAAACCCTACCACCCAATCAATGAGATGGCATTTTGGGGCAAAAGCTGTCTTTATTGGGTATAGAAATTCTTCCTTCTTTGAATGGCAGTTTCAGATCCTTGGCAAGTTCTCAGCTTTACTTTTACCTTCTTACACGGCCCTTGTTGCTGGGCTCTGAGTCGGCTGTGGTTCACGGGGTCACAAGGCAACAGCATCTACCTACCATGAATGGTGAAGGACCAGGTGGTAGAGAAACAGAGTCTCTCTAGGAGAATTGGCTTAGGACAGAGGAGAACATGGGAAAGGCACAACTCATTCTCATTCTGTTCTTTTCAACTATTGAGGACTCTCTTTTCTGGAATGGTGGCACCTTCTCTCCTTCTTTCTCCACAATCATTAAAGATTTATGGTCTTAGAATGTTATTCCAACTTCTCTTACAGACCCCACTTCCTGCCCACACATACAGTCATTAATTATGGAAAATGTGTCTGTAACTGAAATATTTACTGGCAGTCCCAGAGCCACACAGACATTTCTTATAAACTCTCGAATTTACTCCTTTGCTCTGGGTCGCCTTTTCTTCAAGGAGCAGAGCGAGTCCCCTTGACTCCGTGTGTGTGCAAGTCCCTGCACGCCCAGCTGCTCTGTGGTATTTATTTGCTGCTTCTAGTGGAAGCTCTTCTACTCAAAACGTAAACACCAGGCTGCCTCAGACCTTTAGCAGGGACGGCAGGCTTCGACACGCAGGTCGGTTCAGAGGCTGATCCGTACACGGGGTTTCCACAGTGCAGGGATTCAGGGGAGCAGCACAGATGCAGCTGGAAGGCAGAAGGCCACCTTGGAACGAAAGTCCCTTCAGGGATTAGCGGGCTGACAGAGCAGTTGGAAGGGGTGTTAGCACACGGAGGAAGCCAACAGTCAACCAAGCATTCGCTTGGCATGGCTGCAACATCGGGCTGACTTGCAGAACTCAGCTCTCCCCCAGAAAAGGCAAAGAAGCGGTCTACTAAAGACAGAGCCATGGAAACAAATCTGTCAATGAGGGAGGAAGCCTGCAGGCAGGACGGAAGCTCTCAGCCTCCACCTTCACCAACCAGACTTGGATGTGAAGCGTCGTGTTGTTTTTGCATCGGTAGTTCATCTCAGGGTTTGACCGTGTTACTGAAGCCAGCTCCAAGTGACAGGGACCGTTTCCTTTTCAACAGAAATGGTCTGATTACAGAGCAATTTGCACTGGGCTTCTGCCCTAAGTGTGTGGTGAAGTCAAGAATGAAGGCTACCGGCATGGCTGGCCCAAAGACCTTGTGGCATGGCCGTTGCCAAACAGACCCGCAAATACAGACAACAAACTAGAGGCTGCCATTGGGGGATGGGCAAAATGGGTGAAGGGGAGTCGGATGTATGCACGGAATTGTGTTACAGGATGAACAAATCATGAGGATCAAAGACACAGCATAGGGAACACACTCAATGATATGACAATCGTGTTGTAGGGTGACACGTGGTAGTTACACTTGTGGTGAGCATGGCACAACACACAGAACTGTTGAATCCCTATGTTCTACATCTGAAACTAATGTAACAATTTGTGTCAGCTCTGTTTCAATTTTTTTTAAAAAAATATGTCCTCGCTGGCCTCTCTTGTGATTCAGTAACATAATAGGACATGAAAATCTTTGGTTGGCTTCCTATTGACAAAAGATATGTTCCTGAGCCCTTAATGCTGGGAGCCCCTCCAGGTCTTGGGCCCCAGTTTATGCCCTCAAGTTCACCCTCAGTTGCATATCTGTTCCCTCACTCCTGACACACCCTGAAATTCTTGCTTTGTTCCAAAAGCATGTGTGTCTTCCCAACCTTGGAGCTCACACATTTCTCTACCTGGAAACTTCTTGCCTAATTTCTCCAACTTGTAGGTTCCAGTTCATTCTCTGAGGTCTGGTACAAGGGTTACCTCTTCTAGGAACCCAATATAACACCCACCCTATAGTGTTTCCCCTTATGAGCTTTCCCTCTCTATCTAAGTGAACTATTTAAGAGGTTCCTGTTTTCATTTACCTTCATGTCTCCAATACTTAGTAGAGTTCCTTAGCACTCTCTGTATTTCATGGCAACCTTGACTCTACCCATACTTTTTGTCTTCTCTCCTGGGAAGGTATGAAGGACTTGTCACAGATGTTGCTTTCAAGGGTCTGAGAGCCATGGCAGTACCCAGAATATGGTATAACCAAATGGCAGAAAGTGATACATCGTATTATGGGAACATACCAACTTTTCCACTAAAATGAAAGGAGTCAAAGTCTTTGCAAAAAAATATAAAATGTTATGGCAGGGAAAGGTAAAACCAAGAAAAAGTCCTACACCATAAAATGTATCATAATCATTTAATGTATAACATCTGGAGCCTAAGGGAGCCAGTATGTTAGGGAGCTGTGAATACATCACATTTATTTTATGCAAGACTTTGGTCAGACACAATGTGGGTATTTGCCATTAGCCAGGCAAGTGCAATTAAATCAGTCATGGGATTTATTTCTGTTAGAAATGCAAAGAAGGCAACAAAACGTGGCACATTTGGGGTCTGCCATTTTCGGGCTCCAAAATGACTTCATGGAGAGGATTTTTGCATGTGGCCACCATGATCGAAAATATCTTCACCAGCTTGCAAAAGCAGCGATAACCAGCTAAGTAGCTGAGGGCAGATCAGATTCCTTACTCATGGTAGTTTTATATCAAACAGCCACACGCCATTTCAAACTATCGGAATTTACAGCTTCCTGTGGTTCTCCTGGGGAATCAGACCTCAAAGTGATTTTTCAGCTTCTATCATGGAGAGCGTTGGCATTGGTTAAACAATGGATTTCATTCCAGCTTTGGAAAATTCAAGCAGACATTGAAAATTTTACCCAGTTCAGCCATGTGGTTCACCTGAATTGGACAGGCACTGAAACGGAGAAAAGGAGCCTATTTATTGAATGTCCTGACACAGAATAGAGACATGGCCCTATTATCATCTCCCATTGTTCCTTCCTGGTCCCCTGGCAGTGCAACATCAATCTCCTGGGGTTTATCCTTCAGGATAGATGGGACTTGGAATCCCCTCAAGACTATACTACAGCTAGGCCCCCATTTTCGATCACTGGGCTTGATCTAATGGGGTTGACACAGGTCTCAAAACACAAAATGGCCAAGCAGGATGAGTTAGCCATCTCAAACCCATCTGTGGACTTCACCATGTTAACAGAATGAGAAAGAAAAACCACATGATCCTCTCAACAGATGCAGGGAAATAATCTGACTGAAATCCAACATCTATTCATGCTAAAGACTCTCAGTAAACTGAGAAAAGAAAAAAGTTCCTCCACTTTATAAAAAGGCATCCACAAAGAAAAACCCCCCAAAACAAAAAACAAAAACCCTACAACAGATCCTCACCCTTTGGGTTCAGCATTACACCACAGATCCTGGCTATTGAAATAAGGTTTAAAAATCGGTAGATAAGTAAATAAAAGGTTTATCAGAAGGGAAGAAGTAGAACTGTCTTTATTCACTGAGGATATGATAATCTTAGGAAATTCTTAGACCGCTACCAAAAAAAGGTACTAGAACTCATAAGTTAGCAAAGTTGCAGGATACTATATCAATCTACAAAAATCTCTTGTTGATTGAATACAGGCCATTGAGTTCTTTGCTAATGCCGTTTCTCTTTCACTAGATTATTTTCTAATGTGTTGGTAAACCAATTAACTTAAAAATATTAATATTGAAGAAAATGAGCATGCCTTTTCTCCTGATAATTTGTCTTTTGTCAGTTTAATTTACAGGGTCCCAGGGACTGAACATAAGAGGGTAGAGGGAGATTTTATTTTTCTTCCTCTAAACCACCAAAGGGCAGAAATTGATATCTACCTGTGTGCCTATGTGGATTTATGGATTCTCATGCCTTAAAATACCGTAAACATTTCTACAATTTTACACAGTTTTTAAACAATATTTCTATAATCAAATATGGGAGGAATCTGAGAACAGACCTAATAATCAAATATGGGAGGAATCTGAGAACATTTCTCCAGAACACTGGAAACAGGCTTTAATGATAGAGTGTGTTTCTTTAGACCTACTTCATACAATTATTTATTATTATTTTCTTAACAGCTTTTTTTTAATTGAATGCCTACTGCATATCTTGTATGATAGTAAACAATTCTATATACTAATCTCATTTTAAATGCACATTTTTAAAAAATGTTTTCACTTGTCGAGTATCCAGCACTATAGCTACAATGGACTATGACTCAGCAAAAAAATGTTGATCTGTCTCTTTCTTTTTTTTTTCTCTTTGCTGATTTGTTTTGTTTCTTCAGTTCCACATATCATAAGATTTCACTCATATTGACAAATTAAGACACAGACTCTTGGGGTACCTGGTTGGCTCAGTGGGTTAAGCCTCTGCCTTCGGCTCAGGTCATGATCTCAGGGTCCTGGGATCGAGCCCTGCATTGGGCTCTCTGCTCAGCGGAGAGCCTGCTTCCTCTTCTCTCTCTCTGCCTGCCTCTCTGCCTACTTGTGATCTCTCTGTCAAATTAAAAAAAAAAAAAAAAAAGATACAGACTCTTAACCCTGCAAAACTCACTGAGGGTCACCAGAGGAGAAGGGGGTGGTTGAATAGAAAAGTAGGGGATGGGTATTAAGGCGTGTACTTATCATGATGGATAAAATAAATCAAATGAAACGATCTTTAAAAAAGAAAAATGGCCTATGTGAGTATAAAGTTTCAGTTCTGCAAGATGAAATGTGTTTTGGAGATGTGTTGCACAACGATATGAATATATACTTAGCTACCAAACTATATGCTTAAAAATCGCTAAGATGATACATTTTATATTGTGTGTTTTTTACCCCAATTTTTTAAAATGTAGCGCCAAAAAGCATGCACATTATTAGCAAAAAGCAAGCAGACTCTCCTCTCCCTCTTGCCCCACGTGAAGATAATGGTAGATACGTATGTTTTTGCATGCTTTTCACTCTTAAAAATAACTTGCAAGGGAGCTCACCAAATGCCTTAAAGCCTCCTTTTTCTGGTTCAGCGCAAAGCAGAGGAACAACCACGCGCATGCATCAGAGCTGAGGAAATGCCTATCACAGTGGATTCAGATCACAGGTCAGACCGAGGAGAAGGAGACACCTGGATCTCATTTACCTGTCCAGTTCAATGTTGTATTTAAGAGGCTCCGATGCAAATCTGTCTCTTAAAACCATATTTATTTCTCTGAGCCTAGCGGTCAAAATCAAAGGAATGTCCTTTCTTATGAGGTGGCTTTAAAATATGTGTCCCCAGGCAAGCAAGTGTGTTTAATATGTTGCTAATGGTGGCGTGGGCCAATGTAGATGGAGGGTTCCTGATACAGCCGGCTGTGTGGGGGTGTGGACCTACCTGGGCCTGTCTAATTCTTACTGTCAGCATCAATGGAGGGATTCGTGGTACTCGGAATTGAAACCCAAGTAACTTGTCTCCAGGGTCTGTGAAAACTCTTGCCAGCACCCCAGCGTTCAACCCATAGGTGGAAAAACAACTCTTCCTTGCTGTTTCCACCAGAAACACACTCTTGTCCCCCACACCTTAGATCATTGCACACCTGTCCAAGCCAGCATGAAGGGCTTTGAACCCATCTTGCCTATCTCTGGTTGCTGATAGGTTTCCGCCGATTGAATGAACATGGACACACTCAACGTTGCCTGTGTAGATGAGACTCAAGGAAGATGGGGACATCTGCAAAAAGATCATGGACACAAGGCAGACCAGCAAGAGCAAATATCATGTGGGAATAAAGCCCCAGAAGAAAGAAGAGGAGAGAAGAGAAGGCAGTTTCACTGCAGGTAGATGAATACGGTCATTTTCTGGAACAAAATGACTTTTCAGTTGGGATTTGCAATGCTAGGAGTCTGGCACAGAGTGGTGGGGACAGAGGAGTGACATGGGTGTGGTCATGGAGGGGGAACACATGGAAAATACACATGGACCCAGAGGAAGAGCAGAAGAAGGGGTTAAGGAATTGGGAAATGCAGACAGAAGCCATTCACCATTTTATGTCCAATAATAACTTTCGATATTCCTCGGACCCAGAAAGGATTCCCAGAGTCACTACTTTCAAGTTTGGGCATATTTCCTAATCCTTCAAGTGCAATTAAAAAAAAAAAAAAACTAAACTAAACAAAACAAAACAAAAAAGCAATAGTAGTGACTTTTGCACACACCAGTTTGTGCGGAGTAAGGGGAAAAATAAAAGCATGCTTCCTTCTCCTAATGTCCTCCATGCTATCCCTTATGTTCCAGTGAGACCATATGGTAACTGACTGTCTCTGCTTGACTTATTCCACTGGGCATAATCTCCTCCAGTCCCAACCGTGTTGATGCAAAAGTTGGGTATTCATCATTTCTGATGGCTGACTAATCTTCCATTAGTAGAAGGAAGGGAAAAATGAAAGGGGAGGAATCAGAGGGGGAGACAAACCATGAGACTATGGACTCTGAGAAACAAACTGCGGGTTTTAGAGGGGACAGGATGGGAGATGGGTTGGCCTGGTCATCGGTATTAAGGAGGGCATGGATTGCATGAAGCACTGGGTGTTATATGTCAACAATGAAATCTTGGAACGGCACATCAAAAACTCATGGCATACTCTATGGTGACTAACATAGCATAATAAAAAATAATTAAAAAATAAACAAAAGCATGGAAATGCCTTTGCACAGTGGTTTTCACACAACATGTTCTTCATAAAATAATCAAAACAACAAAAATCCAAAGCCAGAAGAATTTACTAACGACCCAAAGAGTTAGTGGTGTGTCATTATAAAAGTTTGCAAACCTGAGCTTTTTTTTTTTTAATTAAAAAGATTTTATTTGAGAGAAAGAGCATGAAGTGGGGGGTGGGGAGCAGAAGGAGAGGGAGAAGCAGAATCCCCACTGAGCAGGGTTTCCCAACATGGGGGTGTATCCCAGGACCCTGAGATCATGATCTGAGATCATGACCAAAGGCAGATGCTTAATGGACTAAACCCCCAGGTGCCCCTGCAAACCTGAGCTTTATGGATATTCTTTCCAAGCACACTTGTCCTCCTTAGTTACAGAATCCATACCCACCAGTACACCTACCACTAGAGCTGATTGGTAATGACCCTGTCAATAGACTTGGCAGTTTTGCTGTCATTTTCAGACAAGCACGGAGTGGCAAAAAAAATGTGTCTCCTGCTACACACAATGTCAGCTAAGCAAGACCAGGGTGACACTCTGCCTCCTCCTTTCCCTTCTCAGACATCAAATCAAGTGTTCTTCATGTGGTCTGTTGGATGCCATGTTTTCGTGCTTCTTGTTTGTGATTTTCTGTTTAAAATGATGCCATGTGTGCTACTAAAGAACTCTCCACTACTCCCAAGGGCAAGAAAGTTGGGGTGAGCCTTACTAAGAAAATACATGTGTCAGGTAAGCATTGTTCAGGCATGAGCTCTCACGTTGTTGGCCTCCAATGTAAATCAATCAACTATGTCTGGTCGATAAGGTGTCTTTAAATAAAAACACATGTTTAAATAAAAACACCCAGTTCCATTGGGTGGTCGTGCCACCAGAAGCTCCCAGGACCCTAATCCTGTATTTATAGTTCACTATTTAGGAATTCAGTGCTTATGGTGACTTTGTAGGACATCACAACTGTAGATAACAAAACTGACTGTAATCCTCATTTTTTATTTCTGCTGGATGGTGACCTCCATTGACTCGAAACCCGTTGGATTTGCTCGTTTCTACATTACTGCTCATTACTGATGCTGGACTCATAATGGGCATTTGATAACATCAGGGCAATAAAATTGTCTTCACAGGGTTACAAGGGGCACCCCAGTTCCATCTAACTTAATGCCATCCAGCCACAATGCAAAATGCATTCCATTTGTTAAGGAAGTGGGATCTCAGAGAAATGAAATGCATGAAATTTCTGTACTGAATCATGTCTAAATATAATGTAAAATAGCCATGATTGGGAAAAAAATGGTCACTTATAGCCCAGCATCATAGTGAATGGTGTTTTAGGAAAGCAATGATTCCCTGAACGTTGACTTTGACAAACGTGTGCTTCAAACAAGAGAAGAAATGACGAGCACACAATCTCAAGTGTGTAGACACCTGGGGCATGAGTTTTCCTGTGGTTCCTGTTAACATATGATCACAATTTGGGTGGCTAACAGCAAAAGAAATGTGTCCTCTCACACTTCTGGAGACCAGACGTCCAAAATCAAGGTGTTCTGCTCTGCCTCAGCAAATGCTACGGAGAATTCATTCTTTGCCTGTCCCAGCTTCTGGTACCTGCAGGGATTACTTGTCTTATGGACACATCTCTTGAAATATCTGACTTTACAGCCACACTGCATTCTTCTTGTGTGTCCATCTATTCCTCTATGTGTCTTGGCTCTTTCCACAGTTTGGCAATTGTGGACATTGTTGCTATGAACATTGGAGTGCATATGGCCCTTCTTTTCATTACATCTGTATCTTTGGGGTAAATACCCAGTAGTACAATTGCCAGGTCATAGGGTAGGTCTGTTTTTAATTTTTTGAAGAGAAACATCCATGCTGTTTTCCAAAGTGGTTGCACCAATTTGCATTCCCACCAACAGTGTAGACAAATGGATAAGGAAGATGTGGTCCATATACACAATGGAATATTACTCAGCCATCAGAAAGGATGAATACCCAACTTTTGCATCAACCTGGATGAGACTAGAGATTATGATAAGTGCAATAAGTCAAACAGAGAAAGTCAATTATCATATGGTTTCACTTATTTGTGGAGCCTAAGGAATAACATAGGGAAAATTGGAGGGGGAGAAGAACCAAGAGAGACTGTGGACTCTGGGAAACAAATGGAGAGTTTTAGAAGGGAAGGGGGTTTGAGGGTTGGGTGAGCCTGGTGATACCTTGATACCCATCAAGGAGGGCACGGATTGCATGGAGCAAAGGGTGTTACACGCAAACAATGAATCTTGGAACACTACCTCAAAAACTAATGATGTACTCTATGGTGACCAATATAACACAATTTTAAAAAGAACAATACAGCTTAAAATAATTTCTCTATGCACATCATCCAAGAATCCTCATCCTTGGGGTGCTGAGTGGCACGGTAGGTTAACTGACTGACTAATGGTTTGGACTCAGGTCCTGATCTCAGGGTCTTGAGATCAAGCCCTGCATCAGGTTCCTGCTCAGCATAGAGTCTACTTAAAAGACTCTCTCTCTCCCTCTGCCCCTGTCCCTTGCTCACTCTCTCTCTCAAATAAATCTTAAGGGGAAAAAAATGGGGGGGGCGGGGAATAGCCATCTTTGGATTTAGAGTCATGTGATTAATCCAGGATGACCTCTTCATCTCAAAACACTTAACTTAATTGTATCTACAGACAGACTGCAGGGACTCAGATATAAAAAATAACTTTCAGGACCATCATTAACCTACTCACTTCAACACATATGCAGAGAACCACAGAAAGTAGGAAATGATCCTTCTTTCCTTTTTATTTTTTTAAAGATTTTATTTACTTATTTGACAGAGAGAGATCACAAGTAGACAGAGACGCAGGCAGAGAGAGAAAGAGAGGGAAGCAGGCTCCTCGCTGAGCAGAGAGCCCAACGCGGGGCTCGATCCCAAGACCCTGAGATCATGACCTGAGCCAAAGGCAGAGGTTTTAACCCACTGAGCTACCCAGATGCCCTCTTTTTTATTTATTTTTTTTAAAAAAGATTATATTTTGAAGTAATCTCTGCACCCAACATGGGGCTCACACTCACCACCCTGAGATCAAGAGTCACATGCTCTACTGACTGAGTCAGCTGGACGCTCCTGCAGATGACTTTTCTGATTCAACACCAGAGCAGAGAGAACCGCCACGCAAATGCCCAGAGACGCGAAACAAATAAACCCAAGGTTTCCCAGGAGGTAACTCGGCAGTACGGGATCTCAGTAACAGGCCAAATTCCTATCTTAGCATGTTCCCAGAATTTAGGGAAGATGGCATTCATCCTACAAAAGCTCATTTAATGGCAGTCAGTTACAGGGAAAAGGAACAGGGGACTATAAAAATTTGCAATAAGTGGAAAATCTATGAAAAACACATGCTTATCATCTGTGCTTCAGAATTGTGGCTGACAGATAGAGCCCATAAATCACGTCATTTTTTTCAAAGACAATCAATGGGTGAACCCAGCTAATGTAAAGTGAAAACAAGCCTGGAGGCTCTAGAAGGAAAAGGGTAAAATCTGGACTTGTCCTCCGCTGTGGGAAGTATGTGGAGAAAGAATGTAGGCTTAGCAGTTTTGCCTCGTTGGCAAGGAACAAGTGTGCATGTGTGAATTATGAATTAAACATGAATTAAAAGTGAACACCAAATTTGGAGCTCTGTAGGTAGCATCTGCGATGCCCTGAGGAATTTGGCTGGTGTGGTGCCAACTGCATTCATTTGTCCTTGGGTTCATTCATGGAACAACTGGGAGATGCTTGAGTCCTACTGGGCATTGCTCAGAAGCGTACATAGATATGATGACCAAGATCCCTGCTCAGACCAAGTGAGTCTTGATGTTGTGTTTGCACCCAAAGAACCCATGTTCATTTCTCTTCTGACCTCCAGGAAATGTGTGAAGCTGGGATCGTTGCTAAGGGCAGATCACGGACAACCTCCCCAAGACCATGCATAGGTCAACGCACCTGCTCACAGAATGTGGTACACCTTCACCTCTGTCCGGGGAGCAGGTGGCAGTGCCAGATGAGCTTCCAAGAATGCTTCTGCCATTTTGGGGTGGGGGGATGATCCTCTGCTGAACAGTGTCCAGATTCACAAAGACTCCCCTCATCCCCCACCTTGGGAAGAGGGAGAGTTCCTTGTAGGAACCGGGCAACCATATGCTTTCTCACTGCTCTGAAATGGTGACCTATGGTCATGAGGTTGAACCATGGTGTACTCTGGGCCAGTGCCTACCTACAAGGAAACCTTTTGCAAAGCCTTTTGTTCCCCCATCGGTTGCCCTAACTTTGCCGTGGCCACAGGAACAGGATGTTGGCAAAGGGGGCGATGTTTTCTAGATTCCAATGATTTAACTAAAACTGGTATGCTGTAGTTGCTGTTGCTACTGTTAATGTTGTGTTTGGTTTTAATACCGAGGAATTGGTGGAAAAAAGAAACAGTGGTGGGGGTGACATAACTGACTCAGACATGGTCTGAAATGCTCCTCAGTGAATTAACAGTATTTTAGGCTTCCCAGCGTGAGAACAAGGGAAAGAAGCATGAATAACGAGCTTCCGTGCCGTTTACAGACATCTTGGAAGAGCAAAAACGGAGGCAGTTCTGTAAGCGCTAAATGCTCTGCCAAGGGTGGAGCTTGAAACAGGAAGACGTCCTCTTGTCCCCAAAAGTCAGCAACCCACCAAAGCCTGGGACAGCATAAGTTCACTGGGAAACACATCTCTGCCCACTTCACTTAGGAAGCATCTATATTAGAGTGGGTGGAAGGGTAACCCCAAGACATACGTCCGCATCCTAACACCAGCTACCTGGGGAACGGGAACTGCTTGGTAAATACAGCATTTGCAGAGGTAATTAAAGTAAGAACCAGGATGAGGTCATTCTGGGTTGGGGGGGTCTTCAATCCAATGACAGATGTCCTTCTAACAGACAGAAGAGGAGACACAGACACACGGAAGCCACGTAAACACAGAGGCAGATTTCAAATGATATCACAAGCCAAGGGAGCTTGAGCTAAAAATCCTAAAAATATTAAAAGATATAAATACAGTCATATGTCTAAAGGCAATTTTTTTCCCCAGCTTTTGAAGCATGCTGGCTATGGCCTTGAGGGTGGGATCCCACCGAACATGCTGGTTGCTCTTATCCTAGAAAGGGAATGCTTTATTCCTGCCCCCTCAGGGAATCAGGCTCAGGAAACCCCACAGACCAGAGAGGCAGGCGTATTGTGCTAACTTGGGAAGTTTGGGCTCCCCTATGTTTTTCAGGAAAAGAAGGAATGGGAACCATAAAGATCTTGGTGGGCATCACCAATCTCTATCTATGACGCAGAAGGGAGGGTTAACCTCTCTGGCAAAGACCATTAACATGGGACCAGATTTTTATGAAGTAACCCAGTGCCTGGTTTCTTCCTTCTGGAAAATGGGCCAAGCTCCCCCTCAGGTTCTGGGGAAGGAGAAACCTTGCGTCATGCCCAGCAGTCAGGACTCTTGAGCAGAATGATAGAATTCCCAGGCTCAGGGTCACAGAGTGCTGGTAGCATGTGCCGTGGTTACAGAAGGGGGAAGCAACCCTAAAGAGACAGCCCCATGATTTAAAAGACCTGGATTCTGGTTTGCAGCAAGTCTCTTATTTTTATTTTATTTTCACCATCAGTTAGTGGACTTTGAGCAATTTGTTCCAAATAAAAGTGTTGCTGTTGTTGTTTTTAACATGTTCCAAAATCAGATGGGGAAAAAGTAAAAAGTAAAATTAAAAAGGAAAAAGGAAAAAAAAAAAGCTTTTTTGTTGTTGTTGTTCCAATAATGTCTGATACTTTTGAGCTGTGTGCAACAGTGCCACAGCACACAGCTTTCGGGGATATAGGAGTCAAGCAAACCTACCCAAGTGTTGTTTGACCACATCTAGGAAGAACCACCGGAGGAGCAGCCCACCCTCAGCTAAGGCCAAGGTCTGTGACCATCCATGGTTACGTGTTTAGTTAGGTTGCGTGCAATTTCCAATCTGAACCCGGAAACCAAACACAACAGAGGACGGGACTCTCACCACATCCAGTTGGATGGGCCCAGGATCACATTCTCCTGACAGAGGGAACATCTGGTTGACAAGACGTCATTCTGGGGTTAGGTCATCCTGAGCCAGTAAGAACCGAGGCCATAGCCCTTGGTGCCTCTATGAATCATTGGGGGAGTAATTCCCCCCCCCCCCAAAAAAGCACTTTGAAACTCAGCTAAATTATGTCTCTATCTGCTTGGAGTAAAATCTTTTATGCAATTGAGTTTATAAGCATCTGTTTATCTGGCTACATCCTTAGCAAAACAGTTTTGAGACGTTATCTAAATAATTGGTACACATGAAATTAAAATGTGGTGGTTGCCTCCTTGAGAGCTGTGGGTTGACTGTTTGGAGATAAATCAAAGTTCTGATATGCCCACATTGTAGATGACTCATCCAGTGTGCTTGGGTCTTATCAGGAACGAATCAGCTCATTTATTTATTCACTCATTGACTCAACAGTGACTTTCCCAAGGCTCACCATGTGGCCACCATTGCCTGGGGCACGGGGAAAGCTGCACACATGTGTCCCTGTTGGCATGACCTAACCAGATTGGCAGAACAGAGAGGCAACTCAGGGAGATTCAAATCAAAACCACATTGAGATACCACCTTTCACCAGTTGGAACGGCCAAAATTAACAAGACAGGAAACAACAAATGTTGGAGAGGATGTGGAGAAAGGAAACTGTCTTACATTGTTGGTGGGAATGCAAGTTGGTGCAGCCACTTGGGAAAACAATGCATAGGTTCCTCAAAAGAATAAAAATAGAACTACCCTATGACCCTGCAATTGCACAACTGAGTATTAACCCCAAAGATACACATGTAGTGAAAAGAAGGGCCATGTGGATTCCAATGTTCATAACAGTAATGGCCACGGTCGCCAAACTGGAAAGAACCAAGATGACCTTCAACGGACGAATGGATAAGGAAGATGTGGTCCATAGACACTATGGAGTATGATGCCTCCATCAGAAAGGATGAATACCCAACTTTTGTAGCAGCATGGATGGGACTGGAGGAGATTATGCTGAGTGACATAAGTCAAGCAGAGAGAGTCAAGTATCATATGGTTTCACTTATGTGTGGAGCATAACAAATAGCATGGAGGACATGGGGAGATGGAGAGGAGAAGGGAGTTGGGGGAAACTGGAAGGGGAGGTGAACCATGAGAGACTGTGGACTCTGAAAAACAATCTGAGGGTTTTGGAGGGGATGGGCGTGTGGAGTTGGAAGGGTCAGGTGGTGGGTATGATGGAGGGCATGTACTGCATGGAGCAGTGGGTGTGGTACATGCACAATGAATGTTGGAACACTGAAAAATAAAATAAAATTATTAAAAAAAATAAAGGAGTGCTCTTAACAAAAGAAGAAAAGAGAGGCATCTAATGAAATCATAGAAAATGTATAGCACGGCAGTTTTCAGAGGGCATGATGGCATTTCTGTCCTTCTGGAGAACAAGTCCTTAAGCCAGTTGGCCCAAGGATGTGGACATGATCTAGCCCAGACCCTCCCATCTCCATGGTGGAAACAGCAACTCTGCAGACTTCACCATGAGGTGCAGGAAGACCCCATTTCCTATTAAAGGTAAGATTGTGGGTTTTGCTTTGAAGGAGATTTACTTCTTAGAATTCTGTTTGGTTGCCTACCTCTTCTTCCAGTTAGCTGTGCCATGATCGCGATCAATTTATATATGGACTTTTAAAAGAAAGAGTGGGGACAGGTCCTATCAATGGAATCATATACTAGATGGCCTCGTGCATCTGGCTTCTCTCACTGAGCACCCACCATGATTTCAAGGTGCTTCCAGGGGGCAGCAGAAGTCAGAGTTTTGTTCTGTTTCATGGCTGAGTCATAGTCCATTCATGGATGGATGACCTTGTGGGAGACCATCCTCCCCTCCTTCAGTGGACACGTGGGTTGTTTCCACTTTGGAGCTGTTGTGAATACTGCTGCTGTGGGTTTGGGGGTGATGGAAATATTGCAGAACTGGAAACGGGTGATGGTTGCACGATACCATACATGAACTTATGCTACTGGGTGATACTCTTCAAAGTTATTACAATGGCCAGTTTTTTTGTTATGTGCATTGAAAGTGGGAAAATGGTGAGCATTGGCATTTTAGGAGATAGACCCTTGAAGTTGAGCGCATAAGGCATTTCCATTACACGACGTCAGTCTCCTTAGTAACTCCCTGATTATGTAGTTAAAAATAAGAAAAAAAAAAAAAAAGGAAAGGAAGAAAGAACAGTCATGCTGGTGTCCACCTTCAGCCTCTCAATGCTAATTCTTGGAATAGCTTTCTGACATCTCTCAGTGTCAGTCTGTGTCCGGCTCTGTCTCTGTCCTCTATCATGCATCTATCTTCTTTTTTCCTTTCTTCCACCCTTTCTTTGTCTCTCTCTCTCTTTCTTTTTCTTTTTTTTTTTTTTAAAGATTTCATTTATTTGTCAGAGAGAGAGAGAGAGAGCGCACAGGCAGACAGAATGGTAGGCAGAGGCAGAGGGAGAAGCAGGCTCCCTGCTGAGCAAGGAGCCCGATGTGGGACTCGATCCCAGGATGCCAGGATCATGACCTGAGCTGAAGGCAGCTGCTTAACCAACTGAGCCACCCAGGCGTCCCTCTCTCTCTCTTTCTTTCTTTCTTGCTTGCCTGCCTGCTTGCTTGCTTTCCACCATCTATCTATTCATCCATTAGATAGATATCTATGTCCCTATCATCTGTCTACCTACCATCTATCTAACCGTCCATCCTCTATCAATCTATCTATCCATCTATCTATCATCTATCTATCCATTATCTATCTATCTATCTATCTATCTATCTATCATCTATCTATATGTCATCACATCTATCTACCTACCTACCTACCATCAATCTAACCATCCCTCCCGTATCTATCCATTTGTCATCCATCTATCTTCTTTCTTTCTTTCTTTCTTCTGTCTTTCCTTTCTTTTTCTTTCTTTCTTTCTTTCTTTCTTTCTTTCTTTCTTTCTTTCTTTCTTTCTTTCTTTCTTTCTTTTTCTTTCCACCATCTATCTATTCATACATTATCTATCTATCTACCTACCATCTATCTAACCATCCATCCCCTATCAATCTATCTATCTATCCATCTATCATCTATCTATCCATTATCTATCTATCTATCATCTATCTATCTATATATCTGTCATCTATCTATATATCATCAGCTATCTACCTACCTACCTACCATCAATCTAACCATCCATCCCCTCTCTATCCATCTATCTATCATCCATCTATCTTCTTTATTTCTTTGTGCCGCCCTTCCTTTCTTTTTCTTCTTTCTTTCTTTCTTTCTTTCTTTGTTTCTTTGTTTCGTTCTTTCCACCATCTATCTATTCATACATTATCTATCTACCTACTTACCATGTATCTAACCATCCATCCCCTATCAATCTATCTATCTATCTATCATCTATCTATCTATCTATCTATCTATCATCTATCTATATATCATCATCACCTATCTACCTACCTACCTACCTACCATCAATCTAACCATCCATCCCCTATCTATCCATCTATCTATCCATCTATCATCTATCTATCCATTATCTATCTATCTACCTATCATCTATCTGTATATCTGTCATCTATCTATATATCATCACCTATCTACCTACCTACCTACCATCAATCTAACCATCCATCCCCTATCTATCTATCCATCTATCTACCATCTATCCATCCATAATGTTTCTACCTACGTACCTACCTATGTATCATTTATCCATCCATCTATCCACCATCTATCATGTATTGTCTATCTATCTAATCTATATCATCTATTATATGTATATATGTGTCTATCCACTCACCCACCATCTATATCTATCGTCTACCTTTCCATCCTCCTTCCTGTCTCCCTCCCACTCTCTTCCCTCTCCTTTCCTTTCCTCTCCTCTCCTCTCCTCTCCTCTCCCTCTCCTTTCCTTTCTTTCTCTCCATCGTCCTCTTTGCCCACTCCATCTCTCTCTCTTTCTGTCTCTTTCTTTCCCTCTCTCTTTAAGTCAGCTGCATCCCTCCCAGCACCAAGACGAACTAAAGCCCCATCTCACCACATTCAGCCAACACTTCCCCTTATGAAAAGCAGCTCTGGCTCCGCACATGAATTCCATCTTCCCCTACCATTCCCACCACGGCCGCTGTGCCTCACTCTGTATCTTGGATGGGGGACCTCATGTCTCCACAGTGCTCTTTGCATCTGCTAACCTCAGTTTGGAGACTCTTTCATCTTCTATTATCATTTGATTTTTTTTAAATATTTTATTTATTTATTTGACAAAAAGAGAGAGAGAGATCACAAGGAGGCAGAGAGGCAGGCAGAGAGAGAGGGGGAAGCAGGCTCGATCCCAGGACCTGAGATAATGACCTGAGCCGAAGGCAGAGGCTTTAAGCCACTGAGCCACCCAGGCGTCCCTCGTTTGAATTTTTATGCCAACTTAGAGTCCTAGTTAGTGCAACCTCTGCCTTGAAATGTCTCATAATGTCCCCAGGTCGGCATGAATCTGTCCTCCCTGTCCATTGCTTTGTTGTGTGTTTACAACCTCTCCCATTGCATGTGCATGTCTTGAAGACCTGTTGATTCCAGAAATGTCTCTTCTCCAAACTGGATTCTGAGATGCCAAAGAGGAGAGACTATGTCTTCTCCTCTTTTTCAACTCTGCTCTCACCAGCTGTGTCATTAACATACCCATATCCTGACATGCACCATCTTCTTCATGGGCTGGAACCCAACAATTCCATCAGAAACATCAGCAACCGACTTGGCAAGCTCCTTCCATGGAGACATTAACCAAAAATAAACGTGACTTCACTTCGCTTCCATGAACAGCAACATGAAGCAACCCCGTAGCTAAATTTAGCATGAAGCAGAGAGGGAAAAATGCTGTCATTCCCATTTAATGAGACGCTCACTGCCCACGTTTGCAGGGGCCATTCTGCCCCTGGCCAGATGCTGGCCAAGGTGTATCACACATTCATAGAACTGCACAAACACACTTCCTTTTACTTCCCTCTATTTGTTGAAAGCACATGAAAGCTGTGCATGGCAAAGCTAGCCTCAAATATGACCAGATCCAAATCCAGCCTTGGGTATAACCTAAGGCATGAAAATGTGTGGGTTTGTGACAAGCTAAACACTATGTCACTCTCCAAATTATAAAAACTATCAGTTCATGTATAAAGATAAAGAAACTCAATAATTCACTCTATCTGTGTATACAAGTATCTGTGCATATAAATAAGTTTCTGTTTAATTCCAGTTTATACATGAGTTTTTCCTCCCAAATAAAACTCTGGGATTCTGGTTGGGAAAGATTTGTGCTTTAATCGCCAAGACGGTGTCAAGTTTCTTGGAGGTAAAGAAAATACAGGGTGGATTTGGACACTTGCCTCAGGTCTGGAAGTCAGCCAGCCTATGTGAATTCAGCCTCCTTTTCTAGATAAGGAACGAGTCAAATGGGTTTCATTATATTCTTAGAGGACTGTACCTTTCCTACGTTCCAATGTAAGGCGTGACCTCTGTGATTATGCTACCAGAGCCCAGCAGGATTTAATATAAGGGGTATTTTTATTGGCTCTTATTTGAGAGGGTTTATTTATTAAAAATGTCAAAACAATTTTCTATAAGGTTATTTCGGCTGGAAGGCAAGCCCATAATCTATAGTCATGAGGTGCTATCCCACGGCATCCCCTTTAACTTAGGTTGAGGTTTTGTCCAGGTATGAAGCAAAGTGACCATCTCACCCCATGGCCCAAAGATGTCACCCTGTCGCATACATCCCCATGACCTAGGACCTGGAGAAGAGGCGTTCTGATGAGGGTTGACCTTTGTGGTCACGTTGGTCTTTGAGGTGTAGATAAGCTGCACTCTGTACCCCAGCCTGTGAGTGACGGAAAGCAGATGCCTTTCTTAGAGTTCCAGCAAATGAAAGGTGTGGCTCGACCCACTAGTTCATTCCATTAATCACATGTCCAGCCAACACATGCTGTCCCTCTCCTGGCCCTTGTCAAATCAATCATGCACAACCCTTTCATTGCCTCTAGGAGCAGATGAAGGAACGAGCAAGGGAACTAGGTCATGCACGACCTCTTTGTGCACATCAGGCTTTGCCACAAGTGTAGGGAACAAGGCAGACAACAAGAGCAGATGTGCACAGTTGAAGAGTGGATAAGAAATAGTTTCTTCTCTTATGTTCCATTTAGCCTTCCTAGCATTGGTGGGCTGTTCTTGGTGCCACCACCTGGAGATGGTCATCATCACTAGCCATCAGGGAGATTCAAACCAAAACCACATTGAGATACCACCTGCCACCAGTTAAAATGGCCAAAATTAACAGGACAGGAAACAACATGGGGAAAGGGGAACCCTCTTACACTGTTGGTGGGAATGCAAGCTGGTGCAGCCACTTTGGAGAACATGCAGAGGTTCCTCAAAAGGTTAAAAATAGAGCTTTCCTATGTCCCTGCAATTGCACTTCTGAGTATTAACCCGAAAGATACAGATGTAGTGAAAAGAAGGGCCATGTGGACCCCAATGTTCATAGCAGCAACGGCCATGGTAGCCAAACTGTGGAAAGAATCAAGATGCCCTTCAATGGACGAATGGATAAGGAAGATGTGGTCCATATACACTGTGGAGTATGATGCCTCCATCAGAAAGGATGAACACCCAACTTCTGTAGCAACATGGATGGGACTGGTCCCCTGGGTGTCCTGTTTCTGGCTGCTCTCTCTCCTGGCCCCAAGCCCTCCTCCCATTCTGGAAACAAACACAGCAAAAGCAACACAAATGGGAAGCAAGCTCCAGTTCCTCACCATCCTATTGGGTTGGTGGTGTTCCCCCCACGGTCTCCGTTTTAGGTTTCCATGTTTTCCTAGACACCTCATTTATCAGACTTTCTTGACCTCAGCACAACTCCTATTTGGGGCCGGATAGTTCTTTGTGGTGGTGGTGGGGGCTTTCTTGTGTTCCCCACCCATGAAACACCCATTGGCCAACTACACAACTTTAATGGTCCACAACTGTCCCCAGTCATTGCCAAATGCCTCCCGTGGGGGGAGATGAGTTCACCCCTCATTGGTTAACCACTAAAATGGATAGAAGGACAATAAACCAACAGCAAATAGTCTGTCATGCTAACATGTAGCTTCTCAACGTTCCTATGACAACACTCAGAGCTGGACCATTCTCTGGGGTGCGACGCCCAGTGCATTGTGGGGACTGAGCAGCATCTCTGGTCTCCACCCACCAGATGCCAGTAGAATCTTCTTTTCCCAATATGACACCCAAGAATGTCCCCAGCCATAGCCGAACATCCCCTGGTTGGGGGATAGAGTGACTCCTGGTGGGGAGCTACTCTTCTAAAACCTCCTAGAACTCTCGTATCTGCCACACATGGCATCTATCTCACCCTTTTTACTCTGTGTCTTGAAACCACACCCTGAGGAATTTCAACCCTGTGTGTTGACTTGGGGTCAGACATTCTTGTTGCCTTTGCATTTTAAAGACATCCAGGATGAGCGCTCACCTTTCCTCATAGTTTTCTGATCCTCTAGTCAAACTTCGTGTCTGACACATCCCAACCAGAAATGCCTCTGAATGCATGTTGCTGAGGGAATGGCTTTTTTTTTTTTTTGTCTGCACATTTCAGAACTCCCGCTAGCATTGCACAGCTGTGCGGGCTGATCAAAGTTTTCTAGGATTTTTCAAACTAATTATATATGTCTTCTCTTTACACGTCAGAGAATGGGCTTCCAGGAGAGCTCACCAACTCGGGTCCAGATGTGACTGGACATTGAACTAAGTTCTGCCATGATCAAAGAGGCCCACCAAGTCTGCCTCGATTAAACCCAGGTGACAGGCCCTGCACCAGATGCTTGGGTGCAGTTACAGACCACTAAGAGGGGGAAGTAGGGGGAGCAGTTACCATTCCATCCACTGTCGATTACCCTGAACGTGCTGATCTGGTCTGATCTCAGAAGCTAAACAGGGTTGGGCCTGGAAGACCAAACTGAATAATTTGAAGCCCAAATGGATTGCTGCTATAATTTACCCACTTGGGTTTATCCTTCTCTTTTTTTGGGGGGGGGTTTAATCCTTCTCAAACACCTGTGTGATGTCCATTTTGCAGATCTGAACTCAAGGTTTAATAGTTGTGAGAAACAAGGTTCACAAAACATCTCCAATATGGATACCCTGAAAATCCAGTGGCCACGAGAAAATAACACCCCCCACACACACAGTTTATTCCTGCACAAATGCACCGTAAATGAAGAAAAATCCATCGAGGGACCTCCAAATTGGGGAGGAAATCCTGCTTTCCCTTTGCATTATTCTGAGGCTGATGAAAGTTATTGATCTTCAGGAAAGTGGCATATCACATTTTTAAAAGTCCATATTCTCACTGGATCATGATTCTATAAAATAAAATAGTATTCTATCAGAAATCACATGGCCAAAGTGTTTTGCTATACATTTAAAAATATATATGTATACACTCATCATATATCTATATGGTTATTACATATATCATTATATGTTATATTATTATGTATTATTATATCAATAGAATTACACACTATATATTATATAACTTGTATATTATATATATATATATATATATATATATATATATGCTTGTGTGTGTGTGTGTGTATAATTTGTACATCAGTAGATGAACAGAAAACAAACCCTACATAAAACCCACTGGTTTGCTTCAACCCATTTGTGAAAAGCAGCCCATCAAATCTCCTGCGTTCTTCCTACCTGCCTTCCACCAGGATGGATGGCATTCTTTACAGTTGGCTGGACACAGAGTGGTCTACGATCAGTAGATCTACAATCCTCTAGATGGGCCAATGACAACCCTCTGAAAACCAGGCCAGTAAATCAGACCAGTAGACGCACTTGGGTGCATACCCTTTCATAGCCTCAAAGCAAAAGTATGTACATCACTTCTAATAGTATTTTCTGCCTTGAGACCTAACATTAGATTTCAATGTAGATTATTTGATTAAAAAAAAGAATCCAGTGACATTAGATGTCATCAGTAGTGACATTTGCTAGCTTAAAGAGTTGGAAATAAGCAGACTGAATGTGCTTTCATCTATGGGACATCTCAGAAAGTCAACAAGTTGATCTGTGTCTGAGACAACCATCCAAGGGTGAACTACAGCACTGGTCATGATCATGGGTGGTCAAAAATGGAAAGAAACTCTTCTATTAGGGGAAATGTCTCTAAATGGTCCTGATATGACACACTCATCCTTGAGGAGGCATTGCTTCTGGAACTATCAACATAAAATGTATCCGAGTTAGCCAAACATCAATGAACTCACTCCAGAGAGGTCTTAGAAAGAAGGTGAAAGACTGAATTCATGCAAATGTTTTAAGTTCTCAGTGCATTTCACAAGATTGGCTCCCTCTAGGTTATATTTAGCCAGTGGTGTATGATTAAAGTATCATTTTGCCTTTATGTTGTCCCCTTCATAGGTCCCTCAGGTATCTAATATACACCCAGCCCCAGGGAGAGGACAGGAACCACAGTGCATGGTGTCGCCAGATTAATCTCATGAAAACACCACTTAGACTCAAGAGAAGCCCTTAATCACCACCCACCACCAACAGGATGGTACATAACCACTCATTCAAAACTCAACATTTATCTTCTTGGAATTACCATGTCTTTTCTCCAAGGTGCCCCCAGGAAAGCTTGCTTACCAGTGGCCAATGACCTCCTCTAGACTAGCCTTGGAATCACCAAAAAGCCAAACTCAGCAAACTCAACTCCTCCCTCTAGATGTGAATGAGCCACAGATGAGGTCAGGGGCCAGCCACATCTTGGGAGCTGCATGGATCTTCAGTCCTGACACTGAGTGTCCACTTTGAAGCCCAAATGTCCCTCCATCCATGGGTTGTGGGTTGGCAGGCTGTCTGTGGGCAGAATACTGTTCTTTTTTGCTGAAGTTTCAGGGAATGGAAGTGGCCTTCCTATGATTATCTTGCCACAGCACAGCAGAATTTAATATCAAGAGTATTTTTACTGGCCTCTGGTCAAGAGGGTTAGTTTATGGCAATGTCAGAAGGGTTTCCTCGAAGGTTATTTGAGGTGCAAGGCAAAGCCCACAATGTAGAATCATCCAGTTGACTGTACTCAGAAAGCTCCGTGGCCAGGAAGGGGCATGCAATGGGCAAGTCCCATGAAAAATTGGGGAATATCAGGACACTTAAGAAAGATGAGACAGAGAACTCAAGTGAGGGCCTCATTGGGGCAGGAGTATGACCTCCCTTTGCTAAGACTCCCAAAGGCAAAAGCAAGGAGAGGGTCCTAATGTCAGCCAACCACGTGTTAACGAACATCAGTCATCATTCTGGTGTCGTCATTGGAAAACTCAAGCCAGGGGGTCCAAGGAGATACTATCAGAGACACAAGAACCAACCACGAGATCAACAAACCATTGCACCTTGAGGGATCCTGCCAAGTCCCAATCCCAGGGTAGAAGGGACATTTGGGCTTCGAGGTGGACACCTTGTGTTGGGATTGAAGCCATGCCCTGATGGATGTGCTGGTCAATGCCACTGGTACTTGGCTGGCCCCTGTCCTTACTCATGGCTGGACAAGTAGGACCTATGAAGAATAGTCTGTGCCCTAAGTGAGTTTGAATCCTTCAGGTTCTGACATTTTCACATCTCCATCTTCTGCCTGTCCAGACGTCACTATTCTGAATGGTCAGAAGAAGCCCCCTGTTCACTGTGAAGTTGCCCCTGGTCTTACAAGCAGCATGTGCCCCCTCCCTTGTCTAGATGCATAGAACTTTTAGGGTCAAGATCATTCAAGCACCCTCCTTCCTTCTTGCAAGTTTGAGATATTCCATGGTTCATACAGCTTGGAAACAGCTTGGAACACAGGCACCCAGTTGGAGCCTGGGATTGCGTGCTGTGAGAAGCAGAGAGGTGGTCATCGCCTGAGGGCTAGGACTCTGGAAGTGTAAGAGGCTCTGATGACCTCCGGGCTTGATTCTCTCTGTTTCTTTCCAGGCGTCACCATCACCGCTGTCCTCTCATTACAATGCTTGGTCATAGGGGAGTCAGGAGGAACTCTCCAGCAACCCCCAGGTCCTACTGCTCAACCACTCCCATGGAGATCCAACGTATGACACTATACGCCTGGTATTTCTTGAAAGCTCTTGGGGGAAGAAGCACATGTAACTGCTGTGTTGAACAAAGATGATTCATCGGGCGTAATCACAGCAATTTTATTTTGTCTCCTACAATCCCTTTCAAATATATTCTGTGGGAGTGGAGGAGAGCTCTTTCTAGACCTCTGGGGGAAATCATAGGCAGACTTAGGATTTTTCATGACTTTTCTCTCCTGGTTCTATGTGTGTGTGTGTGTGTGTGTGTGTGTGTGTGTGTGTGTCCTTCTGGGTCCACCTGCAACAAGTGTGTGTTCTCCATTCCCTCCCTCCTCCTGGTGGGAATCACTAGCACAGAGGTCACTATTAAGAGAAGGTTTACCAGCTGTTGTAATCTCCACCCAGTAGAATAAGTTCACTGGTGGAGGCGTGGGGAGCATGCTTGGGCCACCTGCCAAGTCCCCTTTCCAGTCCAGCTGGAGAGGCAATGGACAGAGGTCTTTATTTCTTTCTGACACCCCTATGGGCTTTGCAGTGGGCTTGCAACCCAGCGGGGTGCTGTACATTCACTGGCTTCTCCAAGACCACAGGTCAGGGTCTAGCAGAGACCCTGCTAGATGTTTGGGGCTCCACACTTCATGCTGTGTTGAAGTATCATGGTTTTTCATGGGGCCAGACAGAGGCAGCACAAAGCTCTGGCCATGTGGACCTGCGACCTGATGGCTTACGGCAGCTCACCCCATGGCTAGGGAGTTTGGGGACCCTCCTCCAAACTTGCAACTGATGTCAACAGCGAGGGTGCTCTTGGGGACCCCAAATTTACAACAGGTGTCAGTACCCCTGAAGGTGCACCTGCTTCCTTATTTTCCTGCCTCAGGCATTCCTCTGTCCTGGGGGGAACTGAGTGGTGGGTTCAGTTCTACACAAGCATGGAGGAGAAGACAGGTTGCACCCAATCTCTTTGCTCCAAAACTAGCTCTGACCTTATTCACATAACTGTTTGGGCATGATCTAATCCCTGTGGATGTCTCCACTGGCCAAGCCAAAGCTTCCCTTCTGGGTTATTCTGAATGCTGTCACCCAGTGTGGGGTTTGAGACAGAGAGGTATGCAAACAGGACTCCTTGTTCCTGACAGTGACAAAGACCAAAGATCAGCCTTACCTGTCTAGGGACAAAATGCTGCTAAAAGAAATCACGTCAAGGATTTGACCTAGAGTCAGCAGACCCTTGGTGTCTTAAAAAATATATATCATTCAAATATGGTGTATATATACAGACTATGGGTGATTCTTCAGCCACAGAAAGAAGCAAAATACTGATTGCTGCTAGAACGTGGATAAAAGTCAAAGATGCGCTGAGTGGAAGAAAGCCATCACAGAACGTGGGAGCCCAGCAATAGACTCAGAGAGTGTCCACAAGGGGGATGGTGTGGGGGATGATGGAGGGAAACAGTGGAGGTACCTGAAGAATATGGGTTTTTTGGGGAAAGGGAAGTTGGTGGAAATGTTCTGAACTTTCTTGTAAGCAATGGGTTTGCACTCCCGTGGGCATATATTAAACACCGTTGAGTTGTACACTTTGAACGGATGAGTAGCATCGTGCATGAGCTTTAACTCAAAAGAGTTATTTTTTAAAAACCCATAATTAAGTGTTTCCTCCCATTTATCCATACCGGTTTGGGACCCACCTGTCTGTGCACATCAGAGCCTGGGTGTTCCCTGTGGCATGCCCACGTGGACCACGATTCTTGGCCACAAACCACAAGAGTGCCTAGGGCAGCCAAATGCATGCTCGTTGAGACCTAATTTATACCCCACCCACTTCCACATGCGATCAAAGGCCTGGAGGTTGGCTTCTAATGGAATCACACACGCACATGGTCGTTAAAAGAAAGACCCAAGAAATGCCACAAAGCAGGTGTGATACGAAAGGTGCAATTTTCCAGGAGCCTCAAAGAATGCCCAACACAGTCTGTTAAGCCTCCTCAAGACACAGACCTGAAAGCCTTTCATTCTATTTCCATACTCGGAGTTCCGGAGGATTTTTCTTTTTCTTTATCCTCTTTTCCCCTGCAATGCTGGAAGGCTTTAAAATGTCTGAAGGCGGGCGCCCTGGGTGGCTCAGTCGATCAAGCATCGGCCCTCAGTTCAGGTCATGATCTCAAGGTCCTGGGATAGAGCCCCACATCGGACTCTTTCCTCAGTGGGAGTCTGCTTCTCCTTGTTTCTCTGCCCCTTGCCCCACTCATTCTCATTCTTTCTCTCTCTCTCAAATGAATAAATAAAATGTTTTTTAAAAAATCCTAGGCTGACCCACGTACAAGTTTTCAACATGTCCTCCACTGGAAGGCAAGCACATCTCCTTCCCGTTCCCACTCGCAAGAAGACGAGGTAATCATTGCCAGCGTGTGCAAGAAATCAAATTCCCGATGAGCCTTCCACATCCCCAAAATGTACAAATGATTTTATAGTTGCAACACATCTTAAAAAGTTATTTAACGCATGCCTTCTTGTTGCAGCAAAGACGGCAGTCACAACTACAATAAAAATTAGTTCCACGAAGACACACAGCTAATAAAAGACCAGAACTCTCCGTCTGCAAGAACCCCGCTTTTGAAAATTGCTGTCGGGTATTTAAATGTTGCCCTTCAAACATTTTCTGACTCTGGTGCCTGACACAATAAAAATAACTTTGAAAGAACGCTTCTCGGCAAGTTCCATTTTCTTCTATGGACCACGGGGATCTCCGTGCCACTCACCCCTCACGGGAATTAACACTTGACTTTTGAGAATTGGAGATGGTTTTGTTCATCCCAGATGTATAATCAGAGACGTTTTGCCCTAATTTTGGTAACATACGGCCAAGTCATGATCTAGTTAATATTCCATTCCTGCATCACTAATCACCACAAACTCATGGAAAGATTAAGGCATCTACAGACATCCTGTGTGATGAGCACGCTTTGTGGCTCATGGACGACAGTGTTTTCACTGGAACGGCCCTTGGCCCATCGTGAACTCAACACCTCCAAAGGCCCCACTGCCTGATATTATCACCCTGCACGGTAGGATTTCAATATATGAATTTGGGGGTGGGGGACACAAACAGGCAGACCACCACACACATCATTTATTCTTGACTTCCATTGCTATGTTTTTCCAGAACTCGACAGGGTTCTGTTTGCTTTTGCCCATGTGTGTGGATTCTTCTCAACCTCATGATTACATCTCATGAACAGGAAATTTAAAGTGAAACAAATGAGTGTTGTTATAGGGAAAGAAGTCAATGTTACAGCGTCTAGTACTTGCTTTAAAAAAAAAATATTTATTTGAGAGAGAGAGAGACAGAGAGCATGAGTTGAATAGATGGTGTAGAAGGAGAAGCAGACCCCTCACTGAGCAGGGAGCCTGATGCGGGTCTTGATCCCAAGGACCCCGGGATCATGACCTGAGTTGAAGGCAGATGTTTCACCAACAGAGCCACCAAGGTGCCCTCCAGTAGCTCCTTTAAGAAAGACCACTTTGAATATTGTTTGCATCCTATGTCCAGGTGACCTTACTGGCATGTGAAAGGACACATTGGACACAGAGAACCCATATACACAGTACACATGTACGATACTACCATCACCTCCAAGAAATCTCAAAATGTAATCACATTATCAATCATTGGAGGGGAGTTTTCCCCGAATTTCTTCCTCCGTGTGTGTGTGTGGATGGTCAAAATCATGGCGGCAGGGTACCTTCCACTCTTGACGGTCTATGTCTCCCTCCAGCTTGTAGGCGATGGGAAGCCATTGTGGGGGATTTGAAAACAAGAACTGATTAAGCCAAGATTTAAGAAGACTGATTCATAAAGATTGAACTGAATGGTTTCATAGAGCAACACAATGACTTTAGAGACACACGTGTGTGACCTTGACATTTAACACTGGGGCATCTGTCTTTTGATGGACACTGGGAAATGACAAAGAAAGGAATCAGTGTCATGCTGTCAAGCCCGTGTTAACGGTAAGAATTTTGGAAATATCAAGCCAAATATCACACAGACATTGTAATTTTCATGGAAAGTTCATAGAGTTCTGTTAACAGGGGAGGCATACGAAGGACTAATCAAGAAGTCATCAAAGCAAGAACCAATTTAGTGAAATGCCTTCCATCCATGTCCTGTTTCTCTAAAAAGAATAAGAAGAAGAACAAGAAGAAGAAGAAGAAGAAGAGGAGGAGGAGGAGGAGAAGATGATGACAAAGAAAGCCAAGCATATTCAAGTTTGTTAATTCTGGAAAATGGGATAATTTCTTTTTATTAAAACAGACGTTTTGACATCCCCAAAGCATCTTTCTTTCAGTTTTTTTTTTTTTTTTTTTAGATATAATTAACACTCGTCCCTGTACAAGTTCAACGTGTACACCATCATGACTGACCTCCATTGGGAACAGCGTTATCATGCATTAACTCTCAATCTTGTAAACATACATGGACAAAATACTCTCAGTCTAAAATTTTAAGAGAACTTGAAGAAAACGTTTCTTTGAAAAAATCTGCTTCATGTTTGGCAAAAATGAAACACTTGAGTATATTTGATTCATGTTTAAAAACCAGACCTGACTGCTCCAGTTACTTAATCTTACTTTCCAAGAAAAAATAAAAATAAAAAACCTAGAAGACAATTGCACATAATCCAGAGAAATGTTTTCTTAAAAAATAATAATAATAAACACTGGGCTATGGGTTGGGAATTAATTACTGAGAGTTGAAACCTCTTTTCATATTTTTATATCAGGTGTCTTCTGACACTAGTAGATCACAAGGAAAGATGAAAATTGGTGAGAGTTTTAAAAAAGCTCGTTAGTACTATGGTAAGTTGAATACAATGGTTTGCGTTAGAATTATGTCTTTTGACTAGATACAATAATATGATACAAGCATCATATGAAAAGGGTTTTAGGGGTGCCTGGGGGGCTCAATATGTTCAAGCCACTGCCTTCAGCTCAGGTCATGGTCTCAGGGTCCTGGGATCGAGCCCCACATCAGGTTCTCTGCTCAGCGGTAAGCCTGCTTCTCCCCTCTCTGCCTGCCTCTCTGCCTACTTGTGATCTCTGTCTGTCAAATAAATAAATAAAATCTTCAAAAAGAAAAAAAAAAAGAATGTGTAGGACTCATATTAAAAAAAAAAAGTTTTAGATATAGCCCATTTTTTGTGTATCAGAGACAGACTCCATGTCTTACAGAAACACAGGTCTTTTCAGAAGATTCATAAACATTAGCAATAGAAAATGGGATCCTATATATTTTTTGAAGGAATACTTTAAAATCGTGTAATTCCACAAATACTCAAAAAAAAAAAAAAAAAGCCAATTCAGCTATACTGAGTTTAGCATTCCTGTTCTCAGGCGACAACCTACGTAATACCGATTTGCACTGTTTCTACTTCAAAAGGTACCATCTTTATTTATTATTGCTCATCTCAGGAACAGAATTCAGATAATCACTAGAATTCCTAGGTTTGGGTCCACGTCTTTCTCAGTGCCCTTCCTGGCAATTCTGAGGTCACCAACCCCTTTTGACAACAGAAACTTGCTAAGTCAGAAGGACAGACAAAATGGTAACATGGATCCTTCCAACCACGCTTGGATATTTTTAATGAAAAATGATTTTTTACCAGAAGCAACAATGCATTCATCAAAACTTTGGAAAGAACAGAGTGTGTGAGATTGCCAGTGAGTTGACAATGTAAGAATTTCTTTCCTTTTGCAATCAGGGGTTGGGGGAAACCGAAGTTGTTCTTTCGAGTTAAAAGTGCTTGGAAGGGCTGATCTTTATAGACCCATGGAGAGGACCGCAGCAGAAGGAGTGGTGCAGAGAGCCAGCTGTGAAGGACGTGTGGGGACCGTCACTTCCCTGCATCTCCTGGGGAAGGAGGTCACCTTGAATATTCACCTGCTGTGGCTGTGCTGATGCAGCAACACATGCGTTTTCAAGAAACGGGGGTTCTAATGAACGATGACAAAAATGCAAAACGCTGAAGAAAATATGTAGACTGCAAGGAGATGTCTTCCTCAAAGGACCTGTAGCCTCACTGGCAAGGGACACAGGAACACACTCATCCTAGATCCTGCAAATTCCCAATGACGTTAAAAGAAGAGGAGGAGACGCCACTTAAGGAATCAACCCAACAAGTTACCGGAAGGTCTCCAGACAATTCGGTCGTGCTCTTGGCGTGTGGAGCTGGGAATCTGGTTGAAGGTTAGCTGAGCCAGGACAGGTGGGTTGCCCAGCACTGCGCGGCAGCCCATCTACAGGGACCGCACACTCAGCATCACAGAGGATTCAAGGCTTTTTATTGAAAATGTGGATAGCAGCACTTTCAAGTCCACTTAGAGGGACACAGTCAAGAAAGGGACTTTTCAGCAAAGAAGAAAGAGCTCATTTGTGATATGGGAGGCTCTGCCCAGCTTCTTGGGGCCCATTTTTTTTTTTTTTTTTGCATAAACAAACTTCCAAGGATGTTTTCTCCCTGCCAAGTACAGGCACCACGGAGATTTAAAGTTGCACAAGTTGGGTCTGCAATTTAAACTACAGAATAATTTCGATCATTAAAAAAGCAAAAGGCATGGTCTCTCACCTGCCATGCAGAGAGAGCAGGGTTTTCTCATGAGGTCTGGGGCCATTGTGCATCCAGGCATGCGTGTGTGTGTGTGTGTGTGTGTGTGTGTACGTGAGGGACACATTTAAAAAAAAAAAAAAAAAACAAAAACAAAAAAAAAAACAGGACTCTACCAGAAGGAACGGAGTCACGGGTGCAGAGAAGAAATGCTTCCTGTGCATGAGGTTCTTTGCTTGGAGCCCGTTGTAATGACCTCTTCGCGGATCCCATAAAGCCCCCTGGCATTTTATAGGAGTGCACGAGGACAAGTCAAGAGCTTGCAGGACTTTCCGTAAATTCCCCCAAGATCTTCCCTTCCCAGCCCAGAGCATACAGGGAGGACAAGCAGCCCCCAGTCCTCCCGGCACACAAAACCTTGCTTACCAGATCACACACGCTTTTCAAGAAAGCCGGTTTGCCTGCACTTATTTTTCTTTCAAGAAAACAAATTGAAAAAATAAATCACAGACGTTGAGTCAGTCCCGCGGGATGTGCTCATCGAGGCTTAGGGTGCAAGGCTACGGCACCCCCTAATCAGCTAAGATGACCTGTTCCTACTGTTGCAGTAGAGCCCGTCAAGGGACTCAGAGGGAGGCTGAGAATCGTGTGCAGATCACGGGACGATGGAATAATAATGAGAACAACAGTAATAATTAAACTCGTGGCTTCAAAACTTCAGGCGAAGGAAGAGAGCAGACGTTTATTTGCTTAGCGCTCGATTTCTAAGTGCCCCCGCCCCAGGATCCGGCGGGGGAGGAAGGGCAGCCTCCCGATGGCCACGACATGCCTCAGATGTGTCTGAGGCACGCTTGCTACAGATCTCCTCAGCTGGGACACTGAACTTTGCCAAAGAAAATCTTTGGGGAAGAACCAGCTTTTAAAGATACAGTCTTTAAAAGCAGAGGTGGGTCACCAGATTAAGGGGAGGCACGTGTCTCAAACACCCAGGACACTCTTAGTGGGGACCGAACCCCCATCACGCCCAGGACCCAAGTGGGAAACCAGACAGGTGGCACTGTGTAGGGCTCCTGGCTCAGGATGTCTGTCTCCGTACACATTCTGCTCAGACACCAAGGTGTACTGGGAGCCTCTTGCAAGTCCAGATGGGGACTCTTGCTAGGGTTCAGTGTAGCCAAGGGGGTTGTGATGATGGTCCAGACAGTCTTGGGTGGAGGAGATGGAAGCAGCCTGGCGAGCAATCCAAAGAAAGACAAAATGGCGGGATGGTGTGCCCAATGCCCCCAGTGAGGGTTCTGGAGAGCCAAGAAAGGGAGCCGTCACCCACCCGTGATGATCAAATGGAAGTCAGCATGCACATGTGTCTATGTTCTCGTAACTGTACCATTTCCGCATCATACTTCCGTGAGGAAACTGAGTCATCCCCTATACATGACCATTGTAGCGCATGGACATAGTGCAAGACCGTTTTCCATAGTCTGTTGTCAAAGAAGAGGAAAACAGCCCCTTTGCAGAAACACACGGGTAACGATCCAACTTGGGGGGTTGGCAAGCATTTCTCATGTGCGTCTTTGGCGGTAGAAATCTCATTACCCCCATCCTCACCACCATTTGGAGAGGACATCTAAGGGACTCAGGCAGATTCCTGGACTCTTAAACTTAATATGACACTGGAAAGAAAAATAACCATAAACATACAGATTTCCTTAAAAAGCATCACGTGGGACCCTTGCCCTTGGCACGTCCTATTTCTTTGCTGACCCCTTTTGACACCAATAGCAAAGGATTTCAGAACCGGTCTTTGGCAAACCTCGCAAAGAAACGCTTGACCCTCTGCCGTCCCATGAATTGGACAACGTCTCTGGGAACAGACGTCTGAAATTTGTACAACTTATTTTTATCTGCCCGAATCGCACATTTGGCAGAACGTGAGCCTCTGAGTTCCCCGAGAAGGAACGAGGCAAGTTTTCTTCTTTGAGTCGCGTTGAAGGCTTTGGAATAACACTGGTTTACGGTTCTTTGATGTCCAACATTTAAAGGTAATACAAATATTTAATCCAATTTTTATGGGGATGAGGCACATAGTCATTTCAAAGGGGTGTCTGTATGTTCTGTTCTACTAATGATTGTATATCCCGGGCACGTCCAAATGCCCCAAGGATACCGTGGTGGAAATAAAACCCACTGGACTACATGAATCAGAAATATGGCGGGCATGCATGCTTGGCTCTGGGGCCGCAAGGTGGGTCTACCATCATCTCAAGGGTATGTGTCCACAGAATATGACATGGGAATAACGTCCAGCCTCCGACGATTGTATCACAGGAATTTTCAAGGATCTCATGGAGACGTTTCAGAACACGGCCCGCCCTTTCCTAACCAAGTCGACAGATTAAACCCAGTTCCGAGAACCTCCTTCTATTTACACGGATTTAGCAAATCGCTAAAACCCGTCCAGCGTCGTTAACTACACACGTAATAGCTCAAGCATCCTGATGTCTGCGGCTTACGGAGACGAAGTTCCTGGCTTCCCAAACACACGCCCTCGTTCTGGGCTCACAGACTCACTAAAGGCTCTGGACACCTGAAAACACCTTCCAGATGTGCAATAAAATCCTCGTTAAACCAAGTTTCCTGGTAGGAGTTCAATGACTTGTTTTTCCCGAACTCCACTCATGGACGACCTCAGATAACCAAGATCTCCCTCTGCCTTTCCCGCTAAAGGCTGACCCTCCAAGACTGTTTTGACTTTCCCCCTGGCTCTCTGTTTCCTGTTTTAAATTAAGAAAAACTTTCCCAGATTTCTGTTTTCGTTTTTTATAAAAACTGTCTCATGAGGCTTAACAATGATCCCAATATTATTTTTCTGTGCATCAAAGGTGGATTCCATAGGCAGCTTTTTCTGCCAAGACAAGATTTTACAATTCATCCTTCCAAAAATAACGTCACGTTCCTGGTGACATGGTCACTTTATTCATACAGATACCACTAACTCCCTGGCTAAGGGTATAGGTTCGGTTTTCAGAGTGTCCTATAGGATCAAGAGTTCAGGGAAATACGCCTTCCTGGGTCCCCTTCCTTGCTGGGTTCAGTAACAACCTCAAGCAGTCGAGATTATCAATGAAAGACAAATTCACACATAAAAGAATGTACCGCTACCATCTATGTGGTTCCTCTGTACCGCTGAGTTTGTTGACCTGATAACAAGAAAAGCCCTCTTCCCTAGATAGATAGTCACATTGGTGAAAACTAACTCCTTCTGCCCTACAGAGAAGCCATCTACCATCTCTACCAGTTTGTATCTCTGATTGCACGTTGTGTGTGCAAGACTTTAGTTTTTCAGAAGAGGCTCTCCATGGAGAAGACACTTTCTGCAAACCATACCTTTATTTGTAGTTTTTTTTTTTTTTTTTTTTTTTTTTTTTTTTTTAGGATTGGCTCTTTCTGCTTTTTTGTAGTGGATCAGGTTGCAAAAGATACATCTGGGTCAAATTCCTGGAACCTGAGAACGTTACCTTATGTGGAAATAGAGTCTTTGCAGAGGTGGTGAGGGGAAGGTTGTGAGATGAGCTCATCCTGGGTCAGGGTGGTCCTGAATGCAAGGACAGGGGTCCTTGTAAGAGACAGAAGAAGAGACACAGACACAGAGGAGAAGCCACGTGGGGATGGAAGCAGAGATGGGAGGGACGAGGCCTCCAGCCCAGAAGCTAGAAGAGACAGGAAGGACCCTCCCCTGGACCCTCTGGGAGGGAACCTGTCCCTGCCCCGCCTGGATCTCAGCAGCCCTGCCCCGCCTGGATCTCAAGACTGCTGGTCCCCAGAGCTGGGGAAGAATGGATTCCTATTCTTTCAAGTCCTGGTCTGTGGTCATTCAGAAGCAAATGCACACAGTAATATAGGTTGTACATTTAGGAGATCTAGCAAATCTCTCTTTATTCTTAACACGATGCCAACAATCGACACTGCTATTCTGTGGCAAGTTTCCCTTTGTGCATTAGTGCAAGTTCAGGATTCTGGGTGCAGTGAGGGACATGGGAGGCACTGCAGTGTGGTGTAAGGAATGTCTTCTCTTTCCAGAGGGTTCTCCTCAACTCTGGGTGAACACGGCGCCTCTCTGGGCAGTTGGAGTGAATGACATGTGGGTGGAAGCCCTCTGGCTGGTTGCCATGCCGGGGTTACATCTTTGCACAGTTGTCAGAGGGCAGGTGACCCTGGATGACCTAGGATGTGGCATGGGGGACAGAGAGGCCTACAACCCACATGATGAACCCAGAGAGCTCCATCATCCAAGACAGATGGGACAGCTTACTGACCTCCCAGGCTGCAGCGAGGTCAGCAAAATAGAGCAATTTGGGAAGAAGGCCTCGTGTCACTGCCAGAGCTGGACTTCAAAGTCCGGGGGACATCTGTGTGACCGATGGCTCCAAGAAGGTCTGGACCCTGCTCTACAGGCGTGGTTTCTCCAGTCCATCCTGCCCTCCTGCTTTCTCTTGGGGCTTCAGAATGTGTTCCTGCAGGGGAAGACGTGGCGACTAAGAGAAGGAAAATGAGCCCCCCCAGCTGCACATGCCCTATGTCTTGCCACAAAGCACACCAACTGTTTAAAGGTGGTCACAAGACCCACTGCATGTTTCCTGATCTTATTTGACCATAAAATATCTGTGTCTCTCTGTGTTTGTGTGTGTGTGTGTTTGTGTGTGTCTGTGTGTCTCTCTCTTGATATCACTATGTCTCTGAGTCTGTGTGTGTCTCTGTTTCTTCATTTCTCAGAGCCCCCACCAATATCTCAAAGAGCCAGATTTTGCAGAAGAGTTTGTGGAAAATGCTCATTTGCACAAACGTCCCTGAAATTTCTGTCTGCAGTGTCCCTGACCTCCACGTTCAGCTCCAACTTCACACGTGTTCTTGAGTATTTGTAGCCACCCGGCCGCCATGTCCATGTGCTTCCCTCCCCCTCCCACATAAGGATGATAAGATGTGTCCCCATCTTGATGGCCCTGTCTATTCCATCTAATGTCTTTGTAGACATTAGGACTGGAGATCTGATCTCTCTTCTCTGTATGTTGGTTGTCTCTCTGTCCATGTTTAAAGAAAAAGCTGTTCAAGGACACAGTGAGAAGGTGCCCTTCTATGAACCAGGATGAGAACTCTCACAAAAAAAAAAAACAACTCTAACCACAGTTTGACCTTGAACATCCAGCCTCTGCATGTTTTGGTCAAGCTGCCCAAACTGTGCTTTGTGATGGCAGCCCGAGTGGACTCCTACACTGCTGTGGAAGCCTCCATTAACCATCCTTCCCCTGGTTTGCACCATCGCTATCCAGACCATCAGCGATGGCTGCATAACTGGTCAATACTCAGTTAATAAGTAACCTGCCCAGTTTTCTGTGTGGCAGCTGCCAAGAGACATTGCCTGAGTGCCTGAGAATTTGTTAAGTTTGCAACCATATGGCAAGTTATATATAACCCTTTAACCTTTCTTTTTCCTTCCAAGTGTTTTTTTTTTTTTTTTTCTTCTTCTCCTTTAGACATGTTTTACCAGCCGTTTGCCAAGACTTTCATCATTTTTCATTTGTCCTTGGAACCCCATCCAACTTCTCCAGGTCAATGTGCTCTGGCTTGCTGTCGGCTATGACTCTGAAAGCCAGCCCCTCTTGGAATGAAGATCTGAGGACCTTGGAGATACCAAGAGATCCAGAAAAGCTCCTGCAATGGGACTCAGGTGTGTACGTGGCTTGGTTTTCTTATATGAGTCAACTACTTCCAATAATAGGAATACTGTGATCTGGAAAGTTTTATGAAGCTCTATCAACTCATTCCCTTTATATCTGGGGCTCGGCCATATTCTAAATATTTAATAACTGACCTTAGGTAACACATTCTGGGCATGGAGGTCAACCCAATGGACTCCAGCATCAGAGTCTATAAATTGACTTTGTGACTATTGCTGCTGCCTTGTCTCTTATACCCTTTGTGGCGAGAATTGTGTTCCCAAAAAAAGCTATGCTCAAGCCCATAGCCCCAGTGTTTGTGAATGGGACCTTATTGGGAAATACGGTCTTTGCAGATATAAATAAGCCAACATGAGGTCATTAAGGTGGGTCCTAATCCAATGTGACTGGTGGCCTTATAAGAAACTGAGAATGCCACAGGAAAACACAGATACATGGTGAGAAAAGTCACTGTATTGATGAAGGAAGAGTTGGAAGCCATGTGGCCACAAGCCATGGAATACCATGTTTTTTAGACAATCAGTGGTAGCTGCAGGAGGCAAGAAAACATCCTCCCATCAGATTTCAGAGGACATGTGACCCTGCTGACACCCTAATTTTAGACTTCCGGCCATAAGACAAGCAGTTTCTGCAGTTTTAAGCCCTTCTGTGTTACTTTGTTATAAGAGCTCTGGAAACATACAATATGCCCCTATCACTGAGCTCAACCCAGTTTTACCTAATTACATCAAAGTATTGACTGAAAATATCCTGCGTGCCCCAAACTTCTCCAACTGTGGCTGGTGAACATCAAACAAGGACTCCTCCTTGCATTGTGGTGGGCTGAGATAAATATTTCATTGATCTCAGGCAAAATAAGAACAATAAATATGTCTACCCAACTAGTCATCAATCTATCTGCTCATATTTCCAAGGGTCATATTGCTAATAGATCTTTGGAGAAAGACTATTGTTTTGTTTAGAGACTAAGACTATTTCTTTCTTATCCTTTGAATATTAAACTGTCTTTATTTTAGGAAATGTTGATCTCACATAGTAGAAACAATGGGAAATGCAGTCAACCTTTTATCTGTGCTCAAGACATTTTTTTAATGTTTTTACTCATCTGGAACATAAACACGAATTGAAATGCCTACAGTGTAAGTTATAAGGTGAATAGTGTGTAAATACAACACTTTAGGGAGCATTTTTTAAACATGCCATTATTTGAGATCATGGCACCCATCTTTGGTAGATTCGTTGCCAAGGTGAGATTGATCTGTGAGGGTCACATGGATTTGTCCTTTGTCAAGACTGGGTTGAACTTTGAAGGGAAACCAGATTTACAGATGCATCAGTTACAGAAGGACGTGAGACAGCATTCCCAAAGAATGCAATGAAAGGACAGAGTGTGTGATATAAAACCAAGAGCAGGAGTGGTTAGGCAGGTAGAGACCTAAGTTGCCTGCATCTGGGCAGCTGGGAGATCTGACCCAAACCTTGATGAACTGCTGGAGGACACAGAGCCCTCAGAGTCTGTTAACATCCAAGCTGTGACTTCATGGAAACTCCACATGTGACCTTCTCTTAATTATGGCGATTGAACAGAAACTTCCTGCTGAGGTATGGATTTCCTTAGGTTTTATCCCAGATTACAAGTCCTGAATGTTAAGCTAGACATTCACCAGAGATGAAGGTGGGGGAAAAAATCCAGAGGAAGGGGAATGTCAACAGGGCCACAACCACAAAAAAACCAGAGGTCCAATATCCAATGACCCACTAAATGCAATTCATGGCCCTACAAAAAAAAAAAAAAAAAAAAAAAGATTCACACCTCTATTTCAGTTTTATGGTGGGTTATGTACTTTGAAGAGCCCTCTTGTTGCAAAACTGGGTCCTCAAAATGGCATTCTGCACACCATTCGTGGTATGACAAGGGTGGCAGGTGTCTCCAACTATTTCCAACTAAGAGTAGAAGCTCTCTCTCCAACTAAGAGTAGAAGCATGTGAACTGGGATTTTTACAAGGAGGTGACCAGGCAGGTCGGTTGCTTTGAGGGTGGCTGTCTATGGCACCCCTTCTGTCTGGTTACTAAACCCATGGGATAGAAGCTGTGTTTGGGGTTGAGGCAGTGACACCCAGACTCTCCCAGAGCCCAGGTTTTAGGAGATGGATTATGTGATCCCAGGTAACCTCAGGATGTCCATGGAACAGAGTCCATTTTCCTGGAGGAAAGCACATTCTCCAATTTTAAACTTAAATTTGGGAGACACTCTTGGGCCAAAGATGAAATGATCATGGAAACTGCATGTCAGTAGGAATTAATTTGCAATAAAAATGCTACCCGACAAAACTGAAGGGAGTAGCAAAATGGTATGGGGAATGAAATGCATCCTTCCTGTATGAAGTGGGGGCTCATAGTAGTATACATTGGAAATTAATGCATTGACTATCCTTCATAAGGAATTAGATAAAAACGAGACAGTAAATGTAAACCAAGTAAAGGAACATGCCAAAAAAGACCAGAAACCAATAAAAGACATGAGGAACATGAGGAAGATCAGAAAACTTTGAGTTGTTCCTCATGTCTACCATTGTGGTGTGAAAGGGACATATGAGGAAGAAGATGGCTGTCATTTATGAAAACAGAGACAGAAATGCAGTAGGAATGCACACAAGAACATAATCACAGAAAAGAAAATTTTTGTGCCAAGAAAAATGAAAAGGGTTGAATTGGCTTTGATCATGAAAATACACACACCCAAACTCATCTCAAGAAGTCGGAAGTTTGATCTGTTTATAGTTAATAAAAAAAAAGTATATCGCCACTTAAAAATGTCTTCATCTATAAGATCAGATCCAGATTATTTACAGACAAGTTCTACCAAATGTTCAAGATACCAATTATTCTAAAATACATAGAAATCCAAGAGACAGAAAAATAACTACGCACTTATTCATCCTTTGATGCCGAAGTAAGCTGTGGCCCAAACACTAGACCAGATGAGACTAAGGAAATAAAACTCCAGGCTACTGGAGATACTGAAAGCAAAAGTCCTTCTTAACGGAAATCTGTTTGAATTATCTCCTTTAAGTCAGTAACAAGACAAAAATTTCTGTTATCACTATTTCTGTTCATAGAAATTCCGCTGTGGAATTCCACAGTGTTGGAATTTCTAGGGAGGAGGGAGAGCCAGATAGAGATGGAGGGAGAGAGGGGGAGAAAGAGAAGGAAGGAGAAATTCATGGCATGGAGTGAAAAAAGACAAAAATACATTTGTGAACAATTTATATAAAAACCCTAACAGGTCTACAGGATTTTAAAATATATAAATATAATAGATTAGCTGTGAATATAATATATAGAATCAATTTCATGTCTGCATTAGCAAAAAAAAATTAGAATGTGAAATAGTAAGTCTTCTTACAAGAACAGAAAAAAAAAACCTCAAGATACTTGAGAACAAATTCATTGAATAATGTGTAAAACCTGTATGCAAAAACTATTACACATGTATTGAAATCTGTTTTATGAGATCTGAGTAAATGCATGGATATGCCATGTTCATGATAAGAATACTCATGAGGGAGTTGGGGGAAATTGGAGGGGGAGACAAACCATGAGAGACTGTGGACGCTGAAAAACAATCTGAGGGTTTTGGAGGGGAAGGGGGTGGGAGGTTGAGTGAGCCTGGTGGTGGGTATTAAGGAGGGCACGGATTGCATGGACCACTGGGTGTGGTGCATATATATAATGAATCATGGAACACTGAAAGGAAATTTAGAAAATAAATAAAATTTTTTAAAAAGAATACTCATGAAGATAAAGATGTTAATTCCCCCATGTTGAATCAATAGATTAAATGCATTTCAATACAAATCACAAATAAAGTTCTTCATAGAACCTATGGCTCCAAAATTCCTATGAGCTGGGTGATGGAGGAGGAGGCAATCTGAATAACCTGCCCCACTGAAAAGAACTAAAAATTTTACATTATTATTATTTTTTTAATCACACCTTGCAGTCGTTAAAGGAAGTTCTGGGTGTAGATAAAGGAATCCCAAGTGAATCTAATTGTAGAAAGATAGATGATCATAGATAGATAGATAGATAGATAGATAGATGATAGATAGATAGTTATGATAGAAAGATAGATAGGATGAATAGATGGATGGATGGATGGATGGATAGATACATTAGATGATAGAAAGATAGATGATGATAGATAGATAGATGATAGGTAGACAGATGATAAATAGATGGATGATAGATATGATGGATGGAAATACAGATAGATAGGATGGATACATGGATGGATGGATAGATACATTAGATGATAGAAAGATAGATGATAGATCGATGGGTGGTAGAAAGACAGATAGGATGGATGGATGGATAGATAGATTAGATGATAGAAAGATAGACGATGATAGATAGATGATTGATAGATGGTTGGTAGATAGATATGATGGATGGGTAGATGGTAGTTGGACGGATGAATGGGTGGATGGATGGATGACTGATGGGTGGATAGATAGACAGGAAGAGGAGATGGGAGACAAGGAAGGGAGGAAGACAATGAATAGGGTATGTCTCAGGCATGTCACCACCAGGGAAAGTTGGGACTCAAACCCACTGAAAGGTCAAGAGAAAGCGTTGAATGTGTCCCAGAGCTATCCCATCGTGGGCTAAGGCAACTTTTGCTACCTACCAATGCCTGTCATTGTTTATGTGAGGGCTGTTTCTCAGATGCCTTAAATTCCCAGCTCTCTGGCCTGCGTCTGATACATCCATGGTCCACCGAGCTCCAGTGGTCAGATAAAAGCCCCAGACAAATAGCCACAGGATCTGGGATTGGAAATAGGCCAGTGTGTGCAATAAAACACAACACAGGAGAGAGGACTGATCAGTCCATAAACGAGCAGTTATCCAATAACTAGTGTTGCAATGATTGGCTTTCCATGTGGAAAAAAATGAAAAACATATGAACACACACACACACACACACACACACACTTCCAGATGGATTAACATTAAATTTCTTCAAGAAAACACACACAGAGAAAAAATATCTTTCTCTCCTTGGAGCCCAGATGGATTCTTTTAAGACACAAACACCTTAACCATTGAAGAAAGTGTGATGTGAACTAGCTTGCAATGAAGAACTCCTGTGTTTCAAAAAGTGTCATAAACACAGTGAAAATAGAAGCGTTTTAAACAAGGGATTCAAATGATGCGTATCTAGGACACATATAAAGCCTGCATTTATAGGGAAGGCACAAGCCATTAGAAAACTTGGTGAAGTCAAGAGGGATATACATGTGGCCCCAACACATTGAAATGATGATCCACTCCATCCCTTCAGGAAAACGTAAATCAAGACCACAACGTGATAAACTATTTCCATTTGGTTAGCAAAATAGACACATTCTGAAAATGTCGAGCACGGGAGAGGATGTGGAATGATGGAGGACATGTAGACGATGACCTTGGGTAAGCAGATACTACAACGTCCTTGGAAAACGACATTGCAGAACCCAGCGTTTCCAATCACACCACCATGACACAAGAACTCTTCCCTGGGTGTGTGTTCTGGGGAGAATCATTGACGTGTGCACCCAAACACACATACCTGAGTGCTATACCAACCCTGTGGCTGATAACCAACCCTGGAAGGAATCCAAGTATCCATCAACAAGAGAGTGTAGCCATACCTTGTGGTCCACTCCATCAACAGGGTAGTGTGGAGCTGGAAATGGAAGGAAGGAAAGAAAGAGAGGGGGAGGCAGGGAGATAAGGAAGGAAGGAAGGAAAAGAAAGAAAAACATAAAAAGTGAAATACAGACATAGACAACAACATGAAAATAGAAGTTACAGAATATTGGGTGAAGAAAGAAGTCTAAGTACTAAACACTAAAGTTAGTACTAAAGTACTAAGCACTACTAGAGTACAGAACACTAAAAATAGTACTAAACACTAAAGTTAATATAAAGTCCTGGGTGTTACACACGAACAAGGAATCATGGAACGCTACCCAAAAACTAATGATGTGCTGTATGGTGACCAACATAACGTGATAAAAAAATAAAGTACTAAATTCAAGGACCAAGTCAATCAAACTATATATGATACATTAGTGATGCATATGTATGTGTAGGCTGGGTCTAGTTTAATAACCTATACCTATGCACACATATATACGATTTATATAACATATTCAAGGAAAATAAAATCAAGGAAATTAAATAATGTAAATTTTAGAAAGAAAGAAATTTTAGAAAGTAGTTAATTCCAGGTGAAAGCAAGAGATGGAATGCACAGAACATAGATCATTGCCAGGTATCACCAATAATCCAGTTTTCACGTTAAGACGTGAGTATTCTGTTCTTTATTATATTCTTATACCTTACATAGTTGACATTTTCTACATGACAAATGCTGCATTTAAGTTATTATTTTTCCAAGGACGGGTAGCTCTTATGATCCCCGAGAGGACTTACTGTGTTGCATTGACATATCTAATGAAATTCAGAGATGTGAAAGCCTATTCTGCCCCAATTAGATGGTATCTCTGAATGGTTCTTCTATTGCTATTCCCTGTATTTGGGGGAATACAGATCTTCCTCAGTGTGAACCTTAATGGAATATTTTTGCAAAGTAGCGCATTTTCTTATTAATAATTCTCTGCCTAAAATACTTTTAAAATAATGTGCAGACAGATTAAGGTCCTTGGCGTTTCTTCCTCTAGCTAGACAACACGAAACCTAGAAAATGAGGAACACTACCCGTTGAGATGTCTTGACTCCCTAGAAGACATCAGGAAGCTTTTTCATGTGTCATGAAGCATCACATCAAATCCCTTTTAGGAACACCTGATAAAATATCTTCAGTCTGTTAGCATCGCACAACACCAGGGATCTTCCTGGTGTGTCTGGAGCAGAACACTTACCATGATCCTACAAACAACTAGCTTATATTCTTGATTGGATCAGACAAGGGGGGCATGGGGGAGAATTCAGGACAGCCGGCAAAGGTCTACGTTTCCACCTCATGGTAACCCCACAGTATCTCCCTTCTAAGAATTCCCCAAGCCTCATCTGTTTGGGACAGTATTCTATATTTCTGTTCTATTCAACTAAACAGTAGGTCCATTTCATTTATTTCATGACAAAATTTTATGTTTGTATTACTTCAAATTAAATGCTAGTAATTGCTTAGAAATTCAATTTTATTTACCAAAAGAATGATTTGTTGTTAAATTGTCTTTATTTAACCAGTTATGAAGGTTATTCGAAACCAAGATAAAATATAAAGATTTTCAGAGAGTGAACAAGAAGGATTTAAGTATCGGTTCACTGTGAGCACACAGGAAATGGTTTCAGATAGGGAAGGTGTATGGAATGGATCACTTGGGTGTGTATCAGAGGAGGTAGGTTTCAACTAGGTCTGGGGCTCTGGAAGGGAAAGAGAAGAAGACCCTCCAGAAGGCCAAAAGGGAGGATGTGCCTACATTTCAAATGAGTTCACAACCTTGGATTCAGAGTTGTGTGTAGACAAGGTGTTGTAAGAGGGCGCTGAGGGAGGAGGGCCGATTTAAGCTGAGAATGGTCTTAGGAAGGACATAGCACTCCTGCAGACACTTGTCACCCAGACTCTGATGTTCCCTAGGACACATCAGGATCTACACACCTAACAAGGGAGGATTCCAACCATGTGCATGGCAGGAGAAAACCATGGTGTGCCAGCAGGATTGCGTGGGACAGGTGCACAGCTGGAGGTCAGGGAGGGCCACAGTTCCCTCGCAAGTGGATTCTCAGATGGCGTTTGGCCCACATGGTGTTTCTTAGTCACAGGCAGGCTCAACTGAAAAGCAGGCTAGCATCTGACATGAAGGCATGAATGCAAAGGGAGATTTCTCTTTCTCGAGTAATGATGGCCCACACATTATATCCAGGAGAAAGTAAATTTTATCCTTTCTTTTTCTTCCAAGAACTCAGGCTTCCCTGTTAGTAGTTACAAAGGCAGTTTCCATCCCATTCTAAATTATCTGGTGAGTGGACAGAAGACTTTCAACTTTCCAAATAACCTCTTTGTAAAGTTCCAGGAGTGGCATGTTGATTGTACACAGATGATGATAGATAATAGATAGAAGATAGATAGATAGATAGATAGATAGATAGATAGATAGATGATAGATAGATGATAGACATACATAGATAGAAAGATGGATGGATGGATGGATGGATGGATGGATGGATGGGCATACAGATGGATAGTTGAATAGATGATGGATAGATAGATACATAGATGATAGATGATAGACAGATAATAGATAGACAAATAGATAGAGATATACATATATCTTATACATATACTTAGCCAAGAGGTTGGGCAACTCCTGATTCCCAGTAGAGTCAGGCATGCTCTTGTGGTTTCTTCCACAGGAGAAGGAAAGTCACAGGAGAAGGGAAAAAACATCGCTGTGAGTTCAGGAGACAATCTAGCCTGAGTCCAAATTGTATAACTAGAGGCACCTCTAATTTCACCATTAATTCCCTGCAAAGACCCTCCCCCTCTCATTACTGACATTTGAAATTGTTAGTCTGTGTGCCAATTCCTTTCTAAGAAATGCACCCTTATTAGTTATGTTCATGTCTTCATCAGAAACTTTGCGCGTGGGAGAAGGTTGGTTTCTGATGGCCAAGAAGCTAGGCTCTGGATTACATACCAAGTTCCCCAGAGAGGGCTGAGGAAATGGCAGCAAAGTCAAGTGTCACTGCTCTCCACATTGGCAGGTCATCTTCCCTGTTCATGGGGAAGTATCACTGAGGCCACTGGGGAGACCTGGTCACCAGCACGGAGCCCTGGGGTGGATGTGCTCACAAAGAGGGTGGGTTCCCTGGAGTCAAAGAGGCACCAGGGAAGTCAGAACAGCAGCAGATGGAAAGACTGTGGTTTGGTAGGAGGCTGTGTGGCCACAATATTGTGGGCTAGTGGCTGGGAACCAGGTGGGTGGTACTGAACAGAATGGGGCCATTAGTGGGCAGACCTCTGCGGCAACACCCCAGCCTTCTCTTCTGCCTCTGGAGAGAGTAAAAATGAAAGCAACCAAAGTTTCACCAATGGCTCTCTGAATTTATTTTTCATGAATTAGATGCATTGTTCTTAATGGCATCATAAGTGTGGCGACCAGTGATGGTTCCAGAAGGAAAAATAATATGGTCTAGCAGGAAAAAAATGAGTAAAATGAGTCCTTTAAAACACTGGATCTAGCATGACCCCCCATTAATGATTTCCTAGGTGTATACATGCACGTGTGTGAAGTATAAGCACCTCAAAATTTGGAAAGATATTATGGATCTCAATGTTTTCTAGGTATTATCAGACCACAGTGAAGTTCATAAGGAAAATTTAAAACAGAAATTTCTTACAGTTAATACACGAATGTCTCTATCTCCACTGAGAGCAGATTATGTGATGATGATCGCTGTTCATCTTTATCAAACCCTTTCACTCTTTCAAACTGGCAGAGAGACCATTTCTTATCACTATTAGCGACCGAACATGGAGAGCATGTTTTGCCCAAGTTAGAGCTTTCTCCACATTGAAGCGCATTTGGTTACTGCAGAACTCTCTGGGTCCAGTTAGAATTATGGCTTTGCCCTCAAACGTGAGAGGCAAGCTACCCAGGTTTATCAGCAGCCAGATTATGAGAGATCTCCTAGCCCCAGGGAGAGAGGTAGCGGTGGTGGTCATGGTCAATGAACCTCTAGGTTTCTTCCAGAGTCACTCCTCTGAAAATGGCAGAACAGTCACAAATCTGGGGACCTTGTGGCCAGGACTTCTGAGATCAGCCCCGATTCAAAATTCTCTTTCCCATTTAGGAAGGAAAAAGAAAGGATGGAAACTCATGTTGATTGAAACCTAATTCACGCCAGCCTTACTCAAAAACGAGAATGCATCAGTGGTCCTCAGTCTGTAGAAGAGGAGACACGTTCATGGGATCAGTAGAGAATCAAGGGCATAGAAAAGGTCCATTCTGGGCCAAGAGCTCCAATATGCATTCTAGTTCCTAGCTTCAATGTCTGTCTTTGTTCCTCTGCCCTCCACCCTCCCAAACATGTGGGTTGCATTTGGTTGGGAAATATGGCCACCATATTGCTGGCAAAGAAATCAAGGATGAATTGTACCAACACCAAAGGAGCATGAATCATTCCACATATATTTTTTCTTTCTCTTGAGTTTAAATGCCCAATGCTTTCATTTCAGATCAAAAAAAATTTTTTTTTTTTTCAGGGAGAGGAGAAACCTATAATTTAGCTGTCTTGGCTCTATAAACCCAATATTTTTGTAATTCAAAAAGAAGCACCATTAAGTGAATATTTAGTAGAGAAGGGGAAAGCCTCAATTACCCTAATTGAGGTAATTATTTCCTTTAGAAGACACAGAGAAATAAGCCAACAAATAACCAACCAACCAGTGCTATCTCCATGATGGTGCTGGGTCTTGGTCATACCACATGTGTCTCAGGGGACAGCCTGAGTGGATGATGGAGAGAAAATTTGGACCATTGATTCCAACATATTCACAGCAATATTAATTGCCCAAAATAAGAGAAGACATTAAGAAAAAAAAAAGTCAAGGGCACCTGAATAGCTTTGTTGGTAGAGTGTACAACTCTTGGTCTCAGAGTTGTAAGTTCAAGCCCTAAGTTAGGTGTAGAGATGACTTAAAAATAAAATCTTAAAAAAAAAAAAAATCAAAGTTCACTCATGGTAACAGCACTAGGAATGCCAGTATTTCACAATCTCTCATTTTCATGCATTTAATTTTAATTCCATATTTAATTATTTTTGCTGCAAATAAGCTAGGAATAAATTGAAAACCTTGGACTATTGATTTAAATACAGTAATCAAATCACTCCCCTCCCCACCACCACGATCAGAGGGTTACTGGCAAGAAAACAGGTTGCTAATGTTGACATATACATACTGAACTTTATTCAAAGATGATAAAGAAAAAGGAGAATTCAAACTTTAGGAATGAACAAAGAACTACTTTAAGATATTGCCAATTTAGATGGAAAAATAACAAAGTTTTTTTAAAAGGTATTTTATTTAAATTCAATTAGTTAACATATAGTATATCATTAATTTCAGAGGTAGAGGTCAGTGATTCATCAGTTGCATACAATACCCCATGCTCATTACATCACGTGCCCTCCTGAATGCCCATTTCCCAGTTACCCTAGACCTCCATTCCCTCCCCTCCAGCAACCCTTGGTTTGTTTCCTAGAGTTAATGGTCTCTTATGATTTGTCTCTCTGATTTTGTCTTGTTTTATTTTTCCCTCCCTTCCCCGATGCTCCTCTATTTTGTTCCTCAAATCCCACATATGAATGAGATCATAAGATAGTTGTGTTTCTCTGATTGACTTATTTTATTTGGTATAATACCCTCTAGTTCCATGCACGTTGTTGCAAATGGTAAGATTTCACTTTGTACAGCTGAGTAATATTCCATTGAATATATATATATATATCACTTCTTCTTTGTCCATCAACTCTCGATGGACATGTGGGCTCTTTCCATAGTTTGGTTATTGTGGACATTGCTGCTATAAACTTTGGGGTGCATGTGCCCCTTTAAATCACTATTTTTGTATCCTTTAGATAAATACCTAGTAGTGTAATTGTTGGGTCTTAGGGTAGTTTCATTTTTAACTTTCTGAGGAACCTCCATGCTGCTTTCCAGAGTGGCTGCACCAGCTTGCATTCCCACCAGCAGTGTCAAAGGATTCCCCTTTCTCCGCATCCTCGCCAACATCTGTCCTTTCCTGACTTGTTAATTTTGGCCATTCTGACTGGTGTGAGGTGGGATCTCATTGTGGTTTTGGTTTGTATGTCCCTGACGATGAGTGATGTGGAGCATATTTTCATGTGTCTGTTGGCCATTTGGCTGTCTTCTTTGGAGAAATGTCTGCTTGTGTCTTCTCCCCATTTCTTGGTTAGATTATTTGTTTTTGGGTGTTGAGTTTGCAAAGTTCTTTATAGATGTTGGACACTAGCCCTTTATCTGATAAGACATTTGCAAATATCTTCTCCCATTCTGTCAGTTGTCTTTTGGTTTTGTTGACTGTTTCCTTTACTTTGCAAAAGTTTGTTGTTGTTGTTGTTTTTATCTTGATGAAGTCCCAATAATTCATTTTTGCTTTTGTTTCCCTCACCTTTGGAGACGTGTCTAACAAAAAGTTGCTGTGACTGAGGTTAAAGAGGTTGCTGCCTGTGTTCTCCTCTAGGATTTCGATGGATTCCCATCTCACATTGAGGTCTTTCAACCATTTTGAGTTTATCTTTGTGTGTGGTGTAAGGAAATGGTCCAGTTTCATTCTTCTGCATGTTGCTGTCCGATTTTATCAACACCATTTGTTGAAGAGACTGTCTTTCTTTCATTAAATATTCTTCCCTGCTTTGTAGAAGATCAGTTGGCCATAGAGTTGAGGGTTCTGTGTTCTGGGGTCTCATTCTGATCCATTGATCTTGTGCTAGTACGATACTGTCTTGATTCCAGCAGATGATGTGACACTTTATGTGGAAAGCCCAAAAGACCCCCCTCCCAAAATTGCTAGATCTCATACAGGAATTCAGCAATGTGGCAGGATATAAAATCAATGCACAGAAATCAGTTGCATTTCTATACAATAACAATGAGACAGAAGAAAAACAAAGTTTAACAGTGACAAGGAGCACTTAAAATAGAACATTCAGAAGACGCAAGGACACAGGCATTACTTATTTTACTACATTTATAAATAACATCCAGTATTTATCTCAAGTTTAATCTGAGAGGGAGATACTAGGTAATCAATTAACCCAGAAGTACCAATGTGATGTGAAGTCTAATTAATTTGGGTGATTTATAAACCACAATTCACAGCCTCAAAGTATTAAGATGCTACAAGGAAACTTTCGAAAGCACTCAGATTGTGTTTTTATGGCTGATGTCTCACGCATATCGATGTGGCCAGTGACGAAAAGTGAAACGCAAATTTCTACATGTAGCTGATAATATTATGCAACATAGATGGACCAACTCTACTGGTAACAACAGAATCCAATTTTTCTGTAATTTTCATACCTGAAATATTCAAATAACTATGAGATTTAATCTCAAACGTGGACACTCAAAGATGGAGTTCCACCCCCAAAGGTGGAGGGTTTCTAATCCTGTGGAATTTTGCCGACGGCTTATTGTGCATGATTTTGCCTTTTCTCTCTCTCAACAGGGATTTTTATTTCCATATAGAAAATTGTTTTCTTTCAAACCTGGACAAGGTGAGCTCTTCTTCATTCTTACCCAAAGATAACACTGATTAAAGAAAAATGTAGAGATTCTCCATGCTCTGTGTAAGTATGGAACCACTAAGAAGCCAACATAGAAAGCCCAATGGCATTGTAAGAAGACAATGCTTCATAAATAGGAAATAAGGAAGTTCTGCCTTCCTGACCTCAGACCTGCCCTGGCTCTCCAAACTTCAGTTCTCACAAGGGATAGGCACTACCAATGAAACCAAATGGATTTCCACATCCAAGCACTTTGGCAATATAACTTGGGAAAAATGATAGCACTTTCTTTCTACATGTGGACCACAGTTATGCTAGCTAACGTGAACCACAATTTCCATGATATTGAAGGCACGCTAGTTTGAAATTAGCCAATGCAAGTGTTCTTACAGATGTTCCAGCTAATTTTAACAAGTTATGTAAGAAAGGAAATTAAAATATTTCAAAAGATTTTTCTAAGAAACAAAACAAAAAAAAATAGAAAAAAAGAAGAAACAACTGCTATTTTTTTTTCCCCCATGGTCAGCTAGATGACTCCTAGAAAAAATATCCTGGTACTCACAGCTCTTAGATATGGTGATTGCAGAAGGGAATACTTTTGGGGACACAGGTACTATATTAATTCAGCCGACTCTTATCGAAAACATGACACCAATCTTCATCCTCTCTCTGCTTAATTGTTGCTGGCAAAGCCCACATTTTGGTGGGATCACATTTCTCATTCAAGAGGTTACATATTCTGAGAAAGGTTATTGGAGAAATGATGGTTGTACCCAACTAACCATGGCTGGTCCCATTTTCCCCATCCTGTGTGGGTTAAGCATAGAAGTACAACACAACTTTTACAGAGATATGAGTTTAGATCATCCAGGGAGCTTCTAGAAGTTCCCTTCTACTTGAAAAGTGATGCAGAATGAGAAGACCGACCCCCTCCCCTTCTCTTACAAAATTTTATTTACCAGGTTAGAATGTTTGGAAAAGGGATAGAGACCCATTCAATCCTTTCTGCAAAATGGAAAGTAGAGTCTGACTTGAAGGCCAACACAAGTAACTCCTTCTAAGACCATGTAAACCTTGGTGGGATTAATCATTCTTGCTTTCTCATTAGGACATAATGGGATAAGAGACAAAATTCAGGAAATTGAAATGTATCAGGAAAAAAAAAATTAAAATGGTCTCTGATTGCATCTGTCAGCGATAGAGACAGCTCATGTTTTCACTTTAAAAGAAACTTCATTTCATTTTTGGGAAAAAAGGCACCTGAACTGAATATCATCTGTCACACACAAAAAAATATATATTATTTTTTAAAGATTCTATCTACTTATTTGACACAGAAAGAGAGAGAGCACATGCAGGGGGAGCAGCAGGGAGAGGGAGAAACAGGGTCCCCACTGAGCAGGGAGCCCAAGAGGGGCTCAATCTCAACACCCTGAGATTCACAATCTGAGCTGAAGGCAGACACTTAACTGACTGAGACACCCAGAAACCCCAGAAGCTATTATTTTGTAAACAATGCTGCTAAGTAAAAAGTGAGAGGGTCTGAAGATACTGAATTTTTAAAAACCATATAATGGGTCTTAGTTCAGCTTCTCAAAGAGGAAAATGTAGTTTATTTCTTGGATAAACCAATTATAAGGCTAATTTGATAAACATTCAGAAAAGCACTGCTTTAAAATTAAAATGAAAGGGGTCCCTGGATGGTTCAGTAGGTTATGTGTCTTTTTATGGCTCAGGTTGTGATCTTGGGGTCCTAGGATGTAGCTCCACATCTGGTTCCCTGCTCCTCCCCTCTGATCATGCTCTAACTCTCTCTCTCTCAAATAAATAAATTCCTTTTAAAAAAATTAAAATGAATAAAAAACAATTTAAAGCTTAAACCAGTCCTGACATTATCCCCCCAAGAAAAATCATTCTCAAGTAGAATTACACCCAATATGAGGAAATTATTTTAATTGAAACATTGTTAACTCAAAGGATTTTGATGAGTTCACAGTGGGTTCTTGTTATTGTCCTGTCCCTTTGGAATTGCCTCAAACAATGGAGAAATGTCTTTGTTTTGTTTTTCCTGAAAGTAGTATTTCTTACATTTCATTAGCTATTAACAAAACAAGTTCTTCCACATTTTGTTTGCTCCACATTGAGACCTAATTTGAACAGCAAGTAGTTTTTTTCTAATTGTTTTCCTTCTGTTGAAGAAGCAACATCCTTCATCCCCTCAGTAAGATCTTCTGGATCCAACTCTTACAATCCCATTATAGGCTGTCTTCCCAAAAGCATTGTTCTGGAAGCTGTTGATGTCCTGTCTCCTGTGATCCTTGTGGATTAATCCTACTACTCCTTGGGTCCTACTGTTTCTTCCTTCTTGGTCTGGAATACATTGAATTTTATTCTGTTTTGTTTTGCTTTGCTTTGTTTGGTTTGGTTTGCAGAAGGAAGGTCTACTATGTCAACTTGTTGATGCTTTCCACGTCCACCTCTTTCTCTCCTCGCCTCCCGGTGACTCACAAGTTTGACCAGGTTTGGAATTCAATGAGGGGAAAGGAAAAATCGTCCTCACAGAAGTGGAGAGCTTTGGTCCATGGTCTCTTCATGTCCAGTATTGCTGATGAGATATTTAATGGTGTCTGACAATTGCTTCCCCCTGGGCGATGTCACTTTCTCTTTCTCTTTTGAGGACATGGGTCTGCATTGGTGCCAATGCATCAGCTAGTTCTGGCTGTGTAACAAATCACCCTAAATTTTAGTGTCATCAGGCAACAATCGCTGTTGAGCTCATCATTCTGTAGGTTGATGATGTGGCCAGCCAGGGTCACTCATGCATCTGTGCTCAGCTCCTAGTGACTCTCGCTCATGGAGACTATCGGGGGGACATCATGGGGACAAAAGGCTCTTTATGTCCCATGACATGGTAGCTGCCTTGCACTTCTTTATGGGCTGTAAGAAAGAAAACCACAAGCCCCTTGCAACAAGAGCTGAAATTTCCATAATTTAGTTATCACAGTGAGTCACAAGGCAACCCCCATCCACCTCTTGGTGGGTTGACACACAAGAACCAGGGACTTTTTGGCAACCTGTCATAGCCATCCATGCTGTATTTATTTATATTTTATTAATCACATTTTTCAACTTGAAAACATAAGTGGATTTTTTTTTACTCAGCCAATAAATATATATGTATATTTATACACTATATTTATACATGGTATTATATGTATATCTCTTATTTCTATTATATAACATGTATTTTATGATATATAAACATTTTACTTAGCTTAAATATAACATTCATACATTTTATATATACATAATTTACTTATATATAACATTCATACATTTTTATATATACATAGTTTACTTATATATAACATTCATACATTTATATATATATATACATAGTTTACATATATATAATATTAATACATTTTTATAACATTGTACTTACATACCATATTCATACATTTTATATACACATATTTTGTTTATATTATATACAATGTTCATACATTTTATATATACATATTTTATTTACATTATATATAACATTTATGTATTTTACTATATATGCAAACATACACATAGAGTATACATTATATATGTAATAAAAGAAATTATGTATGTATTTATAAATATATACTTGATACACTTTACTATTTATTGTATATTTATTGTATTTATTTTATATACTTAGTTTATATTTATATATGAAATATTGGTACAATATTATGCACACAGATGCGTGCAGACATAATTTCTCTGTGTTTTCTCCAGTCATTGAGTCTTTCTTTCCTCTGTTTTTTGAAACATTTTTTTAAGGTGGATTGGATCTGTTGGATCTCACCCAGAGTCTCTCAGCCTTGGTACTCTTGGCATCTGGGGCTGGACCACATGGGATGTCCTGTGAGCCGTGGGGCATTGACCAACATCTCTGGTCTCCACCAGCCCTATGCCAGCAGCACCTGCTCCAGAGGTGACGACCTCGTGCATGGCCACCCGAGGGAGACACCACCACTCTGGCTTTTGAAAGCTGCTGTCTTCTTCTGTCTACATCTGTACCTTGTTCCGCATCACACAAATTTGTCTCTCTGCTGCGTCATTCATTACGGTGTATGCCATCTCTGCACGACCATTCAGCCCCTGTGCCGACTCTCTTCCATCTCCAGAACAGCACTGACGTCAGGGAACATCCAACCGCCATCTGCATCGGCCCTTCTCATTGCAGCAGGCTTCTGTTTTGGGGAATGGTTCCCTCTCCCGGCCCCCTCCAGGGTATGAATAAAAGGCTCATTCAGGATCCACGTGCCTCACAGGATTCGTCCATCTGTGTTCATCTTCTCACTTGCTTATGCTGTTTATTCCCCAAATATCTGCAGGTCTGTTGGCATTTGGGAATGCATTTTTTCCAGGTGGATTAGAAGCCCCCAAGAGATCTCAGCTCCTTCCGTGATTCTATGAGGTTCTACCCCTCTGTGGAGGAGAGGATGAATCAAAGCAGTTTCCAAGCAGGTCAGAGCTTATCAGACTTGGAATGGGATAAATTTTATCCCCTCCTAGGGAGGTGCTGGCCAGTTCCACACCCAAAACTGCCCAAATAGGGATGCATTCCTCCTGAGGCACAGTCTGTGGCATGGGCTGGAGCTCACAGGCCTTCTTCACCTGGCACACCCCCTGGGCTGACCCAGATTCATGTGGACCCTTGTTGTCCCACTGTCTCGCTCCCGTGACACAGCCCTTCCCCACACTGCTTGCGGTCTGTTTACAAACTGCTCTTGGGGGTTTTGCCAGAAGCCCAGTAAGCAGCCAAACGTTCTGCAAACACGAGGGACAGGCCAAGTGGCCCAGCTGTTGAGAAACAAACAAAATTAACCTATTGCTTTTTTCCTCCAGAACCCATGCTGGTGGTTTTTATTCTGATCCTGAAGATTCTTCCAAGAATGAATGTTGACTCCATAACGAAGCCTGAAGATTATTTTTTCAATTGTTAAGATTACGGTAGAATGCCAGGGACACAGAATGTACCATTCGAACCTTGAGTTCACAGCTCAGTGGCACAGAGCACATTCACGGTGTTGTGTGATCATCTCCATCATCATCTCAAGAACGTTCCATCTACCCAAACTGAAGCTCTGTCCCTGTGCGTGAAACACTATCTCCCCAGCCCCGGCCCTAGCCCTTGGATCCTCCATCTACTCTCTGTCTCTATGGGTGTGATTCCTCCAGGGACCCCATGTACGTGAAATCGGGCAAGATTTGTCCTTCTGGGTCTGACTCATGTTACTCAGTTCCATATCCTCAAGGTCTATCCCCCTCCTAGCAGGTGCAGAACGCCCTTCCTTTTCAAGGCTGCGTCATATTCCATTGTATGCAATGGACCACATACCATTTATCTATCCACCATCCATGGTCGGTGCTTCTACCTTTGGGTTGCTTCTACCTTTTGGCCATTGTGGATAAGAATAAGGCTGCAATGACCATGTGTGTGTGTAGCATAAGCATTTTGTCAATGATATGACCCCATTCTGATGTCTGTTTCCCCTCTCTGCACTTACCCACCTCTGACCCATTTTCCTGGTGATCTTTTGAGCAGTGCTCTGTGCCCAGCAAAGCAGAGGCTGGGACATGGATGGAACTTGCCAGGGCCTGTGCTTGTCGGATGGTCTCACACAGCACATAAAGCTCTTCTGCCAGTAATTGAAGTCAACGGACAACATGGTGGTTCCATTGGCCTCGCGGTACTGCTGATGACTCTGTGGGCACCGTGGCCACCTCCCACAATAAGGAAAATAATTGTGTTCATGGTCCTTGTAATATTTAAGATATAATTCCTTTCCTCTTCCATATCACGACTTTTCCTTCTTTCCATCATTCCTTCCTTCTCTCCTTATTTCTTCCCATTTTTTATCCTTCCCACCTTCCTTACTCCCTTCTTCCTTCTTTCCTACAGACAAAGCCCTTTGTCAAATGATAATTTCAGCATATTCCCCTCCCACAAGATCATACAGGTTAAATGACAGCAAATACAAGAGTTTTAGAGCACTTAAAACTATTCCAGACTGGAGCTTGGTGACCAGGGGACGTATTTCCATAACAAATACCCTAACTGTGGAACCTCTTTTATGGCATCACTTTTTACCTTAGAGAACAAATATTGGTTTTCAAGCAAAGAAGGTACTTTTAAGCTGTAGGGGAAGTCAAAGTATATTCAAAAGACATCAATGTTTTTAGCAGCAATATCGACAATAGCCAAACTATGGAAAGAACCTAGATGTCCATCAACAGATGAATGGATCAAGAAGATGTGGTATATATACACAATGGAATACTATGCAGCCATCAAAAGAAATGAAATCTTGCCATTTGCGACAACATGGATGGAACTAGAGCGTATCATGCTGAGCGAAATAAGTCAGGCGGAGAAAGACAACTATCATATGATATGAGGAAGTGGTGATGCAATATGGGGGCTTAAGAGGGTAGGAGAAGAATAAATGAAACAAGATGGGATTGGGAGGGAGACAAACCATAAGTGACTCTTAATCTCACAAAACAAACTGAGGGTTGCTGGGGGGAGGGGGTTTGGGAGAAGGGGGTGGGATTATGGACATTGGGGAGGGTATGTGCTTTGGTGAGTGTTGTGAAGTGTGTAAACCTGGCGATTCACAGACCTGTACCCCTGGGGATAAAAATATATGTTTATAAAAAATTAAAAAATTAAAAAAAAAAACTAGGAGAACTGTGGTTTCATAAATGTGATATTTCACAATTTTTTCCCCTGCAATCTTACTGGATTCCCTATTGCACTTTGCACAGAAGTTAACTCATTTATGATCTAGTGCCCAACATGTGACAGCATGAAATAACTTTTCGAGAAGCTGACTTCTCACACATCTCATGGGATTTCTTCCAAAGGTGGGAAATCAGAACGTACAGAATAGTTTCCATCCAGAGTAACACACTCCTGTACTCTGTCTCTCTTCCCATCACCATCCATTGAGTCAGGAATTAAGGACTCACCGTCTACAGATACAGGGCTGGAAAGGGGTCATGGTTTTCAACAAGAGGGATGCTCTGAGGCTATGGATATAGTGTGGTGAGGGGGAACTGAAGAGTAGATTGGAATGTTGAGTCCCATCGCAAAGACATTGCTTTTGACATTCCTGGGCAACACACCCAGCTTGAAAGATGGCCATTTGTATCTCCACCAACTTGGAGACGGATTCCCTTCCAATATTGACGCACCTTCTTCCCAAAGCCTTGTCTTGTTCCTACTAATTCCCAAAGACCCTGCTCCCTGTTGAGTGTCTTCCTTCAGTTTTCCAGCATCCATGGGACCCTTTTGTTTTCAGGATCTCTGATTTCTAATGTGCAACTAGCTGTTTTCCTGTCCTGTCTCCTCATATTGTTTGCAAGAACCCTGAGTGCATAGATGACATCCTATCTACATGTCTGTCCCTCAGCCTGCAGAATTCCAAAACCAGGGCTTGCCTAACGAACTCTCCAAACTGGGCACTGGCAAACGTTCCAAACGGCCAGATAATAAATATTTTCAGCCTTGTAGACCATATGGGTTTCTGCAACACCTCAGCTCCGCCATGCCTGAGAGAAAGTCGCCGAAGGTGATCTGTAAGTGAATTAGCATGACCCTGTCCCCATAAAACATCCATCCCTGGAACTTTCCAAAGTATGTGAGAGGGTAGAAACCATGCTTGGCTCGTAGTCAGACAAGTACAGGCGGGAAGTGTGATGTGATTGGAAGGTCATCATTTGCCAGCCCCTCGAAAAACCTGATAAGGATTGAAACATTGAGGAAGTCGTGTCAAAACGCGGAAGACTCACAAAATCAGTTGCGCTTGGGTTTTCCTTCAAACCGTGCTCTTGTTATGGGAGATGACCTACATCACTCTTCTCATTCCCTCCACTTGCAATAAAACACAATTGTATTTGTGGCCGATCGATCCTATTCTAAACCAACGTTAGCTTTCGATGGGCTCAGTGGAACATAAAAACCTCCTCTTTCACATCTGTTTGTGGAGAAATGCATGGTCCCTTTTGCATGACAAAACGCAGCATCGGTGACCTACAAGGTCAACACCTACCTCCTGTCCTCTCGAAGTGGAAGAGAAAGTCATCTTACACACATGTTAGCTCAATGTCTATGTACTGGTTTATTCTTGAGGAATCTCTGTGTTTGGCTGCTTTAGTTGAGATTGGAAGAATCACAGAAACTGTAATAAATTCATCATCTAGTAATACAGCTGCAAACATTCCCACGGGCGCCTTTACGGACACAATATATTTTTATAGGTTGAGAATCTCCAAAGACGTCTTTCTTGCAGAGGAAACTCAGAAGCCAATAAACGAACAAAATAAAAGACAAGATGCATGCATGCTTTCTCGGAAACGTGTCCACCACCCCCCTGAACCCAAAGAAGAGACTGTTATTTTTTGTCTTGTAAAACGGTTTTGAGCTCACGGAAACACTCACATCATCGTAGTTTTGCGATTCCCCCAAGATCATCTCCAGGCATGGACTGCGGGTTTGTATGGTTCCTGCGGAGCAAGCCGGCGTTTGCCTCTTGGGTCCCCAGTCTTAGGGAAAACAAATTGTGTTTGCACTGCATGGAGGTCATACCAAGTCAACGTGGGCTCTTCGGAAACATGACCGTTGTGCCCCAGACACAACATATCCATTTGCTGTTCATCTTGGAAAGTTGGACCTCCACCCCTCCCTGGATAACCAGCTTCCAATCCCATCCAACGCAAACCCAACAACACCACAGAGAGAAGGCAAGTCTCATCTTGCCCATTCTGATGTCTGTCCTCTTTCAGTAAAAAAAGCTTTCTTTGTTTCCAAGTGGTCTCACTGTTGCAAGCCATTGGTGGCAGACTCTGGGTTACGGCAGTCTGTCACTTGTCTTCCTAAAAGTCACAGGCAGGCCGGCGTGGAGCTGTATCTGGAAGGAAATCTGGTCCCTGCTGGCTGTCGCCAGTGTGGGGAAAAGCAGATGCTCCTTATCATGAACTGGGATCAGTGTGTGGGGAGGCGAGGGGGGGGTGGCTAGCCTTTCCCAATCCCTCCCCGAAAAATAAATTGGAGCCTCCCCAGGTTCCTTCCGCTGGATTTAAATGCAAACAGATGTGCGGATACAAGTAAGCAAAAAAGATAAATCACCAGAAAAATATGGAAAGCAAAGGCCAGTTAAGCACGGCCCAGGCACTTTGAGGTTTTCTGCTTGTAGGCTTGAACGGCAGTAATTCTGAAGCGTTATTATCAGAACTGCATTAGATAGACCCAAACCCTGTGTTTCTCTTTCTCTCTCTCACACACACACATACACGTGAAAAAGAATAGAACAGACTTTGTTGTGATACAGCCCAAGATTGAAAGGAACCTCCAAGAGCTACAGTTTATTGGTTTTAAGACAGCATAGTAGTAAAAGGTCACCAGCTACTCATTAGGGGAAACGGTTTCAGTAGACGTCACCCTCGGTTTTGGTCATTCACAAGAAGGACCCCAGAATTCCCTGAGAGTGGTCACACTCACAGTTTGGGGTGTATACTGTGTGCCCAGGACAAAGGAGGCACGTCGAATCCACCCCAGGAAGAGGACCATGGACCAGGTCTTGGAAAGTCCCAAAGACGGAGCTTCTGTGGACCCGTCCCCGTGTTGCTGAGGAGAGTATGAGCTCCCCAGAACCAGTGCATGGTCATGTGCATAAAGCAATGTCAACCAGGGGAGCTCAGGTCAACCTGTCTCTACTGGGGGCTCCATGGCCAACGGCCCACGTGGTGGACCTCCGCCTCCAAGCCCTTCCTGAGGTCTGAGCTCACACTTCATGACCCGTCCGTCACACCACTAACTCTAATGTGGATAGCCCCCCTAAAACTGTCTGTTATGACCACTCAGCCAACATACCACCCAAAATCACATTAGAAGATCCAGGGCTCCAATGTCCCAAGCCAAAAAAAAGAGACACCTATGAGGCACGACATGGCATAGGCTTAGGCGTCACCCCCTAAGAGCTGAGGGGAGAGGTTAGGCATCTTAGAAAACAAGTCAGAGTCTTAACTTGCAAAACAGGACTCACTGAACACTCCATTCCTGCGCTTTATGGGGAAAAGCTTATGGTCCATGAGCACCGTGTGTGTATGTTTGTAATTAAGCTGTTACATAATTTGGTACTGGATTTATTTATTACTGAAATTTTGTACTTCTCCCATCTTATCCTAGCTGAGCCCTGGTCCCTGTATCTGGTTAAAAAATATATATATACATATATTTTCATGTATTGCAAGGACATCTGTATAGGTACATATAGTATATTTTATGCAAATAACATTAATATATACACACATGTATGTAGATATATGGATTGAACTCATTTAAAAATATCTTCTTAAAGGGCCATCTGTACCCCAATGTTCAATAGCAGCAATGGCCACAGTTGCCAAACTGTGGATAGAGCCAAGATGACCTTCAACGGACGAACGGATCAGGACGATGTGGTCCATATACACTATGGAGTATGATGCCTCCGTCAGAAAGGATGAATCCCCAACTTTTGTAGTGACATGGACGGGACTGGAAGAGATGATGCTGAGTGAAATAAGTCAAGCAGAGAGAGTCAATTATCATATGGTTTCACTTATTTGTGGAGCATAACAAATAGCATGGAGGACATGGGGAGATGGAGAGGAGAAGGGAGTTGGGGGAAATTGGAAGGGGAGGTGAACCATGAGAGACTGTGGACTCTGAAAAACTACCTGAGGGTTTTGGAGGGTCAGGGGGTGGGAGGTTGGGTGAGCTTGGTGGTGGGTATTGTGGAGGGCATGTATTGCATGGAGCACTGGGTGTGGTGCATAAACAATGAATTCTGGAACACTGAAAATAAATTTTAAAAATAAATAAATTTTAAAAATATCTTCTTACATGAATACAATCTTTATACATTTAAAAGTTATGTATACCTTTGCATATGTGTGTATATATAGGTAGTTAAAATTATATCCATGGACATACATAGATACTATATTGTATATGTATAGAATTTTATGCATATAAAATTGTACATATGTGTGCAAATACACATCTGCATATGATATAGCTTTTAAAAATTATTACAAATATGAATCTATATGCATATGTAATGCATTTTGATCTAATGAGAAAGCCGTGGTTTATATCATATATATTATATTTTAAGCATACAAAATTCTGTATGTCCAGAATGATATATATGCATAAACAAGTGTGCATACCTACACACTCACATATACACGTTTGTATGTATTCACACATATATGCATATATAATTCCATCAAATAATACATACACAAAAGTCTATATGTTCATAGTCTTTCGAATGAACCATGACACCCAAGGCAGGGTGACCTTAGCACAAGTGGGATCAACACTCCAGCCATGAAATTTCAAGGGACACATAACCCTTCAATTGAAAGCAATATTATAATAAAACAAATGTCCCCCCAAATCCATGATGAACAATGATAATTTTTCATAAAGAGATGTTCCATTACTGTGAAAGAGACTCTTTTCATGTCTATTGGCAATTCTGGATCAACACCCACGATACTGGGAAACTGCATACTTTCCCTTGTACTGCATCAAGGTCCTCATTGGGGTTGGGCACAAGGAAACCTGATTTGGATTAACACACTGAGAACTTAATCGCGCTTCCATTGGGCCCACCTGCACAGAAAGCAGGACAAGGTGGTATTGATATGGACCGCACTAATGGCCAGTTTCCATGGCTGTTCATGGACTGGACCCATACCACCAAGACCACTCTCTGGGGTTGACATTTTGCAGAATGTTTCTAGCATGCAATTCATGAGAGTTGGTTGAGTCACACCAACCAAGGAAGGGATGGTGCTTTGGGAGCCAAGTTTGCAGAGATGGGATCAGAAAGTGGGAAACATGCATCTTCCATCAGGAGCCTTGGACATAAATAGTCTCTCTCCAGGAGCTTCATGAAGGAATCCAGAGGAAAGACCAATGGCAGCCACGTTCCCCAGAAAGCTTCTACAAGCACCATGTAACTTTAAAGCGAGGGGGAAGAGCAGAAGTAAGCAGATGGCCACTTGGGAATCCTTGCAACTTGAGAACATGGAGAACATTGGCCGGTTTCGTCAAATGTTGTGTTAGAATTTGGCCAACTGGGATTGGCCAATCACAAATTTCAGACAGACCAATGCCCTCTGTCCACAGTGTGTGTGCAAATGCGTCATTTGTACACGAGATTTACTTAGGAGTGTATGACATGCTTGAGCGTGGCCTGTGATAGGAACCCACCACAGAGACCTTTCACATGCAGCAGGACACGGACCATAATGAGATGTTTGCAATCTCCCCAAAAGAGCACCATGAGAAGACCCCATATTCACACAGTACCTTCTCTCCCTCCATTGACTATTTTCATGGAAACCAGGGAAAGAGGAAAGGAAGAAGGAAGGCACTCCAGGCAATTCACGTAGGGTCCTGCTATCAGGTGGCCTATATGGAGAGGGCTGACCCCATATTTTCTGCAGCCCAATGGTAGCATCCTTGCTCATGGGGCAATAGAAGGACACCTGTGCAAAAAGTCTAACTCCACAACATGGCCAATGCCATGACTGTAGGCTCTGCTTCCTTTACAGAAACAACAATTTCTCGGTTCCTGTGAAGTACCTGGCAATAACTCTGAGTTTGAAGTATTAATTCCCCAAAAGAATCCTAAAAAAAGAACATAGCAGAGTATCTGTCCTCTAGTACCCTTTCCAGTAAATTCTTTCAGCCTACTGGGCTTTTCAGTTGGCAAATAGAACCACATGGAAATCTCTCTGCCAAAGGGAACTCTCTTTGAGAATATGTATTTACTTATTTGTGGTTTCTTTAATTTAATAAACTATGACAAAGCCAATTTTTCCCCTAACCACAACCTAACACACTCTAAACAGTCATGTGTAATTACAGAGGCCATTTGTAAAGATATCCCGTTAACCCCTTGTCTTTTGAAAAGAAATCAACCAAAAGCCAATATTTACAGAAATCCAATACATCACTTTGAGTTTGTTCCATAACTTTAGCTCCTAATGATCCCCAGGAGTGATTCTTAGGTAATTTTTAAACACGTATAATGGCTCGTCTCTGGATCTTAAGTGATTTTGTTCTTAAGGCGGAGTCACTGACTGCCTTGTTCACCTAGATTCAGAAAACTCAGATTATGCCCACAAGGGTGAGTCTCCTGGTTCATGACAAGGCAGTTCTAGAAAGAGCTGTTCTTCAGGACAACCAAGGTCTCCACCTCCCAGGAGGACAAGATGGTACCCAGGGGAGGAAATCAGAGACACATCCTTCGTCATCCGTACGGTTTCTGCAGTAGGATTTTCTAGGCATCTGTTCACGGCCAACGGACCATCCCACATCTCCAAAACCACATCCGTGGGACACGGAAGTCTCTTTGTATCCACTGAGTCAGGGAGATCCAAAATGAAGCAGTAAGTGCCCATACCTACCTTGTAGCCCCAGCTCCCTTTGTTAGGACACGAAGGGGTGGAACTTTGAATCATGTATCCTTATATTTGAAAACAGAACAAAATGGAACTCCATAGGGTGGTAATGATCCACATTGGTATCTGATTTCAATGAGCCTATATGTAAATTTTTATGTTGATCTCTTTTTTTTTTTTTTCTTTTGGTCCATGGCAAGACCAGGACCCCTGTAAAAATAGCCATGGGCAAGTGTTTATGGAGCCTTCCCCCATTTATATGTTTTAAAATTTGAATCAAGAATCCATATGAACCCCAGAGATAAGCATGAGGTCTGAAGGGATGGATCTGTATGCTCCAGTCCTCAAGGAAGGGACTTGACTCAAAGAACCACCAATAATTATCTAAACACAGAGGGATAAAACAGCAATGCCTGACATTTCAGGTGCCGAGCACCAAATATTTCCTGCTCTGTGCTTCTGGACATATAGTGTGAGTCCCTCCTGAGCTGAGTGGCGACCCTACTGGGAATTCTGACCTGTCCACTTGATCCAGGAGGATGAAACCCATAGGTGAGAGGGGAAGTACCTTCCATGAATAAAAACCTTGTGGAGATGCTCCGTGGGCACAGGATGACCCGAGGGAAATGAACCTTTGCTGGCTTACAGGATAATATTTGGGGGATGTTTGTCACCTAACTCCTCTGGGTGGACATGACTGGTCATGAGACAGGTATTTCCGTCTTGACTAGAGAAGACATTGAAGCTCAAAGAGCCAAAATGACTTATCGTAGGTTATGACCTCAGTGTTGGTAAAAACGGAAATCAACCTTGGTTATTTTCTGATTCAATCTTTATATGATTACATAGTTTTTGCATAGTTTTACTCAAGGAGCTGTGACTAGGGCTGTGTGGGACCAGAGGATGGGTTTTCCTGGCACTTTACCACCCGCCGGTCCCGCTCAGCTGGAAACTGTAACTTTCCTCTTGCATGGAGTAAGCAACAATTGAAAATAGATTCAAAAGAGGAACCCTCTTCCACTGTTGGTGGGAATGTAAGTTGGTGCAGCCACTTTGGAGAACAGTGTGGAGATTCCTTAAGAAATTAAAAATAGAGCTTCCCTATAACCCTGCCATTGCACTACTGGGGATTTACCCCAAAGATACAGATGTAGTGAAAAGAAGGGCCACCTGTACCCCAATGTTTATAGCAGCAATGGCCACGGTCGCCAAACTGTGGAAAGAACCAAGACGCCCTTCAACGGACGAATGGATAAGGAAGATGTGGTCCATATACACTATGGAGTATGATGCCTCCATCAGAAAGGATGAATACCCAACTTTTGTAGCAACATGGATGGGACTGAGGGAGATTATGCTGAAGAAATGAGTCAAGCAGCGAGAGTCAATTATCATATGGTTTTACTTTTTTTGTGGAGGATAAGGAATAACATGGAGAACATGGGGAAATGGAGAGAAGTGATTTGGGGGAAATCAGAGGGGGAGACAAACCATGAGAGACTTTGGACTCTGAGAAACAAACTGAGGGTTTTGGAGGGGAGAGGGTAGGAGGATGGGTAAGCTCGGTGGTGGATTTTATGGAAGGCACGTACTGCATGGAGCACTAGATGTGGTTCTAAACAATGAATTCTGGAACACTGAAAAGAAATTGTAAAAAATAAATAAAAATTTAAAAAAAAAAAAAAAAAGAAAGAAAGAAAACAGATGCAAATCACCCTGGGGCTAGAAACACACTGGCTCAAGGTCCAATGAAAGCCATGATGCTATGAGGGTCACCCAATCCTTGGTGGAAAGCAGTCTCCCACAGGGAGGTGCAGAGGGCACCCCATGGTATGGGTAGGGACAAGAGCTCATGGAGACATGGGCAGTAGTGGGACAGAGAGAGCACAGTGTGGAGAGAAACAACTCGGAAGCAAACCACCATATCGATCTGTGCTGGTAGAACTTACTCTTGAGCAAGGTTTGGTAGGAAAAAACAAAGACTTTGAGTGCAAACCATGTTTGTTCTGCTTCAGACAAAGCCGGTCACGCATGTCTTGGGGGGAAAGTATTGTGTGAGATGGGTAGGCCATTCATTCCAGACTGCAATTCTGTGTGGGAGGCACTTCAGGGTGAGCAAGGACTATAAATACACACAGTATGGCATGAGCCAAAGACCTCTCTCCTCTGGTTCCATGCAGTTAATCCCATAGTCCAGATGCTTTTCCTTAATTGACTGGATGTACAAGAACTGAAGACATGTCTCAACAATGGCCAGGAGGATGCCGGAAATTTCATATGTCCCAACAAGGAGCCACTTAAAAATTTTAATTTTGGAAATCATTCCACAGATTATCTATCTATCTATCTATCTATCTATCTACTATCTATTATTACCTATGTATTATCTATCTATCAATCTCTCTATCGATCAACTGATGTATTGATCTATCTCCCCATTTTCCCATCCATTATCCATCCATCCATCCAACCATCCATCCATCCACACATCCATCTATCCATCCATCCATCCATCCATCCATCCATCCATCCATCCATCCATTCATCCACACATCCACACATCCATCCATCCATCCATCCATCCATCCATCCATCCATCCATCCACACATCCATCCACCCATCCACACATCCATCCATCCATCCATCCATCCATCCATCCATCCACACATCCCATTTATCTATCCATGCTTTTCCTTGGCCCTGAGATATGAGTATTATTCCACACATTCCCACACAACGAAACTCTTTCCAACAGTCAGCCAAATGCAGCCCTGGACTTGACAGCTCTGAACGAATGACTTCATGGATTCTTACCATGGCTCAGGCTACACTACAGAGGAGCTCTTTAATGGAGCTGCCAACAAAAAGCCAGGTCCGGAGCTGAGTCCCCAAATCCAAGAACCCAGGCTCTGTAATCAGGCTTAGCATTCCACACTGGGACAATATTATTCCCACACGACATTTAAGCAATCCCAGCAGAACACTGGCTTTCATGATGCAGGTATCATTTAACCACCACAAAATTCACTTAAGTGTATGAGTTAATGATTTTTTTGTAAGTTTTACGAAGCTCTATGATGTCATCACTAGCCAATTTTATGACATTTCCATCACGATAATAAATCCCTAAGAGTTCATTTACAGTTAACCCCTTTCCACCTTCTCTGGTCCCAAGCATGCCCTCCTTAATGCCCATCACCCAGTTACCTTCCACAACCCTCAATCTGTTTCCCAGAGTTGAGTCTGCCATGGTTCTCCTTCTCTGATGAATTCCCATTCTGTTTTCCCTCCCTTCCCTTATGATCCTCTGTCCTGTTTCCTGTATTCTACATATGAGTGAAATCATATGATCATTGTCTTGCTCTGACTGACTTATTTTATTCAACATAATCCCCTCCAGTTCCATCCACATCAATGTAAATGGTAAGTATTCATCCTTTCTGATGGGTGAGTAATATTCCATTGGGTTGAAAGGATAACTATTGTTAAAATGTCTATGCTACCCCAAGCAGTCTACACATTCAGTGCAATCCTTTTCAAGATTACACCAGCATTTTTCACAGAACTGGAACAAATGATCCTAAAATTTGTATGGAATCATAAAAGACCCCGAAGAGTCAGAGGAAAGTTGAAAAAGAAAACCAAAGCTGGGGGCATCGCATTGCCTGACTTCAAGCTGTCATCATCAAGACAGTATGATACTGGCTTTAAAACAGACACATAGATCAATGGAACAGAATAGAGACCTCAGAAATGAACCCTCAACTATATGGTCAACTAATCTTCCACAAAGCAGGAAAGAATGTCCAATGGAAAAAAGACAGTCTCTTCAACAAATGGTGTTGGGAACACTGGACAGCCACATGCAGAAGAATGAAACCGGACCATCTCCTTACACCACCCAGAAAAATAGAATCAAAATGGATGAAAGATCTCAATGTGAGAAAGGAATCCATCAAAATCCTTGAGGAGACCACAGTCAGCAACCTCTTTGACCTCAGCCACAGCCACTTCTTGCTAGACATGTCTCCAAAGGCAAGGGAAGCAAGGTCAAAAGTAAGATGTTGTTAGAGTAGGTTTAGGTTCACAACAGAATTGAGAAGCACATGCAGATTCTTCATGGACCCCTCCCTGTCCCCCTGTACCCACAGCAGAGGGTGCACGTGGTACCCCTGATGAGACCACATCCAAAGTCATCACCACACAGATGCACACCTTAGCGTAAATTCAAGTTTATCCTTGGGGGTGTCCATTCTATGGGTTTGGGCAAAGGTACAATGACAAGTATGCACCATTATGGTGTCATACAGAGTAGTTTCACTGCTCTGAAAACCCTCTGTGCCCCACCTGTTCATCCCTCCGTTCCCCTGGTCGCAGATGACCCCCTCATCTTTTTACTCTCTCTACAGTTTTGTCTCGTCCAGAAGGTCCTAGAGCTGAAACCATGGGGTCTAAAACCTTTGTAGATTAGCTTCCTGCCCTTAGTGATGTGCATGTAGGTTTCTTCCATGTGTTTTTGTGGTTGGATCATTCAGTTTTTCTTAACCCCGAGTCATAGTCTATCGTCTGGGGGTACCCCAGTTTTGTTATACATTGACCTGCTGAAGGGCATCACATCTGCATCCAATGCATTTCTGGTGCTTGCTGCGTACATGTTGCCCTGTACCTTCACACCACACCACACCAAATAAGCCCATCGTGTTTGCTGCAAAGGGTCCGTACCCTGACATCGGCAGCAGTCTCAGGACAAGCCCCAAATGGCAATTTCATTCTCTGTCAAACTCTCTCTGCACGTCAGGAACCACGTTTAGCCCTGTGGCCTTTTTACCACGGACTATCTCTCTGCCGCCTGCCCCGTTGGTGCTGGCTTGGGACAGAGGGAGAGAGCTTACAACCAAAGTGTCACCATAGACCAGGTACCATGGAAACCCCATGGGGACTTTCTGCTTTCTTCCTAATTCCTCCATAAATGTGTCTGGCAGACAGAACCCAAAGGAGCCTGTCCCCACATCAAAGCCCCTGCAGCACTGTGTAAATCCCCCTGCCCCTCCTCCTCCTTCTGACCATTTGTGATCCTCTTGGTATCCCCTTTTGTTTCTGGCCAAGTACACAAAGCAGCTGTCATCACCCTGCGTGCCCCACAGGGCCATTTGCTCAGCCCTCAGAGATCCGGGCTTGCTGGCTCTTAGGGGGCTGGGCCCACATGTGGGCTTTGAAGGCCCTGAGCAGCAAACTCCCATTGTAAACAAATGGAACGCAAGTGAATTCCAGGGCAACCGTATCAGCACTTTGGGGCTGGTGATCTCTCCGTTGCCCAACTTCAAAAGTTAAGACATTCCCAACAGATCCCAGGGGCTGTACTAGGGGAAGCTTTGCTTCCACGTGGGGAGGGGGTGATGGATTTACTTCTCCAGGGGGAGCCCCTCCACCTGGCCTCCTCTCCTTTGGCTAATCCCTAAGGGTTAGGAAGTGGCTTCTTCTGTTGGTGAAGGTGGGGTCAGATCAAGGAAGCATTCCTTCTGCAGGACCTCCAGGAATGGGCATGATCTTTCTCCTCCTGCGTGAATCACCTTCACCACCAGCCCTGTGGCTGTACAGTGCAACACATAGTGGCATATCCGAGCTGGCAGTGTGGACAAGGCCGCCCAAAGCCCGCCATGAGATGGTGTATGCGCAATCCTCCATGTGTCCAAAGAGCACTCATGAAAGAAAGCACCAGACAGTTCATGTAGAAGTTTCCTCGTTCAAAAAACAAAGACTGGGCCTTTCCACAGATGGACTTTTTTCTACTTTTTTCTACTTTTTTGCTATAATACTTAATTTCAAGTGGAACAATAATAATGGTTCTAAGATGAATTTTCTAAAAAACACTAGTCTGACGTCTTTCACTACTTTTCTCTTTCGGTTCCATTCTCTGTCGGCAACAAAAGATGGGCATGAAAACCTTCACAATATCTGCTCTGCTAAGAGCACGTCCCATAAACTGACTTAAATGTGAAACAGAATTATAGGTACGGGTATGTGCTCAAATGTCAAGTTCCCTCCAGGTTGCGTGTCCAAATATTTAGTCAAAGTAGCAACATGGAATGATTGTTTGCTTTCCCTCATAGATGGGACCTCTGGGGTTCTTGGAAAACCTTACCCACCACCTGTGGTGTTCCCCAAAGGACTTCCTCTGGTCCCATTGTGCCCAACTTGGCTCCCCGATACATGGTGGCCACCATATCTTCCTCTACTACCTGAATGTTAAGCATCAAAACCAGTGTTACAAGTACTCATGGATAGAACTTTATGACCACATCCAGTGATCCTACTGCCCAAGAGCCTTGCTTGGTCACCCAGATTTCCTCCACTATCCCACCTGGGCTTCTTGACTATTTCCTGAGTGTCCACCTCTTTCTCTAAAAATAGATAAATAAAACTTTAAAAACAATAAAGGGATGGAAAGAGAGAGAGAGAGAGAGGAATGAATCTAATGTCTTCAACAAAATTTAGACCTTTCCAAACATGCATAGAAGAAGCTCCCCCCTCAATCCAGCTAATCAGACTGGACCATGGGTGTCGGGGGTGGGATTATCAGGATCAGCATGGAGGCATTCCAGGAGAACTTCAAATGGGTCCCTGGTCCTTTGTTAAGCCTTGTATGTCAACTGGCCAAGGCAATCAAATTTCCGATATTAAAGGCAAGTATACATGTAAACTTTAGATAATGACTTAGAAGCCCCCAAGACCATTAGTAAGACCATTTGTGCCATCAATGCGGTCATTGCTCAAGAGTCAAGGTTCTCAAGAAAAGAGTCAGTGGGACATGTACTGTTTGACCCGGGGAAGGAAGGGAAGCATTTCTAGAACATGGAAGATCTTCTTGGCAGTATAGACACAGTAAGCATCTCACGTGGGCAGGGGATGCCAGAAGGATGACTTTTGGTGGCAGCAAGTTTGCAGGAGGTGGGAGTACAGGACTCCCAGAAGAAGTTTGACCTACTCTCTGTTTAGCTTTTCCCAGGAGTCCACTCTGCCAGGAAATAATGGGTCTCTTAGACAGCAAGACATTTTTGGACCAGAGACTGATGTACAAAATGTTACATTTCAAACTCCTGTTCTAATAAAACTAGGAATAAAATGATCACCACCCACTATCTTGGTCATTGAAGGGGACCCCTGGACAGAGACAATCAGGGCTCACCATCGTGATCATAAATTGTTTTCCCTGGTCAGAGGTGATCAGTCATAGATTCTTCTCTCTGGAAGGACAATCTCAACCACCACCCATTAGTCATAGACCATTCTTCCTGCACACAGATGACCATAACTACCACCAATCTGTCATAGACTATACTCCCTAGACATAGATGGTCATGACCACCACCAAACATTCCTAGACTGTCCTCACTGAACACAGATGATCATGACCACCCTTAATCAATCACAACCTCTTCTTCCTGGACAGACAATCGCAACCACCACCAACTCAAAGATGGTCTTCCCTAAACAGATAATCATGGCCCCTATGGTTGTCACTTAGAATCAAACTGAGCATTCATGTATTTATTTGTTCTTTTGGAGATTATCATGTGGGCAATCTCCAGGGACACGTGGTACCTGGAAAGGAACTGTTGGAAGATAGAACATGTAAACTGTGATAAATCAGAACAGAAGGGGATAGAGATCTTCACCTCAAGGAGACAGTGTGACACAAAAAGCACAGCCAAACCTGAAGGCAGGTATGAACACATCCAGAAAGAGAGAATGTGTCATCCAAAGAGTCTAGTGAAATGGAACAAAGAAGAAGAACACTGTCAAGACCAGGTTGGGAGTTCATGCATAACCCTGCCCAGAGGAGGGCACACCCTGCCCAGCTGAGGTCAAGTCTATGTCTCCAAGGCCATGCACCATATTTTTTTGTTTTTAAACAGAGTCAAGCTCTACTCCTACTATCTCTTGCTCCTGTGTTCATTGGTTAAGCCAAAGATGGGACAGTTGCTGGAATTACCTGCAGGGTCCCTGGCAAGGGGACAATTTCATGCCGTGACTCAGTTTCTGAGCATGTTCAGACAACCCAACTACCAAAATGGACCTCTTAAAAGTGTCCCTCCTCCAAGAGCCTTTGGGCGTCCTTGTACTGATGTTCTGGGTGAAATGGCATTGTGATTAGGGACATGAAGAGTGATTCCATCAGGCAAGGGCAGATTGGTTAAAAAAAAAAAAAAAGAAAAAGAGGAAGAAAAATGATAGATACTTGGCAGGCATCTGAAATATTCCTGTTTATATTTTCCTTGTCTTTCCTCAATAATGCCTTTGGAATGGAGCAATTAGCGGCTATAGAAGATAAAGCATACTGTCATATTTCAAGGCAAGAATGAGGTCAGGTTACAGGGTAATTGGGGCCAAGATAAAGTCATGAGAGTAAAAAATAATAAATCATAAAATATGGAATACGCTAGAATATTTCTCATTCCTTTCATTCATTAACACGCATCACGTCAAGCCGGTGTCTGAGCCATAACTGCGACTTGCTTATTCATGGCCAGAAGCCTCGATTCAGGGGATGAGAACATGTTACATGACAGATGTTTAAAATTCGTAGCCCTTCACATGTGAGTCATTACTGATCATTAACGAGTTGATGTCTTGCATTTGAGTCAATGGTTCCAAAGGGTCACTTGAGTTCTCAGGCTGGATTTCGTTCTCTCATTAGCAGATCTGTTTCACTGGATATAGCATTCCTCAAGGTTACTTCTTCTTGTCTCCTTTCAAATTTACACCTGTTTCTACCTGGGTATTATTTCATGAAATTTAGATCTGCCATGACCTGCCATTTCTCATTCAAAAATGGCATTTAGCAGGCATTCTGCTGTATAAAAACAGACTCTTACTCCTTCCTTAAAAGCTAGTGACGACTGAGTCATCCAACATTTCTGAAAAGTGAATCATCCTTTCTGGCACTGGAGTCAAAATTCACCTTGAATAACCTTTGAAAGTCCCACATCGCATTCCCAAATTTTTGCTGGACACGAGGAATACAACGGAGGAAAATCTGTCTGCATTACTAAAAACAAATGGATTATCTTGCTCTTTCTTATGTAAAACTCAGAGAATTTCACAAGGGAAGCCAAGACGAACCAGTTCAATCTTGTTTCGCAGCTCAAAAAGCTAAAATCGCAAGAGATGAGTTGATCTGTGCAGTGTCACATGACAAAGGATGGGCACATGGTTTCTGTTTATTGCTCTGTGTCCTAGCAGCCAGTCCTCAGGGGACGGCCATACCCGTCTTCCTGGGATGATATAGGTGACATAGGATTGCAGGTGCACCCCTACATAATTGATCTTGGGAAGACATGGATGGGATAGAGCTTCATCCACGAAAACATATTCTTTACAGAAGTACACACCTTCCTCCACTTACCAGACCATTGGGATGACATCCTGATAAACCCATTGTGAACTGAAAATATCCTAAGTCAAAATGCACTTAAAACTCAGAACCTCCCAGACATCATAACCTGCCTGACCCCTGTTCTCAACATTCATGGTAGTTACCATTGGGCAAAGTCATCTGACACAAAGACTCTTTGATACTAACTTGTGGATGATCTCATGCAACTCACTGAATCCTGTACTGAAAGGAACACGGAGGGGTTGTGTGGGTGCAGAATGGTTGCCAGTGTGTGGGTTGTTGAGCCTTACAATTGTGTGGCTGCTGGGAGCTGCGGCTCGCTGTCCAGCATCACGAGAGAAGATGGTACCCCACGTCCCTAACCCCAGAAAATGTCTCAATTCAATGTCCCAAGCGCACTTTCTACCAAATGCGGATTGCTTTCGCACCATCATACATTCGAACCATCTTAAGTGGAACCATCATAGATCAGGGACCTTCTGAATAACTCACAAAACTCCCTCCCCATTAATTCATTGGGTCTTTGGATCTCTTCTTCAGCATCCTCATTCTCCAGTTGACTTAGAGCAGAAGGTTGCACTTGCCATAAGGGTCTACAAATTAGATGTTTTCAGTGAAGCCATTCAAGGAAGGAAGGAAGGAAATCCTAAGAGGTGGGAGCCATGATAATACAATTACAAGATGAATTGGCAGTGGGTACGGTTGATCGCTCTGGATTCCCAAGTTCCGTGCACCAAACGCAAAAGTGATTCCTAGAAACGCAACCTGGAAAATCATCTGCCATGTCTGTCCGACAAGGATAAACGGTGTTCGCAGAGAACCACGTTTTTACTATGTCTTCGTTTATTTGGACGTGTGCTTGTGTTTGAAAGTCAAACAGGGACGGGCGCTACGGGTTTTTAAAGGAAACGTCACATTTGGAAAATGATGACAGGAACCAAGTCCATGCCGACTTAGAAACACTTATGAACTTCGGCTCCAGGTATGGAACTTTCCAGAGCTCCCGTATTACACAGGTGCGTTTTCCTTCTGCACAATTGTCGCTGAACTCGATAAAGCCGAGAAAATGTCCGAGGAAGACGTTCCGCACCTACTTTCCCGAGGGCGTTTCCATCATAAACCCACCGAGGTCACGCGGGATCACACCCTCATGTCCGTGTACACACCCTCACATCCACCTACGACCTCACAGATAAGTATGCGTAGACACATGTCCTGGTCACTGTTGCACACAAACCAGGCATTATTGTACACACTGATTGACTTTTCTTTTGGTTTAGCTTTCCACGGAAATAACCATCCTGCTAAATACCTTTTAGTTTAATTTCATTTACTTTTTCTTGTTAAGATTTTGTCTGTTTATTTGGTCGAGAGAGCGAGTGCAGAGCAGAAGTGAGAGGGAGAGGCAGACGCCCCGTCGACCGGGGAGCCTGATGCGGGACTCGATCCCAGGACCCTGAGATCCTGACCTGAAGTAAAGGCAGATGCTCAACTGACTGAGCCACCCAGGCGTCCCTACCTTGTGAGAAATCATAGGAAAGGAAAGGAAAAGGGAACGTGTGGCAGGGCGACCGTACCCAAGGCTGGAGGGCTTTGGAGGCCACAGGTCGTAGAAATCATACCAGGCATTTGCACGCATGCACTGCAGATCCTAGGAGAGGTCAACAGGCAAATAAAGGATGTGGGGAATTAGGAGACCAGAGTTCACTGCAAATGGTGCCTTGGCCGTCTGCGTGGCTGTGAGCTGGAGTCCACTGAGCAGAGACAGAGGCAGAAAGACGCCCCTGGGAAGGTAGGGTCCCTTAGGCCAAGGTACAGCAGACATTTTTGCAAAATGAGCTCGACTGCGAATCCCTCTCGGGGAGAAGGTTTTATGGCCCCAAAGAGGGCAGAAAGCGGGTGCCCCAGATAGAGCTGCCCGAGCACACACCTTACTGCACGTGTTTCCCGCTCTACCCCTGACCAGCCCTGGAAGTTGGCAACTCGGCCTCCGTCTTGGGCGTCTCTGCAAACTCTTTTATTACCACGCCTCATACCCAAGTGCCCACCTCAGCTTAGAGATGCTCTAAGCTCACTCCAAGCTCTGCCCCTCTGTGTGTGGGGGGGAGGCACCCTGATCCCTCCCTGTCTGATTCCCTCCAGGTCATCTGTCATTTCGGAGAGCCCCAGCTGCAGAACTTTGGAGGGTCCAGAAAAAAGCCTGTCCCCCGCCCCCCGCCCCACTCCGCTGCAGGACCCTGAGCTGGATCCTGGAGCAGAGAGAGGACACCCGTGGAAAAACCGGTAACGTCCGACTGAAGTCCGCGATTGAATTACGAGTAATGTTGTAAAACCCACGCCGGGTTTGTAGCTTTGACAAACGCACCCCACCCAAGTTCGCGGACATGGGTGCAAACGCATCTCGGCACTTTCCAGCGCATCTCAAACTATGTCCAGATAAATTCTATTGCAAAAAAATAATAATAATAATTTTTGCAAAAATAATTAATTTCACAAAGATCAGGTGGCTCTGTTTCAGGGTGAGTGCCAGAGCGGGAAGGAATGAGGAGCTACATGATGTTTTGTCTCCTAAACCCGACCCTGTGGGGCATGAGACGGGGTCGATCGATCATGCGATGTGATGCCGTCCAGAATCATCAGTCCATTCTGGTTGCCTCCCTGTAGATCAATGACTATCTGCGGTGGTTACAGTAACAAGGAACCTTAGAACACTTTGCCAAAGTGGTTACAGTAACAATGGACCCAGAACATTCCATTTGCCAAAGTGGTTACAGTAACAAAATCCACACCACCCACAGCTTCCGTAGCATATCCCACCAACCCTGCTAAGGGCGGATGCCCCGTAACAATAACGTATCACCCCGGCCTCATTTGCGGTAACAAATGTGTCCCATTAATTCAAGCTGTTTACAATCGTGCAAACCCTGGAGGCGGTGGGGTATAGAACACCCTCTGGACTTCCTGCTTATTTTATTTTATTTTTTTTTTCCTGTAAGCTGAAAATCATTTTTTTAAAAAAGTGCTTTTTCTTTTCTTTGGATATTTGCATTTGGGTTTCTGGGTGTGTGTGCCATGCTCAAATTTTTGCAAAAGATGTAGCTCACCTTGGAAGTGGAGGTGCTGAGTTCCCTTATGCGCTGTGGCTAGGAAATGTGTGTTCTTTGCTTAGATATACTTTAATTTATTAAAAAAAATTATATATATATATATAAATATAAAATATATATAAAATATATATATATATATATATATATATTTTTTTTTTAAGTAGGCTTCATGCCCAGTGTGCAGCCTAATGCTTGGATAGACTTTTAAAACACACCTTATTTTGCTCACAATGTGCAAATAACAAATGTCTTTCCCCCAGGCCCAGCAGGCGACAGGCTATAGGATTTCCTAGGGGGTCAAGGACAGGATGCTTCTCTTCCTGCCCCTCGAGGGGGCTGCCTGGGAGGTCCCCATGAGGTCAGCTCCAAGAAACCAGTCCCCATGTGCTGCAGGAACCCAGTCCAATGGGGTTCTCTCGCACATGCATTCCTGGGTGATCCCCTATGTCACTGGGGAAGAGTGCCTTCCTGCAGGTTGGCTGACTTTTGGGGATGCACAGAGATCCTCCCAGAGCATGATTTTAGGCCTCCAGAAAAGCCGTGCCCCTTATTTTGCTTCCCGTTCCCCAGCATCGAAGCCGAGCGCCCCTGAACTCTTTGCTTGCAAAACAAAAAGGGCAGGATTTGTGGGAAACGGGAACCAAGTCTAGACAGACCTTGCAGGGAGCACGTGAATGTTGACTGATCCCCTGCCTTCGGGGGCAGAGCGCAGGCTCTGTCGGGCTCCAGCCCCTCGCTGGATAATAGGGCCTCAGCCTTTTCTCTTGCAAAACGAGGACAATAGTAAGGAAATCCGGCTTCCCAGGCCACCCCCGTGGGACCTATGGGAGCTGCAAGGCGGAATAGGGTTTCTTTTTACAGACCCTAGCACAAGGAACGTTGGCTAATCTTCCCAGTAGGATTCTTTGTGGAGGGATCAGTAGAAGGAATAATTCATTATTTTTAGACAGAGAGGTTTTTTTGTTTTGTTTTGTTTTGTTTTTTGGTAAACGGGTCAGCAGAAGGATTCTTGCATGCTAAGGTTTCCCTGGAAGTAATGATTCATTATTTTTAGATACAGAGAAATAGATGAGATATATACACACACCTTCCTATTATGCACATGCACACACTCTATGGGTTTTAAATCCACATGTATAAATATTCATAAGCATATATACATATATAAAATATATATAAACGTATATACACATATATAAATAGATATCAATATACTTATGTATTTATATTTATTTTTAGATTCTACATATTTATGTACAGATACACATATGCTATCAGTTAAATTTAACGTTTATAACTAAGATGCATACATACTATAATAAACATTACATTATATATGTACATATTCTAAATACACATACACCCTATTAGCTATATTTAATGTTTATAACTATATATATACATACTATATAGAAACATGTAAATTTTATACATAAATACACATGCATGTGCATCCTATTAATTATACTTAATGTTTATAATGAATATATACATGGACAATATGTAATTATACGTGTAATGTTCCATATATGCACATATATATAAGCACACACATATCTACAGACTGAGAGACTGATTATAAGAAATTGGCTGATGCAGTTCGGGAAGCTCACAAGACCCAAGATTTGTAGGGTACTTTGGCAAGATGGTGCCCCAAGATTCCTACCCGTGGGTGCCGTTCTCATCCCAAACCCAGCAGGCTCAACACACGTACACTCCGGAGGCAGGAAAACTGGTTCAAAAGCAGCCTGGCAGGAGCAAGTCCTATTTGGTCGAGGTCTGCCTTTTTGACATAGTTGGACCTCCTTCAACTGATTGGATATGGCTCACCCACGTCAGGGAAGGCCATCTGCTCTACTCCTCGTCTCTTCCTGAAACAGTCTCACGCAGACACACACAGAACCATGTCTCCCCAAACGTGTGTGCAGTCTACACACCTTCCCATCCCCTGCTCTGCTCCAGTCCTCCATCTCAGTGCACGGAATTGACCGCTGCAAGGTGTGCTGGTTAGCATTACCCCAACTTGGGAAAGCTGTGGAGCCCAGCTGTTGGGTCAAATGCTAGTCGCAGTGTTGTTGGGCTGGTGTCTTGCCAAAGGGATGAACAGCTACAATCAACTGACTTTTAATAAACTAGATAATTCTCCACAAGGTGGGTGGGCCTGGTCCAATCAGTTGAAGACTTTAGGCAAAAAATAAAGAGGAGGAAGGAAAGGAAAAAGAAAAAAAAAAAAAAAATGGGCTCTTCTTAAGAAAAGGAGATTGTACCACAGCTCCCAGCCTGCTGCTTCGCAGATCCTGACCCCAGATGGCAACACCAACCCCTACTCTGGCTGGCAGGCGTACCCTACAGATTGCACAGTGGCTGGCCCCACAAATGATTGCATGAGGCAATTCCTTAAGATACGCCTGCACATGCCTATGTATCCTATTGGCTCGGTTTCTCTGCAGAACCGTGACCAAGGCAAAGGTAAGCAGAGGCAACCAGCCCTCACCCCTAGTCCCAGGGCATTCCCCCAGGTGAGGAAGAGGTACCCTGGGCAGAAATGCAACTCAATGCCATGCCCAAGGAAGTTGCGGGGATAGGAGTCCCCGTGCATTCAGAATTATGGGATCAAGACTGGATGCCTGGACTGTTCTGGGGCCGTGTTTTCACCGTGAGTAAATGGGGTCTGCCATGCGACTGCATGGGGGTGGGGGTGGGGGACCGTGTGGACAAGGCAGTAACATCTCTGGTGGACGGGTGCAAGCATGGCGTCCACAGTGTCATTACCCACAAGGGTCTATTTCTACCCTGTATATGACAGTACCTGTCCAGTCCCAGTCTTCCAGGGGAAGGGGCTGTGCCGTATATATGGTAATATATGCCCAGCTCAAGCCTCCAGGGAATATGGACTCTACCGTATATACGGTAGCATATGCCCAGCCCCAGAACTCCAGGTAATATGGACTCTACCGTATATACGGTAGCATATGCCCAGCTCCAGAACTGCAGGAGGTGTGGACTCTACCGAATATACGGTAGTATATGCCCAGCTCCAGGTCTCCAGGTGCTGTGGGCTCTACCGTATATACGGTAGCATATGCCCAGCCCCAGAACTCCAGACGGTGTGGATTCTACCGTATATACGGTAGTATATGCCCAGCCCCAGAACTCCAGGTAATATGGACTCTACCGTATATACGGTAGCATATGCCCAGCTCCAGAACTGCAGGAGGTGTGGACTCTACCGAATATACGGTAGTATATGCCCAGCTCCAGGTCTCCAGGTGCTGTGGGCTCTACCGTATATACGGTAGCATATGCCCAGCTCCAGATCTCCAGGTGGTGTGGACTCTACCGTATATATGGTAGCATATGCCCAGGTCCAGATCTCCAGGTGGTGTGGACTCTACCGTATATACGGTAGCATATGCCCAGCTCCAGCTCTCCGTTGAGTGGGACTCTGCCGTACATACGGTAGTATATGTGCAGTCGCCCTCGGTCTGGTCAGGTGGACTCTACCGTATATATGATACCATGCGCCTTGACTGTGTTCTCCATGTTGCAACAATGTCACCGAAGGGGCATGGGCCGCATCTATATCCTCAAAGTGAGGTGGTGCTTTTTTTTTTTTTTTTTTCTTTTAAATTCTCTGGTAAACTCAGTTAAAGTCGCCGAAGTGATTCATCATCCCTCACATCCGTATTTCTTGTCCTTTCTGCATGTGATATCACCCTAGAGATTTTCCGACCATTAAGTTGTGACAGCATTTCTTTACGATAGAATAAAAGCGCGTTTTGCAATCTTGGCCGAGCGTGGCTTTTTCCCCAAATCTCGGTTAAACTTCGCTGTAAGTGATTTATCTTCCTCGTCCACTCTGGAAGGACCCACATTTCCCGGCGGGATGTAATGGAAGTGGATGTTTACAGCTCCGACTGCTTTTGGCTTTGATGTTGACATTTTCAAATCTTTCACGGATTCCTGCGGCCACATTTCCTCCCCCCACCATGTATCCCAAAACCGATTCTGGGAAAACCACCCATGACCTCATTATGTGTCCGAGTGCCTTGTTCTGCAAAGACGCTGACTAGTCACAGCGCGCTTGAGCTCACGGTGTCTGGGCTTTATCTGCTGCTGACAAGACGTGGGTGACTTTCTAATTCTTCAGACCTGGTGATGTGACCTGCGGAGCTCAGCCCCTGACTATGACGGCGTCCAAGACACTGAGTCATAACTTATCGCGTGTTATCAAGACCCGTTTTCCCTCCTTATACCTTTCATGGTCATGCATGTTTCTCGCTCACCAAGTCTGCGGATGCTGTTGAGAAAATCCACAAAAGGTGCAGAAACGGGACGTGAATAACGCATAGGCACAAAGGACTCTGTGACGTTCTTGTCTCTGAGCCACTTGTAAGAAAGACACGGCGACTACGGGATGGCATTGACCCAAAGGAGCCTGGCCAGCAAAGGGCATGGACCCACGGTTGGAGCTCTGTTTTTAATCTTTTCATCTGATACTGAAATTTCTCCACCTTTTTTTTTCCCCCCCAGAACACATTTGATGGGCAAACCTAAGGTGGAGTCAACCTTGATTCCAACCTAATTGTATTTTGAATCAATATCCTTGTTTTAATTTATTTTTTATTTTATGTATTTTTTTATCTTTAATTTATCATTAGAGAGAGGAAGAGAAAGCAGGGGGATAGGACAGAGGGGGAGCGAAACGGACGAGGAGATTCCCCGCTGAGCACAGAGCCCCACACGGGGTTCGATCTCACCACCCTGAGATCATGACCTGAGCCAAACCCAAGAGTCAACGCTCAACTGAACTGAGTCACCTGGGCTTCCCGTTTTTATTTTATTTTTCAGTAGGTTGTCCCCTTCAGCGTGGAGCCCCGTGCAGTCAGACCTGAGCTGAGATCAAGTCAGACGCTCAAAGAACTGATCTACCCAAGTGTTCCAAATCAATATTGTCTTTTTGTCAATATTGCCTTTGAGGACCAGCGAATGGTTGCTCATGGACCCAGACACACACATGCACACAAACACACCCCTGAAGTCCCTATATTTGCACACCTTCCTGTTCATCTGGTCTCCTCCCCCATTTCCTGGGTCTGAGCTCGGGCTGACTCGGGTCGTATAATTTGCCTATGTTGGCCGGCTCTGGACGAAATTACATGCTGGATACACTTTTCTTCACTTCTCCCAGCCCTGCTCGTTGGGTCTGTGGCCTCTTCTCCCTAAAACCCGCCCCTGCCTCTCTCCCACTCACAATGCGTGTCTTTGTTCTGTCGGTCCTGGGCAAAGTAACCTAAAACGCTCGCTCACCATGAGGTATTTGAGGCTTCGAGAGGTACAGAAGCCTTCCAAAAACACCCAGAGTTTCAAGCCTATAGAAGGGTAAAAACACACACGATCATGACAGATGGTTTTCATCTCAAGGACTAAAATAATTCGAAAGAGGTCAGCATTTTTAAAATTAATTAGTGCTCTGCCTCTTGCTGAAAAACCAGAGAATCGTCTGTTGTGCACCAAACTGAGGTCATGATTCCCTTTCTTTTTCCCCCTTCTGGTTTTTTTTTTTTTTTTTTCTGTTCAAGCAGATGGTTTGCATTAAAAATGATACTGGCTAAGGGAATTTTTCAGCCTCCGGGGAGATGTCTCCAGCTGGAGTTTCGTGAGATACCACTCCAGTGTTTGGGAGCCCAGACATAGTCACTGAACTGGGAGACAAGGTTTGTCTCGTGCACCCTCCTGGGGGATACCCCAGCCCGATGCCAGCAAGAGAGAGCGTGCACCCCAAGACAGACTCGCACAAATCCCCAGGAACCTGCTTGCTTGGAGGTTTGCTCACGGAGCCAGCCAGACCACTGTGCACAGACACAGCTGATTCTTCCCAGCACAGAAATCCCAGTGGATGCTGGACACGGAAGAACTCGACAGATAACAGAAGAGAAAGAAAATTCCTTGAGCTTGGACACGTCCATGACCAACACTCCCGACAAATGCTCCCAGATCCTTTCCGTGGAGAGACCCAAATATCCAAATGGGCCATGGCCACATCAGAAGGACAGACAGAGCTCGGACCCATGACCGGCAAGCAAGCTCCCCACACAGCTCCCCCAGCCCCTGAAGCCATCAACCCCAAATATCCAGGATTTGAATCAGTGACTACCAAGGTCCCTTAAGTGTCTCCGGTTTTTCCTCCTTAGGATCAACCCCAGCCTGTACAATATGCTCTCCTGACTGACCTCAAAGGATGTCCTGCTTTGCATGAGCTGATAGGAGTTTCCTCCTGAGCCAGCAGCCCCTAGCCAGGACGCACCTGCCTCCTCCCTTTCACCTCGGAGTCTCTGCACAGCACAGATGACGGCGGCCGACTCCTCCACAAGCTCATCTTCAAGAGTCCCTCAGCGTATCTATGCATCTTTCGCAAAGTGTCCCCTAGTCCCTATTCTCAGTGGCCTATGTTTGCCTTTCCAAGCTGTGTTACTTGCCATCCCTTACTAGCAGCCTGAACCCACTCCCTTTTTCTCCCTCCTGGAGAGCTGTCACCTGTCACACACCTGGCAGATCCCGCCCAGTGTTCTGGCCTCCGTTCCCGTCGCCCAAGTCCTCTGCAGTAGCTCTGCAGACTTCTATCCGAATCCCGTCTCCCGACGCATGTGCTGGAAGGACCCGGTCAGCCTCCATATTCACACACGAGCAAACCCTCTGGGCTTGCGTGTTGAATATCTCTGTTCTGATTTGTCCAATCTCCCCTTCACAGGCCTCCGTACCGCTCCCCTGGAGTTCCACGCAACACACCTCGTCATGGCAAACACGATCGTATCTGCAATTTCAACGTATTTCCTGACGTCCCCAAGGAACTGGCTTCACCCCACGGTCTGTGCATTCCGTAAGTTGCTTTTTGCCGTAGAATCAACCAGATCATGCTGCTAGGGACGCCTGAGACGGCCTTGTTTTTTACAGACATTGGGAGAACAGGCTGAGAGGAACACCTGCCAGGTTCTACCGGGGGATGATTCCCAGCCTCACGCGAGCCACCACGGACGGCATCAGCTTCAAGACAGATTCACGTCTGGGAGTCCAAGAAGCCAATGAGCCAGACGTCTCCCTCCCGGACCTCTGAGCCTCCAACAAAGCTTCTGAGGCTTTGAGATGGATGGGGAGCCACGTAGCTCAAGTAGGCTTGAACACCTATGAATATTTCTTCACGGGCCCAGACGGCTGATATTTCATGAGTGCCGGTATCAGTCACTTCCAAAAGCATGACAAAGGACACAGTCATTGGACGTGATTGTGGTTTTCGCAGAAGACACACATATCCCAGTTTCCCACTGATTTCTTTGTGTGTGTGTGTGTGTGTTTATAGATTTTTTAAAGTCATCTCTACCCACAGCATGAGACTCGAACTCACAACCCTGAGGTCGAGGGTCTCACGTTCCATGGACAGGGCCAAGCATGCGCCCCTGCCTCTGATTTCTGACAAAGTCTTTGCTGTCCACATGAGGGCCCATGAGGACCCACAAGGACCACGGCCATTGCATAGACACAGCCTGTTCCCACAAAGATGTTGAAGCTTGTATACATGGATCCTTAAGTAGAAAAATATAGATATGTATGTTTATTTTTGTAAAGTGTAAAGAGGAAATTACTCTTGAAACAGAACACATGCTTGAATGTTAAGAAAAGTCTAGGTAGCTCGTTTTCCACACATCTCGTCCATCGAGAGCCTCCCTTCCAGGTGGCCGGAAAAGCAAGCCAGTCTGGGAGCAGATCCTATAACCCATGTCAGCTGACAGTGTGGTGATCTTGCCCCACACCGCTCACCCGTGTGCAGCTCACGTGAGCAAGGTGCACGCGTGTCCAACAGGTGCATGAAACCCCAGTGAAGGATCTCCCCAAACCTATTAGGATGGGTATCACGGAGAAGACACGTGAGACGCCATGGGTTGGTCGGAACGTGCACACGAAACAGCCTGAGCCACAAAATCTGTCCTTGTAGGATGATTTGACTTGCGGACGCCATGGTCATGCCGCGTTGCTTATCGCCTTGTGCTAGGAAGTGACATTCCTCCTACGAGTCGGTGAGGTGACCAGCCCCTGCCCAAAGGGAGTGAAACATGCTCCTATTTGAATAGATCACTCTCCAAAGCCTAGCCTCCCTTGCTGGATCTGTCTTTATTAGGAACTCTCTTCTTGTGACCTACCCCTCCAGAGTCAATCTCGTGGCCCAGCATTTGAAGGATTCTCCCCAATTTTAAGTCCATGAGCCATTGTCTATCCAAATGCCTAACAGGAAAATGGGCATCTTTGGGGATTCCAAGTGCCAGAGACTCCCCTGGGCCTGGGAAGCGTTTCCCTACCACAATTAGCATAGTGGGGGCCCTAACCCCAAACCAGAGCCTCAAACTACCCCACCTTCCCACTGTGGTTTCAACCTTCTGTTCTCCGAAAACATCAAGACTCTTTGACCATCGACCTTCTCCCAACACATGTAATAGGTAACCTTGGTCACATACTTCCAGGAAAGGCCACACCCATCAGCAGGGAATTCATCCCAGTTCTTGCTTCTGGACCCACTGACCTCCTCATACCTCCTTCCCATCTTCTCGCAGAACATGATACGAGACGGGCCCTTGCGCGCTGTTATGGGCTGAACGGTGTCCCCTCTTCAAACATGACTTTCCCTGGAAAGAGGGTCATTGCTGGTTAACATTGAGGCCATCCTGGAGTAACATATACCCTGAATCCAATGGCTGGTGTCCTTCGAAGAAGAGGAGAAGACACAGATCTTGAGAGGTGCTTATGAAGACAGAGGCAGAGAATGGGGTGATGCTTCTACAAACCAGTCATACGGGAAGGAAAGTATTTTTCCTTCACCCTGTTAAGTTCTGTACCTGAGGCCCGCAAATTAAACTGATAATAGACTCATAAGAGAACAACTAGCTTTAATTCTATACTTATATGCCTGTGGGACTTCACAAAGAAAGATAGAGCTGAAGGAGGAGGTCGGGTGATTAGGGTTTGTGTAGCAACTTAGACTAAAAAAAGGAAAAGGAGTTTGGGCTTCCTGTAGGAAGAGGCAAGTTATGAGAAGGGTGGGGAAAAAGTGTGTGATAAATAACATTGTCTTGATATACATGTAGGACTCCCTTTCGAAATAAGAAATGTCTCCAGAATTAACTGTCTTTCTGGTAAAAGACATCTCTGCAAATGCAGATTTCTTTTTACAAAAGGGAAAACTTGTATGCTCTGTTTTTAGGTACTTAAGGAAAGCTTTCCCTGCCTCTGCAGGTTTGCAGTCACCTTTAGATCATGATATACATGATACTTAATTCTTCTGTGTGCCTTTGAATTTGAAAATTTACTTTTCTCATTCTGCATGTGTTAGACCATTTTATTTTTCACAGCAAGCACTGTGTACGAGGATAAGTTTAAATAAACATAAATCTGAGCAGAGTCTGTCTGCTGGTAACAAGAGTCCCTATTGGATTTTCTCACCCAGCAGACAAGTGTTTCATATCATCTATGTTCCCCCTACTTGGCTTTCACTGACCTAGTGAAACAGTTTCAGGCCAAACAGCCTCAACCGAGCTCGAAAGCTGGGTCCACTCAATGGTGTCTATAGGCTGCCCTGAATGCCAGCGACCTTCCTAATTCCCCTCATCGCTGACCCTGCAACACACCCCGGGGAACACCAGCTCTCCTGCTGCACAGAACACTGGCTGATTCCATCCCTTCTCCAAAATGAAAACATAGAATGAAAAGTAGAGGTCACTCCCTAAAACCACAGGTTTTGAGAAAAACTTTGTGTTCTTCCAGATAAGGCTTATGCGTTCCCAGTTTGGAAGATCTAAGAGAAATAAAGTGGAAAGCCAGGAGCCTTGAGGGGTCTTGTACGGCAGACACACGGCAGACACACAGACAGGAGGAAGAGAGGAAGAGAGACTTCAGGTTAATCCTATACGAATGGAGATTATAGACACAGGAGCCCCACAGACAGAGGTGACTGAAGGCAGCCACTTCTGTCCCCTTCATACAAAGAAGTAACACATTGGTCAGGAATCCACAGGGCAATCAAGATTGGGCTGGGACACCAAATCCGGAGAAAAAACACAAGCATTGTGTGTGTAGCCTGGTCGGTCGGCCCTGCTTTCTTTCGCGTCCAGACATCAGGACACCTCCCCACATCTAGGCACTGGGCGGCCACCTTCCCCAGCGCACACTTCTCTCCTGCATCCAGGCCACAGATGGGATCCCCGTGTGCACTGGCAGTGACCTAACCAATTTTAATTCAGAGCTGGCACATTTGGGGATGACCAGCCCCGAACCCCAGCAGCCTCCCTCCTGACCTGGATTGAGGAAAATAAAAAGCTGAACGTCTTTGCCAACAAGGTAGACCTATCCGCCATTTTCACTGTAGTGAGAAAAACAAGGCAGCCAAGCCTCACCCAGAGTGAAGATGCAATACCGGAGCTTAAAATGCCTGAACACCATGAACCCCCACGTAGGATACTAAGGGATGGAGAAGGCAGGTGTCCCGGGTCCCCTAAAATTATGCAAATAATTCTAAAGACTGTTGGCACACTTCAATGGTGGGTGCTGGACAGTCCTACAGTCTCTGAACGCCCCTCCTTGCAACGGTGAGACTATTACAAACATCACAGCGAGAAAAGACATGCGTCCCCTTCAGCCTGATGCTCAGCAAAACAAAAACCCTCGGATCAACCCATTCTCGACTCTTGGAAAATCGCAGCAGAACTCACACCTGATCGCGCCATCTTGGTGGATGCAGGCGGCACAGAAACCAGCCTGCCCCCCTCACCACCCGGAGCAAGACTGGATTCCTGGATGCTTGGGAGGAAAGGTCCTGTGGAAGGGGTCTTGAAGAGGAATGGGATTGGGTCAGGGATCTTTGTGTTCCCTGCTCTGCAGCTGGCTGGTTTCCATCCCTCCTGGGAGACCCCCAGGGTCTTTGCATAAATAAATGCAATTCCTCCACCTCCTGAGGTGGAGATGGAGTTCCCATGGAGGGGAGCTCAGATCTGCAAAATGCATGGGGAGCTCCCTCCCCAAAGCCAGGTGTGAGCCACCCTGCTGAGCTGCAGAGACCAAATGTCTACATTTGATAGACAATGAGATACACAAAGAGACAAAGAAACAAGACAAAGAGAGGGGGAGGCAGGAAGGTCCATCTCCATGGGCAGCTACATTTAAAAAGCCAACACACTCCAGGCCTCCCACTAGACAGAAAATAAATCCCCATAGTCCGATAACTAGATTCTCCCTGTTCCTCAGGAGAGCAGATGGAAAGCCCCAAATTATTTTTTTTCCGTCCTGACTCATCAGGGAAATTCCTCTCACTTTGTGGCAATCATGGGCGTGCCTGTCCTAATTTAGGGCCCGAGGGAACTTTGGGTGTTTCTCCATGATTTTCTGGGAGCGGTGGACCAGGACGCTGGCGGGAGGCATCAGGGGGTGCCAGTGGACTGGTGGTAAGGGGAGGGCCCCTTCCTGAAGCAGGCATTCACTCTCAGGTTCCAGCTGCCTGCTGGATGCTCTGTTTTATGCCCTTTTATCTTTCTTGAGATGTTTTTTGCACATTCTGAATCAGAAAAGCTCTCTGTGAAATTCCTTCTCCTCCCCCCAGGCTCCACTGTCAAGGACCACCCCTCTGAGGAGGATTTGGAAATGGGGGGTTGCTTCTTGTTGTTTTCAAAATGATTGGAGCCTGCCCGTCATTTGCATGGGGTGTCCTGGGACTTTGCATAACAAGCAATCACGCAACCCTATCCAGGAGAAGGAGCACTGCTCCCCTCATGCCCAGGCAGAAGAACCTTGAAAGATCATCTGAGTTTCCAACTGTCCTCGGTTTCACCCAGGAAGCAAGTCTGCAAACAAATAGAGGAAGATTTGCTGGGAACATATACAAGGTTCACATGCATGGGTCCCAAGCAGGACAATGTCACCTTAAAAATGACTGATGATACATGGAAAGGTTTGCTGATATTTGAACCTCTCCAAACTGTTTAATGGCAATAAAATATTTCTGTCCCCCCACATTACCCTGCCTCACACGGATGGAACATTGTCGCCAACTTTCAGAAAGTTCATTCGGGCCATTTTAGCAACTGACAGTCTGACTCAACATCCAAAAATTCTTGGTGAAAGGCTCCACAAATCAATGAGACCTGTTTTCAGAATTATTAATCAAGTTAAGAAACCACCCTTGGATAACAGTCTTTTATACGCCATAGAACGAGATCTCACTCCAGAAAAAAATGGTTCTCTGACATTTTTATACTACCTGACGTGTCTATGTAAGTTTGGATTCAAGTAAGTGAGAAAACTGAATGATGAAGCAATAAAATACCTGCACATGAATGTATGTATAATTTACTATCTATTATGTAGCCATGACCTCTATCTCTCTTCTATCAACCTTCAATCTGTGCATCCATCATCCACCAATCCATCCATCCATCCATCCAACTATCCATTCCTCTATCTATCATCTATCTATCCATCCATTCCATGTATCTATCTATGTATCATCTATCTATCATCTATCTATCCTTCATATCTATCTATCTATCCATCCATCCATCTGTCCTATCCTATCTACATATCCATCCATCCATCTCTCCATCTGTCCGTCCATCCATCCATCCATGCTTCCTTCCATCTGTCTACCCATCTCTCTATCCATCCGTTCACCTATCCATCCATCTATCTATCATCTACCATATCTATCTATCCATCATGTGTCATATCTATCTGTCATATCTGTCTATCTGCCATACATCCATCTGTCCATCCATATCGACCTATTATCTATCTATCTGTCCATCCACCTATCCATCAAATCTATCTCTCTATCTCTCATCTACCTATCCATCCATGCATCTGGTATCCCTAGCCATTCATCCATCATCCATCCATCCATCCTATCTCTCTATGTATCTATCTATCCATCCATCTTTCTATTATCTATCTATCTACCTACCTTCATCTATCACCTACCTATGCATCTCCACGGTTTCATCCCTGTCCCCAGCATTGTATGGATGTCATAATGTGAAAGCAAGCAGCCACCAGGTTTTCAGCAGCATGTGCTGTGTAGGAGGCACTTGCAAGGAGTCCACATGCCTTTCTTGGCAGGAAGTGATCAGAGCCCTTTGGCAATGAAGCCTGCTAAGCTCTGATTCCATTTGGATTTAATAAATGATTCCATGTAACTCTGCAAAAAAAAACAACAAGTGAGTCTAGATTTCATGCACGGTGACAAGATCTGGGATATGCATCAGCAAGAGAGAGGCAATGATGAACTTAACATTTGTCGGGTATAAATAAGATTTGCCATAGGTTTGTGTGTGCGTGTGTGACCCAATTATAGTTTCAACATCAATTTAAAAAATTACGCTCTCTGCTTTTGTTAAGGGTCAGTGATGCCTTATGGTTTATGGTATATCCATCTGTTCAGAATTTTTCCAACATTTTAACAATTTCCGTTAATATTTCAACTCCACGAGTCATGTTTAGAAAGCTAAAAAGAGTTTAGACTCTGGGCTGATCCCACCATTTCAAAAGCACTAGTGGGGCTTATAGTGGAAGACATTTTTTTTTTCCATGGGAGTGGAATTTCCACATGGATCTTAAAAAGCACCTATGACCCATGAAGGGCAAGATAAAATGCTTCCCCTAGAATTGCAGTTGGCTGTATACAAAGCATTGGCAAACCTGGACGGACACAAGAACCAAGGGTGTTTATTTAATTTTGCCAATAAGAAGAAATGGTAGACATAGGTTAGATTCATTGTGGTTTTTTGTTTGATTGTTTTCTTTTTTGTTTTTAAAGATTTTATTTATTTATTTACTTAACAGAGAGAGAGCACAAGCAGGGGCAATGGCAGAGGCAGAGCGAGAAGCAGACTCTCCGCTGAGCAAGGATCCTGACGTGGCACTCGATCCCTGGGATGGGGACCTGACTTGAAGGCAGATGCTTAACCAACTGAACTACCCTGGGTTCCCTAGGCCTGCTTCTTTGTACCCAAACTTTTGTGCATCTGCATGAAACATGGACCCTCACGTATCTTCTCGGCTTACACATCTGTACAACTCAGGTTAACATAACATCTAAGATGAGGTATTCCAAAGAACCATTTCAGAGTTTCCCTAGAAATAGCCATTGTATACATTCAGCTACTCTTCTATTGTCAGTATCAATCCATTTCCTCCAAGTTGTAAAATTATTTCCTTTACAAAAGAAGAAGAAGAGGAAGAGGAGGAGGAGGAGAAGAAGAAGGAGAAAGAAGACAAAGAAATGTGCTTTCCTTTAGGTCAGCATCAGCAAGCTTTGTGTTTAATGAAATAAAATCCTGAAACTTTCTCTGCCTTCCTGTTTCTACCCGTTTCCAACCGGCTCCTTTTTCCATTGACGTCGACACGGACATGGAATTCTGCTCCCTCGGAAATTATATTTCTCTTGCTGGTTCTGAAGCATAAAAGGTGTCTGGTGAGTTGGCAGGAGGTCGTGAGGTTTTCACAACTTCTGACTTTTCCTCAAATTCATCCAAGACTCAAGTCAAACCAGTAACCGTCGATTCCCAGCTATTTAGGATAAAGAATCATTAAAGAAGGGTAGAGACTTTTAAATATTGTTAAAACACCCAAATGGTGGGTTCAGGAATAGCAGTTTGTGATCTGTGCCCTTTCGACCCTCAGAAACACCTGGAAACCCAGTATAATCCAACTGGCCACTGGGCAGATACCTAATACGGAAACTTTCATCGTTTAAATGATGACTCCTAAAATATATGTTTAAGTCGTCACCCCAGAACTTTTCAAACAGACCTTATTTGGAAAAAAAAGAAAAAAGAAAAAAGACTTTTATAAATGGAATGAAGTTAAGGATCTCGAAATGAGGTCATTTTGGTTTACAGTGGACCCTAAATCCAATGACACTATCTTTATAAGAGACAGAAGAGGAGATTCGGGGAGGAGAAGCCACGTGAGGACGGAGGCAGAGAGGGGACGGATGCGGCCACCAGCCCAGGGATGTCTGGAGCCCCAGAAGCTGGAAGACACAGGAAGGACCGTCCTTGGAGGCTCTGGAGGGAGCATTACCCTGCGCCAGCCTGGATCTCAGGAGCCCTGCCCCGCCTGGATCTCAGACTTCTGGTCTCCAGAGCTGGAGGAGGATGCATTCCTGTGGTTTTAAGACACCTCGTCTCGGGTCATTTGCTACAGCTGCCCCAGGACACTCCTACGGACATATCCTGGATCTCTTGGTCTCTAAGTTTTTAGCAACACCCATTTCCTTGTTCTCTTTTTTGCAGGCATCCCTCCTGGGTGAAGGAAGACTGGGCACCTGTTTGGAAATGGGACTGTGAGTGCCTGGCCTCTCAAAGGTGTGTGGGTGTCCAGCTGAGTCTTGGTTTCCTGGCCTAAGAAAATTGTTCCCCAGAGCTGTTGCCGTCTCTGCCACATCCTGCCTGTCTTGCCATCTCTGGCTCCAGGGAAAGCCATAGCATTGCACAGAGACGGGAACGGATGGGACACCCCACTTTCTACCCACCAGAGGTGCTTCATGGGCAAAGTTAAACAGTCAGGGTAGAATCTCCTCCCTTTACCAGAAAGAAGGAAAAAGAGACCCATAGGGAAAAGGGAATTCAGAGGCGGTCAATATGACTTCTTCAACGTGAGAGCTTTTCCCAAGCGAGCGTAGAATTTGTGAATTTACAGATTCAAACCACTGTCATCACGATCATGGAAAGAGTGGCCCTTCATCTGGGGGCAAGTGGGACTTTGAAATGATTTCATTCACACCAGCAGGCTTGTTCTTTTATTCCTGTCCCTGCTGGACAACATCGGTGTTCTACAAATCCCCCTTCGGGAGGGATCCCCACGTGGTCTCTCCTGGGCTCACCTACAAAGCAGGCAAGTCTATGCCATGTAGAATGGGAACGTGTCTCTCTCTTCCTTGGCTTTTGACTGTGAGAGGGAACAAAACCAGGGAGTTCCCCTTCTCATCCCCAGACCAATGGTGCCTCTCATCCAGTCCTCACCATGTCCCGTCTCCTTGGTGCTGGACATTTGGTGGCCCCACCTCAGACTCGGGGCTTTCCCCTTGTACATCTGTCCCTCTAGCCGCCATCTTTGCAAATGGCGCCAGTATCCCTCCAGCGACAGCAGGAAGTCATCTGCAATAAGCATCTTTCTTTCCTTTGCATTCCTCCCCCCAAACCAACCAACAGCAAGTTGGGTTCCTTCTACTGGTGGTTTACATTGGAAACCCCGGCTCCTTTGCCATCTCTAATACCAGTCCGGTGGGTGAGACCACTGTCATCGACCACACATCCTGCTGTCTCCACCATCTCCCCTCCTGTGCCTGTGTCCTGTGTCTTATCTCCTACCTCTCATGGCTCAGCCCCCACAGCAGCCAGGCTGGTGGCCAGATAAAGCCCTGCCCTCCTTAAATCCAACCAGGCCTTCCCTGCTCCTTTAAACTACTGTGAGGGACCTCAACCATGTTTTCTCCATTTCACGCAGGCCTGAAGGCAGCGGCTGGAAGCCACCCATCTGGGGTCATAAACCCTAGCTGCATGCCTTTCCTCCACCCTGGGTCTTTGCAATGTCAGCTCCTTCCCATCCTTGAGCGTCAGCCTAAATATAGTTCTTATCTTAAACATCAAGAGCATTGGGTACGGCGGCGTTGCACACACCTGGTCCCACCTCAAATGTCAGAGATGCTTTTGATAAGGACCGAAGCTCATTCCAGAGTGCCAGGGCAGGTCCTGGAGAAGACTTGCAGGGGAAATCACCTGCAATCAGGGCGGGCTTCCTGATGGTCACCTATGCTCCCACAGGGAAGCCCCTCTCCCCAGCGATGACCACACATGTCCTAACACTCTGCCGTCGTCATTCCCACACCCATAAGGATTTTGAAAGACAGAACCCAGGGTTTTCATTCCACATGGTGCCCCTCAAATGACACAGCCCGTCTTGATCCCAAAACAGGACGCCCTAGACTGAACTTGCGCACGTAGTTACAGCTCAGACTGAGAACCCACAACAGTAGGTTCAGATGCACAAAGCCTGTCTTTGCAAACATGCAAATTGTGCATTTTTTTTTTTTTTACAATTAGCTGTCTGAAAGGGTCCCTTAGGCAGAGACTTCAATTTGGCTTTCCAGGGTAATAGAGCGTCTGGATCACTTATTAAGATTCTACTAAAAGGAAGCAGGGATTTCCTTACAGTTAAGAAAGGATCCCGGGGAGGGAGGTATGGGGGATATTTGCATTTCCCTAGTGGAAGTTTTACTTGACTCTTATTTAAATGCCGTAGAAAATTGCACAGAACATGCCTAGGGAGGCGGCAGCAAGCTCTCCAAGTCAGAAATCCATATTTTCTATCCTGACGCCCATCCCACAAAACGCCCCTGGAAAATATCCATTGTCACCTTGACACCATCCAGAGGTGGTTGATCAACTGTCCCTCACCCCAGAAGCCCCTCCCTGAGGAACCCAGACGCCCCACTTGATTGTCCTTCTTGAATATTTAGGCTGTTTCTGGGCAGCTCGCTCTGTCCTGGACACTCGCTCTGGCAGGACACTGGCGTTGAGTACCAGAGGTTACATAACGCTACCTCCAAGGGTCTGAAACCCACCAGCATCCAGAGTCACATTTCACGAGCGATCTGGATCGTAAAACACAGTGTTTTAAACGTTTAGACACATTTTACCCAGATCGGGAGTGTAGACGCTGAGTGCAGCAAAACATATTGGGACTATACGTGTGCGTATCCCCCCTTGAGTTATCATGCTTTCCCCCATCTCTTGAGTAAGAGAGTCTCCAGACGGGAGAAATGATGCATCTGGGCTCCACGTTTCTCTGGATTCTTCTAGGCGTCTGATTAATGCATCACCATAGTCAGGAGGAACCAGCAAAACACATCACAGACTCTACTTGGAATCAACATATTATTGCGCTTAGAAAAACCCAGATAATTTATGCACGTGGAGTATTTTCTTTCTCTGTGATTGTGTGTTTTGCTTTAACTTATGCTTTCTGTGATTCCTACCAGAAAATTTAGGTGATGGCCTTATAATCGCATCAATTTGAGGGGAGTATGTAACATAATTACCCCTTAAGATGCACAGAACAGTGGGGGTGAATTTCTTGATCCCGTCGGAGCTGATACATTGAAAAGTGTGTCCTTTGAAAATTCCCTTTTCAGGAATGGAGTTTAAACATATGCTACCTTTATTTATTTATTTATTATTATTATTTTTTACATTTACATTTATAAAGTTGTTTCTTGGGATGCACAAAGCTATATTCGTGTGCCCCCTAGTGGTTAAATTAATCTAATGAGTAAAACCATCAAACGCTCAATAAAGCTTAGATTATTAGGTATTAAGGGCGGTGGGAAGGAAGGAAATTTTTTATATGTAAAATATTTTTTAGAGCATTTTACAGCAATATTGAAAAGGAAGCATCGCCTGCATAAAACCAACTTTAAAAAAAAACACACACACTTTAAAGTCATATTATCTGGAGAGAATTTTATCTTTTTTAAAAGATTTATTTATTTATTTTAGAGAGAGAAAAAGAGAAAACACGCTGGGGAGGGGGAAGAGGTAGAGAGAGAGAGAGACTCTCTAGCAGACTCCCTGCTGAGCATGGAGCCCAACCTGGGGCTCAATCCCAGGACCCAGAGATCATGACCTAAGTCGAAAGGAGGAGTCAGACACTCAACTGACTGAGCCAGTCAGGCACCCCTGTAGAGAGAATCTTATGATTTATAACTCCATTTTGGGTCAATGGTTAATCCATCGCCATTTTGACCAATGGTCAAGGCGTGCGCCATTTTGATCTGTCATACCTTACATTTAAAATATATATATATATATATATTTTAGATTTTATTTATTTATTTGACAGAGAGAGAGAGAGATCACAAGGAGGCAGAGAGGCAGGCAGAGAGAGAGGAGGAAGCAGGCTCCCATTGAGCAGAGAACCCGATGTGGGACTCTATCCCAGGACCCTGAGATCATGACCCGAGCCGAAAGCAGAGGCTTAACCCACTAAGCCACCCAGGCACCCCACATTTAAAATATTTTATTTACTTATTTCAGACAGAGATAGAGAGAGTGTGTGTACTCGAGCAGGGAGAGGAGCAGAGGGAGAGGGAGAAGAAGACTCCCCGCTGAGCAGGGAGCCCAACATGGGACTCCGTACCAGGACCCTGAGATCATGACCTGACACGAAGGCAGAGGCTTAACCCACTGAGCCACCCAGACATCCCAGACATACCTCATACTTTAACCCAAAAATGATAAAAGTATCTTCAAAACAGCTCATGGAAAAGCAAATACTATCTAGTGCTCAGTAGGGGGCCATGTGCTAAGCCTTTTGTAGGAGTCATCTCCATGAGTCTTCACAAAAGTGCTGTGATGGAGGTCCAGTTGTTTTGGCATTTTGCAGATGAACCCCCTAAAGCAGGAAGTGGCCCAAAGACACCGGGGTGGTGAGAACCACAGCTGTTCCCAGGACACCAAGGCGCAGAATGGAAAGTGTATCTTCAGCTGGACGTGGCTTGCTTTTTCCTAGAGCCTTCAGGGCAACATGTGACTTGGGAACATCGAAGGGATAGAGCTGGGATATAAGAGGACTCTTGAATCCAGGGGTCATCAACTTGCAGTCTAGAGTGGGTCATCCTTCTCACTCACCGATGTGGCCTTTCTTGGTCAATCCCCTTCTTCATTGCACACTCTGTCCCCTTCACCCATAAACTAAGGGGCTTGGTGAGAAAGTCTCAGAAGACCTTTCTCGGGCTAAAATTCTCTAATGATCTTCCGTGACATCCTAAACGTAAAATGAAACTTCTCATTAGCTGTATCATAAAATAAGAATGGGTTCGAAACTCTAGGAAAATGAGTGTTGGAGACATGAATCAGCCTTTTTATAAATAATCCTCTTATAGATGAATAAGGTCCAAGATGGTTTCCCTGGAATCACTTAGGAGAACAACAAAATCCTTGCTCAGTATCCAATATTAATGGCTATTTGTGTCCTAGAGTTAAGCATGGATACTTGGCAGTAGGATGGTCAGGGGTCTGATATTAACCCAACAACACAAGCCCTGTTCTGCTGAACAAGTTACAGAACAATTTACAGATAGTTATTGCTTGTGTAGGAGTGTTGTGGACTGAATGGTCTACCCCCAAAAGCATATGCTGACGTCCTAAACCCTGTTACCTGTGAATGTTTCCTTATTTGGAAATAGGGTCTTTGCAGATGTTAGGATGACGTCCTACTAATCCAATGACAGGTGTCCTTATAAAGAGAGGGAAATATGGGGGTGAGCACACAGGAAAGGAAGAAGGTCCCAAGAAGATGGACATAGGGACTAGGGTGGTGTATCTACAAGCCAAGGGACACCATGGGTTCCTAGCTACCACCAGAAGTTGGGACAGATCCAAGCAGTGAAGGATTCTACCCAAAGCTTCAGAGGGAGCATGGTCTTGATGATGCTTTGATTTTGGACTTCCAGATTCCAGCACTGAGAGAGAATGAATCTCTGTGTTTGGAGCCACCACGCTCGTGGCGATCTGCGAAAGCAGCCCTAGCAAACTCACACAAGGAATTGTACCCACATCATGGCTGTGAAGGACGGAGGATGGAAGAGACTCCATCAAAGCTCTAGCTCATCCTCATGGGAAAATCCACATGGGGATCCCACCCAAGTTTTTGAGATCCCATTCTCAACTGAGTTTCTGTGAATGAAAAGAAATCCTTTTGGTGGGCTTGAGGGCCACTTTTGACTACTTCCTTTCAATGCACTATGATTTCATCCATTATTATTTGTCCATTATTCGATTTTCCAGATGGAAAGGATTTCAGTTATTCAATTCAAAACCATTGTAATTTCAATGATTATGCTTTAATGGTAGGCCTTTTCCCTTTCCCAACCAATGAGTTAGATGCACAGAGGACCTGACATGGAGAGTTTGCTTTGGAGAGCAACAGAGCCCATGTGAATGCTTGTCTCCTAACCCCAGAAGACAGGTTTAGACACACACATCTCACCAAGAGCAGAAAAGAAAAAGAAGTTAACAGTGTCACAACCAATGGGCACATAGTGATCTGGAGCTGTAAAGAAACCCATTGGCTCTTCAACTCCTTCCTTGAAATTTCGCAGATGTCGACATCTGCTCAGGTGGATTGCCTGATCTCAATCCTTGCTTCTCCTTACGGTTCCACAACTGAGATGTTCCGCTCCTTGTCACACAGACAGAAGGGGAACACACCACAGCAAGGCTTCAGCCACGGGTTGTTATAATTCAATTCGGACAACTGCTGCTGGACGGGAATGATGCTTCTTTTGTGTTCCTTCACGGCATTGGCCACTGTTCGGATCACGACGTCAAACAAGGGCTCTGTGTCCCGTGTCAGAGGTGTGGACTCGGAGGGGTCCCTGGTGATGTCGAAGACCAGAGGAGGGTCGTGGTAGGTGACCAGGTTGCCTGAGCATTGGCAATAGAGAGTCTCATAGCAGGCCTGAGCTCCTGGCGGCTGAAACACGGGTGTCACGTAATGTACCTTCCACACTGCCTCACCTAGACCAGAAAAGACACGTCAGAGAAATACAACTCCTGTGCCAACTGACCTTCTGTTCAAAAGAAGTTCAGAAGAAGATCTTGTGTTCTTCTACCTGATCATTCTCTTTGCCCATACGTTAATGCTAAATATCATGCAATCCTTAGAACAATACTAAGAAATCAGAATCTGCTAGTAGAATTTTAAGTACTCTTGGAAGAACCCATTCGTTCTGCTTCTCAAAAATGCCTATTTCTTCAAGACCTCCCCCTGCCTTTCTAAAGATGATGGTTCTTGGAAAGTTTTTCAAGAAGGTATTTTCAGTGGTCATGAGTGACCATGACCTTGGTATCTGCAGGAAATAGGGGCTGGTGTACTCACTATCCTTGGGGTGCCAGCGTACAGCGTGGAGGAACGCTCCACAGTAGTGGAACAGGAACTCGTGTGCTGAGCGTTGCACTTCACCCTGAAGCAAAGGCATGAGGTTCCGGCCATCGATCACCCTGTGGACACACACAAAGGATGTCAGGTGAGGGAGGTTGGCCAGGGGGCTGTTGGAGGGATGGTCTGTGCATTCCATGACATTTCCTGGGCCCAGAGAATAGCGTGCTGACTGTTCTGGAAATCTGTGCACACTGTCAGGTACATTACATTCTCATGGGAAAGATGGGAAACAAATCTGATGCTTTTTAAGTTATATTAGAAAACATATCTTCTCCCTCATTAGAAAAATTAAGACCTGGTTCATAATAAAAAATACAATGATAGATGTCATACCATCCTAAAAATGATGGTAAAAGAAATAACATTGTCTTTATTCTCAGACACAATGACTACCTGTGTTGACAACCCCTTAAAAAGCTAGTGGAACTAATTAAGTTTGGTAAGTTCACCAGTATAGAATTTTATTTCTGAATCTTAGCAATGAACAACCAGGACATACATTTTTTAAAATACCATTTACTACATCACAAAACATGAAATATCAAGGGATATACTTTTTTCTAATATTAACATTTTGTGTCCTGAAGCCATAAAACATCTGAGAACAGAACTAATAAGGAAGATAAACAATGTTCATAGATTGGAAGACTCAACATGGTTAAGATCTTGATTTTCAACAAGCAGTTCATAGATTTAATGTAATCTCAACCAAAACCCCAGAAGGTTTTTTCATAGAAAGTGAGAAATGTATTCTAAAATTGACATGTGAGAGCAATCTGGAATAGGTTAAATAATTTTGAAAAAGAAGAAAGAAGTTTCAAGGTTCAACTAAATAATTCCAAAATCAAGCAAGAGTATTCAAGCCAGCATAGTATGGTCATAAGGGTGGGCATATGAATCAGTGAAATGAGAGAGTCCAAGAAACAGACCAGTGGATATATCAATCAGTTGATTTTCAACAAATGTCCAAGGTAATCCAGCTGAGGAAGGACAGTCTTTCCTTAAAAGGCACTAGAATAACTGAATACCTAAATAGCAAAAAAATAATAATAATAATAATTCTGAACCGTTATCTCACACCATATAAAAAGTTAACTCAATATGGACCATACGTCTAAATGTAAAACCTGAAAGTAAAGAAACCACCAGAAGAAATAGGAAATCCGTGTGACCTTTGAATAGAAAAATAGTTTTTAGATGGGTTACAAAAATCATAATCTATAAAAGAAAACAGGCAAATTGACCCTTATCAAAATTGAAAACCTCTGCTTTTCAAATTATAATGTAAGAGAATGAAGGTGAGATGCAGAATGGAAAATATGATTGACAAAACACAGATCTGATAAGGAACTGAACTTGTGTTCGCAATATATAAAGAGCTCTGACCATTCAACAATAAGACAATGAAATCCCCAATTTAAAAATAAAAATGGGCAGACGGTTTGAAGACAGTTTGAATAGATAGTTCATGAAAAATGACAAGGGTGGCCAGTAAAAGGAGAATGTCCAATATCCTTAGTCATTAGGGAAGCACAAATGAACACCAGCATGACGTTCAACTACACAATTATTATAATGGTTAAGATGGAAAAGAGTGACCATACCAAGTGTGACCAAAGATGTAGAGCAACTGGAAATCTTACGTGTCGGTGGTGGGAACGCCAGATGGGGCAGCCATTTTGAAAGTCAATCCAACAAGTTTCTCATAAATAGATATTAGCAATATATTGGCACATATGAATAATATGACCCGGATTTCCCACTGTTGGGCATTTATCACAAAGAAATAAACCATTGATGTCTACGCAAAGACCTCTACACAAATGGCCAATGTGGCTTCAATCATAGAACCAAGTGTGTGTTTAGAATCTTCTGGATTCCCTCACATCAGTTTTCCATTGAAAAATAGAAAAGCACACAGAATAAAAATAGGACATTTTTAAAGCTAATTCTGGAAAGAAAGAAAAAAAAGAAGAAAAGAAAAGAAAAGAAAACTGAAAACCAGATCAGTTCTATGAAGGAAAATCTTAATCAGAGCTTAGCAGACAATATTTCTTTAGATTGTAATTCTGCATAACCTTTGTGAGTTTAATATTTAGACGATGGCCATGTCCCAGAGTTAGTGAACCCCAGTGATAGAGTAGAAAGTTATTTTTATGGCTACGATCGGCTCAGTTAAAAGAAAACTACATTTCCACTAATATTACTATTTTGTAAAATGGGCCATTAAGCCGAAATTGATAAATACGCTTCTTAGTAGAAGGGACTTGCATTCTGTTATTATTTTATGTAAATTCTCAATAAATTCCAAGATTCGCTAAAAAGGAGGTTAGAAAAAAACACTGAGATCTTTCTTTGCTGCTGTTTCTAATTTGCTTTGGGATCCATTTCGTTTGCTTCTGAAAGAGACAAGGTCCCTCGTATAAGAAGGACACACGGGAATCAGTCTTTGGGCTTACAAGGGACACGTGTCAGGGGGTAGAAGCCATTAGAATGAACTGTGAAGAAGTCACCTGGAAGCCTGCCTTGGTCAGTCACTCCCAGGGAATGGTGCCACCCCATCTGAAGAGTGTCCTCTTGCTCGAATTCAAAAAAGTCACATCAGTGTTCCAAGGGCCCATGGAATGCCTTACCTTCACGTCCACCTTCCCGATCTTCTATAGTAGACATAGACAAAGCTAAACTTCCCTAGGTATTGGGGACAACGTCCAACCCATTAAGACGGACTTCGCTACCTTGGTCCTGAATGCTCTGAGAACAAAGATGATGAGAACAGGGGGTGTGACATCACCTGTCCTGAGGGACCATGCCTCCGGAGACGGCCGCTAGTGTGGGGAACATGTCCATTAAACTTGTAGGTTCCTCGATCACTTTCCCAGCTGGCAGTCTTCCTGGCCAGCGGATAAGTCCCGGAACACGGATTCCACCTTCCCAGCCGCCCATACCTTTCCCACCTACGAGGCAAGGCAACAGAGGACCAGTTAAAATGGTCACGGTAGCAAGACTGCTTAGACAGGTAAATGAGTATCAACACAGACCATGTGCTCAGAGCCCACCCCTTAAAGAGTCCTGATGGGGGTCAGCAGTACATGTCCGTGGATTTACTTTGTCCTGGGCTGCTGGTAGAATTTTGATCAAGTAGCTAATCGTATTCTATTTGGGACATTTCTACAGGCTTTTTTTGGTCTGCCTGCAACGCTGTAACCTCACAAATACACCTGCCATGTCCCCCGCCACCTTCACACGTTTGCACACTATTTCCTCAGTCCTGCTTATAGATGTCCTTTAGAATGACAATGCCCCCCTCCCAGAAGCTTTTGAGTTTTGTTTTGTTTTAGATTTTTACTATCCTCAAAATATCATAGAATTTACTTATTCTCTTTTATCCTGGTGTGGAAAATTTGAATTTTCTTAAATTTACTTATTATTATTAATTTATTTATTTACTTAAATTTACTTATTCTCTTTTTCCCTCCACTAAACTGTATTGAAAGCACTGATTCTTCGATTTTGCTCACTACTGAATCCTGCACCCTGAAAACAAACTGAATACAATAGTATGGGTATATGCTCATTTATTATCCCAAACCAAAGCATTATAGAGCATGGACCCAGAAGGCAACAGTGACCCCAACACGACAGGTCTAAAGCAGTGTTGCCTTGAGGGAACCAGGAGGAATGGCCATCCTATGGTCTTAATGGAGTTTTATTGGCTCATTAAATTAAAGTGGAATTTCAATCAAGCGCATGGAGAAATGAAGATTTTTTTAAAAAGATGTCCGACTAGGTAAAAATAGAGTTTCAATAAGAACACTTTACCTTATGGGATTTATTTGTTTTCTTAAGAATGTACTTTACTTGTAAAAGCCCCCCAACAGCAGACATTCATGCCTCATGCCCTGTGGTCAGACTCAGGGAGACAGTACCCATTCATGCAAAAATCATTATTTCCTACTCAGTCTGTATTCTCATTATTCATGTAAAAATAAGCTCAGTTGTTTTGCGTTCAGTGGGAAAGCATGAATATTTTATTTTTCTCTGGAAAAAAAAATGATGATATCTCTTCCAATAGATAGAATTATGCACACCGAACACTTTCCAGATAATAATTCCACGTCAGGATGCATACCACAGACCAGTCCAACATGGTGGCCAATGGAACATTTATTCATGCACTAAGAGTCACACCAGGACATGGGGCTGATATCTGGGCATTTAATTATAAAACCAGACACAGGCTTGCTGCTTTGCGTGCCCAGCCATATCTTCGCAAATGAGCCCCCCAGCTTCCTTGTCCTCTGTACTCTATCTACCACACTCAATCTTCTATCAACAGTCTTGTACAGGGAATCGCTGAGTAGGTCGATACTCGATTCAAAGTCACGTGAGTACGTTAATGCTTTAACATCTCATGGGGTCACCAGGGAGGTAGCTTTCTAGATATGCCCTCAGCCAAACGCCAGCCCTGGGGGGCCAGCCTCCCCCAAAACGTATCATCGGTTACACACTCCATTTTACCCAGAGTCAAATAAAAGACACTTGCCCGCTTTGTCACACATTTATCCATTCCCTTCATGGATGCCCAAGATCGTGAGCCCAGGAGAGCTTATTCACAACTGGACCCCACTCCCAATTCCCACTCCTTACCTTTGTATATTCCGTTCCACCCTCCACGTTGGGAATGGCCCACCCGAGCCTCCAAGTGTCCCCCGTGGTCTGATGTAAAGTAGACAAGGGTGTGATTCCTCAGACTAAAAAAGTCGATGGCGTCGAGAATCTTGCCTGAAACCATAAAAAGGGGGAGAAGGGACTCGTGTTATGAATGTCTTCATGAGCTTCGGGCTATAACGCCAGTCCGACTTGTGACCCATTTCACTGCAAAACTGCCTTTCATCCATGATGTCCCCTGCTTCTCGTGGGTAGTGTGTGAGCTCAAGAAGACTCATGTTTTCTGAACTCCTCATCAGCGTCTCGCGTTGGACAGGTAATTATGCTAAACGGGGAGTGAAAAATGGATTCGTTCTTTACTATTTTACTAATTTCCATTGTTACATTATTACTGCCTGGTAATCGTATTTATCTTTTACTGTGTTATATGGACACGAGCATTGATACTTTTAACTTATTAGTTATATCGGGCGTTTGCTGATTTTTCATGTGGGGGTTTCATTGTTTCTGTTCTTGATTTAGACTCCTTTATCAAAAGGTGAAAGCTTGTTATATTGTTGCTAACAGTTCTTCTGTTTTCAAGGAGCATCAGATGAGTGTTTAAGAAACACGCTTCTGGTATTTCTGGAAGGGTTGAGGTCTCTGCCTCTGTCATGACTTCCATGCATCTTAGTGGCTCTGCGTTCCCGTGCTCTGGTCATCCGTGTTCCCATGTAGGCAGGTCGTCTGCGTACGTCTATGCTCCTGCTTCTTGACTTCTTGCAAACGCACGTGCCCCACAGCATTAGGACCGACCCTAAAGACTTCACTGTAACTTGATCCCATCAACAGAGGCCCTATTTCCACATACTGTCACTTCCACAGATTCCAGGAGTTAAGATGTGGGCCTTTCTTTGGGGGGAGCATGATGCAACCCCCCAACACCGACCTGGCCTGTGATATTCAACCCCTGTCACTCTGAGTTAATTTCCTCCCCTCTACGTTCTCCTCCTCCGTGGACTGTCTCCAGGGCCACCTGCTTCTGCTTCTCTGATCTGGAAGTCAAATCTTCTGCATGTAGTTTAGTGTTTTAAGTTTGATTTTTAAAAAATATTTTATTGATTTATTTGACACAGAGGGAACAAGAGGAGTAGGAAGCAGAGGGAGAGAGAGAAGCAGGCTCCCCACTGAGCAGGGAGCCCAATGTGGGGCTCCATCCCAGGGCCCTGAGATCATGTCCTGAGCCAAAGGCAGAGGCTTAACCCACTGAGCCACCCAGCTGCCCCTATATATTGATTTTTGATATTGGAGCTGCTATAAATGATACCTTATCACCTACTGTATGTTGAAATGGGTTATTTTTAACATAAAGAAAATGTATTACTTTTGGTGCATATTTCTAGCAGAGAAATTTGTAGGATATATATGTATGTGTATGCATAATAAACTAATTATAATATTACTCTAATTCTGTCCTAGGACTATACTACATAATTATGTCAACAGATGTATTATCTCAGGTCCTATATTATTATGTATATTATTGCTATAGTATATATTAATATGGCATGCTATTAATAATATCATATGCTAATGATATATGTACATTATATGATATAGAACATGATATACTATTACTAATGATATATGTATATGAGTATATTTTATATTATATATTATATATGGGGCAGAGGGAAAGAGAGAGAGACTCTCAACTAGACTCCACACTGAGCTCAGGACCCAATGCAGGGCTCAACCCCTGAGATCATGACCTGAGCTGAAACCAAGAGCCAGACCTTAACCCACTGAGCCACCCAGGTGCCCCCCAATTAATAATGTTTTAAAAATCTCTCAAAACATTGAGAATAGAGCGAGTTAAAAGCATTGACCAACCTTATGCTCAAGGGTAAAATATTGAACTGTTGCACTAACATTGGCTACAAAAGAAGGGGTTTTCTCTCATTATTATTATAACTCATTTTTTAGGATTCCCTGATCAAAGAAATTAACAGAAAACCTAAATATACATGTAGTTAGATGAAGACCCTAATTTGATACTGTTAATGGACATAGTTGTTTATCTTGAGAACTCTAGAAAGTATAATAAAACTATTATTATATGTCTGTAATATGTAATATGAACAATTAATTCTATTGTATATAACACATAATTATATAACATAATACATGAGAATATACTAATAGTAATATACTGATAATATATTAATAATATAAACTAATAATGTAACTATATTATATACTATGCATGATATATCATAATTGTAATTATAACATGCAAAAACTATACATATTTATTTTATTAGACTCTGTACAGTTTAGATAATCACATCCTTTACAGTTACCAAGTTAGTTTGAGATGTTTCTATCCCTAGTATTTCAAGAGATTTAAAAAAAATTATGTGGTGAGCATGGAAATGTTTAATACCTTTATATAAAAATAAATTTTTATTACAAATATGTATATTTCTAGCATCAACTAAAATAGATTATATAAACATTTATCAATGTTATATATTTATAGTCATTGAATTTCTATTATATATAATATATTACATAAATTTATATTGTTTATTATATTATTATATATTTTATATATTATACATTTATTAGGTGTTATATATAGGATTTTATATTTATTCTGTATTACATATATTGTGTTTATTATATAATAATATTTGTCATATATGTCATATAATAATATATGTCATATAATAATATATATATACAATATCTCATAGATGCTATATAATACAAATATGTATACAAATATTATATATTCTAGATACTGTATAATACAAACATCTACACAAATGTATTATATTCTAGGTACTGTATAATATAAACATCTACACAAATATATTATGTATTTGTTATATATTGTAGATACTGTATAGTACAAACATCTACACAAATATATTATATATTTGTTATATATTCTAGCTACTGTATAATACAAACATGTACACAAATATGTTATATATTTGTTATATATTCTAGCTACTGTATAATGCAAACATCTACACAAATGTTATATATTATATTCTAGGTACTGTATAATGCAAACATCTACACAAATGTGATATATTCTAGATACTGTATACTATAAATACAGACATACACATACACATGCTTCAGTTGATGCTAGACAGGTGCTGACCATTGCCATGGCCACTACCTAATTAATTTTTAAATCTCTCTCAAAGTGACTCGCCACCAGTAAACAATGTAATTGTCTGTGTTGCAAACCCTAGAGATTTCGGTGACCCTGGAAATCAATGTCTCATATTCATCTCATCTACTTACATTTTCAAGATGCATGTGTCTTGGTATTTGCGAGTGCACAAAAGTTCTCAGACACTTTGGCCCTCTCCTGGGTCTCTGCTGCCCTGCTAAGGGGAGCAGCCAAGGGCACCTGTTTCCCTTACACACCTGATCCCAAATTTAATCTTAGCCATCATCACTTTCCTACGAACGGGTCCAGCCAAGCCTGTCCTCCTGGTCTCATGGTTCATCCGTCTGCCTCACACTGGGCGCTCACTCTCTCGTCCCGTTCTGGAGGAACCTGCTCTGAGCTAAGGGAATTCTCAGAGACTCATTTTGGATGCATGCCTAGTTAGGCACCAGAGAATTTCCCCTGGGTTGGGTCAGGGATGCCATTTGCATTGGAAGCTTCTACCTGGGTTTGCAGAAGCAGGAAGCCAGGTGGAGGGTGGGGGGGAAGGAGTTGCCCTAGCTTTCCCAACACCTGGGAATTGTCAGACTGTAGGAGTCTGAGGGGTTATGGGTTGGTTCAGAAGGACTCAGCCAGGTTTCCTCATCTCTGTCTGTAAAGCCCGACCCTACACCAGCAGCTGTTGAGTTAGCAAATAGGAGTGAGTAGGTTCTGATCTTGGCTCCCCCAGAGCTGTCCTGGAACCTTGACCAAGACCCTAGTATCTTGTGCCTTTATTTCCTCAACTGCCAAGGGGAATGACAATGCTGAGTAGGGTTCCCACTCCTAGAACACTCATGGGGATCCCTCCAGAACACACTTGGAAGAGGGCATGCCCCACGCATCAAAAGGTTCATGCAATCAACAGATCCCACTGCTTAACTGTTAAAAGGACACTTTGAACCAATTCATCCATCTGATACCCCAACCAGGAACCAAATCAACTTTCTAACAAAACTTCCTAACAAGGACAACAGCAATTCCCAAGACTTGGGGCTAGGTCTTAGCTTCTGGTTTTGTTCTTTGTCTGCGTGTTTTTCGTGCTCACACCCACGCACCCCACACCCAGGGAACCCACACCTACACCCACTTAAGCCAAGGACATGCCTTCCTATGTGCTATATTTCATTAAATACTATTTACATGTAAAATAATTCTTAGAGGCACCTGGGTAGCTCAGTCAGCTGAGTGTTGGCCTTCGGCGCTGGTCATGATCTTGGGGTCCTATGATCAGGCTCTCTGCTCAGCTCTCTGTTCTGTTTCTTCTTTCCCCTGGTCTCTCTCTCTGTCTCCCTTTCTCTCTGTCTCTCCCCTTTCTTGAATAAATAATTAAAATCTTAAAAAAATAAAAATATATATATATTTTTTAAATGTTTTCTCTAAGACTGAGAATTCATGATATTTCATTGGCTTCCCTCTGGTCGGGCTTGAATTCTTTTTTTTTTTTTTTATGAAGATTTTATTTATTTATTCAAGAGAGAGAGGGAGGGAAAGAGTGAGATTGAAAAAGCATGGGGAGGAGCAGAGGGAGAAGGAGAAACAGATTTCACGCTGGGCACACAGCCCAAGGCAGGGCTCGATCTCAGGATGTCCAGATCATGACCTGAGCTAAAACCAAGAATCAGGTGTTGGAGCCTACTGAGCCAGCCAGGTGCCCCTTTCAGGTTTGATTCCTAACGCCTCTTTCTGCTTGCTAAAGTCTATTCCATGCCAACATCCTCCATCGGAAGATGATTATAACCCAAAGCTTCCGTCCCGCCCACGCACGAGGCCAGCTGCATGTGCTTTTCTGTCTTCCTGCTCAGAAAACTTGAGTCTGATTTGCTCACTCATACACATATCCTGGAAACTCGGAGACTCCCATGCACAGGACAAGCACTGAGTGTGGTTTTGTGCTGACTTCGTTGTGGGCTTCCACCTTCTACACCGTTGGGGCTGCCTGGGGGGGGACCGTGCCTGGTGTGTCCTGAACTATCAAAGCACAGAGTTCCACGGTCCATAGGTCCTGCTACTTACCCACCATGGAGTCCATCTCCTGTACATTGTCCCCATATAAGCCGTGCTGGCTGGTGCCGATGAACTCGGTCGTGGTGGGGAGAGGCACGTGCGCATGCAGAAAGGAGAAAACAAGGAGGAAAGGTCCTTCACGGTTTCTGGGGAGACAACAATCAGTCTACTATGAGTCTGCAAAGGCTGCGAAGGGGAACCACATCATTTGGGTCACACAGACCCAGTGTCCATCCATGCTATACACACCCCAAGAGAGGGGATGCATGCACAAGGCTGCCTCTTGGAGAAAGCATCTGGCTGGGGTAGATACCAGCATCTGGACTGCTCCCCAGGACTTATGTGGGAGGGTTTAATTCCTGAGTGACCTCACCTGTCCCAAGGGAGCTCACAAGCCCATCCAGCCTTGCCCAGAACACTATTCCCACGACTGATAAAGTCTCAGTCCAGAGTCACACCCAAAAGACCGAAGGGATGGTGGCTTGGGAGTGGTTTCTTAAAAACTCTGAGTCTTTCACAACCCCCAAGCAAGCATGGACAGACATGTCTTGGCAAGCTGCCTGCACACCTTCAGGTCTCCTGGGAAGACAAAGGAAATGCGTATAACCCACTTCGAGCCCTGACAACCCATAGGGAATATAGGTTATCAGCTAACCAGGGTAGGACACGCCACAGATGACACTCCTTGGAAAATGTCTGCTCTGATGACATATGACTGCATAAAGAATGGGGAAAACATGAAAAAAAAAAAAAAAGTTGGGTCATCCCAACTGGTGGGAATGGCATCCCACCAAAACTGGTGCCTACCCAGAGGCTCAGAATGGGATCTCGTTTGAGAATAGGGTCTTTAGAGATGTAATTAGTGGAGAGGTCATCTTGGGGTGGAGGGGCCGGGGGGGGGGGCAGGATCTAAGAAATGGTGTCCTTCAATGAAAAGGATGGTTTGCATAGGATACTGAAGATTGAGATGATACAGATGTTGCTTTACATCACAAAAGGGAATCTGGAGATGGGATTAAGTTCAAGACCCAGAGATGGAAAGATAATCCTGAATTATCTGGCTGTGGATTCAATGCAATCACAAGTGTCTTTGTAATAGGGTCCCCAATATGAGCAAAAAACAGGGTGGGCAGGAGGTCAAGGAAACCCTGCAGCCCCTCCAGCCTGGGACAAGAAACAGACTCTTCCCTAAAACCTTCATAATGAGCCAGTCCTTTCAATGCCTCTGTTGTAGTCATGTAGGATGAGATTCAGATTCCTGACCTCTAGCACCATAAAATAGTAAGTCTGTGTTGCCCTAAGCCACTCCTGCTTGCGGAAGTCTCTCCCAGGAGCCACAGGAAACTCACACACTGAGAAGCCCGATAAAAGCAACTTCCACCATCCACGAACCTGCAGGCGAATGTTGCTCGTGGCAACTTCAATAATCCACAGAGTAGCTTCCGAATATTCAGAGTCCCCATTCCCTTTCCACATGGTGCCATGGTGGACCATAGAGACCTTCTGAAACTCAACATAGCTCTTGGCAATGGAAGCACTTTGTCACACCCCCGTATTTGTTCCTGATGTACTAATGTAAACAGTAAGCAACATGTGCAGGCGTCTTCAGACTTGAACTGGCTCACAGAATGTAACAGGATCGCTCATCTAGATCTTTTAGCATAATGATGTCACCTCATAACATCTTAATGTGTCCCCTGCAAAGCATCTGCAGCTCTGCACATAAAGGACGTTTCCAGGGGATGAGGAGTTTGCCCTAAGAGAAACCACAATGCAAAGACGGTTTAATCTCTCTAAGTCTAAATTTGTATTGTGCTTACCGTGGTACAAGGTGAAGACAAAGCTACTTACAGGTTGCCCAAGATTCTTTACACCACCAAACTGCTCCACCTGCCGCCCAAACACACACTGGCTTACAGATCCCCTACCCCAAGATGATCTCATTATCACAAACAACACCTCCAAAGACCCTATTCCCAAATAAGATCACATTCTGAGACTCTAGGTAGACATCAACATTGGAGGGACACTGCTCAACCCAGCTCACCACGGTACAACCATTTTTTAAATTTGTTTTTCCCCCGTCCTTTTCATTTTGATATCTCACCAGAGCAGAAATTTTTCAGAGTGGCATTTGCATCGCATGCAGTCCTTAGCTGAGGACCTATTTTCCTTGTGCTTGAGCTTGAGCCAGTAAGCCTGGCACCTCTTCTCATCTTCTTCTAGGTCACGTTTGAAGACTCAGTTAATGTACGTTCTCAAGTACGGCTTCTCTGACATATTGGAAAGTCCCTACAATTCGGATTGATAGCACCTGGATTTAGGACTATTAGCTTATTTCTTATCATGTGCTTGTACATCTGTTGTCATCCCTAAATGCGAACGTCTCCTTGAAGTCTAGGAGGAATCCCCAGGATGGGGATGAGTCACAGTAAAGCCTTGGGCAATGTTAAAATGGTGAATAAAAAATGTGTTCACAGTCTTTAAAAAAAAATGCAACAGCTAGAGACCCATAAATGTGACTCCTTCAGAAAGTTTCCAGGGATTATGTTTTGGATGCATTGGGCTTTATAATGATCACCACTGATCTCAGCTGAATAACATCCCTTACATAGCTCATGATCAATGATAAGCCCCCTGGTTTTAATTTCTCAAGGAACTTTGTTTCCAAATAGGAAAACAGTGCCGTGACCAACTTATTCTACTATCTGGTTTCCTGGCAAATACATTTCCCATTGCACATTTTTATGCAGACAGTATGTATATCAATACGTATACATGTACATGTATTATAAATTAACAAGCCAGATTTGTAATCTTGAGCTTTGTGTGAGTCTACCTGCTCGGTCTGACCAAATATGAATTTCAAGGCCAATGGAGAAATTGTGATTTTAATAATAAGAACTCGAACGAGGTAGCCTTCCTTAGCTACTGCTTGAAGAGTCCAGCTTGCCTCCAAAATATCCTGTATTGTACTGTCTAGACCTAGATACTAGTAGTCCATTTCTTAATTCAGCATTTTTCCAATCCTCCTCTCTCATTTTTGAAAAAGTATTCACTGTGTTATGTTTTTAAAACACTCCTCTCTTGAAAATATTATCTTAAATCCATTAAGATTCATGGATTTTTTTTTATTTTGTCAATTGTAAATCACTTTTACCTTTCCATAAACGAAATTGCCTCCTTCACCATGATGGAACCAGTTCGCTCTGCCTTCATGGGCTGCTCAGTGATGTCGTGCTGTCGTATGAGGAGGCAATCCCAGTACAGAGGAGACGTGTAACTGGAGAACCAAAAGTAGCCCAGCAGAAAAATAAAAAGAATCAAAGAGAGGATGAAGAACCAGGGAAGAGCGATCAAGTGACACAGTTTCGCCAAGATAAGAGTGAGGGCAGCAATGGCGACCAGCTGCACACAAAACCAGATTTTGCTTTCGATGGCTAATTCTGTGTCACGGGAGGGATCTGGCCAGCAGGGGTCAATGAGAGTGAAAGGCATGCCATAGAAGTAATCAAAGCCATAATGGTTTGGATGATGGCACTGGTCATGTCGGGACTGACAGTTTAAGCCTTGATGCCATTTGCCTGAAATGACAAAGAGACAAATTAAGCATAGTACACCGGCACAGCATGAAGATCCCGTGAGCACTCTTCATTCAGAACAAGCGACTTGTGCACAAAAATAGAACAGCAAATAGTTTCCTTCTGCCTAAGCATCCGAGGTCAGCACCCGACCCCTCTTTTGCTCTTCGTTAGCTCACAGAAATATGTGTTGAGATCGGGTTGTGAGTGACCAGAAAGAATGGAAGATAAAGGAAGGAAAAATACAGCTGTGAGTTTGTAGCCAGGATGTGAACTGGGCCGCTTCTCATTCACAGAAGGAAATACATCATAGCAACTAAGATAAATGCATGACAGATCAGGGCAGATTACAGGTGTGGATAGATAGGTGAGTAGGTAGGTCGGTACATGATATTAGATAATGAGATATGTATGGATAAGATGGATGGACAACAGGGATGGTGGATAGATAGGTAGGTAGAGAGGTACGTAGGTAGGTAGATAGACAGATGATAACTAGATAGATAGACTGATACAAATAAGCAATGGAATATAGATGGGGCATGTATATATGTATACACAGGTGGATAGACAGATACATAGATGAATGAGAGGATGTGTGCATGGATGGATAGATGCCTATATAGATAATAAAGACAGATGATAGCAGATAGATAAATAGATAGATAGATGATAGATAGATAGAAGTTAGAGATGGGTGAATAATAGATGGACCAAGCATGGATGAAGGATAGTTGGATAGCTCACTGGATGGAAATCTTAGGTCTCCCACTAAAGTTCACTAAACTTTATTTATTACAACTTGCCACACCTTGAACAGTAACAAAAACACCCATGGGCATGGGCATCCTGTTGGCATGTGGACTCTAAGAGACAATGATCACATGTATCCACTGAAACATTAATAGTTCCCTGTGTGGAGTTAGGACTACAAGTACTCACATCTCTGAGTAACTGAGGGGGTAAACAGAAGAGAGGCAAGGCTATGACCCAGGTTTTTCCATCCTGCACCTCCACTAAGATTGTCTTCTCTTGTCAATGTCAAATTGGTTATAAAGCTTGATTTCAAACAGCATCTTATTTCATGCCAGTTGAAACCCAGGCTCTCAAATGGGGACAGTAGGTTTAGGTTCCAATGGGTCATCATTGGTTGACATCTGTCATCTTTGGCAGTGAGAAAAAAAAAAGACATCTGTACCATATCCATGGTTCCATTTTAATGAAATAATTAGGTGGACCAGACAACTTATCTTGAGAAAATACACAAGCACAGAGAGGCTGACAAATTTGATCTTATTGTGCAACATTTGCATTCAAATGTCTCATGTGTCTCTCAGTGTTGGGAAGAAGCAATTTCCTCATCTTTGAAATTAGGGAACTGGGTTATTCTCAGACGCCCCTTCTGCCTGCAAGTTTCCAATGATTCCATCAATGTGCAATGCAATTAACTAAGAATCCTGATCATTACCATACCATTACCGGGAGACTAAATGCGGACTTAATCATTGCCCAAGGGAGCAGCCCGGTTTTTTCCTCTTCATTGACTCTCTTGAGCTGTGGAAGTGGTGAAAAAAGGAGCTAACCCATGGGGACATCCTGGAAGGGGTCAATAGGAACTTTCTGAGGCAACCAAAGTGCTCCTTATCTTGATTTAGGTGACAGATACAGGGTGTAGACATTTTTCAAAAGACATTTTTTTTTTTCAGATGCATTTTATTCTATTTGGATGATGGCTATGGGGTGTAGACATTTAGATGGAGTCCAAAGTTGATCCCATAAGAAGTTAATGATGCATCAAGCTATTTGTGTGCTCTTAAGAGAGCTCATCACATTTCTTAAAATCATACATGGTCAATGAGGTGAAGGATTTCAGAGTTTGCAGAGGATAATAGAGCAAGACCATCATTGAATAGTAGAGGTCTGTATAGAAAAACATGGGGTGGCCATCGGGCAAGGCCTGGTGTTGAGGTGGGAAAGGATCTTCTGTGGTGCCTGAAGTATGTATGAAAAGGATAAACATGCACCATTTAGGAAGGAGTGAGCATGTGTGTGTGTGTGTGTGTGTGTGTGTGTGTGTGTGTGTGTGTGTTTTCAGTGGAGAGGGTCATTATGATAGAGGGTCCCAGGTGAACAAAACACAACAATGAAAGAGGGTTCTGTAGGACACGGGGGACATGTTTACTTGAAAAAGACCATATAATATATTAAACAGATTAGTGTTGGAAAGAGAAAGGTCAGAGGTAGTTAATGAAATGGCAGCTGTAGAGCCTACCTCACTCAGAAGGTCTTCTCTGCCATAGCCAAGATGCATGCTTATTTTGAAATAAAGGGATTCCAAGGAAACCATGCCAAGTAGAGAACACACGGTGTGGGGATGGTGCAGTTGGCTAAACATCAGAGTCTTCATTTCTGCTCAGGTTACAATCTCAGGGTCGTGAGAAGGAGCCCACATCGGTTCTGCGCTCAGTGCAGCCCACTTTGGATTACTTCTCCCTTTCTCTCTGCCCCTCCCACTCGTGCTCTCTCAAATAAATAAATAAATCTTGAAAAAAAGGATAGAACAACACATATTTTTTTTTTTTATAATAAATAAGTCACGCCTTAGGCCACTTCTTACCTATTATTGCAGTGCTATACCCTTGCTTCTTCAGTAAGGCTGCAAACGTCGTCTCGTTACGAGGGAGTCCGGCAGGGGCTCCAAGTGTGATGATGACACGGCTCTTTGTGTTAGAGACCATTCCTAAGTGGGATGGAAAAACAAAACAAACAAACAAACAAACAAACAAAAAACAACAGAACACACATATACAGTGAATAAATGCCCATCATCATCTACTTAGGGAGGAACTGTTCTTCTCTTAGGGACAAATTAGGGAGATGGGTTCCTCTCAGACATCCCTTCTGCCTGTAAATCATCAATGATTCCATCAATGTGCAATGCAATTGGAAACCATTCGTTACCATTCCACTGCAACGCCATCGGGAGACTAAATGTGGACTTAATCATTACCAAAGGGAGCAGCACAGTTTTTAAAATCTGAATTGACTCTTCTTTGAGCTGTGGGAGTGGTGAAAGAAGGAGCTAACCCAGGGGGACATCCTGGAAGGGGTCAAAGGAAACTTTCTGAGGCAACCGAAATGTTCCTTATCTTGAGTTGGGTGACAGATGCAGGGTATAGACATTTTTCAAAAGACTTTTTTTTTTTTTAAGATACATTTTTAAGATCCATCCACCATGAAGGGGAAGTGAGTTATAGAGGGTTCAGGAGCTGGAAGGTACAGATGTAACATGTGAGGAACAGAAAATCATCACACAGGGGAGGAAAATTGTGTTTCCCAAACAGAACGCACACTGGTCTCCACTACAGACCTCTTTACACATTTGCATGCACACAACATTATCAGACATGCACAAACACATCATTCAAATAACAGTCTACACATAGACTCCAGCATGTTTACGATGACACAAGATATCTGTTCAATAGATACTGGTGATTGAACAACAAACACAAGCTGCCCTTGGTCGGGAAATCACCGTATTAGAAAAGGAGCCAAAAAATGAAACCTTGTGAAAACTTCAAAGCCTATTGTTTCTACAATGGATTCTTTTTTCTGACAATAGATTTTAGTTGTATTTGTACAAAAGGTAGATAAGCCAAATGTCTGTCAAAAACCTGACACTGGGGCCTTTGGCAAGACCAGGCACCTAGTTTTTGAACCTCTCCATTCCTTACCAAAAATAGAGCAATAAGAAAACCGCTCACTCATGAACATCACTAGTGACAAATCTAGGTGGCAGGTAGATGAGGACATGTCAAACAAGTCCAAGATCTACATTTTACAGAGAAGAAGCAGAAGAATGCAAACCAGTTTCTGAAGGATCCATTAACTGAAGAAGCCCAGAATAGCCTCGGGCTGTTCTCTGGAGAAAAGCAAAAACAGAGGCACTTTTCCCAGTCTCACTGAGAGTAACCGAAGATTTCTGGGTGTATGGAAAATGTTGGAGCAATCCAGCCTGAAGAACTCTGTAAACCGACCTATCCTGGCGTCCTTCCAAAATGGCGGCCCAACCTTGAAGCAATACCCAGGAGTGTAGAGGAAATTGAATAAGACAGGACAGAGTGGGTGAAAAGAATGAGAAATTCCATATGAAACTAAGAAAGGCAATTCAGTAGGAGACTTTCAGAGAGGGAGCTCCCATTGTTTAAATACCATATACAAGAAGGCAAGAGAAAAAGTCTTCCAAGTTGGATTTGGCAACCATGTCCTCTGCATGAAACCATCTCCTTCATAATGTTAGGGAAGCTAGTTTTACATAAAGTGAGTAGCACAGAAGAAAAAAAGAAGAGTCAAATCACCTATAAGTTTATCATAAGAAAAAAAAAAAAAAAAACAGCTGGACCTGATTCATCTTAACACAAGCTAAGCAAGATATTGTCAACCTCATGGGATGTAAAACATTATGTGACAACGTAAAACAAGCTCAACAACGGGCTTCTCAAGCTTGACTAAGAATTGGACGTAAGCACTGGACATCATTCACCTAGGAATTATATGCTCTGCTTCCTCTTAAACTATAGACTATGTGTCCATAAATCACGGCCGGCCTGACCACCTTTGAATATATAACTGCATGGCCCACCCATTCCAGTATTGTATTGTATTGTATTGAATCCAAAAGAACCGAAAAGTGTTGAGTCAAAAACGTGTACTGGCAGCGACACAGCAGAACTATTCATAAGAGCCTAAAGCCGGAAACAACCCAACAGTTGGTCAATCAAGAGATGAATAAACAAAACATATTACAACCATATAATCCTTAGGTGTGTGATAACCATTGGAGACCTTTTGGCAGGTCCTCATCTTGATACCCCCAATTAGTGCAGATGCATCCTATTAATTAATTCCTTCCAAAACAGCTTGCCATTCTTGCCCTGGGAGGGAAAGTCCTGCCTACTCCCGATCATGGAACAGTCAGGATAAACCATCAGGGTGAGGTGAATGGACAGAGGCATCTCCAGGGATGGCTTGGGCCAACGAGGGGAACAGTGGTTTCCATGCAGACATCTGCAGTTGTGAATACAAGGACCAGTGTGTGTGTGTGTGTGTGTGCGCGCGTGTGCACGTTTGGGGGGCAATTTTTTTAAAAAATCGACTAGCCACATTTTCATTTCCTTGAATCCTGATGTGCCCACAGACCATAAAACAAGCATGTCCATCTACGCACCTGATCGGATGGGGTATCTTCCCGTGAGGAAGGCAGCCCGGCTTGGGGTGCACATGGGGGCTGCAGAGATGTGTTGATTCAGCTTCACACCTTCCCGGGCTAGGCGGTCAATGTTTGGTGTCCTGGAAAGAGACAGAAAGGGGATTGCAGAGAGGAGGAGGAGGAAGAAAGAGACAGACAAAGGCAGAAACCAACATGGCTGTTGATGATGATTCCCAGAGCTCGGAACAGCCGAATAAGTCACCGCACGCAGAGCCCTATTTCCTTTTTCTCCTCACGTCATGGAAAAAAATACAGCTGAGGTTTTAGACTGTGGCTGTCTCTTGGAAGGTTGATATAATTTGCTGCTGCGATATGGTGTCTAATGAATATATGGCCCTGGCTTCTAAAATATATATTTAAAAAACTTAGTGCCTGTGGACTGATTCATTAAGGCGAATGACTTACGGACTTTAGTTATGCCTACCTACTTACAGACACAAGGAAAAGTTCGATGCACGTGTTCCATAGAGAGATGTCCTAGACCAAGTTCGCAACCCCTGCCTTGTCATTCCCTGTAAAGACGCCTGGAGGTTGGAGACCATCAGATAGATTTCTACAGCACAATCCCTTGCCTGGATGCAAATAAAGACCTAGCTTTCGTCGTGACAGAAGTGATCGAACAAAATGGAATTGTTCAAGTACAGGGTTCACGCGTCAAGTGTGACGGTGACACACGTCAATGGCCTCTGCCACCTACCACAGAGCTCTGACTCTGTTGGCCCTATGGTTTTTGATTCTTTCAGAGGACCCACTCTTAAAATGGAAGGATATCACCTTAAAAGGCTTCAAAAATTAGGAAGCACAAAATGACCAGTTCCACCAAGTAAAAGTATGCATAAAAATCATCACTTATTGGGGTCACCTGGGGGGCTTGGTTGAGCAGGAGACTCTTGGTTTTGGCTCAGGTCATGATCTCATGGGCATGGGATCAAGCTCTCGTTGGACTCCATGCTCAGTGGAAAGTCTGCTTGAGATTCTCTCTTTGTCCCCGCACCCCCCCCTTTCTAAAATAAATAAATCTTTTTTTAAAACCGTCACTTGTGTCATAATACTGCATATCACAGAGGGCTCACTATGTGTCACGTATTGACTCCAAATGCTCTGCACGTATGAACTCCCACCTGTATACTACCCACCTGTGCGCTCAACCGACAGGAAAGAAAACCAAGACACAGAGGTTAAGTAACTCCCTCGAGATTTCACCAGCGATAAATGCAGATCCAAGATTCAACTCCAATCAGGCCTGATTTTAGCATGATTTTCTCCTTGTAAAGACAATTTCCCACCCATGAGTTTGGTTTTCCACACGATATCGTCATAAACGTTCATCAACCCCCCAAGCCCAGACAACAGATGAAATCACACAACTCAGTCTGAAACCTTACCTCATGGTGTCATTGCCAAAGCAGCCCAGGTCCCCAATCCCAAGGTCATCTACCATAATCAGGACTACATTAGGCTTATCGTCAGGCACCTCTTGGGACCAGCATGGATTTAAGAGTACACATATCCAAGACAGAGCAATGAAGAGCCTCCTGAAAAACAAGCATGGATTTTGTTCAATGATGTTGGGAGCTACGTCCCTTTGCAATGTGCCCTTCTCATGAAAACAACCAGGCACATCTCCCTGAGAAACAGGAGAGCCTCTCAAATTTCTCTCCCCAAGCACTGGCTGCTGCTATCGCATGGGGTCCATGAGGCTCAAAGTGATCTTCTCCTGGGTTCCCCACTCACATACACTAAATTCTTTTCTAGGAGGTGAAGTCTGAAATCGTTTACTCAGAGACAAAGCATTTCTTAGGCCAGAAGCAATGAGACTCCTGAGTTCATATCCTTGGAAGAAGGAGCCTGCTGACTTTCCTTCACACCCGATGAAGCTCACACGTGGGCAGCTGTAGAGGTTTGCTAAGGGGACATTTGGTTGGAGCAGCAAACACCAACAGCAGCAAATGGTAAACAAAACAAAGAAAAAGCAACCCCGGGGTAAAGGAGAAGGGAGAACTTTGGTGAAGAACTGAATTCTGGTCTCTGGAATCCAGAGACCCCCTTCAGGATGCTGGTCAGTCCCAACTCGAGTCCCATTCTCTCAAAGAAATAGGTAATTCCCTTCCTACTGGATCCCTACTCCATTGCCGGGTAATGAATATTGGACACTTGAACTATTAGCTGCTAACATTTCCATGTTGTTTTTATCCGTATTTCAAAACCCACCTCAAATATGTCCTCCGGAAAGAAGAGAAATGGTCCCTGACCTTCGTCTGCTCTCAGAACCCGTTGTGAATGCTCAGAAAACAACGTTGGCCACATGAGTAGCAACTCTTTGCTTGTACCCAAACATATCCCCCCCCAAGACTATGAACTTCTCAAAGGCAAGACCCATATGCCCAGGACATTTCCCCGTTGTCAAATCATGATTATTACACGTGTGTTTTCATCTACCCAACATGGGTTGAACTGCCTTTCTCACATCCTATTTTGACCATATTTCACTTATTTTTATTTCTGTCATTAAAGTGTAGCGGGCATGCAGTGTTACACACTGGGCACAGCACAGGGATGGGCTGAGACTCTGTGTTATGCTGTGACCGCCACAAATGGACCTACCACGCATCACCATGCAATGCTACTAAATAACCTGCAGCATCTGAAAATAACACGACTATGTTGGAAATCTGCAGTTCATATTTGTATCAGTTGCCAATGTATCTCCTATTTTTATCATCGACTTAACCAAATCCAGAATGTCAGTGTGGATCTACAACCAACCATGGCTAGAAAACATGACGTTGAATCCCTGTTATGTATAAAGCTGAATTCCCAGGTGTCCCTAGAGTGTCCACTGCATTTGCAAAATAGCTCACTGTTTCTCTCACCCGAGTTTCATCGCACACCGCTGGGAGCCTTCCTTTTTCCCTTGGCCAGAGATAAAATGTGCTGGGAAAAAAAAAAAAAAAAAAAACACACAGACAGGTATTATCTTCTTGTTCACGCCACTAGTCCCCATGGTAACAAGAGATGACAAAGCCAAATTTCCATTTCTGACATTTAAAACTGGTTTTTTCAGAATCTGCCAAGACACGAACCTCCCGTCATCAAAGTCTCTGCTGCTCTTACTTTGTTTTTAAGGAGCTCTTACTTTGCCCAGTCCTGGGTCCCCCTACCTCTCTCTGCCTCTTGAGTTAACTGGCTCTGTCCCTAAACCTACCTTAAAACACATCTGGATGACTACACAGTCTCGAGGAGCTGCTAAACCTGAAGGCTTACACTCAGAAGGTCTACATGGGATAAATCTGGGTCATCCAAAAAAAAAAAAAAAAAAAGGTTGTTACTTGAATGGACCAGTACTTTGGTTTTGGATTAGCACAAATACTACAACACCATACAGTGATCTTAGGATAGTTCGTTATCATACATCAGGGTGGAGCTATGATGAGCTCATGATACTATAGCAAAATCCATTGCAATGAAAGAAAACATACACGCACTCATCTTTTGCCTACAAACCATCCCTCATGTTTGTACTTAAGATAATATTAGGACCATAACACAGACCCCCTCCTTCATCAATCTGTTTGTCAAAAGCAAGATGATAGAGACCGCAGAGGAAGAGCTATTGGCTAAGGAAGGAGAAAGAAGAGAAGCTTATTCAGACAAACACTGGTTTGGAATCAACCTCTCAATGCCTACGCTGACCCACTGGGTTCTAGAAAATAGGCAGCCAAAGGGGCTTCCAAAATCCCAAGTCTGCCCATGACAACAGAAACTAAACAAGAAGCAAGAGTCAAGAACATCCATCCTCATAAGGCTTCCTCAACTCACCTGTCTGCTGTGCTTTGGTCTACCTTTCTGTCCAAGACAAAACCAGAAGGCTGTCTTGAAGACCTCTTGCTTCTGCTCAACAGCCACCTGGACTCATCAGCTAAATATCACCCTGCTGGTACCACCTCTCTCTGTGATGTGGAGGCTGGTCAACACTCTGCCCACCCAGATGGTTCAGGTTTGCGAGACAAAAATGTGGCAACCTGATTCGCCTCCCTGATTTGCATCTCCTTACACAAACCCATGGGGAAATGTCATAGTCAGCAAAGCCCTTGGCACCTTCCCTGTAGTTACGGAGTATTCCTATCTGTGACTGCCACCAAAATGATTCATCAAGCTGTTCTATGAAGGAACGCCGGGTTCTGATGACTTAAGGAACTCTAGCATTGCCCCAGGGTGATCTGTACACCCAACTAAAGGAGGGAACATACAACCTCTCCCCAACCCCCAGGATGATTTCTCCATTCTGCTCAATAAGACCAACTATGGGAAATAATGTAGGGGCTCATGGACATGGTATTTGTCAACACCATGCCCCAAACGGGTTGCCACTGTGAAGCACAGAGAGAGAGAGACAGCCACTCTCCCACATGATGAAAGAATCTGGGTGTAGAAGAACCAAGGAATTGTCATCCTACAGACAAAGAAAAGCTCCTGAATGCTCAGTTACACGAACCAGAGAAGTTTGCTTAGAGATTAGCCGCATAGATTCTCATAATAAAGCCCTCTTCCTCCAAAACATAGTTTTTGTGTTTTTTTTTTTTTTTAATGGAATGTCTTATTCCAGGTTCCATCAACTCTAGATACCAGATCCTGGACCATCAGACCCAACATACAGAGGATCCCCAGGTCATTTTTGTTTCCATGGGAATTGTATAAAAATAACCAAAAAAAAAAAAAAAAAAAGAAAAAGAAAAGAAAAGTTCTGAGCCCATTCTCCCAAATGAGCACCACGAAGGGTGTACCAAGTTTTCATCCTGAATAATAAAATATAAGGCATAAAAGTGTTTCCAAATCCAGATTCCTATGTCAGCTCCATCATTAACTGGTTCCATATCTCATTGGTGTGTCCATTCAATGGTTCTTCTCCTTCCAGATTCTGGGGCCCTCATTATGCACCCCATCTTTCTTTGTGTTATGGGGTGAATTTCTTGGGAGTTGCTCAGGGCCCTTAGTTATCATACCATAAAAGGTTTTTCACTCACGTACACTTGCCTTCCTGCTAGTAATTTGTTTCCCTATGATCTGCACACGTTGATATGTTTGGTACTTGCTGACTGCACTTTATGTTAATAAGTGCAACTAAGTGCAATTGTCTGTGAGGTTTCAGGTCGTGATTAATGCTATTTACTCAGTCATCGTTAGTAATGCAACACCGCTATCTTAAGCAGCCATCTTTAAGTCCAAAAACAAAACCATTGGAAGATGAGATTCAAGATGTTGGCCAGACTGGGGGCATGTTTTCTGAGTTGTATTCATCAGAAATGATCCCGTTAGTGACAATGACTGGAAATCAAGCCTGTCCTCAGATTGAGGGCTTGTGGGAATAACTTGGAAAACCTTGATTTTACTTAAATAAGTATGATTTGGCGCTTGGCTACTCTCCTTGAAAGACATGCATGTATCTTAAGATATAAACCCTAATGGACACTTGAACAGGACTTTGAGTACATGTAAACATGCATAGTCATGTTGGGTTTGGTGTCCTGGTGAAGATGCACATCTTCCAAGAGAAACTGATAGGATGTCTCCGTTGTCATCATTGGCATTTTTTTTTTGAGAGGGTAGATTGTGCTTATGGAACAGCGTGTTGCCTCCAATAGGAGGTAGAGTTAGATGATAAACAGTCTTCTGCTTACCACAGATGGTGGAGACCTTTGCTAAACTCCTTAGACTCCCAAGTTTGCTTTCTTAATGGGTGAAGTCACGGTCATGCTTTCACATGTACATACGCACTGTTACAAGGTAACCATCTCAATGACTCTCCCTGACCATGTCCATGGATAATTTCAGGTGCCCCCCAAAAAGGGGGTCATCATCTTCATCTTTCAAAATGACCAGATGCTGAGGACTGCACAGACCCTACCAAGTGACATGGAATCAGGTTCTCCTGCCCTCCCTAGAGGTGAAAGCTGGGTTAGCCAGATAAGAACAAATTCCATCCTGCCCTTCTGACATAAAAACATTGCTTTCTAGGGGCGCCTGGGTGGCTCAGTGGGTTAGGCCTCTGCCTTCGGCTCAGGTCATGATCTTGGGGTCCTGGGATTGAGTCCCGCATCAGGCTCTCTGCTCAGCGGGGAGCCTGCTTCCCTCTCTCTCTCTCTCTCTGCCTACTTGTGATCTTTCTCTGTCAAATAAATAGATAGAATCTTAAAAAAAAAAAAAAAAAAGCATTGCTTTCTAATAACCCAGTTTCAGGGAAGATGTAACAGATGCATCGTTTTTGCAACGAGGAACATGTTGAGAATATCCCTTGTGCAAAAATGGCCAGGGGCACTTGGGTGGCTCAGGCGGTTAAGCATCTGCCTTCAGCTTGGGTCATCATCTCAGGGTCCTAGGATGGAGCCTTGAAAGGAAGGAAGGAAGGAAGGAAGGGAGAGAGAGAGGAAGGAAATGGCCAGACTCCCACCAGATGCTGCTAACTCTTCCGCCTACAAGCAAAATTGTGTTTGTTCAATGAAGTGTTTTTTAACTTTATAATTTTTTTAACTTTATAATTTACTTTTTTATAATTTTAAACTTTATATTTTTAAGAATTCTGTTATATTAGCCCCCATACAGTACATCATTAGTTTTGGATGTTAAGTGTTCCATGATTCATTGTTTGCATATAACACCTAGTGCTCCATGCAATACATGCCCTCCTTAATACCCACCACCAGGTTCACCCATTCCCCCTCCCAAAATCCTCAGTTTGATTCCCAAAGTCCATGGTCTTCCATGGTTTGTCTCCCACTCTGGTTTCTGCCCCCTTTCATTTTCCCCTTCCTTCTCCTAATGTCCTCCATGCTATTCCTTATGCTCCACAAATAAGTGAAACCATATGATAATTGTCTTTCTCTGCTTGACTTGTTTCACTCAGCATAATCTCCTCCAGTCCCATTCATGTTGATGCAAATGTTGGGTATTTGTCCTTTCTGATGGCTGAGTAATATTCCATTGTATCTATAGACCACATCTTCTTTATTCATTCACCTTTTGAGGGGCATCTTGTCTCCTTCTCCTATGAACACTGGGGTGCATGTGCCCCATCTTTTCACTACCTCCGTGTCTTTGGAGTAAATACCCAGTAGTGCAATTGCAGGGTTATAGGGAAGCTCTATTTTTAATTTCTTAAGGAATCTCCACACTGTTTTCCAAAGTGACTGCACCAACTTGCATTCCCACCAACAGTGGAAGAGGGTTCCCCTTTCTCCACATTCTCTCCAACACACGTTGTTTCCTGTCTTATTAATTTTGGCCATTCTAACTGGTGTAAGGTTGTATCTCAATGTGTGTGTGTGTGTGTGTGTGGGTGTGTGTGTGTGTGTGTGTTTAATATTTTATTTATTTATTTGTCAGAGAGAGTGAGCACAGGAAGACAGAGTGGCAGGCAGAGACAGAGGGAGAAGCAGGCTCCCTGCCAAGCAAAGAGCCCAATGTGGGACTCGATGCCAGGATGCTGGGATTGTGACCTGAGCCAAAGTCAGCTGCTTAACCAACTGAGCCATCCAGGCGTCCCTTCAATGTGGTTTTGATTTGAATCTCCCTGAGGGCTAGTGATAATGAACATTTTTTCATGTGTCTGATAGCCATTTGTATGTCTTCTTTGGAGAAGTGCCTGTTCATGTCTTCTGCCCATTTTTTGACTTGATTTTTTTTTTTTTTAATGTGGAGTTTGAGGAGTTCCTTATAGATCTTGAATGCCAGCCCTTCCTCTGTAGCATTATTTGCAAATATCTTTTCCATTCTGCTGCCTGATTTAAAGCTATATTACAAAGCTATGATCACCAAGACAGTACGGTACTGCCACAAAAACTGACCCATAGATCAATGCAACAGAATGAGAACCCAGAAATGGACCCTCAACTCTATGGTCAACTAATCTTTACAAAACAGGAAAAAATATACAATGAAGAAAAGACAGTGTCTTCAATAAATAGTTCTGAGAAAACTGATCAGCTATGAGTAGAAGAATGAAACTCGACCACTGTCTTACACCACACACAAAGGTAAACTTAAAATGGATGAAAGACCTCAGTGTGAGGCAGGAATCCATCAAAATCCTAGAGGAGAACATAGGCAGCAACCTCTTCACCATTGGCCACAGCAACTTCTTTCAAAACTCATCTCCAAAGGCAAGCAAAAAATGAACTTTTGGGACTTCACCAAGATAAAGAGCTTCTGCACAGCAACAGAAACAGTCAACAAATGAGACAACCCACAGAATGGGAGATGTTCAATGATGTTTTACCAATGCCAGGGAAGAATTTGATATCTGCTGTAGACATCAGATTACAAGGCTAAGTCAGAATGCCTTGTTCATCAAGAGAGAGCTTTCAATTCCTGGATAGGAGAGAAATGTGAAAATAACCAAGTAGAATAAAAGATCACTGAGGAACCCCTGAACACATCCTCAGTTGAAACAAGGATGCCAATGAGAACATGGAAAGAATTCTACCTGGGATACTCAGGGGGGCATCTTTTTTAAAAATATTTTTTAAAAATCTTTTATAAACATACAGTGTATTATTAGTTCCAGGGGTACAGGTCCGTGAATCGTCAGGTTTACACACTTCACAGCACTCACCATAGCACATACCCTCCCCAATGTCCATAACCCCACCACCCTCTCCTTACCCCCCTCCCGCCAGCAACCCTCAGTTTGTTTTGTGAGATTAAGAGTCACTTATGGTTTGTCTCCCTCCGATCCCATCTTGTTTCATTTATTCTTTGCCTAACTCCCAAACCCCCCATGTTGCATCTCCACTTCCTCATATTAGGGAGATCATATGATAGTTATCTTTCTCCACTTAACTTATTTCGCTAAGCATGATACTCTCTAGTTCCATCCATGTCGTCGCAAATGGCAAGATTTCATTTCTTTTGATGGCTGCATAGTATTCCATTGTGTATATATACCACATCTTCTTGATCCATTCATCTGTTGATGGACATCTAGGTTCTTTCCATAGTTTGGCTATTGTGGACATTGCTGCTATAAACATTCAGGTGCACGTGCCCCTTCAGATCACTACGTTTGTATCTTTAGGGTAAATACCCAGTAGTGCAATTGCTGGGTCATGGGGTAGCTCTATTTTCAACATTTTGAGGAACATCCATGCTGTTTTCCAGAGTGGTTGCACCAGCTTGCATTCTCACCAACAGTGTAGAAGGGTTCCCCTTTCTCCACATCCTCGCCAGCATCTGTCATTTCCTGACTTGTTAATTTTAGCCATTCTGACTGGTGTGAGGTGGTATCTCACTGTGGATTTGATTTGTATTTCCCTGATGCCGAGTGATGTGGAGCACGTTTTCATGTGTCTGTTGGCCATCTGGATGTCTTCTTTGCAGAAAAGTCTGTTCATATCCTCCAAGGGGCGTCTTGGAAAAGGTAACTCTTGGACTGAAGTCCTGACAAGGTGCATCTAAGGTAGGTCGGAAAATGCAGGTTTTCCAGGTGAAGTTCTTGCAACATAGGAAGAAGTAAATCATGAAATGCGGGGGACATGACTTTGTCACCTGAAGCTTGGATTCTAGCTGACAGGGAAGGAGAGCTGCTCCATGATTTATAGCTGACTGGTGAGTTTGCAACAATTACATTATAAAAAAGGAAAATATTGACTGCAAAGACAATGTGATGATTTAGATCGCATAGTTCCTTCAAGGCTATCCTGTAGGATGGCATTGCCTGTATCATGGTTCTGGACAAGTGCATTTGATTCCTCCCCAAAGGCACAAGAGGTGAGCAGGCTGAACCCCACAAGTCTGCGTCCTGGCTCCCACACACAACTGCCTGGGCAAGAAGTCTAGTACCTCAAAATATTGCCCCACATGATGTCGCCGCAGCCACCATCCTGGCTTTCAGAACCAGATCGGGTGGAGAACGCCATGCCTGTCTTTGGAGACCACACAAAGCATGTCTCCTGCAGCCACTGCCCAGCACATCAGCCCCGTCCATGCAGGCTTACCAGGGCCACTGTAGAGATGGTTCTCTAGCACACAGGCTGAATTCCACTGTTGTGGGGTTTCAAGATGTAGCAGATAAATGCCCCCAGCTCACTTTGACTTTCAGCAACACGTCCCGTATTCATTTTAGCACAAATATGTCCCAAATACTGCATGGGGATCTGATGCCGGGGAAAAGCATTTGTTGCTTATCCAGAATCCAAATCCAACGGGGGCCTTTAGTGTCATGCCAGGCCCAGCCCACAGCCTGTGAGCTACGGCAGAGATAACAGAGTAGTTGGCAGCATTTACGACACTGATTAACATGACACATGACTTCGCCAGGTGGAAGTAGACAAAGTCACATTGCCAGGGATGGCCTAGACCACTCGGTACAATTCATAAATATCAACCATTAAAAAAAAAAAAAAAGAACCTCACCAAACTGATGATAGAATGTTTCATTCTTCTTTACAGAGGGATAATTTATGTGTGTTTGTAAGGGTGTATGTATGTGTGTGTCCATGTGTGTGCGTATGCGTCTTTGCATGGATGTGTGTAGATGTGTGCCTCTGTGTCTCTCTGTGTGCACACATGTGCTATCTCTGTGTATGCTTCTGCGTGTGTCTTTATATGGGTATGTATTTGTGCCTGTGTGTTGTGTGTCTGTGTACACATGTGTTAGTCTCTCCGTGTGTTCACATGCATGCCATGTTTCTGTGATCCTCTCTCTGTGTATACATGTGTGTGTGCACTCCTGTGAATGGCCAACATGAGCCAGCTAATGAGCCCAATAGCCAAGACAAATGCATGAAAATCTAGGCAGGAATGTGGCTTTGACCCAAATCTCCACTAATATTAAAATTCAATATTGGAGGCTCTGCCCAATGAACAAAATAAGCACAAGAAAGAAAGAACGGGTTCTTGCTATCATTTAAAAAAGAAATGTTCAGCTCGGAAAACCAACAGTCAACAGAAAGTCTGATAAAACTAACTAACCAAAAGCCTTAGGAATGTACAACAAAGGGATGGGTTGCGGTGTCATAACCAACTACATGGCATGAAGCACAGGTCGTGATGGTCCCCAGGGCCAGGGGACAAAGATGGACAAAGCAAGGGTACAGGGCTTCCTGGGATGTTGGATCATCATGGCAAAGAGGAAACTAAAGCATCATTGGTACCAAAGAACATGGGTGCCATAGTCACGGGTTGGGATGTCGAGTTCCCATTAGCTCGTGTGCCACTCACCCACAGGACGCGTCTACGTTGGGGCAGGGGAGGGACCACATGCTCAGACAATATCTGAGCCACAGCCCAGAGTCCCCACTTTCCAAGAACCCAACCCTGGTCAGCACCTCCTTCAAGATGGACCCCATCTGCTCCACCATACCCCAAAGTCAAGGAAACCTTTCCCCTTGCCTTGTGCTACATGATCGCACAGGAAAAGCAGTGCCCAAAGTTCAGATACAAGGAAAATACCTCGACCCTGGGAAAGACTCTATAATCCAACACACAGACCAAAGACGTTCTTCTAAAAATTCAGAATACACCACAAGACGGAATTTCTCCATAAAACAGAGAAGCCATGCTAAAACCACTGATGTATGTCATCAGTGGAACTTTGTCACCTGCAAAGGGAAGCACCACAAAGAAGCAGGAATGATACTTCATAATGAGAAATCATCACTGAATTAAAACCAGCAACAGTCTTAATACCATAGAGAAAACCCACAAAACGTGGGATGGAAATCTATGACAAGTCAACGAGAAAGAGAGAAGCGTGTGGAAGATAAACGTTTAAAGATGCACAAGTTCTATGATGAAAACAATTCCAGAAAGACAAGAAGATACACACAAGACAATCCAGAAAAATCTACAAGACTCTCTTCATGAGTCCAAACAACAGAGTAAAACTCCGATTGCTTCAGAATCCAACAGAACGGTAAGAATGGGCACATCCTGGTAATTTGTTGGTTTTCTTGTTTTCAGCTTCAAGTGCAAAGAATAAACCCAGGGTTATAGAGATCGGGAAAGAAAAACAAAGCAAGTGTATATTTAATTAAAATATAGTCTGTCTACAAAAATAAAATAGAGTTTGTCTCTATTTGGGAGAAGTAGACACAGAATTTTGGAAGCTTACAGATGTAGGGATGGACCGTGCACAAGTTTCCTGGAGCTTCTGCTACAAATGCCCACAATCTTGGTGGCTTAAAACAACAGCCCTGGCCCAGCTCTGGAGAACAGAGTTCCAGATCCCAGTGGGTCAGGGCCACTGAGATCCAGGTGGGGCAGGACTGGTTCCTCCTGGAGGCTTCATGGGACAGGTTGTTCTATGTCTTCACCCCAGCTTCCAGAGGCTGCCGGCAGTCTTGGGTGTCCCTTGACTGGTCCTATCTTTGCCTTCATGTCTACATGGCTTTCTCTCCACATGTGTGTGTCCAAATCTCCGCCCCCCCTTTTTATAGGGACACGAGGTCATGTCCCAACATGACTCCAGGATGACCTGACCTTAACACAGCTGATTACACTATGTCCAAATACAATGACATTCTGGGGAATTAGGGTTTCAGCATGTGGTTTAGGGGTGGGGGATCCCATTCGACCCACAACATGCCCTCAACCCTGGCCTGTTACCTCCCCCCAACACAGGCACACACACAAAATTCACCTAGCTCCTCTCCAAGGCTGTCCAGGGGCCGGCCCCCTTCTGGATCCCTGGGCTCTTCTCTACCATCATGTTACCACCAGAAGGTCCGTCCCTAACCACCCCTCCCTCATTGGCTCAATACACGGTTCCCTGCCTGGTGAACTCAATATCATGGAGGCTCTTCTCATGAACCATTGTGTTGCATTCAGACGTCAGGTGCATGAGAATAAGGACAGATTTTGCTGCACTCCCCCGCCAGCTGCATTCCCAGTACCCCTAAAATCCTCCATATACAAACCCAGGTTCCCAGCTTGTCACTTCAAGACAGAACCACGAAGCTGGGTCCTAGTCTATGACCTCTCACCATGAGTCCACCAAGTCCCCTTTTGTACTTAAAAGAAGACCAGCAAAGACCCATTCAAGGGTTGCAGCTCATTTGAGCAAACAAGGATCTGTCTGCAGTGAGCGTCAGCAAACCTAATGTGGTCCAGAGCTCTGTATGGACAGGAGCTTGGGAAAGGCTTTCACAGGAAAGGTGCAGCATGGCTGTCTTTGGGTCAACTCTATGGCTTTTGGGAAAGCCAAGCTGGACTGCTGTTTGTGCTTGGTTCTTCTCCAAATTTGGTTTCCTCCGGTTCGAGTCCATTTGCTGGTTTTGGTTTGCTCTGTTTGCTGTCACGGTATCAGTCATCTCATTCCAGGGCACTTGTTGTTCAATTAGTTACTTGTAACTCATATACTCCTGCATATGGACCTTGTACCTACACTTCTACAATTGTACCTTGTAACTCATACACTTCATGTACAATTGTACCTTGTGGCGTCTTGACACCGCCTCCATGGCCACATTTGACGTCATGATGAAGACCAGCGTCCACCTCTCAGTGGGTGCCCAGCAGCTTTGTCACTGCCCAGACCTGTGTCCCCCAGGCGGAACGTGACCTGAAATACAAGGTGTGTGTTCTCTGAAAAGTAAGGATCGTTCATGGTCACAGTCACGCAAGGGAGACCCCATGACTGTCATGCATCATTGCTTGACAAAACCCTCTGTGAGCAAGGCAGATGATAACATCTCACACCCAATACCATCTCCTTTGGGGATGAATATGACCACACACCATTAGACATGAAGGAGCGCATATTCAAGAACCTCTTCTTTTCTCTTAAAACGTGTTCATATTTTTACTGCAACATGTCACTGCTTCTTCAGAGCCTGAACCAGGGGCTTGTCCAAGGCCCCAAAGACACTCTGGCATGTCCAGATTCCTATGCAACCAAGGCCAATACCCCTTCCCGTAGCTCGAAACTATGGCTCCAAGGCACTGGGGATAGAGGCGCTGAGTCCAGAGGGATCTCCAGAATTTTCTGTAGGAAGCCTCTGTCTGCAAACCATGGGGTGTGGGGGGAGCTTATATGTGCAGTTTCTGTTTTGGGAATGCAGGGACGTTTCTTACAACAGGTGTCTATCGTGTCCATCCATATTGGTTAAATAACCTAATACACACGAGAGCCCTGCGTTGGGCTCTCTGCTCAACGGGGAGCCTGCTTCCCCCTCTCTGTCCACCTGCCTCTCTGCCTACTTGTGATCTCTCTCTCTGTCAAATAAATAAAAATCTTTTAGAAAATAAAAAAAAAAAACAAGAATATATATTATAGTAATATATAATAAATGTATAATGGAGTAATATATATATAATGAATATATATACTATAGTATACTCTACAAAGATATATTACAGTAATATACAATAAATCTATATTGTAGTAAAATATAATAAATAATAATCTAGTAATATGTATAATAAATATATATTCTAATAACATAATAAGTATATATTCTAGTAACTTATAATAAGTATATATTCTAGTAATATGTATACTATATATTCTAGTGATATATAAGCATATATTCTACTAATATATAACAAATAAATATATACATATATTTAAAAATATATTTTTAATGATCAGTAGGCAAAGTGAACTCCTGAAACAGGAACAGGAAGGAAAGAATCCAAAGGAAGCCCTCTCTGACATGTTGGTGAAGACATTTGCTAAGTTGCTAAGAGGAGAGTGATCTCCTATGTACATCTAGACATAGAACCTGCTGGAGAATGTGGGAGATTTTGAAAGTTGAACCTTTGTCTTCCATGGGGGCATTTTGGTGGGGAGCAGCAAGCCCGGTGGAAGGGAAGGCTTGGTTCTCCAAACACACCAGGAGTGAGAATTCTCATGAGGGTCCCTCAGGTTAAGGTAGTAAAGGGTTAGGACATAAGGAGTCCACACGGAATGTTCCAGGTGATGACAGAACACAGGGCATCTTGGAATCTTGAATGGAGCAGGAAAGGAACACTTTTGTCGGCCAGGCTTTCGTGGCTAGCAGAAATAGAAATGGTGGCCCCGCAGGATCTGGGAAGGTGGGATCCGTGAGGTGGGCAGTGCCTGCGTCCTGCCCAGGAAGAGTCCCATGGATCAGGGGCCATTTTGGGGGATGGCCACCAGAAACCAAGGCAGGCAGGCCATCCAGTCTCTCTCTGCGGGCAGATAAGTCTCTGTCCCTAGACAGGCTCCTCCTTGTCTACCAGCACCTGTGTCCTTAGTTGCATAACCCAGGAAATGTTGTAGCCATGTCACTGGTGTGTGCGTGAGAGATGGAACGGGGCATGGGGCACAGCGGGGGCTCGGCTGCGCTTGTTTTATTGAATTTATGAATCTAATTTATTTTATTGACCTTATTTTACTGATTTATGCTAGGCCATTTATTTTATCTATTCAATTAAGTTGTGTATTTAATTTATTATCTATTTTGTTATTTATTCATTTTAATTCATTGTGATTTATTTTATTTTATAGATGTTACTTGTTTTATCTAATTAATTCATTTTATTTAATGGATTAATTTTACTTTAATTCCCTTATTTGATTTTACTTAGTTAATTGTCGTTTTATTTCATTTTATCTTTTATTTATTGTATTCATTTTGTCTTTTATTTTGTTTCTTTTATTCAATTTAGTTTGTTTCATTTAATTAATTTACTTTATGTTTCCTATTTTTAAATTTAATTTATTTCATTAATGTCATCTTAAATTTAATCATCATTAAATTTAATTTATTTCATTTATGTCATCTTATTTTTTTTATTTACTTTATGTTACTTTAGTAATTTATTTAATTTCTTCAATTTCTTTACTTGGGACACATGAGTGGCTCAGTCAGTTAAGCATCTGGTTCAGCTCAGGTGATGCTCTTCTATCAAGTCTCAAGTTCAGACCCCAGTGGAGCTCCCTCTCAGTGGGGTGTCTTGCTTCTCCCTCTCCCTCTGCCCTTCCTCTCTGCTTATCTTCCCTCTGTCAAATAAATTAATAAAGTGTTTAATTTGTTACTTAATTCATTTAATTTTATTGAAAGATGATTAACACACAGCATGATATTTTAAATATCTTTATGTATTTTCTCAAGAATTCCATCTTCCTTGCAGACAAATCCCTTGATTGCTACATTTTGATCATGGTGTTTATAGAGTTTACAAGCATGTTGTATGAAGACCTTGGAGTCTGGGATATTTCTTAGTTTCACCACTTATACCTGAGTGATCCGGGAAATTCAGCTAACTATAACATGAGGATAATAACCACTCCTACCCCACAGGGTTCCTGTAAAGAATGAAATAAATTTACTTACAAAGCCCTCAGAACAAGCGACTCGTCTTTATATATGATATATATCTATAAAATATATGTACATATACATATTTATACTTACATAAGCCATATACATATATAACATTTACATACCATGTATAGATACCACATATATGTACATATCATGTATATTATATATACACATCACATATATATATATACTCTCTATTTTTATACCACATACAGATATGATATAGATACTCTATGTACATATAGACACACAATAGATATACTGTGTACATGTGTACACTCCATGTGTAGATACAACATGTACACCCCATATACCTATAGACACACAGTAGATATACTCCATGCATGTGTACACTCCATGTGTAGATACAACATGTACACCCCATATACCTATAGACACACAGTAGATATACTCCATGCATGTGTACATTCCACATGTAGATACAACATGTACACCCCATGGACCTATAGACACATGGTAGATACACTCTGTCCATGTATACTCTCCACATGTAGATACAACATGTACACCCCATATACCTATAAACACACAGTAGATATACTCCGTGCATGTGCACACTCCACATGTAGATACAACATATACACCCCATGTACCTATAGACACACAATAGATAAACTCTGTAGACTGGAGCCAGCGGGTGATCCGGGTCCCTTCTGTGAAAGGAAGGATGGACCCAGGAGGCCATTCAGGAGGTGGATGTCTGGTGTGTCCTGGCTGGCAAAACCATGAACTCAAGATCAGAGCCAAACCACACATCCTCCAAGCCCACATACCTGCCACCTGCTACATTAGGTCACTTGGCTTAGGGAAAATCTGACTAAGCAGTCGGTCTCGGCCAAGATCCGTGTTCCGCCACCAACACCTATCTAGATGCCTTCTAAAATAGCATTCACAGGCGTTCCACTTTGTCTGGAAGAGCCCCTGACTTTTGTTCTTGGGGTGAGGAGGAGGCCACACTTTGTTGCCAATATCGCTGTCCCAATATTGTGATTAATTTGGTTTTTTTTGCAGATTTTAAGTATGTATTTGGCAGAGAGAGAGAGAGATTGAGAACAAGTAGAGGGAGCGGCAGGAAGATGCAGAGGCAGAGTGGGAGAAGCAGACTCTCCATGAGGAGGAAGCCAACACGGGGCTCCACCCAAGACCCGAAATGTTGCTTAAAAGGACAAAAAGGGTGAAATGTATAAGTGACCCCTGTAAACCTAGGGGATGCTATCATTTTCCGTAGATAATATACACTGATATTTTTCGATACAAAATATATAAAATAAATATTTCTATTTCATAGATAAATTTACATATATTTATATAAAAATACATGAAATTAGGGGGACCTGGGTGGCTTAGTGGATTAAGCTTCTGCCCTCAGCTCAGGTCATGATATCAGGATCCTGGGATCGAGCCCCACATCGAGCTGTCTGCTCAGCGGGGAGCCTGCTTCCTCCTTCTCTCTCTGTCTGCCTCTCTGCCTACTTGTGATCTCTGTCTGTCAAATAAATAAATAAATAAATAAATCTTTAAAAAATAGATGGCATTAATGTTTATGTATTATATATATTAATTTTGCCAATAAGCAGAAATGATAGATATAGGCTTGTTCCATTGTTTTTGTTTTTTTTTCTGTTTGTTTCTTTGTTTTGTATTTTAAGATTTTATTTATTTATTTGAGGGAGAGCATGAGCAGGGGGGGAAGCAGAGAGAGAGGGAGAAGCCAAGTCCCCATTGAGCAAGGAGCCCCATGTGGGACTCAATCCCAGGACCCCGGGATCATGACCTGAGCTGAAGGCAGACACTTCACTGACTGAGCCTCCTGGGCACCCCCAAAATTCTTTTAAATATTATTGCCACTCCTTGTCTTTGGACTCCTAAATGTTCTCACTGTTTTTCTGTGTCTCAAATACTCAACCCTTGGTGTGTCTTACTTCAGAGATAATTATTCAGACCTGCACTTGTTTTTTCAGTCCACTTAATCTTTCTGGAGCCAGAACAGAAGGTCGATCCAGAGGCTTAGATCTGATAACTGACAGCTCCCATGTCCAGGGCCAAACTTCCCACTGGATTTTTGGTGGAGTCCTCTTTCCTAATTAAGTACAGGTGGTGAAAGGCATGATAAGACCATCCTTTATCAACATAAAAACCAACCCAACAAAAACCCTCCTCAAGGAGAAGATGCAGAGCTCTGTTGTGTCTCAGATGTTGTGCTTGTGTGCTAGGTAGTCCAAAAACCATGGGGGTGCTTTAAGGAAAAGACTCCATGTATGTCATCTAGTAGTCTGATAGCTAGAAAGGCTCATGGGCCCATTTCTCTGATGCTCAAAGTGTTGGAAGAATGTCCCGGGTGCTGTACCAGTAAAGACCTTAGCTGACACCTAGCTTTATGTTGTTGTTCCCTCCAAACCATAATCATTCCACAATCCTCAATAAAGCATCCTAGTAATCCTGAAGAAAATGTCCTAAAAAAAAAAAAAAAAAAAAAAAAACCGGTCAGCTCTGAGATCGTGTCCTATGCCAATGGAGGTGAGTTTGGGATTGTTTGATTTCACTGAAACAGAAGCAGGCAATGCCTGACTGCCATGAGAGTTGAATTAAAAATCTTTTTGGAGACAGCTCAGTGCCCACCATTTTGGGTCAGTTTGTGCCCGAGCCATAGATGGCAGCTCCTGGTTTGCAATGGGTACCATCTGGAAACATCTGGGTCCCAAGGATCCAGAGGTCCCTCCGGATCTCCTTTGACTTGACTGCTGACAGAACTGGAGAGAAACCCACGTCATGCTTGGGGGCTGCAGCCTGCTAGTAGGGAAACAAAGGCTCTTGCACACTGACCTCCAGTGGGACACGGCCTCCCTCCCATCCGCCAAACAGACTACTCTGTCTGCCTCTTTGGAAATCTGCTGCCTGCTTCTCCTACTGTCATCTCCCCCCTCCCTGTTCCCATCTGCAACCCCTTAATCTCGTTCCTTTAGACCCATCAGATCCCAATATAGCTAACCTGCTGCTCTGAATAGCCATTCCATGACCCTCTGTAGAATGACAAATCTCCTCCTTCAACTCCATCCGTTTCTTTTGTTAAAAGATTTTCTTAAAACGCTAAAAAAAAAAAGAAAGAGAAAGAAAGAAAAAGAAAGAAAGAAAGAAAGAAAGAAAGAAAGAAAGAAAGAAAGAAAGAAAGAAAGAAAGAAAGAAACCACGAAGAAAAGTGATTCTGTACACCATCTCACTCTGGAATCAGTAATATTCACGCACAGATAGAGGAATTCACTGAATAAAAATCCAACTCGTTCTCGTTAGTGAATATGCCTGTATAAAATATCAGCTTTCGCTTGTACAAATTGTCAGAACAGACAATATGTGGATATGCATTTTGATGCGTTCTAGACCACTAACAATTGTATTGATAACCGAGTTAAGCAGAAATGATTTTTAACATCTATAATCACATGAAGCAAAAACAAAAACAAAAAACAAACAAACAAACAAAAAGCCCTCAAAAACCCTAATAATGTTCTTAAATTTTTAAAAAATTAAATAAAGTAAAACAAATGGAAAATTAAAAATAGAGCTTCGCTATGACCGTGCCATTGCACTCCTGGGTATTTACCCCAAAGATACAGATGTCGTGAAAAGAAGGCCCATCTGTGCCCCAATGTTCATAACAGCAATGGCCACGGTCGTCAAACTATGGAAAGAACCAAGATGTCCTTCAACGGACGAATGGATAAGGAAGATGTGGTCCATATACACTATGGAGTATTATGCTTCCATCAGAAAGGACGAATACCCAACTTTTGTAGCAACATGGACGGGACTGGAGGAGATTATGCTGAGTGAAATAAGTCAAGCAGAGAGAGTCAAGTATCATATGGTTTCACTTATTTGTGGAGTATAACAAATAGCATGGAGGATATGGGGAGATAGAGAGGAGAAGGGAGTTGGGGGAAATCGGAAGGGGAGGTGAGCCATGAGAGACTGTGGACTCTGAGAAACAGTCTGAAGGTTTTGGAGGGGACAAGAGCAGGAGGTTGGGTGAGCCCGGTGGTGGGTATTAAGGAGGGCACAGATTGCTCACAAAAGATATCGAGTATTTCCCAAGGGTTGCATGAAAGATGCAAGAATGGTGTTGTTGTTGTTGTTGTTGCTGTTGTTGTCTTTAATTTACCACCTGTAGCCATATCCATCTCAATTTTCTAAGAATGTATCTCTCCAACCCAAGATTGGTAAACTCACCATGGATGGTCCTAGTCACGTGCAAAGATCTGTCTAACCAGCAAGAAATAAAAGCTATTTATAAAGTAGATGGAAATCAGAGTTACAACAGAGCTCCTACTGTCTCAAAGAATTATACATATCAAATCAAGGAGCACGTGTCTACCCAGGAAGCTCCTCTACATCGTTCTGCACAACCCATTTCTCCCCTTCCTCCCCACACCCAGATTTTAACAGAGAAGGTTTTTCAAGGTGGGCAAACCAGTGATGCATATTTGGGCTTCTGGAGATGGACAAATACAAGAGACTGGTATCATAGATCAATGTGGTTTTCCAAATTGGTTTTATTTCCCAGCTATCTTTGAAGAGATGTTCGAAGTTATGGACCTAATCAAGAAGCACTGCTCAAAATCCTATTCTATAAGGTCATGTTATTAACTGAAAAGGCAGGAAATACATAGGCCAACAAAAGAATTACATCCTCAAATGGATAAAAATGCAAATGCAGATGTGTGTGGTCTATATTCTTTCATAGGGAGAATGAGAGTCAAAAACCAAACCCAAATGAAGCAAAACCCCAAAACCAGTGCTCTTGGTTGGTGGTATGGACCTTCCAAAATGATGGGGGGGAAAATGCAACTATGTGAGTGACTGATGTGTTAGTTAGCGGATTTTTGGTAATCACTTTGTAATACATACTGACAGCAAATCATCACATTGTAGGTCTTAAATTTACCATGTTCTGTGTCAATTCCATCTCAACAAACCTGAAAAAAAAAAGCCTTTAAAATTCCTGATATTCATGTTTTCACCTTTAGAGGTTACCTCCCAATGACCCAGAAATAGCAAAACATATCAGTCATGGACACTTTAGTGAGAGAGAGTTTATCAGGTAGTTACACGGAAGAAACTGGAGATGGTGCCTTATATGCAAATATAAGGGTATTATGTGCAAATAGGGTATTTCCAGATGTGATGAAGTAAAGGATCTGGAGATGACACCATTGAGGATGAAGGTGGCCCTAAATCCAAGTAAGGTGTCCTTGTAAGAGACAGAAGAGGAGAAACAAACAGAGAAGAAGCCATGTGAGGACAAAGCCAGAGATGGAAGGGTGTGGCCATAAACCCAGGGACGCCTGGAGCCCCAGAAGCTGGAGGAGGCAGGAAGGACCCTCCCATGGAGGTTCAGGAGAGCGCACAGCCCTGCCCCGCCTGGATCTCAGCAGCCCTTCCCCACCTAGATCTCAGACTCTGGTCTCCAGAACTGGGGGAGGTTACACTTATGTTGCTGTAAGCCCTCAGTCTGTGGTCATTTGTTACAGCAGCCCCAGGAAACAAATACACTTTTAAGAAAGATTCCAAGAAAATTACCTGCATGCTTAGCCAGTGGAAGTTTTGTGAGGGGATGCTGCCACTCAATATTAAATTTTTGAGAAATCATAAGCAATGGCACACCATGGCTTCTCACTCCAGAGGCAGCAGGCAAAAGGCAGGGGTAAGGTTGTTGACTGCAACCTTGCTTTTCCACAGAATCAGGAGGAAGCCATCTGAAATCAGGCTGAAGAGGAAGGGATAAATATACTCACGGTGCAGAAATCTATGCTATCTCCTGTAAAGTAAGGAAGATGCACTCACTGATCTTTTGGGGTTCTTTGATGGTAAAGCTGCATAATTTGGGGAGGCATTCCTCAACCACAGCTGAAATCAAAACAGTAATTACTTTTATGGTACCTTTCATCCAAGGACACCGCGATGCTACCTGGATGTTATCTCCTCAAACTTTGGAGGAAGGACAGTAATACTATGATTACTCCCACTCTTCTGTGGATCCAGGGGGCTCTAGGGGATAGGGTATAGCTTAGGGCCAACTAATAAAGCCAAATGCAACCTCTCCACTAATTAAAACATTCTCCCTATTAATATTCACTAACAAAAATCTTCTAGCCACAGAGACCAGTCTTGGAAGTGCCCGTATGTTCTTCCAAAAAGTTCCTTCTTTCCCTTACACACCTGGAAAATCACGAAATTATAGAACCAAAGCCACAGTCGACTTACAGAGTGGACCCATGATGGTGGCTTGATGCCCTGTGGAGCACCCACTTGTTATCTTCGTGGCGGTAATCCATAGGTAGGTGTGCAACTCAAAGACATGATTGCAACCCAGGAAGAACTGGACAAAATTCAGCCTACCATACTTGAAATGGAGCAAATAGTTCATCATAATTTTCAACTGAGCATCTCCTTCCTTTCTTTGCTGTGTGTTCAGAACCAACATCTGCAGCTGGGCCAGTCAACACAGCTAAAGCAGGGGAGATGCCTAAAGACAGAAATTCCCATGTGTGTCTTTAACAAGAGCAGAGAAGAGGCAGAGTTGGGAAATCGGTCAAATCCAGGTTGGGTTCTCTCAGTTGCAGCACTGTGGGCGTCTGGAGCTGAACATCTTGGACACGGTCAGATGAGGAGCAGCATCTCTGGTCTCCATGGACCATGTGCCAGGAGCACCCCCTCCCCAGATACAACAACCCCAATTATTTCTACTCATTGTCAAGTGTCCCCTGGGGCATGAAATCATCCCGTCTCCATTGTGAGCTCCGCTGAGTGGAGTGGAGCTCCACTCAGCTCTGCTGAACCAGTAGGAGCTCATTCTTAGATTATTTCAAATGTTGTTTACTCATCACGCAAGATTCTGATTTTCTCATCCAGGTTGTTGATTTAGAATAGACTCTCTGTGATATTCTCCCCCCCCCCATTTAAGTATATGAATAAAAATTGAATGTAGCAATTTTCTCCTTGCTTTATTTTAATAATTTCTGCTGGAAAGAATTTAATATGTTGACTTGTGGTCTTCACTTAAGAGACTTCTAAAAAGATACACATATATCTCCAACTTCCTCCAAATTGACTAATATTTAATGACTCTTTTTTTTTAAAGATTTATTTAATATTTATTTATGAGCTTCAGAGAGAGCATGAGCACGAAGCAGTGGTTGAGGCAGAGGGAGAAGGAGACTCCCTGTTGAGCAGGAAGCTGGACATAGGGCTCAATCCCAGACCCTGAGATTGTGTCCTGAGTTGAAGGCAGATGCTTAACTGACTGAGCCACCCAGGTGCCCCTGTTCAATGACTCTTGCAACATCATTATTATAAAATATAAAAGAGAATACTCAACAGCATGAAAAAAATTTAAATATCTGTTATTAAAAACATACTCTTTTTTCCTCCTAACAGTTCATATAAACCCACATTTTCTGCTGGATGAGATAAACCCATCTCTCCATTATATGCTTTCCACTAAGGAAAAGTCCACTAGTAAAACATTAAATGGCAACCATTATGAAGTAAATTCAGAGACCAGAAACCTGGTTTCTCTTTTTTTTTTTTTTTTAAGATTTTATTTATTTGACAGAGAGAGATCACAAGTAGGCAGAGAGGCAGGCAGAGAGAGAGAGAGATAGAAGCAGGATCCCTGTTGAGCAGAGAGCCTGATGTGGGACTCGATCCCGGGACCTTGAGACCATGACCTGAGCCAAAGGTAGAGGTTTTAACCCACTGAGCCACCCAGGTGCCCCCAGAAACCTGGTTTCTAAATCAGCAAATCTGTTATGCCATGTGTCAGCTTGTGATTTTCAATATTTTGGTATTCACTGAGTCACTGTAGTAGTGCGCGATGCATTCTGCCATTCAAGGATTATAACAGATAGCAGAATGAAAGAAACAGAGGAAGGAAGGAAGGAAGGAAGATAGATTTTAGAGTAAACTTACTTGTATAGACTTTATGTCATTTTACTACCAAGCAAAGGTCACCCACCTCCATGACCTTTGATGAGCCCACTTACTTGTCTTCCTAGGAATAACAGAAATACCCTTAAACACATAAAATCCACATTTTGCAAGTGTCTGCTCACAGGTGAAGGGATAAATCAAATCTGGACATCCCAAATCCAAGAGAATACCACCCAGCAATCATAAGGATTTCACTATGGATAATACAGTCAACAACCTTGAGGCATCTCCAAATTGAGTATGATGAGTGAGAAAAGCCACACAAAACAGTACAGGATACCTCCTGATCCCATTAATAAAAAATCCTAGAAAGTGCAAGGGAGATAGATTACAAGTAAACTAACCTTGACGCTTCATTCTCCACCTTCCTAAGCATTAAAAATTCAAGCACACCGAACTGGAATTACATTAACTCCCCATATTTTCTATTGAATTACATGAACTTAACGTATTTTACTTACTGGAAACAAGTTGTCTCTCGAGCTCCAGCATTTAGGGACAGTCGTTCTGTGCGTCCAGGCTCCTGTCACAGTTCCTAGTGACTGCACTCATTATTATAATTAAACGTTTATTAAGTACCATGGTGGGGGCACTGCTCAAGTCTGTCAATTATCGTTATAGGTAAGCATAACCTACCAGGGCAGCTGACACATACTTATTTAGCAAAAGGATATTTCATCGGAGCTCAACTGCTACCTAATATACATATATAATTAAGGGGACTTAATTAACTCAAATATGTTTTCTGACAGGATAATTTAAAAATTATGGCATTAATGAGATGAATTTCTGTTAAATAGGTCGATCTGCTTGTAGGAAACCGTATGTGTTTGTTTGTTAAGAAATAAGACTGTTCATGTTTCCCTCTGTAGGACTCCAAATATTGACCGCCTTGCAGAGGACGGTGTGATGCTTACCCAGCATGTGGCAGCTGCATCAGTGTGCACCCCAAGCAGGGCTGCTTTCCTAACGGGCAGATACCCTCTCAGATCAGGTTTGTCCTCTTTCACGTCTAACCGTGGCTCTGGAAAAGAACATGATCCCTATATTAGAGATACTAAAGCCTGGGTCCACTGCTAGAGATACTAAAGCATGGGGAGAAAATAATGTAACCCCTCCATATTTTTACCAGATTAGACCCGGTAAGAGCCATAGAGCCCTGTAGGTAATGAGGTGACCCAGGCAGAGGGATTTGAGTAGGGAGTGGACCAAAAGTTTGAAGTCTGTGTGATGTCTTTGGCATCCTTCTGCCCATGACCCTAAAGATAAGGAACCTGCATATCAAGGGTTATCTCCTTTAGTAAAGCCAACTGATTGTAGATGTTAACCATTTCTTTAAAAACCTGCACAGAAACACCTAAACTAGTGGACTAGCAGCTGAATAACCGGGGACTAGTGTTTGAATAACTGAGGACTGGCCTGGCCATGTGACTCTCACAGACTCTCCCATATATGGGTCCCTGGTTTCTTCTCACGCCTCCAGGGAAGACAGAATTCTGGCTAATGTAAATTTATGTTCCACTATTCTTCCACTCAACCAGATGTATGCTCAAAGCTTTGGAAAATCTAAGAATGAATTCTCCAAGTTCCCAAATGATGATGGTTGAGATACGATCAGTCTTGGAGCCAAGTAGATCTTCTCAGATCTTCCTAGTGAAGACTGAGCTACATTCATAAAATCAGTCTAGGAGGTACAGAACGTCTTTCAAGTTAGTGGTTCTTGACTGTATACCGCAGAGCTTTGTGAAAATATTTAACCTATGTTTTTTAAACACTTGAATAATTGAGTGAATTGAGTTGAATAAGTTATCAGGGTCAGTGTGAATTATATCCATGCCTCCCTACTTTGTTAGCATACATGGATCATCTGGGGCATCTTGTAACCATTCCAAATCCCAAATTCCACCCCCAACCAATTAGAATCACAATCTCTGGGGAGGCACAATCTCTGATTGGCTCAGTTGGCTAAGCATCTGACTCTTGGTTTCAGCTCAGGTCACAATCTCAGGGTCGTGTGATTGAGCTCCGCCTTGGGCCCCACTTTCTGTCTGGAGTCTGCATGACAGTCTCTCTTTCTCCGTCAACCCTCTGCCTCTCTCCCAGCTTGCACTCTCTCTCCCTAAAGTAATTAATTAATTGATTGATTAATTAAAATCTTAAAATAAAATCACAAGCTATGGATCGACAACCAGGTTTCAGAATATTTTCAAGCTCCCCAAATGATTCCAAAGTCCAGACGAGTTTGAAAATCTTTGGATTATATCAATAGTCTGGTGCAATTATAAAACCTTTTTAAATTCTCTTTCCTTTTTCACTTAATTCTCTATGTGTTTATAACCTTCACATAACAGGACAACAGTTCTTCTTGCTAAGTTTCCAATTAATGTTTCACAGCATATTTTAAATGAAAAAAAAAATCAACATTATTATTGTCAGTATCATTATTATTAACGTGTTGTTGTCGGATGGTAACGTTTCTTTGAAAATGGTTCCCCAAAGGTATGGTTTCCAGCAACGGTTATCGTGTTGTTCAGTGGACCGGAGCATCTGGAGGGCTCCCAACCAATGAGACAACTTTTGCAAAAATATTAAAAGACAGAGGATATGCCACTGGGCTAATAGGTATGTATATTTTGAAAGCATTAAGTACATTTCCTTTATATGGAGAGTGTAGTCAACCAAAAACCTGGGGAATGAAATGGTTTTGATGTAGTGGGATTGTCCACCAGGCAGAAAGCTCCACGAGTGCAGGAATGACCTGAGTACCCAGACTGCGTTGTGTGAAGTAGATGCTGAAGATATATAAGTTTAATGAAATACCTGGCATTTCATAGTATTTGCTGATGCACCATGATAAAAAAAAAAAAAAAAAAAAAGTGGGGGGGACATTTTTTCCTAATATCAACGAGCTATTAACAATTTCCATAATGTTTTCCTTAAATTTCCAGAAATTCCTTATATTCTGCACAGAAATGGGACTGTAGGGCTTAGTACTTCCCTGCTTCCATAAATAGCGTGCTTATCTTTCTAGATGTCAATAAACCGTGTCATGTACAAACTGAAACACAATGAAGCATAGTAGTTTCTTGAGAGGGGACCACGCTGTCATTGTTGCCATCATATTATAGTGTTATTTTTATTAAACTGTGCCACTTACTCATCATAAACAGCAAGACTAGCTGATACACTGAGTATTCAATCCAATAGACTTATTATAATTTTTTTGAGATAGAAGTCTATTCTCACGGAACACTCCTTGGAAAATCTCATGAGGTTTTCTGGATGAGAGACGGTCATTTGGGGTGGCGGGAAGACACAAAGGTTTCTATCAATGCTTTAAGAGTGATGGGAGAAGATAACCATCTGCATCTGCGATTGATTGAACTTGAAAGCTGTGCTCTGTAGAACCTCTAACCTACCATGACCCTGACTACCATTACAGTGGTTTAACAAGGAAAGGGACAGTTCCAAAGTCAGGAAATTGTTTACCAACACTGAGAACAGCAGATCGTTTTCTAGAACAATGTGAGCCCTCTGTGCCTTCCTTATTGTTGTGACACAGACCTTTGTAAATTTAGCTACAGTAGACAGAATAACAATCACCAAAGATATCACATCCTACATGCCAAAAGCTAAAAAAAAAAAAAAAATTACCTTATATGGAGAAATGGTCTTTATAGATGTGGTTAAATGAAGGACCTTAAGATGAGATTTTCCTGGATTATCCAGGGGAACTTTATATGCAAGGTCAAGACTCCTTTTAAGACAGACATAGACATCAAAAAATGGGCAGAAGACATGAACAGACACTTCTCCAAAGAAGACATACAAATGGCTATCAGACACATGAAAAAGTGTTCATCATCACTAGCCACCAGGGAGATTCAAATTAAAACCACATTGAGATACCACCTTACACCAGTTAGAATGGCCAAAATCAACGAGACAGTAAACAACGTGTGTTGGAGAGGTTGTGGAGAACGGGGAATCATCTTACACTGTTGATAGGAATGCAAGTTGGTGCAGCCACTGTGGAAAACTGTGTGGAGATTCCTCAAGAAATTAAAAATAGAGCTTCCCTATGACCCTGCTATTGCACACCTGGGTATTTACCCCAAAGATACAGATGTAGTGAAAAGAAGGGCCATCTGTACCCCAATGATCACAGCAGCAATGGTCACAGTCGCCAAACTGTGGAAAGAACCAAGATGCCCTTCAACGTATGAATGGATAAGGAAGATGTGGTCTGTATACACTATGGAGTATGATGCCTCCATCAGAAAGGATGAATACCCAACTTTTGTATCAATATGGCGGGGACTGGAAGAGATTATACTGAGTGAAATAAGTCAAGTAGAGAGCGTCAATTATCATATGGTTTCACTTATTTGTGGAGCATAACAAATAGCATGGAGGACATGGGGAGATGGAGAGGAGAAGGGAGTTGGGGGAAATTGGAGGAGGAGATGAACCATGAGAGACTGTGGACTCTGTGAAACAAAACGAGGGTTTTGGAGGGGCGGGGAGTGGGGGATTGGGTGAGCCTGGCGGTGGGTATTAAGGGGGGCACGGATTGCATGGAGCACTAGGAGTTGAATCATGGAATTCTTCATCAAAAACGAATGCTGTACTGTACGGTGACTAACATAATAAAAAATAATACAAGAAATCTTAAAAAGTAGAAATCATTTGTTACTGTTTTGTACAGCAGAGGAGTATGAGAATGGGAAAAGTGAACAAAATTTCACAGAGAGGGATATTTAAGCTTTCTGACTGGTAAAGAGAACCATTTTCACATTTGTATCTTTTTTTTTTCTTTTTTTCAACACCTGCAGGATTAGATCTTCAAAGGCCAGTGATCAGTGGCACTTGAAAGTAACTACAACACAGGGTTGCAGTGCTATTTTTAAACGCTGGTATTTCCAAGGCTCTGGGAAGGCCACCAACACTCCCACAGGAACAGGGACAAAGCCAAGCAAAGGTCTGGAAAACACAACCACCCCCTTGCCACCTTACCCCACCCCCCAGAGGTAGCAGTGTGCTTTAACACATCTGTGTCAGCTGGGGTAATTACTTAAACCCTCTGAAATTCATTTTCCCCTTGGGAAAATGGACGTCATAATACTTGCCTCACAGGAGTTGCATGGTGTGTTTAAAAAACACATTTATCTGAGCTGCAGGAGCTGAGCCCTCGTGGTCTGGCGGCTTCCCTCCTCGTTCGGGGAACACCCCTTCTCCTTTGTCTGTTTTGTTCCCAAGCAACCGAACAACCAGAAAACCAGCCTAATCTCACACATCTCTCCTTTGCAGCCCTAAACTTCTTTTGAGTCCTTGAGAATTATCTTGATGTTAACATGCTTTGCAAGTTTTTTTTTTTTTAATGGAAAATGCATGTATGAGCATATAAGAACAACACGTCAAAAGGCTGTTTTTATGTAATTTTGTCACTGAAATATACACAGAAGAAGTACAATTGCAAGTGTGTGGCTTGGGACATTTCCACCAAGTGAACCCAAGGGTCACCAGCCTCCAGAGCATCTCATTTATCAAGTATTTCATATTAGCTTTTCCCTTTTTCTTTTAGAATTTGTAGGATTTTGAGTTTTGTTTCTTCTGAAATTCTCATTTTGCTTTCTCTCTCTCTCCCTGTGTCTCTCCCTCTCTCCCTCCGTAGGAAATCTCCATAGCAGTTACAAGAAGAAATGCATTTCTCAACAGAACAAAATTCTATGTTTCAAATGAGGACAAAAAAACAGATTTGAAGGAAACAAAGAACAATACATCTTAGTGTCTTAAAAAGGAGCTCGTTCAGGTATTTGTTACATGGTCAAGGATCAGTGTCAAAACCTAACTGAATTTCATCTGAATTAAGTGTATTTTCCAGATAGATCAGTTTTATTTTTAGATAGCAATGTGTACAAAAGCAATGTCCCCCCAGCCTGTGTGCCCGCAATGAAAAATTTATAGGTCAGTGCGTAAATATGTGAGAAGGTACAGTTTTTAAATTGTCCATTTTACCGACTAATAATTTACATACAACAAAATAGTATCTGTTAGGTGTCAAGACCAATGACATTTGACAAAGAAAAAAAAAATGAATGTTATACTAATGTATCCACCTGAAAATCTCTGTCCGCCTCAAATCCAAGCCCTGGGCAATCACGGATTTGCTTTCTCCTACTCTTGATTCTATTGTCCTTTTCAAGAATTTCATATAAATAGAATAGTACTATAACACCATATGTACTCTTTTTGGTGCCTTATTTCTTAATTTCAGGATCGTGGCTTTGAAGTTCTTCCATGGGTGTCATGTACATCTGTGGTGTCTTCTTGTTCACTGTTGCATAATACTCCATGCTATGCAATTTGTTTATCTGTTATTCTATCAATGAAAAACAGAACTCCAGTTACTCTATCAATGGACTGGAAGGAATTAATGGCTATTATGAATACAATGTTCATAGAAAAGCCCAAAAACTGAAGTTTAGTAGAAAGGAGAAAAAAATCTGATAAAGATATGGCAAAAAACTCAGTTCCATAAAAAGACAAACAAACCAATTCTTTTTTTCTAATTTATTTTTTATTTATTTTCAGCATAACAGTATTCATTATTTTTGCACCACACTCAGTGCTCCATGCAATCCGTGCCCTCTCTAATACCCACCAGCTGGTACCCCAACCTCCCAACCCTGCCACTTCAAACCCGTCAGATTGTTTTTCAGAGTCCTTAGTCTCTCATGGTTCACCTCCCCTTCCAATATCTCCCAACTCCCTTCTCCTCTCTAACTCCCCATGTCCTCCGTGCTATTTGTTATGCTCCACAAGTAAGTGAAACCGTGTGATAGTTGACTCTCTCTGCTTGACTTATTTCACTCAGCATCATCTCTTCCAGTCCCGTCCATGTTGCTACAAAAGTTGGGTATTCATCCTTTCTGATGGAGGCATAATACTCCATAGTGTATATGGACCACATCTTCCTTATCCATTCGTCCGTTGAAGGGCATCTTGGTTCTTTCCAGAGTTTGGCGACTGTGGCCATTGGGGTACAGATGGCCCTTCAAACAAACCAATTCTTAACTAGTTTGTTTGGAAACCACTGTGTTCTATAAACATCCCTGAGTGGTGCTTTTCATGACCCCGTGTCTCACTCCTCTCGGGTGAATACCCTTGGAATGCATGACTTCATAAGCATGTTTTCAGTAGTGTTTTTATGCCATGTCATTGACTCAGTTTATTCACACAGGGAAGTCATGGTGGATTAATTCCTTTATGCAGTGATACACTACAAACTGACTCTGTATTTCATCCTGATACTCCTGATCTTTTAGGGAAGCATTGAACTGAAGAGAGAAGGGGCTAGAAGCCAGAAGACAGCTAACATTAGCCTCAAAGGAGCAGAAAGTAAGGCAAGACATGGCCATGTGGAGGTAGTGTGAACCCTATGAATGAGTCTTGTAAACCATGGACAAGCTTCCTGCAGGAGAAAACAGTGTTCTTCTTCTTCTTCCTCTTTTTTTTTTTTTTTTAAGATTTTATTTATTTGACAGACAGAGATCACAAGTAGGCAGAGAGGCAGGCAGAGAAAGAGGAGGAAGCTGTCTCCCTGCTGACCAAAAAGCCCAATGCAGGGCTCAATCCCAACACCTTGTGATCATGACCTGAGGTGAAGGCAGAGGCTTTAACCCACTGAGCCACCCAGGCACCCCAACAGTCTCCTTTGCTACTAGAAGCAAGCTTGTGAGCCTAAATTCAGTATCTGTTTTATACAAGTGAATCTTAAAATCAAACACCCTCCCATCTGAAAAAAAAAAAAAATCCCCCAAAATAGTATGTGATATCTGGTCACAAACTTCTTCATATATCAATGAGGAAACTATAAACATACTCAGCTGTGTCATATGACCAGTGCCATGATTTATAAGTGGTAGGTTTTATAAGACAAAACAATAGGGTGTGACTTTGAAATTCTTTGATGAGGTGATATAGTTTTGTTTTGTCAAATCACTCATTCAGCCAAAAGTTTCTTCCTCTCTTCTTACCTTTTTAAAAGCCTTATGACCATGAATAGATTCTACTTACCCCTTCTCAGTGATCCTTCCAGTCCTATATCCTACTTTCTCTAAGAGGGCTGAAAATGTAGGATTGCTTCCCAGGAGTGTCATTGAGGATGGTTGAAGTGAATTATTTCAAAGTCTTGTCCCCAGAACCATTGGCTCAAAACGGTTGTCCTGATTTCTGCTTTAAGAATGAATAGGCAAGATCCTGACAGACCCATTTCCCCAGAGATCATAGCTATGACCTCTACACAAAATACAAAAATAAAGTAGTGAAAGCTCTGTAGAGTGGATGGGGAGGGGGAAAAGGGAAGATTCTGGGGAAAAAAGTAGACATTGGGAAGAAGGAGATATCCAGAGCTGAATTTATTCTACTTTTTAAGGCTCTGAATCCACAAGTGTTCTACAGATGATACCACAAGGGGCAGTTAAACCTCAGAAAGGGTTCAAGCATAGACGTCAAAACATCCAAAATGGATGTAAAGGAAGGTGAACATCACAGAAAGAAAAGAAAGAGCCCGAGTGAGATTGTTGTAACACTGCACAAAATCTTCACCCAGATCTGTATCTGATGCCAGAACCATGCACAGGCCAGACAAATAGAAAACAACCAGTTAAAGAGAAAAGATTGGAAGGGGATTGATGTGGGAAACAGAGGCAGAAGAAAATCATTAAAATTCCTCACCTACTGACCAGCCCTTGAAACAGACAGAGTGGCTCTCCTCTGGGGACTCAACTGCCCTCACCTTGAGGTTTTGCTAAGAACAATCCTAGCCTGACTGACCCCCTACCCCAACAGGTCCAACCAGGATCCTGTAAGTCTACTTCAACAATTCCTTTAGGAAACTTTATCTCTCAACCTCCAAGAGAGTGTCAAGAATCATTCCCAAGCATATGGCCCTCTGATATACATCTAAGGGATCTCTCAAGAAGATTTTTACTACTGGTAATAAATAACCTTTCTCCCAAGGCCCTCAATGCCCTGAATACCTTGCTTCCAAAAATACTTGGAGACTTACACCATTCCTAATCCCCTTTGTCCTCACCCACTGCCGAGTCCACCCCTACTCTGACTATAATCTAATTTGGGGTCCAAGTCCCTACTCCACTGTGCTGGTTATACTTGGGCCCAAGTTAAATAAACCCTCATGTGATTGCATCAGTGTTGGCTGCTTGGTGTCTCTCAGATGCGAAAACTTGGGTACAACATTTGGAGGTCCCACTGAGATGTGGAAGACTTCCAGGAGCCCAACCCAGAGAATCTTGACTGGCTGGTGAGTGCACTCCTTTTTATCTATTTGCGTGCGTACTTTGGGAGCTGCAATCTGCATTTTTACCCGTAGGAATTCCAACTTGTATCTGAGTCGACATTGGCTCAACTGGACGCATGGCGGGCCATCGACCAGGGGTCTTGGGAGTGATGAAGTCCCAGAACCTAAGTCAGGTTCGGTGGGGTGAGGATGTTCGGAGCCGACGACTAAAGAAAGAATTCTTAAGACGTCATTGGTGCAAAATGGTGGTTTATTAAAGCACAGGGACAGGACCCGTGGGCAGGAAGAGCTGCTGCCCCGGGTTGTGAAGGTGGGCATGTTATATACCCCACGGTTGGGGGAGGTGGTGAAGGAATGGGAGATTTTGACAGAGTTCTCACATGCTAGGGAGGGTCTACAAGGTGCTGGGGGGGAGTCTTTGCCCTTATGGCCTGATCAATGTCGTCTTTAGGTCAGGCATTAACATCAAGATAATTGGGAGATTCTTGGTGGGGCATTATGATCTGGCTATCATTTACATTCCTTTCTACCCCAGTCTCCTCCAGTTTATGGTGGGAGGGGGACATTAGGGCTTCAGGAACCAAGAGTTATTTGCCTCTGGAAATTTGTGCTATTGATAAGGTAACCTCCCTGTTTAGGTCTCTAGGACATCTTGTAGAGCAAGGGAGATGCCTGTTCTGCAGGATTGCGATCCCTGCAAGTTAACTATTTATCATTTTATGACAGTCAGGGGTGCCTGAGGAATGCTACACATATGGAGGGGAGCGGGTGAAGAGGGGGTGCAAGGCGCCATCTTTTGCTTTGTCCTCAACCAGCCTTCTGCTCCTCATCAGGAGATGTCCCTTGTCCCCGCAGGGGGTTCAAGTCCCTCGCTGTTTCAGGAGGTTAGAGTCCCCCTAAGCGGTCACCTGTGGGTTCGAGTCCCCTGCCATTTCAGGGAATTAGAGTCCCCATAAGCAGTCACCAGGGGATTTGAGGTCCCCACGTTTCAGGGGGTTGGAGTCCCCCTAAGCAGTCACCAGGGGGTTCATGGTCCCCCAAGGCAGCCAGACATCTTGTTTTTGTTGTCAGATGTGCTGTTTGTTAAATGTATGGGAATTTCGTCTATTGTGCTTTTTGTTAAGTTTATGGGGATTTTTGGAAGAGAAATCCCTTGCCCCTGCCTGGAGGACGAGGTCCTCATCTGTGAGGAGAGCCAGCTGCCATTGCAGTCAGATTCTCCCTTAACTTCCTTTCAGTTCTGTCTTCGCGGCCACAATGGATCATTTGTCTGTGTGAGTGTGTTCTTGTTAATTGTCATTGGTTGTCTTTGTCTTGTCTTTTTGCTGCTTGTTGTGTCACTCGTCTCTTGGGGACTGAGGAAATCCCCACTGGCGAGTGTCTTTAGGGGGCCGAGAATGGTAATAAAACCCAGAAACTTGATGCCCTCTCTCTGTTCCTATTCTTATATAAAGTTGTCTCTGGGCACGGGATGGCCACCTAAGTCACTAGGATGGCTGCCAATCTTAAGACTCCCATGTGAGGTTTCCTCTTGATTGATCTAATGTGATCCCCTCCACATCCCTGGTCTAGCCACTTCTGGCCAAGAGACCTCCACTGGGAGCCAGCCAAAACCAGTACCCGATTGAATTAAAATGCAACCGTGGACCTTTTCCTAGGGAAGTTGGCTATAAGGACCACATGTGTTGGAATGTTGCATAGACCATGATGGGTTTCAGTCTTTACTGTTTCTTGTCAGTGTCTTCTACTAACTCCTTAAAGCTATACCTTCATTGCTCTACACCAGGACCCCGATCTAAGGGCCTTTTGCAGAATAAGCCTTCTAGTAAACCCAGGTTGCTGGGCCATCCCTAGTAAAGGAGACTCTGACTTTCTCTCTCTATGTTCCTCCTAATAGATGTAGGGCTTCTCCCTCACTCATTTCCCGTGTTAATGGCTATAACTGGAGCCAACTGGGGTTGGTCTAACTTGAGACAGAGATTTTAAGGAATATTCCCAAGCAGCTGCTGAAACTGCTTTGTTTCAGGAAAGTTCCCTGCTTTTTCTGGCCGGACATAGACTGCCTAACTCCTTCCCCCTTGCTGGCGGGAAAGCATGGCGTCTGCTCCTCTGCTGGAATTGATGAGCTCTAATACCGGGGATCCTTTCTCTGCCTTCTGGCAGCACTTTGTTCTTCTGTCTCCCCCCCTTCTATTTCTGCACCAACGTGCGTGCAGCCTACATGACTGGCCTCTAGACCATGCACCAAGGCTCCTGCCCTCTTTACTGACAAGGAGCAAGAAGAGCGCCCCCTGGACCTAATATCCCCCACTCTGGATCTTCCCACCCGTGTCTCAGGTAAACATTCAAAGTGGGGTGGGCCCAGGTGGAACATAAATCAGTATTTGAACTAAGTTAAGTTTGTTGGTTTCATTAAGATAGACATGTTTTTTAAGCTATTAGCGATAAATGTAAAACTTCAATCAAAATTTACTGAAGGTCAAATAAGCTCGTGTTATTCATTAAAATTTGTTAGCAAAGAGACGACTAAACTAATGGTTAATTGTCTGTCAAAATTTTTAATGGGTAATTGCTGAGATAGCTTTCAAAGTCTTTGGTAACCTGAAAGTTTACAGTTTTGCTTGGATAACAAATAAAATTAATTTTTTTGGACATCTAGGCCTTTTTCCAAATAGGATAAAGTGCTAAATCATTGAGTACTGGATGTAGATTTGTGCTTTTGACTTCTTACAGCAAAGAAAATAAGAGTATTTAGATCTGTTGGTAAGCATGTTTTGTGCTTAACTGATTCATAATTTGCCATTTAAAGAATTTTATTATAACCATTCACAATTGGTTAATAGCTGATAATTGTTAATAACTAAAGGTGTTTCTAAGAGTACAAAATTCTGCTAACTGTAAGACTGATGGAAATAAAGAAAGCAACTCTGTATGTAGGAAAGTAGAAGATATGTAAGAAAGATTTAAGGAATGGGAGTACATTTTGTTGAAGGCAAAAGAAGGTAATTTTGTCCTAAAGGAGATGGTTGTTTGGAAGGAAATTACTTGGGACAAAACCTAAATGCAAAGGAAAGTTGTAGAAGGTTTATGAAGGGAAATCTTTGGAATGGAATTTAGGATGGTCAGGACGGACAAAGATTGAAATGAATGGGTTTTAATGGTACATTGGTGTAAGACTGAAATTCTCTCTGTTCAAAAGGACAAAGTTAGATTAATTGATATGCTGTTAAGATAATGTAAATGGCTTTCCCTTTGCCTGCCCAGAAAAACCAGTTTCAGTGTTTTGTTTTATCAGATCTTTAACATCACTAATCCTATCTAAGCAGGTGCTTTAAAAGGTTTTAACAAACTTCCCCAAGATTTAAATCTCGAACTAAGTCTTGATTCTCTTGTAAAACATGTTTTATCTTCAAGGAGATTCATATAAAGGACTTTTAGGACAAATACAGGTATTCAATATATTAAACTAAAATGGATAAGAATTTCCAGAACTAACTAAAGCTGCATTCAAACTAAACCAGAATTAGTAACATGGGACTAAATGAACTAAAAGATTATAGTGTTATGTCTCTTGTTTTAGACAATGCTCTTTCTCTAATGTTTGCTTTTCCAGACTGGGGATACTTTTTTCTTAAGATGTCTGTGACTTACAGAAATGCAAAAAATATTTATTTGCAAACAAATCAAAGCATTCAACTTTTCTCTCTATTTGAACCCTCTGAAGCTCAAAAGGTCTCAGAGGTATTCTTTCTTCTATGGCAATCAGTCATTTGCATAAGTTCAATAAGAATCTGTTCTCCTTGCAACAGGACACCATGGTTGGTTTGGTTTCTAAGACAAATCTAGACCTGATGCGAAGTCATTACAGTCAGGGAATGTCCCAAAGTGAGCTTTGAGGCTCTTTTTACGAGGAGGGCTATTCTATGCTTCGCTAAAACTCTGGTTATTTTATCAAGTTTTCCTTGGTAAAATAACCAAGGAAATAACCAAGGAAAATAACCAAGGAAAACTCTGGTTATTTTACCAAGGCTTTGACTGGAATGTCATATTTGAGAAAGACATGCATAGACTCAGATATGACCAGACAGCTTAAAGGAACTAAGGTTGACTTTATAATAAAACCTGGAGCTGTAAAGCCCTTTGGAACTGTTGGCCTGATACCGTGCTTACAGTGTTCCCAGCAGCCTCACCAGATGAGTAAAGAATATCACTCCCTGGTAAGTGCAGGAACCACAGGAAGAGGAATTCACGCAAATCTGCAGGCATGTCTGATGGCAAGTATGTGGCTTGGCTTCTGGCCCGCAAAGGCTACTAAAAGTTCAACCTAGAAATTCCTTATTAAAAGTTCCAGCAAAGCAGATTCTAAAAGATCTATATGTTCACACACTGTTCTTGCTGAGCTAATGTAAATAATTAGGCCAAGTTTGTTAAAACTTGTTTTTCAAATGAATTAGTCCTGATTTCGCTATCTCTGGAAATGAGAGTATTTTTAGAGAGAAAAATTATGTTTTAATATCACACCTTTATGGGTGTTAAATTCTAAATTTGATTGTATTTAAATGTTTGTTTGCCTAAGCTAGACAACTTGAGGTAAACTTCAGAGAAGTTGCACAATACCTCGTTTAGAGGATCTTGTCTAAAATTCTGAAGGGATAATAATAGAACCCATTGTGCACATAACTTAAATATTTAAACAACTGGTAAAAATGGGATAGATTTCCCAACAATTGTATAACTTAACTATCACCTTGTGTGTGGCAGGGATCATGAAACTGCCTAAAAGCCAGCATAACCCACTCCATAGGATTAACTATGGACTTGTGGAGATAATGGATGACCCCACTTTCTTTATGATTGAATTGGATGATGCATGTGGGACTTCCCTTCTCTCTTGACAAGTTTTCTCCCATTTGCCAGTAATCCTCTGTAATCAGGATATTGTTAAGGCTGGACCACTCAAAGGGCTTCTTAATGGCTTCATCCCTTAGTCATATTTATCCTAGAAGCCACCTCTGTTGAGGTACAATTGCAAACAAATGCTTTAGCGAAGCAGAGAAGAGCCCTCCTCGTAAAAAGAGCCTCAAAGCTCACTATGGGACATTCCCTGACTGTAATGACTTCATGTCAGATCCAGATTTGTCTTAGAAAACAAAGGCTACCAATGGATGATGGAGACCAACTGATTAAATACTGGGCTACATTTACAGATATGAATACCCAGATTGAGGCTCTACAGGATCCTTCTCTCTCTCTCTCTCAGTGATTGCCAAAAATCTCCCTTTTGGACTTCTCATTCTTATATACTTATTAATCTTAATGTGTTGCCTTGTTCAGTGTTTCTCTACTTGGTGCCAATACTCCATTACTGCAATGAGTTCACGACGACAGATGATCTTACCACTTGCAGAGCCACTTCTTCACTGTCAGCTCTGGATTCAGCTGCCTCTGCCTTTTGTAACTCCCCTACACATTGCTCAACTGATCAATGTTGACCCGAGTAGGTAGGGACAACTCTACACCCCTATTCAGCAGGAAGAAGTTACAGAAGATGAGACCTTCCACCTTCAACAACCTTAAAGATTTAAGGGTAAAAATTGTTCAGGGGGGAGTGATGTGGGAAACAGAGGCAGAAGAAAATCATTAAAATTCCTTACCTACTGACAAGTCCTTGAAACAGACAGAGTGGCTCTCCCCTGAGGACTCAACTGCCCTCACCTTGAGGTTTTGCTAAGGACAATCCTAGCCTGACTGACCCCCTACCCCAACAGGTCCGACCAGGATCCTGTAAGTCTAGTTTAACAATTCCTTTAGGAAACTTTATCTCTCAACCTCCAAGATAGCGTGGAGAATCATTTCCAAGCATATGGCCCACTGATACACATCTAAAGGGTCTCAGGAGAAGATTTTTACTACTGGTAATAAATAACCTTTCTCCCAACAATAGCTAGCCCCTCAAGGTCCTGGAGACCTTGCTTCCAAAAATCCTTAGAGACTTACATCATCTTTAATCCCCTTTGTCCTCACCCACTGCCGAGTCCACCCCTACTCTGCCTGTAAGAACTCTGACATAATCTAGTTCGGGGTCCAAGTCCCTACTCCAATGTACCAGGTGTAATTGGGCCCAAGCTTAAGCTTGTTAAATAAACCCTCATGTGATTGTATCAGTGTTGGCTCCTTGGTGGTCTCTTGGACATGAAAATTCAGGTAGAACAGGGATTCTGAGCTGCTACCTACTAGCCAAGGCTTTCAATTTGAGTCCAACCAAGTTAATTCCCTGATAAATAAAAAAACATCAGCACTTTTTGTAAATATAAAAGAAACCAGAATCCCCATGCATCACATTCAAAATGTTCAAGACAGAGTCCAAAATCACTCCATGTAGAGACTCAGGAGCATGTGACCCACTCTCAAAAATAAAACCAACAATAAAAATATTAACAGAAACTAACCCCAAGATGGCCTAGATAAGGACTTGAAAGCAACTGAAATCTTTATGTTCAATGAGATAAAGGAAAATATGCTCCTAACAAATAATAAATCTCAGCAAAGACATAGTAACAATGAAATATGAGTGAAATGTAAATTCTACAATCAAAATGTAGAAGTTAAACAAAAATTCACTGTAAATGCTTAAGAACTAAATAGGGCACAAAGGGAAGAGACTCAATGACTTGAAAACAGATGAGCAGAAATTATCCAATTTTCAGATCAGGGAGAAAAAAAATTTTTTGTCTTACAAAACAATATCAGAAAGTCTAAATTAGGGGTGCCTGGGTGGCTCAGCGGGTTAAAGCCTCTGCCTTCAGCTCAGGTCATGATCTCAGAATCCTGGGATCAAGCTCCGCATCGGGCTCTCTGCTCAGCAGGGACCCTGCTTTTCCTTGCCAACTTGCCTTCCTCTCTGCTTACTTGTGATCTCTCTCTGTCAAATAAATAAATAAAATCTTTAAAAGTCTAAATTAGACTCACATAGGAGAAGGTAGCAAGAATACAAGAGAAACAGTATTGAATAAATAGAAAATTTCCAAAATTTTCTGAAATCCATAAATTTACAGATTCAGGAAGCTCAGCAAAAGCCAAGTAGGAGAAGTATGAAAAAAAAAAAATATCTCATGCACATCGTAAACAAAATGCTAAAAACCAAATGCAGAAGGAAAATTTTGAAAGCAGTCCAAGAAAAATAATACAAGAGATCCAAGGGAACATCAGTTCCAATGACTGACAAATACTTGTGAAGAATAGGGAGACTGAGGGACTGACATATTTAAAGTGATAAAATCAAAGAGAAAACAACATGTGAATCTGCAACCTGTAAAAGTACCCGTCAGGAATGAAGATGGAATAATGTTTTCAGATCGATGTTAAGGAATATATAAAAGGTAAGAGAAGTCATCATCTAAAGACCTGCATTGTTAAAAAAGAAAAATACTAATGTAATATCCTTAGTCTGAAAGGTAATGATGACCAATGAAGACACAAGTCCCCAGACACAAAGAACGGAAGAAATAGGCAACAGTGAGCTAAACATAAAAGACAACTTTTTCCTCTTGACTTCTTTAAGATGTATGCCTGGTTTAAGTGTGGAGATTCCTGAAGAAATTAAAAATAGAGCTTCCCTATGACCCTGCAATTGCACTACTGGGTATTTACCCCAAAGATACAGATGGAGTGAAAAGAAGGGCCATCTGTACCCCATAGCAGCAATGGCCACGGTCGCCAAACTGTGGAAAGAACCAAGATGCCCTTCAATGGACAAATGGATAAAGAAGATGTGGTCCATATACACTATGGAGTATGATGCCTCCATCAGAAAGGATGAATACCCAACTTTTGCATCAACATGGACAGGACTGGAAAAGATTATGCTGAGTGAAATAAGTCAAGCAGAGAGAGTCAATTATCATATGGTTTCACTTACTTGTGGAGCATAAGGAATAAGACGGAGGACATAGGGAGATGGAGAGGAGAAGGGAGTTGGGGGAAATTGGAAGGGGAGATGAACCATGAGAGACTATGGATCCTGAAAAACAATCTGAGGGTTTTGGAGGGGCAGGGCGGGAGGTTGGGTGAGCCTGGTGGTGGGTATTATGGAGGGCACAGATTGCTTGGAGCACTGGGTGTGGTGCAAACAATGAATTCGGGAACACTGAAAAGAAATTTAAAAAATAAATAAAAATTAAAAATATATATATACACCCGGTTTAAAGCAAAATAATCACACTATCTGGGGCTATATACCACATGAAGTTTTAATACATACAACTCCTACAGCATAATGATGGAGTGCTGACAAATAAATGTAGAGACTAGCAAAGTTTTCCATTTTATGGAAAGTGATAGGATATTAACTGTAATTAGACCACAATAAGCTACACATATATAATTTCTAGATCCATAACTAAAAAATGTAGAGGAATAGCAAAAAAGACCAAAGATAAAAGACAATACTGAAAGAAAAAAAAAAAAAAAAACAGGTAACACAAAGAAGACAGAAACATAGCTATTGTTGTGGCAAACAGGATTGGAAGACCCAAGGTCAATCATAATAATTACATTAAATGTTAATGGACAAAACATTCCAATTAATACCAGAGGTGATCAGAAGGGATTAAAAAAAAAAAAGCAACACCCAATTATATGATGTCTAGAAAAGAGGCACTCTGTTTTTTTAAATTAGCCTTTTTTTTATTTGATAATAGTGGACACACAATGAGAAACAGTTTAAATATAAAGCCACACATTGGTTAAAGTGATGAGAAAATATACACCATTTAAATACTACACAAAATTTAAATTTTTAAGGAAATTTTAATTTAATTAAGTTTTAACTCTAAGGCTATGTTTATCTTAGCTTAACTGGACTCAAAGATAAAGAACATTAACACATGCAAAGAAATAAATTATGTAAGGATCAAAGGTTTAATTCGTCAGGGAAACAATTGTTTAAAAACTTGTAATACCAGAGAACTTCAAAATACGTGAAAGCACACTTGGAAGGATAAGAACTCTAAAATAATAGGGGCACCTGGGTGGCTCAGTGGGTTAAAGAAAGCCTCTGCCTTCGGCTCAGTTCATGATCTCAGGGTCCTGGGATCGAGCCCCGCATCAGGCTCTCTGCTCAGCAGGAGGCCTGCTTCCCCCTCTCTCTCTGCCTGCCTCTCTGCGCACTTGTGATCTCTGTCTGTCAAATAAATAAATAAAATCTTTAAAAAAAAGAACTCTAAAATAATAGCTATGTATGTTTTTAAACTTTCACCATCATTATCAAAGAACTTGAGTAGGTAGTTCTGGGTTGACAATTTTTTTCTCAGTTGGAGGAGATAATACTCTGTTGTCTTGTGGCTTCCTTGGGGCCCTCTTGTTTTAATTCTTTTTACTTCATGGGAAATCTGATGTTTCCCTCTGATTGATTTAAAGTTCTTTTGTTGGTCTTTTGTAATCTGCAGTTTTCCCATGATTGTCCAAGGAATGGATTTATTCTTTTTTATGCTGTTTAGAATTGTTTTCTAAGTGTGCTTCCTGAATGCCTTTCATCAATCAAAAACATTTTCATCCATATTTCTCTATTTTAAATACGGCCTCATCTCTATGCTTCCTACTCTGTACTTCATGGAATACGATGAATTACAATTGAAGACAATTACAACATCCATTATAGTAACATTGATTGAGTATTCACTGTACAGATAGTGATTTCAGGCGAATTAATGCATGTAGTGTTCACAGCTACTCCACCCAGTACTCTGGCTTCCCCCATTTTACACATGAAAACACCAAGACACAGCAAGTCCTCCCCAATCAAAGGTTACCAAGAAGAAGAACCAAGGCCTGTAGGTAGGAATTTTGTAAGACAGAAAGAGAAGGAAAAGAAGAAAAGGCAGGAAATCAAGGAGTGGAAATGAGTAGGACATCACTTCCAGTGTTCTGTACATCATCTGCTTCAGGTTGAAACAAAATATTTATCATCACTGATGATAAAAATAAGATGTCTGGGTTGAGGATCTGCAAGTAGAAGTTTCTACCGTAACTACATAAATACAATACTATCAGACCTACCACTTCTAATCATCTTCTAAGAACCAGAGACCCATAAGAATCTCCAGAAGGTCACCTTGGTCTATCTTCTTGCTTGAACAATGACACAATTGTATAAAAACATGACACCACAAATGCTTTACTCCAGGTACACTGGTGTCCAGGTCCACTTTCACTACATTGATATCCTGGACAGGACTTGAAGAAAGAACTGAAATCTCAGGGTTTAAAAAAATGGTGGAAAGCATAATTATTTGTCCCACATGGAATGAATGAGTCAGCTGAGAGTTGTTCCCATGACCTCTGTAACAGTGTGTGGGTGGTGGGGAACAAGTGTCCCCTTTCTGCTCACCAAGCAGTGGAGAGGATGTCATATTCTTTGTCACATCCACAAAAGGGGAAAGTCCCACAACAGGGCTGCAACCATGGTTTCCAAAGGGTGTTGAACACTGAGAACTGCTGTGGGACAGGTGTGAGTGTCCTGCGATGCTCTTTGATGGCTGCCTCAACTTTCTTGACCACCGAGTCAAATAACACTTCATTATCAGGGTTAAGAGGCCGGGCCTCAGAAGGGTCTCTGGAGATGTCAAAGAGCAGTGGAGGGTCATGGTAGGTGACATCTCCAGAGCATGAACAGATGCCACTTCCATAACAGGCACCAGCCCCATCTGGGGAGAAGTTGGGAGTCACATAATGGACCTTCCACACCGTTGCACCTGGAAAACAGAAGTCCGTTGGAATGCTATATTAATCATTTTAGGAGTCTTTCCATTAATATATTTCTCAAATACTTTTGCCAACAATTGATAAGCTTTTTTGAGTTGATTTTTCTAAGATTTAATTTATTTATTTGAGAGAGAGAGAGAGAGAGGAAGCCTGAGCAGGGGGGAGAGGCTGAAGGAGAAGCAGACTCCCTGCTCAGCAGGGAGCCCAATGTGGGGCTCGATCCAAGGACCCTGAAATCATGACCCAAGCCAAAGGCAGATGCTTAACCAACTGAACCATCCTGGTGGCCCTGATCCTGGAGATTCTAACTCCAACTGCTGGCATAGGCAAAGTGGAAAATTTTCTAAGGCTAAATACCAATTTCAGGTCTGATACTGACCAAGGTGATTTGTCAGGATGCATCATTTTTTGTTCTTTTCTTCCTCCCTCTGCCCCTCTTTCTCTCTTCCTTTCTTGTTTCTGTTCTTTCTTCCTGAATAAATGGTTAATAGTTCTATTTCCAGAAATCAGTTTTAGATGGAAAACATCATAAGTGTTTCCCAGCCTCTGATCCATGAGGCTTACACAGAATTCTGTGAGAGGGGTTTTGCAGAAAGGCTATGATTTTCTGATAAAATTAGGCTAAATCCCCTAACTGAGTCCTTTACCCGCTTTGCTCTTCTGTCTTTCTCCTCTATGGAGAGCAGAGGTGATGGCTGGAGAAACAGCAACCACTTTGCCATTAGACCATTAGAAGGAGCATAAGAATGAAAACGGGCATGCCAGAGAGGGCCAACTAGAAATAGAGAAAGAACCCAGATCCTGGTCACGGTGTTGAGCACTTCCAACTTCTGAAATCCTTATTATGAAAATATAAGTAAAATTCTATTTGCTTGATGTTTTATAGTTAAATTTGGGAAATTTTTGTTGTTGAGGGGAGCTGTTTTGTTTTGTTACTTACCATTGATCATGCCCCTAACTGTGACAGAATCTAGAAGGAAGAGGTTTTGTGGGTTTGTTCTAGTTTTATGTGGGAGATTGATCCACAGTAACCTAAAGAATGGATCATACCACAATGGGTTTGTGGGTTTCTTCTAGTTTTATGGGGAGATTGACCCACACTAACCTAAGGAATGGATCACACCACAGTGGGTTTGTGGGTTTGTGGGTTTCTTCTAGTTTTATGGGGAGATTGACCCACACTAACCTAAAGAATGGATTACACCACAAGTGATGGGTCATATGGAAGAAAAATCCATATATTTTCTGCAAATTAAGCTAACTCCCATGAAGTAAGAATTCTAGTGTCTACAGATGTAAGGAAATGAATATTCCTTGTTAATTGTTATTTGAAGGTAAGGAGGAGATGATTAACTGGAAGGGGACAGCCACTGCTGTGGGAGTTACACTGCAGACTTTATTCCTTGTTGCTAATTATTTCCATGTTCTTGGTTCTGGATATTTATATTCTCTCTTTCTGTCTCTTTCTCACTCTGATGTATTCATGCACACGAGCTTACACACACCTCTAAAATCTACCACGTGGCAATGGCTACTTAACTAACTTCTTTAAGGAAAAAGAATCATCATGGCTGGGTGCAGGGTGCATGGCCCAACTTCCCCCAAGAGGAAAAGGAAACGGGGTATGTCTTTATCGTGTTCCCACATGTCTGCCATCTTCATACTCACAGTCCTTCTGATGCCACCTGGCTGTGTGCAGGTAGACCCCACAGTAGTGGAAGAGGAACTCGTGCTCCGAGTGAGACACCCTGCCTTCCAGAAGGGGCATTAGGTTGCGGCCGTCAATGATTCTTAGGAGAGAGGGAGAGATAAAGTGGTGAGAGAAGCATGATTTGGTCATACATGTTATGACAGGAAGGGGGAGAGGAAGAAGAAAAATAGGAGGAGGAGGGGAAGGAAGGGGAGAAGAAGAAAGGACTCTAAAAAAGCTTATTACATATCTTCCCTCATTTTATAACAAAAAACAAACAAAAAAGAGGTGAATCTTACACAACCTCTAAGACAGTTGGAGAGGTGAGTGGCTGGAGCTGCTTCCATACCTGTCCTGGGGCAAGATCCCTCCACCTATATAAGACAGGGTCGGGTAAATGTCCATTAGGCTCGTTGGCTCATCAATCACTTTCCCAGCCTCCAGGACTGTTGGCCACCGGAATATTCCTGGGACACGAATGCCCCCTTCCCAGCCGCCCATCCCCTGGCCACCTGAAACCAAAGATGAACGTCAATGATGGAGCCAAGTCAACCGTATTTCTCCAGTCAGTTGGGAATTACATCTAGAGGGAACGTTTTCTGCCGTTTGCCAAATTCATGCTAATGTGCTGTATTCACACACGGAGAGAAATACAGAGTACCTCAGGTATATTTCTTGCATTCCAGAAGCTGAACCTCGACTCGGGAAAGTGGCCATCAGGTGACAAACCCAGCTGTCATAAATAAAAACAAGTGATGTCCTAATATGGTGCATTATTTGGTGCCAATGAGGACCACACAGTTTCCCTATTGTGAGAAAAGAGAACTTTCCATAAGTTAGCAAATCTTCAGTCTTCATTGGAATCACATTGGGCTCTAAAAGATGGATAAGTAAATGAGGCTCCAAGCAAGACCGGGGAAACAGGTTCTACCCGGATCATGCTGATCCTTGAGAGAAAATAAGGAATTTGAACTTTATTCAGTGACGAAGATGGAGACATCATAGAAACGTGAATGGTCCAGAGGTGGAGAAAGTGTTGAGATCCTATCTCAGACAAAGGATGTTTCTGGTGTTTCAGAGCACAAAATAGGTGAACCCTTGCTTTAGGCCCTATGCTGAGGCCAAGATGTTCTTTGCAAAATAGATATACAGTCTTTAGCCAAATGACATAGTCAAGTTCATACAGACATACAGACAATGAGATTCTCTGGGTGGGGTGGGAAGAAACTCTTGCAAAGTAGGACAAACATGAAATGTTCATGGAACAACTTTTACATGGTGGTTACTCCGGCAGTATGAATTACAACGGAAAGACAAGATGGGGTATCTGCATGCAGAAATGCGGAGACATGAAGGGGGAAAACATTTAAGGACAAAGACTGCAGGCTAGCCAGCGTCCAAAGCTGTCCTAGCTCAGCAGCAGCACCCTTCTACCTGGAAAACTTAACAAGGTCCCTGCACTGAATTTATGTTTGTATACCAAAAACCAACAAACAAAAAAAACAAACATAAACCCACCTTGACATTTTCATAGTCATATTTAATAGCCAGCAACTGTGTTAGGACCTACAACAAATCTAATCGTCTATGCAGACACCAAAATTTGCGTTTTAAATGGACTCAGCTCCTTCTGGTGAACTGGGGGTCAGTTCCAAAGATAAAAATGGCTCACAACAATTTTGCTGTACCTCTTTGAGAGGTCTGCAAAGGCACTTTTTAGAGTGATGGTTTTATGCACACACAACCTCCCACCACACACACACACACACACACACACACACACACACACACAGAGTCAATGTCACTACTAAAATCAATACAAATATAACGGCATATATTAATTTTATTACACACCTTTGCTGCTAGGCTGGTCAACAATTTAGTCTACGCTAATTGACAGTAGGTCTATAGCAAGCTGGCGTGACCCACCAGAAAAGGTGAATGAATACATGTAGGAAGTCAGTTGCTGTCAATCAAAATATACAATGTTTCTATTGTATCTATCTACCTACAATCTATCTATCTATCAATTATCTATCTATCTATCTATCCATGGATCAACCAATGTACCTATCATCTAGTTACCTATTAATTTTACCTATCACATCTTTGCAACCATACAGCCATATATCCATCCAACCATCCATCATCCATCCAACCATCCATCCACACGTCCATCCATCCATCCAACCATCCATCCAACCATCCAACCATCCATCCATCCATCCATCCAACCATCCATCATCCATCCAACCATCCATCCATCCATCCATCCCTTAGTCTATCTGTGCATCTATCTATTCCATCATCTCTTTATTCTATCCACCCATCCATCCATCCATCCCTCATCTACTTATCTATCCTAAATTGTTTCATAAAGTACAAGGAACCCCTAAAGTTCTGACTTTTGTAATGATGACAAGTTTGACACCATTTTACTTTTTTTGATTGGGGTTGGGGCGGTCAGAGGGAGGGAGCAAACACCAAATTCATTTTTAAACTCATCTGTTTAATCTACTTTGCTGATCCACAAGGGCAAACTCAGTGGGGCTACTGAATAACCCAGCAGGTGTACATCAAGTAAGTCAGAAGAATCCACTCGCAGTGAGGAGGAAGGCACCCTCTCAAAATGAACACCTCCTTTCCTGATCATTTCACCATGTTTGAAGCAGTGATAATATAATTGATTTCATTCCATTAAAAGCCTGGATTTGGGTTCTCTGGTCAGTATTATTCTAGTGGAAGTGGTTCTCAGCTAGAAAGGACTTTGGGCCTGGGAGACACTCGGCAATGTCTGGAAACAGTTTTGGTTGTCATATTTTAAGGGAAGAGGTAGGTGCTCCTGGCAACTCTAGGGTGATGACCAGGAACAAACTCAACACACTTACAGAGCTCAGAACACCCCACATCAAAGAGTCATCCAGCCCCAAACACTCAGGGTGCCAAGCCTCAGAGACCTGCTTTAGATGGTTATTGAGACCCTCTGCATTTTCACTCAGGAGGCTCTCATTACTTCAGGCACTTTGGTCTTAAATTCTCAGGAAGCACCCCAAACTTGCACCTTTTTTCCGTCTGGTTTCATAAGAGGGGACAACTCCCACGAAATTCTCCAAACCGAGTCTGCAAATGAATGCACGTGCAGGCACAGAAAAGTACACGCCACTGGAGGGATGAAACTCAGACACATGGGGTCTCTGCACATCACCTTTGTAGACGCCGTTGTAGCCCCCCAGTTGGGCCTTGCCTTCCTGTACCTCCAGACGACCCCCGTTATCAGAGGTGAAGTACACCAGCGTGTGGTTGGTCAGGAGCTCCTGGTCCAGGGTCTCCAGGATCCTACCTGGTGCGGGGAGGGAAACAAGAAACTCTCACCTTTCACCATGGGCCACTGTCAGTGCATGATGTCATTATTAGGCATGGGTTAGTATTAACAGTATAATTAAGGGTTATTTTATGGTATAGGCTCTCATAATAGACAATAAATTTTGATGCTGTAGTCTAATATATATGTAATATATTTAAGTATACTATATAGTAGAGACATAAATATATATATACTATATGCCATAGAATGCATATACTACAGAGTGTACAATATACAATTGAGCTTTAGATGGGTAAAATTATTTGTTATATATTTTACATTATATAATTTATATATGTAGGTTAAAGCATATATTCAGTATAAATACATAATAAATAGAAAATACGTGATATAAATTATGTCTAATAATATAATAATAAACACAATTATATTTAAAATATAAAAATATATAAGATGTTTAGATATTATATTTTAAATAATAAATTATAATGCATAATCTATACTATAATATATGATAAGTATATTATTTGTATGTAAACATATAATTTATGTATTATAATCCTATATACTTCCTATATTATGAATATTATATGGTAATATGTAATATATGATGTGCAAATATGTAATATATGATATGTAGATATAATGAAATATTTATAACCATAAAAGTTATAATTAATAATACCTTAAAATAGTATATTCAATGTATAAATATATTATATATAAATATATAGAGATATACATACATAAATAAATATAATCTATTACATAATATAAATAATCTACTAAAATATTGTATAATATTTGATGATTATATGTTATCTAATAGTATTATATAATGGTTACTTATTATATAACACCAATAATATTTTATTATGTAATATGTAATTTTATTATATAACATTTAATACACCATTTTAGTTTTAGTTTTAATATTTTCTTACATAATACTTAAGAAATATAATATATATAAAATATATATAAATATATGAATATAAAATAAAATATATACTACACATAAGAAATATATATTATATAATATATAAGAAAATATATTTATTTTTTGAATTACATAGGAAAACATATACATATTATATATTATATGCATCCCTATGTATACACATACAATATATGAGAAACTATGAACTAGTATGAAGTATACAACAAGATCATCACTCAAAATCCAAGTAACCATCATGTCTTAGGCCTGTTGGTTCAAAGAAACTCACAAACACTAATAAAACAGAGAAGACACTTTAAAAACTGACATGTCCAGGAATAAAGCCCCAGGTTCATACCCTTGCCCTGGAGAGCATGAGCCCCGCCTCCTAAAGGAGGCGGCAGTAACCCCACACCCTCTCTGAGGGTTGCTCCTCCTTACGCATGGGACCATAATGAGTCCTTCACTACACTCCGCCAGCGTCATGGTGATGTGTGAATAATCTCTGAAGGGGACAAAGGGCTTTTTGTTTTTCCCTTTAAATATTTATGTATTTATTTTTCCTTCTAAATATTACACTTATTTATTTGTCAGAGAGAGAGAGAGAGAGAGAGAGACAGCAGAAGCAGGGGGAGCCACAGGGAAGGGAGAAGCAGGCTCCCCCCTGAGCAGGACACGGGGCTCCAATCCCGGGACCCTGGAAACACTACCTGAGCCTAAGGCAGATGCTTAACATATGGAGCCACTCAGGCATCCTGGGAACAAACGGCCTTTGAACAAAACAAGTAGAAAGCTGATCTAGCCACATCCCAAACTATGCTGACTTAATTTCCAGTTCCCGCTGGACATCCACCCTGGGCTCTGTATGGTCACACCACAGTCCTACTATCCAGTGTGACTCCCCCCCACCCACAATCTTGCCCCATTCAAACATGGAAAGACAACGCGGCCGGCTGCAAAGAAAACGGGTTTAAGCATCAACTCCTCATATTTTCTATTTCCTTGTTTAAAAGTGACTTGTTTTGGAAGCCACACTGGCCATTTTTTAGAAACGTTGCAGCCAGAAATTAACCTACTTTAAAGCCCAGATTTCCTAAGAAAAAGATTATAATGGCTTTTTGGTAAGAGAATAATTTACATGTAAAGTATCAGTTCTCATTCATTCGAGCTGGCTATCATCTTTAGCATAAAGGTTATCTGTAACTTATACCAAGTAAATAAAATACACGTGAATCCTTTCATTTCTTGTAAATACATACATGTAAACTTCTGTGTATGCAATGTGTAAAACATATAAATGTGTGCGTGTACACTATGTGCATACGGCAACAGAATAGCCATAAAATCTTTTACAAGACAAAAATACAAGAAAAGAAAGCAAGAATAAAAACCTGCTAAAATATGTTTTTAAAGTACAGGTTCTCTCCAATAGAGGATTTAAAATATTCCTGGACACTTGGAGCTTTCAGAAGATCTGCTTTGTGTGTCATTCTGAGGACACCACAGTTACGGCTTCTTCTTGAGAAAGTTATTAATTTAGGAAATGATTTAAGTGTAATCATCATATTACCAACTAGAAACACACACACACACACACACACACACAAGACGTCTCTCTGATTTTTGATCTGCATCTGATTTTAATAGAATTTTCATAAGCCATGCAAGGGGAAAAATGCAGTGTTTTGAGAAGACGTCATGCAAAGAAATATCTATTTTTCATTTCTTCCATATAAACAGGATTAGCCCGGGAATGCAATTAAAAATATTACTAAATGCAATTAATAGTACTTACAGAGCACCTGTGTATTTACACAGAGTACAGAATAAATGTAATTAGCTGTTTGTGGCAAATTCTGCATATAAAAAGGGACAGAAAGTCTATTTGCATCAAACAGCTCTGTGACTCTAGATACGAATGGACCAGAATGCCTTGTTTCCAAAGCAGATTATCCTGGACCGTAACAAACATCCAGGAAAAGAAATCAAAATCTTACAACTTCACTGAAGTTACAATGTTAGAAATGTTTTTACTGTAGCAGGTTTCAATGTTTGTATCTGCCAGGGAATTTAAAAAATATATATATATATAGTAGCATGCACATACACACATATGAACAGTATATGTATATGTATATGTATATGAGCATTAATATTTAACGTGCATGGATACATTTTAAATATTAATTTAAATCAATCATATACTTAATTGATTTAATATTAATAGATATGAAACACATGTTTATATACACCTAGGATATATAAAAGTGACATTTTTATATTTGAAAAACTTTAAAAATTTTCAATTCTGTGACTATTAGTCTAGGTGGTTCTGCAGAGAACACTTTCCAGAAAGTAGCAAAAAAAAAATACTTCCTTACACTTTTTGAGATGAAGAAATACTCCATCCTGCGCAATTGATGGGAAAGGCTATTTGGAAAGCACGATTCGTTGTTTTACTGATACGCATATGGTGTTTCCTCCTCATTTATGACCCGTTGTGTTTGTTTCCACATTGACCCTTATGACTTTGAAACCAATGACTTCAGTTAAGGTAAATCCCCTCCACATTTCTAAGCCTTTCCCGTAAAAATGAGCTAAGGAGAAAAACACATTTCCTTCCCTATCTATCAGAATGATGGGGAAAGGCAGTCTTTTATTACCGTGTTGAACAGTCTTTATTTTAAAGATGGGAAAATCCCATATTTATAGTAGCAACTGTTTTCAGGCAGGGAATACTCACTGATTTTGCTGCACCGACAGCCAGACTTTGATTCCGTTCCTGGGAACAGATATTCACCGAGTGCCCAAGATCCACAAGGGGCTGTCCGTTGTTTGAGGCAATCGGTATGCATTCAATTTCTCTAGCCCAGGCATCAGATGCCTAAGATCGTGTTTCTGGACACTTACCCACCATCCAATCCATTTCTTCGACATTATCCCCATAGAGTCCGTATTTACTGTGCCCCACAAACTTCTCCTTGGTGATCAGTGGAGTGTGGACATGGAGGAAGGACACAAACAGGAGGAAGGGACTGCGTTTGTACCTAAGGGATGGAACGGGAACTGAGTTATCGTCACCCACAAAGGCGTTTTCTCCAGGACTAGGGTTCCACATCAGCTGAAAGATCTCACAACAGTTGACAGAGGTTGTCTATGTCCCTACGTGACCGATACCCCTGACAAGATTAACAAATAGCACAGCAGAATGTCCGCGGAGAGGCCATGAGTAGGAATAAAGAATATTGGGACGTTTGCATTAGCAACAAAATAGTGAGTGCAATCTGTCTTCTGAAGAAAGACTTCTTCATTCCTTTCTCCTCCTCTTCTTCTATGCTGTCTGGGACATAAATGTGATGGCTGGAGCTTTGGCATTAACTTTGGGCTATGAGGCTGCTTACGCAGAATCACAGGTAGCCAGATAGAAGGGTCTAAGGTGCTCATACATCTTGTCTGTTGTGTTCTGCACATCAGTATCCAATGGGGTCACTTAAGACTCCTCCACACACACTTTTAGAACTGGGCATTATAAAGGGGGAAGGGCATAGAGATTGGATGTGTTCTGTCACAGACAGCCACGGGAGTGACAACCACAGCTGAGTGACTACGTTGTGACCACTGTGTTAGAACAAAGACTGAAAGTGTATGAGTAGATGGGATCCCACTGTTGGACACATTAACCCCACAGCATTATACATTTTCCTCTTCCATCCACTCCCCTGAAACCCATACACACCATCTCAAAGAGCATCCACACCCACAACTCAATCTGCTTCTGGCTAGGAACCTAGAAGGGAGCCAGCATGCAAATTGGGAGACAATTACCTTCATGTCCACATGGTTTGTGTTGAACATATAAAACTTTAAATTAAGTATCTATACATAAAATGACTCCCTCATCATTCATGCACACAAAAGGATTTTCCAGCTGCTGCTAAAGCACACTAAATCAACATCAATCCCAAAGGTTGAATCCATTTAGATCCCAATCCATATTGAAGTGATATGGACCAAAGTATAGGGATTCCAGTGTTGATAAAAAAGAGTGAGCAAGATATATTTCTTTACCCTTTCAGTGTTTATAATTTGCAGGAAATGCAATGCTCAGTTTTATCCGCAGGAGAGATTCTAGTATATGAAAATATTACACACAGACACATGAAGGTCTGTAACCCCAAGATGAACCAACTTCTCTGAAATACAAGCAAGATTCCCATGCATGGAATCGGACCACAAAGGGCTCCATACCTGTCGATAAAGGCAAGAGCCTCCTTGAGCATGAGTGAACCCACTCTGTCTTCCCTCATTGGCTGCTGGATGATTTCATGGTTTCTCATAAGAATGCAGTTCCAACGTCGAGTAAACCCATAACTGGAGTACCAGACAATGAAAAACACAAAGGCAAGAAGAGCAAAGGCGATGATGACCTTCCACGGAACGGAGAACCAGTGGGCGAACTTGGGGATGAGCAGCAGGAGGGGCACCAGACCGAGCACCGCCGTGGAGATCCAGAGTTTGATCCGTAGCCAGCGGTGAAGCTCTGCAGTCTTGGACGTCTGACAGTCGTTGAGGAGGCCAAAGGGCAACCCATAGAAGTAGTCGAACCCATGGTTGAGAGGGTGGTAGCAGTGATCGTCCCGAGAGGCGCAGCTCAAACCCAGGTGCCACTTGCCTGTGGGAAAAACAAAATGGCAGCCTATACGTCCACCTGTTTCTAGAACGTGGGCTTTGCTTAGCAAAAGCTAAGTATGACTTGAACTGTCTTGCTGTGGGGGCATCTTCTTGGTACCCCAGTCACGGCCCTGAGGATGCTCAGAAGGTTATCATAACTCACCAACACTGCTTTCTCTACACCCTGCATCTTTCCAACTCAAAGAGGGCAGTAGAAACCCCTTTGCTCGTTGCTCTCTCTCACTCTAAAATAAATAAATCTTTAGAAATATAAAAATAAATAAAAATGCACTCACTTCTCTGCTGGTAATGATGTTACGAAAACAGTAAACCCCCTGGCCTGCCCCCCTACAGAATATTCCATTTTGGTGATAGCGATGGACAAGCCCATTTGCTTTTGGTTCCCATGATTCTTCCCATACTCTGCTCAATATACCAAAGGTCCCAGAAAATCATGCATTGAATCCCTACCCCACGTGTCTCCTTTCAACAAGAGGGAAGCTGGCATGGGTCCAGCTGACATCCCAGGAAGATTAAATCACACAAAAAAGGGACGTGCATGAACATGCTTCCGAGTTCAGAGTCCTGCGGGCCATACCTATGAGTCCCGTGCGGTAGCCGCGATGCTGCAGCAACTTGGCAAACGTCGTCTCATTGGTGGGCAGACCACCCGAGCCTCCAAGCCAGGTGAGCCCTCGGTTCAGGTTGAAGGAAGATGCCATTCCTGAAGTCAGAGAAGGGGGCACCCTGTGAGTCTCACCGTCCCTCTTTTGTGACCCTCACGATAAACGCCAGGATTCATCCTGCTCTCCTTGAAATGTCTTCTACTGAGCCTCCACCATTCTGTTCTTTTGAGAATGTTCCCTCACTTTTTTGTTTCTACTTAGCTTGTTCTCACATCTGTCAAAGGCACATGATCTGCGGATCAGGGTCACCAGCTCACACACGATAACCAGGTCACGCTGGCATTTCATATGAACAATGAATGGTGTCTTAGTATAAGCACCACATGTTGCGTGGGGCATACTTATACTAAAAATCTAGTTATTGATGATTTAAAATTCAAATGTAACTGTGTATGTAACTCTGGATGATATCTTTGAACCTCAGTTATGAACTTTGATACCATGTCTCTACCTGGTGAGAAACCCACATCTCCTCCAGACCCTCCTTTGAAGCTGAGGTCCTATCTAGACGTTGCTATACTTAGGAACCCAAATCACAACATGACCAACAGAGAGTCTGTGGTCTTCGTACTTTAAATGTGCTTCAACAAAGGAGGTCATGATACCCCTGGCCATCCAATGCATGAATTCCTTTGGGATCCTCCCTCTCACTCAGCTTCTTCTGTCCAGTCCCATGTCAAGTCCTGATAACTCTACCCCAGTAAAGACTTTGAATAGTTATCTCCCATGCCATAGCTTTTGAGCAGAGATTCAGCTGGTCTGTGCTTGGATGTCCACCAGCCAAATGCTGTCCACCATCCCACGACCTTCTGAAGAACCCTTCCAACCTATTTCTGTCCCATAGTCAAACCTCATTACTGCCCGTCCCTCACCTTCTATTTAAATCTAAATCTGGGGTAGAGCTTACACTATGTTTGCTAATCTGAGACAACTGATTATTGCTGTGGCTGCCTCATTGACCTTTTGCATTCATGCCTGACTGCATTGTCTGTGCATGCCCCGTCCTCTGCTGAGCACACCCTCCCTCCTAACTCTTCACATTTCAAGCAACATCATTCTGGAGGACTTTCCTGGAATTCTGGAGAGGCCCCTGTGAGCTTCCTGTGCTCACTGAACTAGTCCTTGCATTGTGGGATCGAGCCCTGTATCGGGCTATCTGCTCAGCAGGGAGCCTGCTTCCTCCTCTCTCTCTGCCTATTTCTCTGCCTACTTGTGATGTCTGCCAAATAAATAAATAAAGTGTTTAAAAAAAAAAAAAGAATAAACCTATACATGAAAGGAATCACACAAACATGCACAATCAATAAAAAAATCAAAATATGTTAAAATAGCATTGTGATCCTATCTGCTTCTCGTTTTTCTGTTCTCAACATAAATAAGTACATTAAAAAGATGCCTTTTGCCAAATCCTAAAAGACAAAAGCCTTTTTATCATTTTCAAGAAAAGTGGTTACATCTTTTAATTAATTATAAATATATGTATAGATGTTAGTGTGTGTATACAAATTTGATGGAGCAGAACTTTGATCTCATCTTCTTGCATGAGGAGAAACCTATGTCTCCTCCAGACCCTTCTCTGAGTTTGAGGTCCTCTGTAGGCATCTCTATACTTGGGTAGAAACTTAGGGATTGGGAATATTGATAACTTCTACATCATAAAATGTTGAAAATGTTGCATCTCTATACTTGATGTATACTCTCTATATATCTCTATACTTGATGTAGGCATCACTATGCTTGGGTAGAAACTTAGACACTTACAGATTGGGAATATTGGTAACTTCTACATCATAAAAAGTTCAAAATGCTGCAGCTGAGTATAAAAATCGATATTTGTAGTGTTGATGCTACAACGTCATGTTGTGCGTGTGTGTGAGACAGAGAATATGTATGAGGCTCCTTCTTTTCCTTGTTCCTCCCAAGACCTAGAAGAAGAAAGCATGGCATAAAGACAACATCATCCTCACATAGCCCTGCCCCACCTGTTCGGATGGGGTACCGGCCGGTCAGGAAGGCAGCCCGACTCGGGGTGCATACGGAGGCAGCTGCCAGGTGCTGGGTGAGCCTCACGCCCTCGCTTGCCAGGCGGTCAATATTGGGTGTGCTGCGGACAGAGAGAGGATTCAGCACATGGGTCTCTACTGCTCAACGAGAGAAAGAACATTGAAAGCCATCCTGCTTCGAGTCCAGTGGACTGTCTTTCCAGTAGACCTGAAATACATGCCTCTTAAACGTCAGTCTGTTGACCTGTTCGCATGCCTGCCCGACGGCCCCAAGGAGATGGAAAGTAGACTTTAAAACGATGTATCTTCAGGCAAAACAATTGCAGACTAATCGAGGTCCGCAGGTATAATTAAACCCTAGTCAGTCTGAGCTCATAGGCGTTTCAATGCTAACGTTAGTCCGTTTGCTCATAATATATTCCTGAAGTGAACGGGTGACTTGGGTTACATAAAATTTTACTGTATTTCTGGTAGTAAAAATGTGTCTTTCTTTTTAATAACCAAATGGGGACATTTTGGGGGTTTCGTTTACTGCCCACGTTGTTCGTTGGCTAAGGTATCGTGATCTTAACAGCATGTGAATGACATCCTAGTCTCATAAGCCCCCAGCAGTGCGATAGGGGACAGATTTGTACATCCGCCCACAACATTCTCACTATCTGTGTCAAGGAGACCTGTGCAGCCTGATGTCGGGTGCAGGTACACTCAGTGTGTGGTTGAGAGTGACAGTACCAGAGTCTCAAGCGATGTCTCCCGCCTTACCCATCACTTGCTCGCGGAAATTAAACAAGGAAACACGTGGGCTCATGCAGACCTTCAGTGCCTCCAAGAAGACTGGCTCCTTTCCAAGTCCAAAAATATACTTAAAATACAGGAATATTCCGTGAACCACATTCCAAGCAGGAAGGGCAGTATTTAAACTCAGACTAAGAGGCACAGTGTATTTGCACATGAATAAGATTTGTCTGGGGCTGGGGACCAAGGGGCATTCAGCAGATGGATCATGGTCACTGAAGGCTTCGGAAATAATTCAGGGAAGACCCTGAAAAAATTTCATGCCATTCATCTCTGCCATGGGACATTATCCAATACAGACAGAAAGGAAGGAATGACACCCGCTACCATGTCATTGAAAACACGATGTTCGATGAAAGAAACCACACACCAAAGGGCACATCATGTGTATTATGGGCTGAGTGGTGGTCCCCAAAATTCATAAGTAGGAGTCCTATCCCTCGGGACCTCAGAATGGGACCGTTTCTGGAGCTGGGGGTCGCTAATGGGAAAAGGAGTTAAAACTGAAGTCAGAGGTGGGTCCTTATAACAGGAGATGAGGACACACAGAGTGATGGCCACATAAGGGCACAGGGGAAGATGGGGTCTACACACCAGGGAGAGGGGTTCAGGAGGAATTGGCTTCAGCCCTGCCTAGATATCAGACCCCCAGCCTCAGCTCTGCCTGGATCTCACACTCCCAGCCTCGGCCCTCCCTGGATCTCACACTCCCAGCCTCGGCCCTCCCTGGATCTCACACTCCCAGCTCCAGGACCAGGAGGGAATCCATGTGTGTTGCTGAAGCAGCTCAGGATGTAGCATTTCTGGAATGAGCCAATCCCAAGCGACAGAGCACATTGGTGATTGCTAGGAGCTGAGGGCTGAGGGCTGAGGGCTGAGGAGCAGAGGCAACTGGTACTAGGTATGGGGTTGCCTTTTGGGGGCACACAGAAGTTCTGGAAGAGGATGGAAGGCACGGCTGTACCACCCTATGCATGGGCTCTGCCCCCGGAACGGTGACCTTTCCGTGGGTTACAGAGGAGCTGCCGTGTTAGGGGAATCTCCCCTCAAAAGCAGGACAGCAGCCACCAGACCTGGGAAAGCAGGATGCAAAAGCTGAGCTCTGCTTTTCTGAGGGCCTGCGAATGGTCAATGCTGGCCAGCCCCGTGCTAGGGTCCAGCTGCTCCTGAAGGCCCGTGGCACACCCCTCCCTCCACAGTGGGACAGGGACAGCTTCCTTACCTCACCGTGTTATTACCGTAGCAGCAAATGTCCCCCACCCCAAGGTCGTCAGCCATTAGCAGCACGATGTTGGGCCTGGAGTTCCTCGTGGTAAAGGCCGCACTCAGGCCCCCCAGCCAGCAGCACAGGCACACCGACAGCCGGCTGGTCCTGGAAGCATTTGGGGATGTGAAAAAAAGCAACACACACGGTCAATCTGGGCCTGCCTTGCGGACAGCTGAGAAGGCGCCGTCGTGCTATTTCTTACCAACGCCCGCCACACAGGACCCCTGGCCTACCTTCCTCGGAAACCAGAAGTTATTTTATTTTACGTGTTTATTCTTTACTTATTTTTAAAGACTTTATTTATTTATTTGAGTCAGAGAAAGAGAGAGGGAACACAGCAAGGAAGAGAAGCAGAGGGAGAGGGAGAAGCAGATTCCCTGGGGAGCAGGGAGCTCCATGCAGGATTCGATCCCAGGACCCCAAGATCATGACCTGAGCCGAAAGCAGACGCTAAACTGACTGAGCCACCCAGGCGCCCCCAGAATGTTTATTTAAAGTCCTATTCCATGTTAACATGGTATAACATACACATTAATTTTCTATGCCTGGTGATATTTAAATTCTTATAACTTTCCCAACTGTTTCATGATATGAGACCCTTAAATACTGTTTAAACCTGAGTGGGAGGCCTAGTAATTGTATTTATTTGAATAAAAATGTAAATAAAGTAGAAAATCAGGAGCAAATTGTTAGCGAGCCTGGCTTTTTTTTTCTTTTGATGCTCAGTTGTACTTCTTAATACATTAAAATATGCATTTAAAATAACATTGAGAATTCTTTTAACATCTGAAAAAGGAAAATTGGCATACTTGCATATGCTCCTAAGTGTTAGGCTGTAGACTCATGCATTTGTAACTATTAAATGCTATCATATGCTCCAAAAAGATTTTGAACAAAATCGTTCCCAGTTGAGGACCATTTTCTCATGCAGAAAAGTGGTTCCAAAACCCCAAATTCCAACTGATCCATTCCCCTCCAAGCCCTGCTCACTCTACATCAAAAAAATGCATCTTAAAACCATTTGCATGCATCCACCTACAGGACCATCATGGCAAGCCAACTAACTCAAAGCGTGTCTCAGTTGGATTCCTCAAAACTTTCCCAAATGGCCTGGCCCATCCCATTTTGGCCACTTGAGTGCCCTCCAAAATGCAGCTAACCTGAGCAACCTTATCCTATCAATCTGGTTGCAACGTTCCCCAACCAAGTCCAATGGCTTCCCATTGCACCATGATTGGCAAGCTGCACCAAGTGGTGTTCTACGCTGTTCCGTCATGCTTTCCTCTCACTACCCACCCCCCAGCCTTGGCTCATCCATGGGCATCCTTAAAATCCCTACAACGACCTATGACTTTGGACCTTGGGCAACCTGATGAATTTGCATACATGCCGTCACTCGTAAGGTAAGCGTCGCTTCCTCAGAAAAGCATCCTGTGGGACGTCAGCAACCCACAGCCCCTGGCACACCCCTCATTATCTGTAGCAGGTTTAGGGCTGATGCAGTAGACCAAACATCAGCCAGGGTAAGGAACACAGGACAGAGAACCCTTCTGTCCGGGATACAGAGAAAAAGGATGGTTTACAAGGGCACCTACTCACCAGTTAGAGAATGGCTGCTTCATGACTGTGTGTGCTGCTCCCCTAGGGAAGAAAAAGAAAAAAAAAAAAACAAGAACTGTAGAGCCGACCTTTGTCTCATTGCCAGGTGGTCGATCCAAAGGAAACTGTTCATATGGTCACTGTCTCAATCCTTCACAGCTCATTTGCAAACCAGTCATGTTTGCCCAGGGAGAATATAACAAAGAACACGACCCAGTCATTTCTGGGTAGATGTCATGGCAGATTTCCAACACATGATGTGGATCTGACAACAAAAACCCTTCATGGCAGAGTCACTGAAATACATAAGTCGTCAACGAGTGGGCAGGCATTCCATAACTATGTGTACCAGGCATACGGTATGTATGGTACACAGCTACAAGGAACATTTTCCTCCCCAAGGTTGATAAGCAATGTCTACCTTAAAAAAAACACAGTGATGAACAATATGGACATATGGCGATGTTGCCCCAACTCTTTGAGTGTAAGAAGGCATGTTAGCAGCTATAATTATGATCCTTTTATAAGAGTCCAAAGAGTGATAGAGTCCTGTCTTCTCCCCACAGAAGATCCCCAAATGGTTCCAAGTTGGTGATACTTGGTAGGCTGAGGAACCTCCCCACAAGGCAAATGGTATGTACTAACGATTAATGACACCACCCTAGAGTTTATAGGGCTTCTTCATCCCCAAGGCATCTCCAATGTTCCTTTTGGATCCTTAAAATACCTCACCCTGCTTGCCTGGAAGGCTTTATGACACTTCTTTTGTTTTATGGGAGAGGGAGCTGGGGTCATACAGCCTAGAACACTTTCACAGAGGCTGGTAAATTGCAGGTGTGGCATTCAGAAGGTCTCTTCCTTATAATCATGTGTGTGTGTGTGTCCAATTCCCAGGGCTCCCTTGTCATCTTAGACCTCCAGGAAGTCTCTTGGGTGGGATGATTTTCCTGGGCCACTTGGTGACGCTGACCCTCCCTTTGCCTCTGCCCCACAGAAACCTCCATCAATACTTGTGTACCCAACTGATTTCCATGGTTACCTCCCAAGAAGCCATACTCTGTTTCCTCTCTCCAGCCCCATTGCCTCACACATTACATGGCATTCCTGTAAATTTCCAGAAGTTTCCAGAATGCATTTCTAGTTCATGCTCACCAAAGACATCGAGTATTTCCCAAGGGTTACATGAAAGAAGCAAGAATGTTGTTGTTGTTGTTGTTGTTGCTGTTGTTGTTTTTAATTTACCAACTGTAGCCATATCAATCTCATTTTTATAAGAATGTATCTCTCCAACCCAAGATTGGTAAACTCACCATGGATGGTCCTAGTCACGTGCAAAGATCTTTCTAACCAGCAAGAAATAAAAGCTATTTATAAAGTAGATGGAAATCAGAGTTACAACAGAGCTCCTACTGTCTCAAAGAATTTTACATATCAAATCAAGGAGAACGTGTCTACCCAGGAAGCTCCTCTACACCGTTCTGCACAACCCATTTCTCCCCTTCCTCCCCCACACCCAGATTTTAACAGAGGAGTTTTTTCAAGGTGGGCAAACCAGTGATGCATATTTGGGCTTCTGGAGATGGACAAATACAAGAGACTGGTATCATAGATCAATGTGGTTTTCCAAATTGGTTTTATTTCCCAGCTATCTTTGAAGAGATGTTCGAAGTTATGGACCTAATCAAGAAGCACTGCTCAAAATCCTATTCTATAAGGTCATGTTATTAACTGAAAAGGCAGGAAATACATAGGCCAACAAAAGAATTACATCCTCAAATGGATAAAAATGCAAATGCAGATGTGTGTGGTCTATATTCTTTCATAGGGAGAATGAGAGTCCAAAACCAAACCCAAATGAAGCAAAACCCCAAAACCAGTGCTCTTGGTTGTTGGTATGGACCTTCCAAAATGATGGGGGGGAAATGCAGCTATGTGAGTGACTGATGTGTTAGTTAGCCGATTTTTGGTAATCACTTTGTAATACATACTGACAGCAAATCATCACATTGTAGGTCTTAAATTTACCATGTTCTGTGTCAATTCCATCTCAACAAACCTGAAAAAAAAAAAAGCCTTTAAAATTCCTGATTTTCATGTTTTCACCTTTAGAGGTTACCTCCCAATGACTCAGAAATAGCAAAACATATCACTCATGGACACTTTAGTGAGAGAGAGTTTATCAGGTAGTTATACGGAAGAAACTGGAGATGGTGCCTTATATGCAAATATAAGGGTATTATGTGCAAATAGGGTATTTCCAGATGTGATGAAGTAAAGGATCTGGAGATGACAACATTGAGGATGAAGGTGGCCCTAAATCCAAGTAAGGTGTCCTTGTAAGAGACAGAAGAGGAGAAACAAACAGAGAAGAAGCCATGTGAGGACAAAGTCAGAGATGGAAGCATGTGGCCATAAACCCAGGGACGCCTGGAGCCCCAGAAGCTGGAGGAGGCAGGAAGGACCCTCCCATGGAGGTTCAGGAGAGTGCACAGCCCTCCCCACCTGGATCTCAGCAGCCCGTCCCCACCTAGATCTCAGACTCTGGTCTCCAGAACTGGGGGAGGTTACACTTATGTTGCTGTAAGCCCTCAGTCTGTGGTCATTTGTTACAGCAGCCCCAGGAAACAAATACACTTTTAAGAAAGATTCCAAGAAAATTACCTGCATGCTTAGCCAGTGGAAGTTTTGTGAGGGGATGCTGCCACTCAATATTAAATTTTTGAGAAGTCATAAGCAATGGAACACCATGGTGTGCCATTCTTCTCACTCCAGAGGCAGCAGGCAAAAGGCAGGGGTAAGGTTGTTGATTGCAACCTTGCTTTTCCACAGAATCAGGAGGAAGCCATCTGAAATCAGGCTGAAGAGGAAGGGATAAATATACTCACGGTGCAGAAATCTATGCTATCTCCTGTAAAGTAAGGAAGATGCACTCACTGATCTTTTGGGGTTCTTTGATGGTAAAGCTGTATAATTCTGGGAGGCATTCCTCAACCACAGCTGAAATCAAAACAGTAATTACTTTTATGAGACCTTTCATCCAAGGACACCGTGATGCTACCTGGAAGTTATCTCCTCAAACTTTGGAGGAAGGACAGTAATACTATGATTACTCCCACTCTTCTGTGGATCCAGGGGGTTCTAGGGGTTAAGGTATAGCTTAGGGCCAACTAATAAAGCCAAATGCAGCCTCTCCACTAATTAAAACATTCTCCCTATTAATATTCACTAACAAAAATCTTCTAGCCACAGAGACCATTCTCAGAAGTGCCCATCTGTTCTTCCAAAAAGTTCCTTCTTTCCCTTACACACCTGGAAAATCACGAAATTATAGAACCAAAGCCACAGTCGACTTACAGAGTGGACCCATGATGGTGGCTTGATGCCCTGCGAAGCACCGGCATGTTATCTTTGTGGGGGTAATCCATAGGTAGGTGAGCAACTCAAAGACATGATTGCAACCCAGGAAGAACTGGACAAAATTCAGCCTACCATACTTGAAATGGAGCAATTAGTTCATCATAATTTTCAACTGAGCATCTCCTTCCTTTCTTTGCTGTGTGTTCAGAACCAACATCTGCAGCTGGGCCAGTCAACACAGCTAAAGCAGGGGAGATGCCTAAAGACAGAAATTCCCATGTGTGTCTTTAACAAGAGCAGAGAAGAGGCAGAGTTGGGAAATCGGTCAAATCCAGGTCGGGTTCTCTCAGTTGCGGCCCTGTGGGTGTCTGGAGCTGAATGGTTCTCTGGGGTGGGACATCTTGGACACTGTCAGGTGAGGAGCAGCATCTCTGGTCTCCACGGACCATGTGCCAGGAGCACCCCCTCCCCAGATACAACAACCCCAATTATTTCTACACATCGCCAAGTGTCCCCTGGGGCATGAAATCATCCTGTCTCCATGGTGAGCTCCGCCGAGTGGAGTGGAGCTCCACTCAGCTCCGCCGAACCAGTAGGAACTCATTCTTGGATGATTTCAAATGTTGTTTACTCATCATGCAAGATTCTGATTTTCTCATCCAGGTTGTTAATTTAGAATAGAATCTCTGTGATTTTCTTCCCTCCCCCTAATTTAAATATATGAATAAAAATTGAATGTAACAATTTTCTCCTTGCTTTATTTTAATAATTTCTGCTGGAAAGAATTTAATATGTTGACTTGTGGTTCTTCACTTAAGAGACTTCTTAAAAGATCCACATATTTCACCAAACTTCCTCCAAATTGACTGAGATTCAATATTTAATATTTATTAAATATTACTTAAATTTAATATTAAATTAAATTACTTAAATTTAATATTAAATTTAAGTAATATTAAATTAAATCACTTAAATTGACTATTAAATATTCAATATTTATTAAATATTACTTATGTATTATTATTTTAATATTTATTTATTTATTAGAGACCTCAAGAGAGAGCATGAGCAAAGATGAGGGGTAGAGGCAGAGGGAGAAGGAGACTCCCTGTTGAGCAGGAAGCTGGACATAGGGCTCAATCCCAGACCCTGAGATTGTGTCCTGAGTTGAAGGCAGATGCTTAACTGACTGAGCCACCCAGGCGCCCCTATTCAATGACTCTTGCAACATCATTATTATAAAATATAAAAGAGAATACTCAACAGCATGAAAAAAATTTAAATATCTGTTATTAGAAACATACTCTTTTTTCCTCCTAACAGTTCATATAAACCCACATTTTCTGTTGGATGAGATAAACCCATCTCTCCATTATATGCTTTCCACTAAAGAAAAGCCCACTAGTAAAACATTAAATGGCAACCATTATGAAGTAAATTCAGAGACCAGAAACCTGGTTTCTTTTTTTTTAAGATTTTATTTATTTATTTGACAGAGAGAGATCACAAGTAGGCAGAGAGGCAGGCAGAGAGAGAGGAGGAAGCAGGCTCCCCGCTGAGCAGAGAGCCTGATGCGGGGCTCGATCCCAGGACCCAGAGAGGCTTTAACCCACTGAGCCACCCAGGCGCCCCCAGAAACCTGGTTTCTAAATCCGCAACTGTTATGCCCTGTGTCAGCTTGTGATTTTCAATATTTTGGTATTCACTGAGTCACTGTAATGGTGCGCGCTGCATTCTCCCATTCAGCGATTATAACAGATAGCAGAATGAAAGAAACAGAGGAAGGAAGGAAGGAAGGAAGGAGCAGAAGAGAGAAAGGAAGGGAGGAAGGAAGAGAGAAAGGGAGAGAGAAAGGAAGGAAGGAAGGAAAGAAAGAAGGAAGAAAGGAAGGAAGATAGATTTTAGAGTAAACTTACTTGTATAGACTTTATGTCATTTTACTACCAAGCAAAGGTCACCCACCTCCATGACCTTTGATGAGCCCACTTACTTGTCTTCCTAGGAATAACATAAATACCCTTAAACACATAAAATCCACATTTTGCAAGTGCCTGCTCACAAGTGAAGGGATAAATCAAGTCTGGACGTCCCAAATCCAAGAGAATACCACCCAGCAATCATAAGGATTTCACTATGGATAATACAGTCAACAACCTTGAGGCATCTCCAAATTGAGTATGATGAGTGAGAAAAGCCACACAAAACAGTATAGGATACCTCCTGATCCCATTTATATAAAAATCTACTCCCTAGAAAGTACAAGGGAGATAGATTACAAGTAATCTACCCTCAACCCTTCATTCTCCACCTTGCTAAGCATTAAAAATTCAAGCACACCGAACTGGAATTACATTAACTCCCCATATTTTCTATTGAATTACATGAACTTAACGTATTTTACTTACTGGAAACAAGTTGTCTCTCGAGCTCCAGCATTTAGGGACAGTCGTCCTGTGCGTCCAGGCTCCTGTCACAGTTCCTAGTGACTGCACTCATTATTATAATTAAACATTTATTAAGTACCATGGTGGGGGCACTGCTCAAGTCTGTCAATTATCTTTATAGGTAAGCATAACCTAACAGGGCAGCTGGCACATACTTATTTAGCAAAAGGATATTTCACCAGAGCTCAACTGCCACCAAACATACATATATAATTAAGGGGACTTAATTAAGTCAAATATTTTTTCTACCTGGATAATTTAAAAATTAAAAGGTTAAAAAAATTCTCCACTGACTCCAGTTAGGTTTTCAAAACAGCAAAGGGAGAGTAGGGATACATCATGGTGCGTTTTCGCATCTTAGATTCTATCACAAACTTTCTTTTTTTTTTTATTCCTTTTTAAAAATTATTTATTTATTTATTTATTTGACAGACAGATCACTAGTAGGCAGAGAGGCAGGCAGAGAGAGAGAGAGGAGGAAGCAGGCTCCCCACTGAGCAGAGAGCAAAGAGGAGGAAGCAGGCTCCCCACTGAGCAGAGAGCCCGATGCAGGGCTCAGTCCCAGGACCCTGGGATCATGACCTGAGCCAGAGGCAGAGGCTTTATTTAACCCACTGAGCCACCAAGGTGTCCCCTATCACAAACTTTCAAAAGTAGCTTCTGTATTCTGGTCTAAACGTGTCTTATAAATACTGCACCTTTAGGCCTCAATGCACAGCTCTGAGGAGGGTGACCATCACTAGCTGCATTTGTAGGTGGAGATATCATGGCACGGAGACAGCCTGTATGCAAGATTCAGTGTCACACTCCTAGAACAGTACATGATAGAAGAAGTGCTTAGAAGGTAGATGAGGAGACAGATAGATAGTAGATGGGTGGACAGATGGATGGATGGTTGGATAGATAGACATAGATGGTAGATACAACAGATGGATGGATGGATTGATAGATGACAGATGGGTAGATAGGATAGGTAGATGGATGAAAAGATTGATAGATGATAGATGTATACATCAATAGATGGTGGATAGAGAGATGATGGATGGTTGGATAGATAGATAATAGATAAATGGATAGGTGGACAGGTGGACGGATGGATGGATGGATGGATATTTGGATGGTTGGATAGTTGGATGGTTGGATGGATGGATGGATGGACAGATAGATGATGGGTGGATGGATGGATGGATGGATGGATAAATGATACATGGGTGAATGGATGGAGAGATAGATTTATAGATATAGATGGTAGATATGATAGGTGGATGGATGGATGGATGGATGGATGGATGGATGGATGGATGGTAGGATGGATGGATGGATGGATGGTTGGATGGATGGATGGATGGATGGTTGGATTGATGGTTGGATAGATGGATGGATGGATGGATGGTTGGATGGATGGATGGTTGGATGGATGGATGGATGGATGGATGGTTGGATTGATGGTTGGATAGATGGATGGATGGATGGATGGTTGGATGGATGGATGGTTGGATGGATGGACAGATGATGGATGGATGGATGGATGGATGGTTGGATAGATATATGATAGAGGGATAGATAGATGGTGGATGGGTGGATGGAGAGATGATAGATAGATGGATGGGTGGGTAGATGGATGGATGGATAGATAGATGATACATGGATGAATGGATGGAGAGATAGATCGATGGATATAAATGGTAGACATGATAGGTGGATGGATGGATGGTTGATGGATGAATGTATGGATGGATACATGATAGATAGATGGATGGATATAAGCATTGCCTCTATCATAGGACTCTTTCTCGTGTACTTGTACCCTTTATTATAGTCCTATTTTGTGTATGAAAATGGGGGCAGGTGTGCAAGGACAAGGAGGAACATTCACATGAGAATTACTGTGAAAAAGACAGGCGTGTCATCACCCAACAATACAGCTTCACCCAAGGCTCCATAATTTCTGGAGCTACAAGCAAGGAGCTCAGCCTTGCAAAGGAGGTCATCCTTCAAGGACATTCTAATCCTGGGATCTTCCAAGCCCTCCCCCTGCAGAGCAATCTCTGCAAACAGACCCTTCTCTGTGGGGATCGTATTTTGCCTTTAAGGCAATTCTGCAGTCTCCATGTGATATCTGGGCTGCTGTTGAAGACCGTAAAATACGACTCCAGGAATTCACAAACGCCCCATAGACACACAGTTCCATGTTCCATCAGAGTGCCCAAATAACTCAAAACCCAAAAACACAGTGACCTGGTTTCAGGGCAGCTGAAAAGTAGGTTTCTTGAGAGGCGCTAAACCCAGGCGGTGTACAAATCACTTGACGGATTTGTTCCTTCAGCTACAAAAAGAACCACCAGCTCCCACGAGAAGGAGTGAGAAGCTGTATGTCTGGGTCCAGAACCTCCATGTGCCACCGAGCCTTCAGGACGTGGCTTCTCTTAGCTGACACTGGGGAAAAAACAACAGGAGGCCAGCTGCCTTCCTTCATCACCAGCGTCCTTCCACAGACCTGCCTTGAAGCAACAGGGAATCCCCACCTTCCTTTAATTTCTGAATTTGCAAAGAATTTTTGAAGCCGTGAACTCGTAAGATGGTTATCTGCCAAGCACGAGCCTCAAATCCCAATTCGGACATGCACGGACCACGGAGAGAGAAAAACAAACAAACAAACAAAAAACCAAATGCAATAGGGGCTTCGAAGATGGATCCTTAGATAGGATTTTGCCCCTGGGGAGTGTTCAGAAAACTCTAATTCAAGAAAGTCTTTGGAAAGGATCAGGTTTGCATCTTATGCTGCCTGAAACGTGGGTCTTGCCCCCTGAGGAAGGAAGGTGCTCCCTTGTGAATAGAAAACAAACAAATAAACAAATATGGCCTAAAATCCAGAAGTTCCCAAATAGAGATATAGGGCTAGGGAGGAGCCAAGCTATTTACATAGGACAGTGCTTGCTGATACAAGCAGAGGTGTGCTCTGTTCCCCCTTTTTTTTAAATGTCAGAGGCAGAGGCCAATGATGGGGAGGTAGGAAAGCCACAAAATTTAAGGACTGTCCAAGAGGCATTTTTGAAGGCAACGGCTCTCGTATTTTGGAGCACAGCCAGCCAATACCCCTCTGAGTCGAACAAAGGTCGGAAAGGTTTCCACCTCCCCGGGCATGAATGAGTCAGTGTTCACAGCGTGAGTCCTCCAGGCTCCTTCTGGCACGGTTCCATTGTATAATGAAGAACAGAAGTTATTCTGTAGAAACCGGGGACGACCGTCGCCCCGGGACGCCAGCGACTGACCCGTCTGTTCTCTCTGGACAACCGAACTTGCTTCTGCCACCTCCGGGCTGTGGCTTTGAAGAGTGAATCAGTTCCGGACATACGTGCATGCAGTGATCCAGCAGGCCTGGGGACTCACAGACTGTGAGTGCCGCCGGCCGGTAAGGAGAGGCCGCTCTCTGATGTGCACAACCAGCCGTTCACCTCCAAACTCCAACCTCCAACCTCCAGCCATTCAGGTAAGCGGCTCTCCTGGGGCTCTTGGCAGGGTGGTCCATGCCTATCCAGGGATGCTGGGCAGCTGTCCCAGAAGCACGCCGTGTTGCAGGGCACACCATGTCCTCGGAGGCAGTCTCTGGCAATCTTGCAGAAGCGATTTTGCAAAAAAGGAACGAAAAAAGAAAGAAAGAAAAGAAAAGAAAAAACATCAGGACATATTTCCAACCCCCTCTTCCCTGGGGTGATTTCAAAAACCAATGCAGATCAGAATGAACTAGACACAGAATCCAGAGCCAGGGGAAATGGAACAATCCTAGATTCCTACAGGTCTCAGACGTGGGGACAGGATGTGGGAGGAATCCTGGAGATGTGAAACTGAGCTAGATCCCGGAAGGAGGCTCACGCCGAGTGGCAACGGCAGGCGTGTTGCCCTGAGGCTCGAGGACAGCCAGGAAGCAGGAGTGCTGTCTGGTCCCCGCCTGAAAGTCGGTCAAAGCCTACATTATGCCTTGCATCCTGTTTTCCCTTTTTTTTTTTTTTTAAAAAAAACTGGCATCTCACAGACCGAAAACCTTGTATTAATTTGACAGATACAGCTTGTGCGTTTGAGACATGCCGAAATTGCTTTGCAATTATGACACAGGTCCTAGCGAATTTCTCCAGGATGTCACATATTTACCATTCCTTTTTTTTTTTTTTTTTGCTTTGAGAAAGATTAAGATCTGGTCTAGGGGCCATGTTGAGCGCCGTCGGCTACGAGCGCTATGTTGTGCATTGGATTGCCAGAACGTACCCCTCTTCTGGTTGCAGGGTAGTCCCTTAAACCTCACCTCTCCAAGCCCCTCCAACTCAGACCCCTGGAAGCCACTGCGCTACTCTCTGCTTTCACTCCACTGTGTTTTCTTAAAGTTTTCTCTGCTAACAGGATGCCAATCTGAAGAAAAAGTAGGCAGCATTCCATAAACCGCGGAGTTCATTTCCAAATATATATAGATACACACTTCCTTATGTAGCTAAATATACAGAACATATCATTTAGAAGCTAGACCCATATTTGGCATTAAGGAAACCTCATATGGGTTTTCAGTTACCGTTGGCTCTCAGAAATGGACTGTCAACGATAACCACATATGACGGCTACAACCAGCCTCCTTCCCCCAGAAAAGTCAGAAGTATCCCCTCATAGGCTTTTTCTGGCAAAACCCCAAAATTTTACATATAAATAGATAAAATGCCTGTCCCAGCTGCCCATAACGACCATGTCTACTTTATACTCTAGTGTATATTTTATATTTTTAAATGCTACAGACACGTTATATATTACCATGGAATAATGTATATTTTCTGTATGTGTGTATCACCATATGATGTATAATGTGTTATCTAGTTTATAAGTATACATAAATAAAAATATTTATACAGACCCCCTAAGACGTCATGATTTAAGATCTGTAGCCCAAAGCCATAAGCTGGACCAAACTAAGAGTGGGCTGCACGAGGACAGTGAAAAGAAAACATTTCCAGCTCCCATCCTCTGCTCGTTCTGAGACACGTTGCTCAAAACCATCTATCTGTAAAAGCAAGTCAGGTAGACAGAATCCCCAACATCCTAGTTCTGCGTCAGAAGAGGGGAGTGGTTTTACCAACAATGCACACTCTAGGAGCTTCAAGCTCTAGGACCTTCTGGAAAAGCAAAGTTATGGAGACACTGAAAGATCAGTCGTTGCTGGGGTCTGGGGCCAAGGAGGGATGAACAGGGGCAGCACTGGGGGTTTTAGGGCTATGAAACCACTCTGTAGGACACTATAATGGTGCGTCCATATCATTATACATTTGCCCAAACCCATAGAATGGGCACCACCAAGAGGAAACCCTAATGTGAGCTAAATACTTTGGATGCTAGAGAAAGCACATAGCTACCATCCCAAAGAGTGACATCATTCACCCTCCAGAAGCAAACCAAGATGGTGGGAAGTTGGTGGCTCACACCTTAGGAAAATCCTTCCTGGAAGTTATCGCCCTCGCCCCGCAAGGACGACAAGAAGCCTGGTTCGGATGCATCTTCTCTCTCTTTCTGCAAGTCTACACACTTATATACGCTTACATGACCAATCAGCAAGCAGGGTACAGGAGGGAGCGAATCAGGCTGTGCACCTAAACGAACAACTTCGCTAGCAACCAATGCTGTTTACTTCCTCTTTGGGCATTCCGCTTAGTCTCACGAGGCAATCCTCACCTGGCAACTAGCCAGGCGCCATCTTTTAATGGCGGAGGCCGCCCTGGCCAGGGGCCTGCCCCCGACAGGAAGTGAAGCAAATAAACAGCGATGGCTTGGTGCTAGACATGGCCCAGTGGTGGAACCCATCAGGTTTTATCACACGTGGAAACTTCCCTATGCTGGATGTGCTGTTTACACACAGCCCACAAAGGAACCTATCCTATGAGGTCTATTTCTGCACAAGCTTTGCCCTATTCCTGCTGCACATAACAGCCATCTGGTTGACCAGAGGCTCATTGCCTTGTCCTTGAGGTGAAGCAAATACTGTGCGCAAAAGTGTGAGAAGTCACCTGAGATGGCTAGGAAGTTTGGAAAGATGCCCGTACCACCTGTGGCCAAAGACTGAGGTCCACAGAATGTGAAGGAGGCATAAAGTTCAGGCTGCACTTGAAGGACACAGAGCCCACTGGCCTCTCTTGGGAACAGCTTACATGGGGTAAGGTGGTGCTCATGGGAGGGCTGGATGCCTCCCAGGCTCAGAAGCATCCCCCACCGTGGAAGCCAACATCACTTCAAACAACTCGTGAGTAGGTCTTCAAGGTCACTGCAAGGGCTGAGCTGATCAAGGTCATTCATCCACAGAAATCCAAAGTTGGCTTTCCCCTAATGTCTGAGCCAGGGGTTGGGGAGTGGGATGGGGAGTTCATATTTAAAGGGGACAGAGTTTCAGTTGGGACAGATCAGATCACCTGGGCAAAAAACAAAACAAAACAAAACAAAAAAAACCAAATCCATATCATCCGGCCCTCGGAAGTCATACATTCTACATTCTTAACATGGTGTTCAGCATCTTAAAAGCCTTTTTAATGGGGGAAGGCCATTCTTTTTATGAGTTTTTGGTCATTGTTTTAAGGTTTTGTTGATATCATCCGAGAGAATCAAAGTCTCCCTTTTGCTAAATACTTAGTATTTTATGGATGGAATTAGTGCATGTCTGCTGCCTTTGTTATGATAGACCTCCTTTATTTCTTCCAGGCAATAAAAGTCAGGAGAGAACATGTTACCTCGGGACCACTCTTGGTAAGACAGGATTACATGCGATGCTTAATATTCTGTTTCTGCTTCTACATTTCTTTTTGTCCCTTTGTCAGGGTGCATGGACAAAGTGGTCTTGTTCATCTAGTCACTGATGGTGCATCTGCGGCAGTGATCGTGGGACTCGGGATTCCTATCAATGATCCACACCCCCCATCTGGGATCTTCTGAAGGAAGTCTGCTTCCCTATTCCCAAACCCAGTTGTCTGGTTTTCCAGGGAGTCCATATTGCAGATCTTTGGCGACTCAGATCTCGCCATTAGTCCATGGCACTGGGGACGACAGCACTCTTGTCCTGCTGTGTATGCATGAGCCCAAGGTGGCTTCCATATAAAGAGAGAGGAGGGGCTCCATGGACGCCATGGTTATGGGGTTATGATAGTGATGATGGTGGGAAAGCCCCCAAGCTCCATGGCAATTCTTCTCCTGATGTGCCACCACCAAGTGTCTCTGCTCTGGGCTGGAACCTCAAAAAGACCCACTTCCCATCATGAAAAAAGTCAGTCACATTTGTGCTAGAATATATGGAGACTTTTAGTAGACTCAGAATCAACAGCTGGTATTGGTAAGCCCTTGCCCTGACTTTTCTTCTCTGTCTTGCTCTGGTCAGTGGTCCAACTGCCTACCAAGCACCACAGATACCCAAGTTCAACATGGTTGACTTATTTAAGGAAAAATTAAAAGGCAAAGGGGAAGGAGCTGTAGGCATTCTAGGGACCTGATCCATGCCTAATAAGAAACCAAATAAGGTTTTTTCTTAATCATGGGTGTGATGACCTAACAACAGTCTCTAGGGCTTAAAATGGCAAAAAATGTTGACGGTTGAAATAAAACCATCAAGAGCTTGAGTTGTGTTCAACTAAGAAAAAGTCAAATGCCCAAGAATGTACTTAACTATTCTACAATGTGATGCTAATATCAAAGTCCCCTAAAATGTGAACTTGCCTAAAAAAGTCCCACCTATGGAAGTCACGTACAAGACATGGGATAGCAGAGTTAAGCGTCCATCGGCACCTTGTCTTTCAGGAGCTGGCTGGCTGTGACGGTCGGCATGCTTCTAGGTGTGAGGCCCTCAGCTTGCAGGGATTTATCTGGTGGGCGTCCAAACATCCTTCTTCTGATGGCAGATGATTTTGGCATTGGCGACATTGGCTGCTATGGGAACAAGACCATCAGGCAAGGATTCTGAGAGTCGTTCATCTGGGACCCCAGTGAAGACCCCACTGACAATGGATCTAACTCTCCATATGTGCTATCCGAACTTCGATGGGATTCTGCACACACTTCCTTTCATGGCCCCTAACCCTTCCTTCTTCCCACCCCAGTGCTAACCCCAGCTCAGATTCTTCCTATCTGTGACTTTTAGATGTGTTTTCACCAGCAGAGTCCAAGACGGACAGTGTTTAAAAATCGTTGGTGTTGCATCAGAGTCAATGACCCAAGTCTCCTCATGCTCCTCTTCCACCCATCAGCCCAACTCCATCTATTCATGCATGACTTCAGTGCTCCCTGCTGAAAAGCTCTGCTTCTGACAAATCCATGTCCCCTATCATCACCAGATATGACATGCTTATCTGTCATTGCTGGCCCATCTCTCTAAGAAGGAGCTCATCCCATCGCCTCAATCACTAATTGACCTTGGAGACCCAGCTTAGGCAACACCATGAACCTGCCCCTGAATTGCACCCTCACTACAATATGTTGGTGCTGAGAAGTACAATTTTCATGAGTCCCATTAAAGAAGGCACCCCAGATTCTCAGTTCTGGATTTCCCATTACGTGCCTCTCTGTACCATTAGTATGTTGCAGAAACTTAGTAAACAATACTGAACTGAGTTTATGTTACTTCAGTGGTACAGATGACATTTGAAGTTCTTGCCACTGCCTTTTGGTCATTCCCAAGAACACCTGGATGGGTGAAAGGATGATGGGCTGATTTTCTTTCTTTTTAGAAATTTAAATTCAGTTAATTAACATATAATGGCTTATTGGTTTCTGAGGCAGAGCTCAGTGATTCATCAGTCTTATCTAATACCCAGTGCTCATCACATCACGTTCCCTCCTTAACGCCCACCACCCAGTTACCCCATCTTCCCACCACCTCCCCAGCAACCCTCAGTCTGTTTCGTATACTTAAGTGTCTCTAATGGTTTGTCTCCTGTTCTTATTTCATCTTGTTTTATTTTTTCCTTCCTTTTCCTCTGATCCTTTGTTTTATTTCTTAAGTTGCATATATGAGAGAGATCATATAATAGTTGTCTTTCTCTCATTGGCTTATCTGGCTTAGCATAATACACTCTAGTTCCATCCACGTCATTGCAAATGGCAAGATTTCATTCTTTTTGATGGCTGAGTAATATTCCACTGTGTATAGACCATATCTTCTTTATCCATTCGTCTGTTAGTGAACATCTGGGCTCTTTCCATAGCTTGGCTATTGTGGACATTGATGAGATGAATTTCTGTTAAATAGGTTGATATGCTTGTAGGAAACCGTATGTGTTTGTTTGTTAAGAAATAACACTCTTGATGTTTCCCTCTGTAGGACTCCAAATATTGACCGCCTTGCAGAGGACGGTGTGATGCTTACCCAGCATGTGGCAGCTGCATCAGTGTGCACCCCAAGCAGGGCTGCTTTCCTAACGGGCAGATACCCTCTCAGATCAGGTTTGTCCTCTTTCACGTCTAACCGTGGCTCTGGAAAAGAACATGATCCCTATATTAGAGATACTAAAGCCTGGGTCCACTGCTAGAGATACTAAAGCATGGGGAGAAAATAATGTAACCCCTTCATATTTTTACCAGATTAGACCCGGTAAGAGCCATAGAGCCCTGTAGGTAATGAGGTGACCCAGGCAGAGGGATTTGAGTAGGGAGTGGACCAAAAGTTTGAAGTCTGTGTGATGTCTTTGGCATCCTTCTGCCCTTTGACCCTAAAGATAAGGAACCTGCCTATCAAGGGTTATCTCCTTTAGTAAAGCCAACTGATTGTAGATGTTAACCATTTCTTTAAAAACCTGCACAGAAACACCTAAACTAGTGGACTAGCAGCTGAATAACCCGGGACTAGTGTTTGAATAACTGAGGACTGGCCTGGCCATGTGACTCTCACAGACTCTCCCATATATGGGTCCCTGGCTTCTTCTCACGCCTCCAGGGAAGACAGAATTCTGGCTAATGTAAATTTATGTTCCACTACTCTTCGCTCAACCAGATGTATGCTCAAAGCTTTGGAAAATCTAAGAATGAATTCTCCAAGTTCCCAAATGATGATGGTTGAGATATGATCAGTCTTGGAGCCAAGTAGATCTTCTCAGATCTTCCTAGTGAAGACTGAGCTACATTCATAAAATCAGTCTAGGAGGTACAGAACGTCTTTCAAGTTAGTGGTTCTTGACTGTATACTGCAGAGCTTTAGAAAAATATTTAACCTATGTTTTTTAAACACTTGAATAATTGAGTGAATTGAGTTGAATAAGTTATCAGAGTCAGTGTGAATTATATCCATGCCTCCCTACTTTGTTAGCATACATGGATCATCTGGGGCATCTTGTAACCATTCCAAATCCCAAATTCCACCCCCAACCAATTAGAATCACAATCTCTGGGGAGGCACAATCTCTGATTGGCTCAGTTGGCCAAGCATCTGACTCTTGGTTTCAGCTCAGGTCACAATCTCAGGGTCGTGTGATTGAGCTCCGCCTTGGGCCCCACTTTCTGTCTGGAGTCTGCATGACAGTCTCTCTTTCTCCATCAACCCTCTGCCTCTCTCCCAGCTTGCACTCTCTCTCCCTAAAGTAATTAATTAATTGATTGATTAATTAAAACCTTAAAATAAAATCACAAGCTATGGATTGTCAACCAGGTTTCAGAATATTTTCAAGCTCCCCAAATGATTCCAAAGTCCAGACAAGTTTGAAAACCTCTGGATCATATCAACAGTCTGGTGCAATTATAAAACCTTTTTAAATTCTCTTTCCTTTTTCACTTAATCCTCTATGTGTTTATAACCTTCACATAACAGGACAACAGTTCTTCTTGCTAAGTTTCCAATTAATGTTTCACAGCATATTTTAAATGAAAAAAAATCAACATTATTATTGTCAGTATCATTATTATTAACGTGTCGTTGTCGGATGGTAACGTTTCTTTGAAAATGGTTCCCAAAGGTATGGTTTCCAGCAACGGTTATCGTGTTGTTCAGTGGACCGGAGCATCTGGAGGGCTCCCAACCAATGAGACAACTTTTGCAAAAATATTAAAAGACAGAGGATATGCCACTGGGCTAATAGGTATGTATATTTTGAAAGCATTAAGTACATTTCCTTTATATGGAGAGTGTAGTCAACCAAAAACCTGGGGAATGAAATGGTTTTGATGTAGTGGGATTGTCCACCAGGCAGAAAGCTCCACGAGTGCAGGAATGACCTGAGTACCCAGACTGCGTTGTGTGAAGTAGATGCTGAAGATATATAAGTTTAATGAAATACCTGGCATTTCATAGTATTTGCTGATGCACCATGATAAAAAAAAAAAAAAAAAGTGGGGGGGACATTTTTTCCTAATATCAACGAGCTATTAACAATTTCCATAATGTTTTCCTTAAATTTCCAGAAATTCCTTAAATTCTGCACAGAAATGGGACTGTAGGGCTTAGTACTTCTCTGCTTCCATAAATAGCGTGCTTATCTTTCTAGATGTCAATAAACCGTGTCATGTACAAACTGAAACACAATGAAGCATAGTAGTTTCTTGAGAGGGGACCACGCTGTCATTGTTGCCATCATGCTATAGTGTAATTTTTATTAAACTGTGCCACTTACTCATCATAAACAGCAAGACTAGCTGATACACTGAATATTCAATCCAATAGACTTATTATAATTTTTTTGAGATAGAAGTCTATTCTCACGGAATACTCCTTGGAAAATCTCATGAGGTTTTCTGGATGAGAGATGGCCATTTGGGGTCGTGGGAAGACACGAAGGTTTCTATCAACGCTTTAATAGTGACGGGGAGAAGATAAGCATCTGCATCTGCGATTGATTGAACTTGAAAGCTGTGCTCTGTAGAACCTCTAACCTACCATGACCCTGACTACCATTACAGTGGTTTAACAAGGAAAGGGACAGTTCCAAAGTCAGGAAATTGTTTACCAACACTGAGAACAGCAGATCGTTTTCTAGAACAATGTGAGCCCTCTGTGCCTTCCTTATTGCTCTGACACAGACCTTTGCAAATTTAGCTACAGTAGACTGAATAACAATCACCAAAGATATCACACCCTACATGCCAGAAGCTAAAAAAAAAAATTACCTTATATGGGGAAATGGTCTTTATAGATGTGGTTAAATGAAGGACCTTGAGATGAGGAGATTTTCCTGGATTACCCAGGGGAACTTTATATGCAAGGTCAAGACTCCTTTTATGACAGACATAGACGTCAAAAATTGGGCAGAAGACATGAACAGACACGTCTCCAAAGAAGACATACAAATGGCCAACAGACACATGACAAAATGTTCACCATCACTAGCCATCAGGGAGATTCATATCAAAACCACATTGAGATATCACCTTACACCAGTTAGAATGGCCAAAATCAATGAGACAGTAAACAACATGTGTTGGAGAGGATGTGGAGAAAGGGGAACCCTCTTACACTGTTGGTGGGAATGCAAGTTGGTGCAGCCTCTTTGGAGAACAGTGTGGAGATTCCTCAAGAAATTAAAAATAGAACTTCCCTATGACCTTGCAATTGCATGACTGGGTATTTACTCCAAAGATACAGATGGAGTGAAAAGAAGGTCCATCTGTACCCCAATGTTTATAGCAGCAATGGCCAAGTTCGCCAAACTGTGGAAAGAACCAAGATGCCCTTCAACGGACGAATGGATAAGGAAGATGTGGTCCATATACACTATGGAGTATTATACCTCCATCAGAAAGGACGAATACCCAACTTTTGTAGCAACATGGATGGGACTGGAAGAGATTCTGCTGAGTGAAATAAGTCAAGCAGAGAGAGTCAATTATCATATGGTTTCACTTATTTGTGGAGCATAACAAATAGCATGGAGGACATGGGGAGATGGAGAGGAGAAGAGAGATGGGGGAATAAAAGGCGGAGATGAACCATGAGAGACTGTGGACTCTGAGAAACAAATTGAGGATTTTGGAGCGGGGGGTAAGGGTTTAGGTGAGCCTGGTGGTGGGTTTTATGGATGGCACGTATTGCATGGACCACTGGGTGTGGTGCATAAACAATAAATTTTGGAACACTGAAAATTAAATTAAATTAAAAAAACAAAGACAGAGGGATATATGACACGGAAGGGAAGAAGGCAGTGTGGCCACAGAAGCAGAGTGGGAGGGATATGACCATGAGTCAAGGAACTCTTGGAGCCCCCAGAAGTAGAAGAGGCAGGAAAGATCCTCCCCCGAAGCCTGCAGAGGGAGCACGGTTCTGTCAAACCTTGATCCTGGGGTTCGAGCTTCAGAACTGTTGGAGCATAAATTCCTATTGTTTCAAGCAATCACAAGTTAATAGTAATTTGTTTCAGTAGCACGGGAAACAACGTGCCACATAATGCTGCCACACAGGTGTCTCATTGCTCTGTAACAGTGCTAAGCCAGGTTGTGGTTGAAATAGCCGTGAACACCACCCACATCTTTGTACCTCCCCACCCCGTTCGTGCATGCGGCAGAACAGCTAGAAGAGGGCCAGCCTGCAATACTTACTAACCAATGATCAGCCGGTGGTGACATGGGAATCCTCTTTGCCTTTCAGGAAAATGGCATCTGGGCCTCAACTGTGACTCTTCCGATGATCACTGCCACCATCCCATCAGCCACGGATTTGACCATTTCTACGGAATGCCATTTTCCATGATGGGAGATTGCATCCACTGGGAACTGTCGGAGAAGCGTGCAGGCATGGAGTACAAACTCCACGTCTGCTTCCAAATCATGGTCTTTGCTGCCCTCACACTCACCGCTGGGAAACTCACCCATCTGACATCGGGCTCATGGACGCCAGTCATCTGGTTGACCATTGCCGCCATCTTGCTCTCTGTGACCTCCTGTTTCATAGGGGTCTTGATTGTTCATGCAGACTGCTTTCTGATGAGAAACCACACCATCACGGAGCAGCCCATGCACTTTCAAAGGACGACACCTCTTGTTCTCAAAGAGGTCTCATCCTTTGTCCAAAGGTGAGCATCAAAGAGTTACCTTTATCCTAGTCTCTGGTCCATGATGAAAATGAATCTTGAAAAGTCTTCCACTTTCTTTCTGTAATGGAGATAGGAATGGTGAACTCATTCTGGCCCGGGAAGATATTTTTGATAAAATGTGTCAGAAATGCTCTGTTGAGCCCAAGTTGATGGTGACAATTGAAACAGGTGACAGGGCACATGAAATTTGCTGTTGTCCCCCAATCCTTGGAGCTAGTACCATTGTGTAAGCACCCACTGATCACCACGGGCCATATTTAACTCACACAACAAACTGAATTACCTGAAGATTTACAATAAATATAAATATTTTTAAAGCTCTATCATTGGAACTAAGTTGTCCTGTTGTTAACTCTATCTTAAATGTAAATTTGAATAACAAAGGCACTTACTATGTCACAGTTAAGAGGGGCAAGATATAAAGCTACATCACACAGAGCCAGTTCCATGCTCCCCAAGTGTTTCTGTAAAGAGGGGGACAGCAAAGAACCCCAATTCACCTGGTGGAGATGAGGTTGTGATCATGTTCCAGAACATTCTTTTTGTGGGCTTGCCTAACATGGGTGAGAAATGATACTGATAATTACTGTCAAAGACAGAGAGAGGAACAGATGAGGCACCACCAAGATGGGGGACAATTAAATTGAAATTAATAACCTAATACTTGCCATTTTTCAAGTGTATTTTAAAATAACTATGTCATATATCCTAAACTTTATTGCTTGAGAGCAATTAAAAAGAAAACCAAAGGTAAAATAATCACTTTATTCTGTATGCTAAGGTTCTAAATGGGAACATATACTGAACTAATCGAAATAAACATCAGATCAGACAGTTGCCTGGGGTTCCATCTTACGTTCATTTGCCAGAAGTATGTAGAGTTATAAATTGATAAAATTCAGGGGGAAAAACGTGTATGGTATCAGTGTGAATTTTTCAACAGACTTTAGAAGAGTAAAGTCATCCCATTAAAGAGTAGCAGATATACTTGTTGAAGGAAGTGACAAACTAGATCTCTATCTTGTGTCTCTAGGACCTCAATCTATCCTTAAGTAGAAATAACTCCAGTTGCCATTATTTATTTTCAGGAACAAGCACAGACCTTTCCTCCTCTTTGTCTCCTTTCTACATGTGCACACCCCTCTGATCACTACAGAGATGTTCCGTGGGAAGAGCGTGCATGGGCTGTATGGGGATAACACAGAAGAGATGGACTGGATGGTGGGTAAGTGCCTTTTCCTGGTGAAAATAGGACACGTGTCCCTCCCAAAACAGCAGGAGGAAAGGACATACAGAATGAGATGAGATTAACTGTGTTTGCTTTCTTTCTGCTCATCACACTGTTTTAGGTGGATTGATTTATTATTTTTCCCCAGGAGAACAGAGATTAAAATCCCCGTGGGTAGGATTGTCTTGCTTTGTTCTCCCTGTGTATCCCCTGGGTTTGGAATAATGCCTGGTATGACACAGAGTGCCCATTTCTTCAGTGGGTACATCGGATATAAACACAGTGACTCCCTTGAGGCTCAAGCAAGGACTTGGATGACCTAGGGTTGACATGCTGGTGGACATAGAGGGCTAGGAGCTGCAACATAATGGGAATTAGAGATTTTAGGAGAAAACATGATTTATATAATCCATTGAAAACATTACCTTGGAGGAAATTGTTGGCAAAAATGCTGGTGGTTGGGAGATAGGTAGGCAAAGATCGATGTCACATCACGTCCCCAGTGCAGCTTCAGGACAGACTGACTCATCACTGCCACTATGGTCCTTGTGTGGAAAAGATTAAGGATCAGTGGAAAATACACGCTATTTTTATATGATGCCAAATACTGCGTGTTTAAAATAGAATTCACCATGCTACAACTTGAGGGATAATCCTTTAAATGAAAGACGTACAGATATATGTAATCCAATACATATCGAATGATAAACTATGAAATTCTCCAGTGCGTAGTTAAGAACTCCTAAGTCCATCAAGATAAGGAATTCTTAAGACTTAGGTCAAGAATCTTCTCTATGGCTTCAGTGTCTCTGTGCTCCTTGATTGAGATTGATGGCTCTTTTTTTTTTTAAAAAGATTTTATTTATTTATTTGAGAGAGAGACAGTGAGAGAGAGCATGAGCGAGGAGAAGGTCAGAGGGAGAAGCAGACTCCCCACGGAGCTGGGAGCCTGATGCGGGACTCGATCCCAGGACTCCGGGATCATGACCTGAGCCGAAGGCAGTCGTTCAACCAACTGAGCCACCCAGGCATCCCAGATTGATGGCTCTTGATTGAGTTTCAAACTCAGTCCAGCCACAATACTGACAACTTTTTTAATGAAAATCATGGTCCAAGTGTAAATAGGTGGAGGACAGGGGATTTTTAGGAAAGAGAAACTATTTTGTCTGGTACTAGAACACTAGGTACATGGTATTATGCATTTATCAAAACCCTTAGAATGTACACCACCAAGAGTGAACCACCATAGAAACTACAGACTTTAGTTAATAATAGTTTATTGGTATTGGCTCATAGATGACATTATGACTCAGCTTATCTCTAAAACCGAAAGCTGTTTTAAAAAAATAAAATCTATTAATTGAAGGAGGGGGATTTCCTAGAACCATAGATTTTAAGTCTTCAGCAATTGAAGACAAAGAAATGTCTTAACTACAGATGGAACAAAGAAAGAGAAAAATAATAGGGACATGGCTAATTTCAAGCTAAAGGGATGGAAAATGGTCTTCAGTGTGCTCAGTTAAACCCATGAAAATGCAGTGTCACCAGACTGGAGAAAAAAGCAAGACCCAGCTCAAAAGATATACTGTTTAAATATAAAGACACAGATAAGGTAGAAGTAAAACCTACCCAGTAACAGGATCTACTTGAGACCATAGTCAACTTTCACAACAGCAGGTCCTCATGAAAAATTAGATTGTAAGTTCTGTCTCCTGTGGGAAATAAAATAATATGGTTCTTCCCATCCAAATAAAAAAAAAATAAAATCTCATAGACACGGTGAATTGCGTCAACCATAAGATTTCCCTTTGAGGTGATTATAAGAGACTTGGAGCCACCGTTGTAAATCATTCTTCACAGATGGACATATATCGCCAATGCCATTGTCAGCCTTGTTCCTAGACCCTGTTGATCTCTCCTTTTTCCCCCTCTTTCCCTTTGTTTAGTTGAAATATAATTGACTCTATACTCTTTTTTCTTTTTTGCCTCCTTTCTAAGCGTTTGCTATTTTTTCCTATGTAATCTATACTCTGTAGCTTGCCTAAAACTTTTTAGAAACAGAATGGGGTATATCTAAGGGTGTATATGCATCTTGAGTCAGTGATATTCGGGATTCATGATTTTATTGCTACCCACTCCCATTATATGTGAATACTCAAGGCTCCTCCTCATGGAGATGTCCAAAATGCTGAGCCATACAACTGAACATCTTGGTTTAAGATAGGCTCCATTTTGACCTGCTCAAATGCACATATTCTTCACAGGGCAGATCCTTGATACTTTGGATATGGAAGGTTTGACCAATAGCACTCTTGTTTATTTTACGTCGGATCACGGGGGATCTTTAGAGGCTCAACTCAGAAACAACCAATATGGCGGCTGGAATGGAATCTACAAAGGTAGAGAGATGATGGGCTTCTTGTTCATGGTCTCTATCCCTACCCTACAGTTCCCAACTCTTCCCATGGAATGGGGCCACCCACCTCAAGAGAGTCACCACGGAATACTGTTTTTCTGTTTGAGGTGGAAATTATAATCTGTGATTTTTTTTTTTTTCTTTTGCCCAATGCCATGGTTTTTGGTCTATTCACAGAATTGTGCAACCATCACCATCACTTAATGGCAGAACATGGTCATCCCCTCAGAAAGAACCTCAGCATGTATTTGCAATCATTCCCTGATTCTCTCTGTGCCCAGCCCCTGACAACCACCAGTTGAGTTCAATCTCTGTGTATTTCCCTAGTGTAACCGTTCCATGGAATCATGCAGTTATGTGGTCTTTGGCCACTGGCTTGCATTCACCGAGCATGAAGTTTTCTAGACTCATTCACATTATGCCATGTGTTAGTGTTTCACTCCTTTTCATGGCTGAGTCATCTTCCATTGTTGGGAGGGACCACACTTTGGTCATCCATTCAAGTGATGGACTCAGGATTTACACAATGCATCCAAGGACCGTGGTGGCCACATCATATTCAAACTGGAATTTTACCAACTACAGACACATCCTTATTGGGTGTACCCCCCAAAGATGCCATCCTCCCAAAGACGACAAAACACACTGCCAAAAAAACATGGAACAATCACATTCTTTTCTGTTCATGTTTACACACAGGTGGCAAAGGTATGGGGGGCTGGGAAGGTGGGATCCGCGTCCCAGGGATCTTCCGGTGGCCTGGGGTGCTGCCGGCCGGCCGAGTGATCCACGAGCCCACCAGCCTGATGGATGTTTTCCCCACCGTGGTCCAGCTGGGGGGCGGTGAGGTGCCCCAGGACAGGTACAGAACAGCTCCAGGAAACCCAAGCTAGTCAGTTTTCCATATATACAGAGAACGCCCATTTTCCTTCTCCTGATGCTCGAGTGGAGGCATTTTATCATGGTGGTTACTGAACAATCTCACAGTTTGTCACAGGAAATTCCTTTCCGTGGTAGAGATTTTGCATAGATTTCAATTTTCCTTCATCTCAAAAATTACAGAAAACTTGGGGGGGAAATAGAAAATAAAATTATTTCAGAATCGGATAGTGAATTATGTATACAATCATATAATCATAATTGTCCAATCATAGGATAATAAAGGATTCTCATAGTTATAATTGTATGATGTATATCATCTATCTAGATCTATCTAGATCTGTCTAGATATGTAGATTAAGATATCATTTAGATATATTTTCCATGTTTTATATATATGTATATATATAATTTATAGAAATATATACATTTCTAGAAATTTTTGTTCATAGACAACAAAATTTAATGACTTCATGTTATTTTCTTTCAACCATCGCCTTATATGTGGACGTTAGCCTTGCTTTAAAAAAAAAAAAAAATACTGTCCGGTCACATTATTGCCAGTCATAATTGCCTCCTAAATAAGAATCCTTTAGAAAGTGAATTCCTGAGTCAAAGAGTAGGACTGTTTATAGGTAAATCTCTTGATATATTTTGTCAAACTTTTCATCAGGAATCACTAGCAGTCAGTGACATAGCCATTTTAAAACATAACAGAACTAAAATCGATGTCAATTCTGTACATGTCGTTTATATATATAAATTACGCATATGTGTCTATACAAGTATACATCAATGTGTGTGTTATAATTTTCACTGTTTTATCCTTACAGGCTGAATATTTCACACCTTGTTGTCTCTTTTCTTACAGTGAATATCATATCTCTAGTTGATTATTTTTCCTAATTGGGCGCTAATTTTTAAATTAATTTATATCACTTGCTTGAAAAACTAAATTTGTCTGACACGTATATTGCGAATGTGTTGCTGCATGAGAAGGTAAAATAAATATAGCCATGTAGTGTCTGATTTAGGTATACACACAGACACAGAATCGTATACATGTGTCTATGTGTAAATGAATATATTTTTGGAGGTGTAATTATATTTACACATTCACACATATATATGTTGTAGATAGATTCTTTTGTTTCATTTTTCATGGTAATTAGTAACTCTAAGTAAAATCTCCTTGGGGTTTTGAATTCTCTACCTTGACGAAGAACACTCGTCAAATTAGAGAAAAAGATCCCCTTTTTTATGGCTTTTCAAAGTTCATGGTATCTGTAAAAATCTGTCCTTGGTATTGATGGTTTTCATCTGGACACAAAGGTTTCTGAAAATTGACCAGGTCCCTGGGACATAAAAATGCCCGAGGCAGCACCCTTGCACATCACATTGCTCGATATAGGTTTTCTCCTAAGAAGTGTGGAGGAAAGGGAAGTGGAATCCCAAGAACCTCCATCCTGAATGGGAATGGAGCTCCATCTTGGAAACTGAAGAAGACAGGGAAGGGGAGGGGGAGGAAGATGAGGAAGGCAGGGCTGGCGGAGGGGAGGAGAGGCAGGGCACTCTGCAGACAAGGAAATGGCACCATGTTGGTTTAAGAAGACAGCATATGCTGCCATGGCTTAGAGCCCAATAAAGTATAAAACCAAAAAGGCATTTCCCTGAATTTTCCACTTATTCTTGCATTCGCAATAAGGTTGGGCAAATAGTAAGTTCAGTTGAGCATGTGGGATCCTGGGTGATCTTTTAGCCAAAGGTGATGTTTGTAGACGAATAATGGAGGTGTCTCTTGCAATGTTTCCCTAAGCTTGGGAAGGCTCAAGAATGCCTTCCGTGCCCCCCTGAGTCCCTGTGCTCCTGTCCGCAGGGTGATCGATGGCCGGGACCTGCTGCCCTTGCTGCTGGGGACAGCACAGCACTCGGACCACGAGTTCCTGATGCATTACTGTGAGAATTTCCTGCACGCAGTCCGTTGGCACCAACGGCACGGTGAGTACTCTGGGTGATCAAGTCCCATCTTGGCTTCTGTTCCCGTGGCTTTGCTTCACAACTGGCCCTTTTCTTGCTTTCTGGGCAGTATTTTCCCCAGACACAGCAACATCCTTCCTGATGCAAGCAGTCATTTACCGTATCACCATATTATCATTGTTTACGGGGTTTTCATATGGCTTTCCTGCCCACAAGTGTTGCGGTCTGCCTCTCGCCCTCGAAGCCCCTACTCTTAGTCTACATCAGTTTCCACTTGTCTCAACCACCTTAACTCCACATCACGGTTTCACCCTTGTAATAACCATAACTTTGTGATAGAAGCCGCCGTGTCCATACTGAACAATTTTTGCATTTCGAAATTTCCTGGGCTATTTTGGCCCAACTGGCCTTTTCAAAGAACTCTAAGATCATTTGCAAGATTATTTTTTTTTTAATCCCTTGGGAATCTGAATTGTCTTGGCATCCCATGCGTCCATTAACTCAGGGAGACGTTTGGTTATCTTTCCAGTATCAGATTTTCGCAACTGAAACCTGTTCTGTCCCTCCCCTTACTCTTCTTACTTAAAAAGTATGCATTTCATCAAGCCTACTATTCATGTCCCATGTGATGTCATTGCATTTTAATTGCCTTCATGTGTAGAAGGATCTACTGTTCATCCTCACCTAACTGGCATTCCTAGAAGTTTTCTGTTTTTAGGGATCATCTTTCTTTCAAAAACTCAGTTCTTGCATTGACTGGAGAACTATTATTTGTTAATTTTAGACACAGTTAATTTCTGCTGCTACCTTTGTCTTCTAATAACAGAGTTTCACCTATTTGAGTGACTTTTCTTCATTTTTATTTCCCTATTACTCTAACGTTTCCTGACATTTTCTCCTCGGTTGGATTTGCCCTATGAATTGATCAGATTCGTGACTTTGTGATTGCATAGGTTTTCTGATTCTTTTTTTTTTTTTTTTCTCATCAGTGTTTGGGAAGGGCTCTATGCTCCTAGTGCTTTAACTCATCTTTCCATGCCTCAAAACCATTCTCTACAAGTCTCTAACTGTCTGAATCCGGAGACAAGGAACACCCCTTTGGATTTCCCTTATTTGAGGAAATTACCATAGATTTTTAATTTTTTTCCTTAAACGTCCCTCCCTTTTCACCCATTCTCTTCAATATTATTATAATCTAGCATGGCTTTTAGTGCTACATTTCATTTCTTAAAAAGGATGTATTGCCCATCTCCTTCCATTTTTGAGGGTTTCCTAAAAAACCGTCATTCCATTTTACATCGCAGTCTACATCTATGCATGCCTGAGACCACAAATGAGTGCGTCCCGTGATCCGATCTGTTCTTGGACACTCTGGCTACCCCACTATGGACCTCTCATCTCTCAGTCATTGGGCAAATGCTTCTATATTTTTTCAAAGACAGCAGATGGGGAGTGTATTCCCAGTGCCCAAGCCTCTTCAAGGGCACCCGAACTGGCTTTCACAGATCCACCGTTCATCCTGCATGAATAATGCACTTAGCCCCCCTGCTGAAAGCCATCCCAAGACCACCCACGGCACACACATCAGAACAAATTCCTCCTTGTACGAGGACCTATCCCCTCCCCGTCTCTGAGAATCCCCCTCAAAGAGGGCTGGATCTCCACGTGACTGGCTCATTCTCGATGTTTAAATGCCATATTAACTTTTCAGCGAGGGTTTCTTGACCCAAAGAATGCTGCCATGGTGCACCCATCCTCCCCCCTCCCCCCCCACACTCACACATCCACCATTATTTTCCACCCTTTATAATTTTATTTTTGTGAGTTTACCATTGTCTGGCCTTTTTTGCCTCCCTAAGACTTGCCCATCTTCTCCTTGTGCTCAACACGTTTGCTGAATTATCACAGCCGTGAGTGACCTTGCTGGGCCCATAGGGCCAAACTCTGTGACTTCCTTCCCAGAGCCCAGGAGGAGCCCTGATCCTGACCCTTATCTGTCCCTGCTTCCTGGTCTTTCTGCCCCTGGAGCTGCTCCTGGAGGAGGCAGACCCACCAAAACCCTGCTCTCTACACTCTGGTTACCCACGTGACTCCCCCAGACTCACTGCCCTGTGGGGGATACAAAGCATGGTTGTGGGGGCCTCCCTCCCAAAAGCAGGAAGCCGGGGAGGACAGGCAGTGATGTTGGTATGACCCACCTCCTGGCAGGAGGCTGGTGCAGGAGCCCTGATGGACCTCCCTTCCATTCTTTCAAAGTCCCTTCCTGAGGCGGAGTTCGGTCTGGTGCCCTCCCAGAGGCTGGAGGTGGTTTGCTGTAGCTTGTCCTCCCTATCTCTGTCCTTTCCTCCTCACTCCCTTCCTTTTCCTGTCGGGGCCTGCCTAGCTGTGGGGGTGGGGAGAGCCTGGGAGCAAGCTTCAAGAGAACAGCTGTTGCCATTTTAAGCCTCTGAGCATCTTGCCTGGAACCACGCACGAGTTATTCACTCCTTTGCAAACAGCTTTACCGAGCTGTAGTTCAGTCTCAGCAGAAGGCCACGGACTGGTGGCCTACAAACCACAGACTTACTTCTCCCAGTTCTAGGGGCTGGACAACCGAGACAGGCTTCTGCTGGCCGGTTGACTGCCACCTTCTCGCTGTGTCCTCACGTGGTGGAGAGACAAGGGACACAAGCTCTGTCCTGGCCCTTGTCAGGGCACTCATCCCGTTCTTGAGGGCTCTGTCCTTGTCATCTGTTAATCCCCCAGAGCCTCCACTTCCTGATTCCATCCTTTTGGGGGTCTGGGCTGCAATATATGAATTTTGGAGGGACACGATTTCAGCCCATGACGCTGAAAAATTCACTCTTTTAAACGGTACAACTCAGGGGCATTTGATACATTGACCGTGTTGTGCAAACAGCACCTGTGTCTCGTACCAGAACATTCCATTCCCCTGAAGACACCCCGTCCCTGTTAGCACTCACTCTCCATTCTCCTCCCCAGCCTTGGGCATCTACTGTTCTTTCCCTGTTTCGGACGTCTCCTACCAAGGAGATCCCACACTCTGTGTCCCTGGGTATCTGGCTTCTCTCACGGAGCAGCGTGTTTTCGAGTTTATGCACAAGGTAACAGATCTCAGAGCTTCATTTATTTTTATGGCTGATTCCATCCCATGGCATGGATGGTCCCCATCTGCTCAACCATTCACTTCAGCGTCTCTCCAGCCATCGTTCTGCTTCTCCACGTCAACCCCCTGAGATTCTCGTCTTTCCCTCAGGAGGAAGACTATGGAAAGTCCACTACACAACCCCAGTGTTCCACCCAGAGGGCGCCGGTGCCTGCTACGGGAGAGGGGTCTGCCCGTGCTCTGGAGACCGAGTGGCCCATCACGACCCACCTTTGCTCTTCGACCTGTCCAGAGACCCCTCCGAAGCCCACGCCCTCACCCCGGACACGGAGCCCTTGTTCCATCAGGTGATGGACACTGTCGCACGGGCCGTGGAGGAGCATCGCCGGACCCTCAGCCTGGTTCCTCTGCAGCTGGACATGCAGGGCAACACCTGGAAACCCTGGCTCCAGCCCTGTTGTGGCCGGTTCCCCCTCTGCTGGTGTGATCGGGAAGGTGACCCTGAATCACTGTCCCCTGTCGGAGAGAGCTAGCTCTCTCCCTCGTCCCGGTACTTCTTGGTCCAAATACAACTCCCCTGTGATTATGTCATCCTTTTATGTGGCTGGAACAGTTCTGCACCCCGAAACCCAAAAGGTATAAGGAAGACACAGCAGTGTACCATCACCCTTAAGTCAACCGAACCACATTGGGCTTGTTAAGCCCCCTTGGACCCCCAAAGAGTGAGGAGCAAAGCCCCTCCTGCCATGGGGATTTCCATTCCCCAACCCCAGCCCCACCCAGAGGAGGCTGCTCTGACCCCATCCAGACTCACAGTCCCAGTGGAAGATACTTCCGTACTAGATGGGTTTGCCGACCAAGGCCAGCGGAGCACCAAACATAGCCCAGAAAAGGCGTGACTTTAAAGAGTTTAAAGTTTGGGTTTATTTAACCTTTAAAGAGTTTAAAGAGTCTGGGTTTATTAACACTTTTCAAGCAATTATTCTCCACAAACAGATGCCCTAGAAATTTAGGGAAACCCAGAACTTGGTGGGGGGCTTGTGGGAGGTCCCTGAACTACCACGATGCCCCCCTGGGCCCGCAGCCTTTGCACTGGACATGCCCAGGACCGGACACCAGCAGGATGGGGACTTTGTTCCGGACCCTGCACCCAAGCCCCTCTCCCTGCACACACACGCAGGCCCCGCGCCCCACCACCATCACTTTGCAAGACCACAGCTTTAACCCCCTAACTTCATCCTCTCCAAGCTGTAGAGCTGGGAAGTCCTGAGGTCAAGGTGTGGACAGGGTGGGCTTCTCCAGAGACCTCTCAGGAAATATGAGCTAACTAGGGCCGCCAGTTCTAAGGCAAAATCATCTTTTCTCCGAAGAGATCCCTCAGCAAACTGCCCCCACCCTCAAGCTTTTGGCAAGTCTTAATTCCCAATGACTATCTCTGCAAAACGCAGAACGGAGTTGGAAAGGGACAAAGAGAACTCCCGGGCAGCTAATGGGGACCAGGAGGGGGAAGTGACCACCAGGTAGACCCCCTGGTGTCAAGTCCTGTGGGTGAGGGTCTAACTAGCCTAGCTCACGCCTGACCCCTGCCCCCCACTTTGGCCATAGAGAAGGGGGATTGCCTCACGGACCCCAGTGAAACAGAATTCACATCCAGGCTGCCTGACCGCACGGGGGCAGTCCCCAGAACTTTCTGGAAACTGCTGGGGTTCCCCGAGCCCAGATCCAGCCCGGGTATCTCATTGTCTCCCAGGAGTGTCCGCCCGGAGGCCACCGAGATTCGGGAAAACCGGTTTCCAAGATCAATTCCCGGAAAGACCTGGGCGACAGGAGATTAAACGGATTGGGCGGGACGGGGCCCTACCGCCCGGAGGACTCCGCTGCGTGGGCGGGTCCGGGTCCGCGCGCTGGGGGCAAGGTCCTGCGCGCCCGGCCCGCGCGCCGCCATGGCTCTCAGGGCTCCGAGGGGACGCGCCGCGCCCGCTGCCAGGTGCGCGGGGCCCGAGGACGCGGCCCCCACTCGGGGCGGGCATGAGGGCTGGGGGAGGCGCACACTGGGCGACAGTGGCCCCCGGGACGGGCGGGCGGTGCGTGCGCCTTGGAGTCACCAAAACGCAGCTCGACGTCCGCCCCGCAGTCGCAGGGACGCGGAGCCGGGGAGCTGGAGCCGGACGGGAGGAGAGGGGCGGCTGGACCCAGGAGAGGGAGGGAGGGCCCTCGGCAGGAAGGGGAACCGCCGGGCTGGTGCGCAGAGGCCACGCCCCGGCAGAGCGAGGCCTGGTCCCCATCCCCCACTACGTAGGACGCGCTTCCTTGATCCCGAGTACCCTCTCCTCCAGCAGCGCCAGCACCAGGCCCCCAAAACACCCTCTTCCCCCCCCCCCCCCCCCCCGAGCGCTGCCGCGTGCCCCCTCGTCCAGCACACGCCCCCTCCCGCTCCCTGGCGCCTAACCCCCGGAGTGCGGCCGTGTCCCCAATCCCCACTCTCTAGGACACACCCGGTCCCCCCCCTTGGTTCCGCACCCTGACAGCACCGCGACGTCCCCTCAACCCCACCCTTGCTCCAAAGTGGGGGCATCCCCGCTTTGTTCCGCCCCCCCCCATCCCAGCACGGCCGCACCCTCCCCCACTCTGAGACACGTCCGGTCCAGCACCCGCTTCCCCGCCTCCCAAAGCGCGCGGCTTCCTCCTTCTGGCACCGCCCCGCCCCGCTCCGGCCTCCGGCCCCCGGCCCGGCCTCCCCTAGCCCAAGCGGAGCCTTGCCCACCCCCACATCCGGAGCGGAGCCCTGGCCCCCAGCGCTAAGACTTGCCCAGTTCCCGAAGACCCCGTCGCCGGAGAGCGGCCGTGCCCCCGCCTCCCCCTCTCCACAATCCGCTGGACGCTCCGCCTCCGCCCTGTGCCTCCGGGACCTTCCCTGCCCCGGACGGCTGGCGCACGGGGGCGCAATCAGGGCACAGGACAGCACTGGGGGCTCTGCAGGCCGGCCCCGAGGCACGCTCGAGCTGCCAGCCAGGCAGGAGGACCTGGGCGCCCCAGGCCCTGCGTTCAGCCGGGTTAGGGGGCGGGCAGGGTCGGAGATCCGCGTCCGGGACGCCCCAAATCCCTTTCCCGCGCGGTCCCTAGCGCGCCCCGCGGGGGCCTTGGTGGCCACGCGGCTCCAAGACCGTGTTGTCTCTACTGGGTCGCACCAGCAGTGCCTTGTCTCCCTGTCGTGGCCGGGGTGCCCTGAATCCCACATTCTTCCTTTTAAAATGCCTGTGTCCCGCTGCTCCGACCCTCTGGGTCCGCCTACCTCCTGTCGGGTGGCTCCAGGGACCGAAGGTGTGCTCTGGCCGCCTTTGCACCAGGAAAGGCGCCCCTGGAAGACAAGCGCTCAGCCCTTTAAGGAGCGCCCCCGCCGAAGTAGCAGAATTAAGGACCAACGGGGTGAGGAGGTTAAATCCTGATGCAGGGCGAACGCACGTGCCTTCCCGGCAAGCCGCTTGGGAAATGCCCACTGAACATGACAAATCCTGGACGTTAATTTGGGCCTTGTTGGTTGTCTCTCCAGGGACTTTTTGTGGGGTCCGCTCCTTCTGTGTTTGCTCCTGAGGACGTCCGAGTTAAAAGCCGCAAATGCCCTTCAACCCAATATTCTACTGATAATGGCAGACGATCTTGGCATTGGGGATCTTGGTTGCTATGGGAACCGTACGCTCAGGTATAACGGGCTGGTGATGCTGGTGGTTCTAGGGGTCGTGGGTGTCTGTGTGGGAGAACGCATGTGGGTTATGATGTCTTTGAAAGCTGCCCGTAGTGGGAAAGCCCTCAGGTCATCCGACGTGAACCCCCAAGAAATTATTTTTTGACCGGGAAGCTGGGTCTGAAACTGAAATGTTCAAACACCATGGCACTCGGGTGGTTGGGTGTATTCCTTTCTTAGTGTTGCTGGAACAAAAGAGAACAAATGGAGTAATTTGAGACGCAGGAATTTCTTCTCTTCCCAGTCCTGGAGACCAGAAACCTGAGATCCAGGCGGGGCAGGGCCGAGCCCCCTCCAGAGGCACCAGGACAGGGTCCTTCCTGACTCTTCCAGCTTCTGGAGCTCCAGGCGTCCCTACGCTGGTGGCCACATCCCTCCCATCTCTGCCTTCCGTCTTCCCGTGGCTTCTCCTCTGTGTCTGTATCTTGTCTTTTGTCTCTTACAAGGACACCTGTCATTGACTTTAGGGCCACCCTGATCTAGGATGAGCTCATTCCTTGATCCTTAACTAATGACACCTATAAAGACCCGTTTACAAGTCAGGTCCCATTCACAAATACTGGGGATTAGGACAGGACAGCTGTGCCCCTGAGGCTGCTACTCACTCGCTGTGGGGACCTCAGCGGACCTCGGTGGACCTCCATATTCACAATACGCAGGCTCCTGCGTCTTCCCTCCTGGCAAATATGTGCACGATGGTGTTTGCATAATCTGTGCAACAGGAGACAAGAAGCCCCTCATTCCATTTCTTTTAGAAAGACCACCAGGGCAGCATCACACGATCTGTCTTAGCCTTAGCAGCCCATGTTGGGACTGCCCAGGATAGACCCAGGCCCACCCCCTTTGGTCGCGACCTTTCCAACAGCGGCAGACACTGCCCTGTGTATGCAGGGACCTTCCTCCCCCCAACGCTGAGCCTGCCCAGTTATACCTGCCGGGACAGACCATTCCCCCAACAAAACTGGACAATCCATTGGTTTCTGGTAGCTTCCGAAAAGTCACCACGATGCATTTTAGAACATTTTCACAGCCCAAGAGCACGCCTTGCCCTCTCTCAGCCATCACTCTATGTAATGGACTGGATCGTGTACCCCAGGATTCCTAGGACGAATTCCTAACCCTTCAGGACCTCCTGCAGCCTGCCGGTGTGTGTTAAGAAAACTTAAGCCAAGAAATTAATGGAGAAACTGGGATTGCATACCCAATACCAACGCTAGGGGGCAGCACCCATGATATATGTGTGGGGGGGTGGTGATGGTGGTGTTGTTCATGTCTAGTGTTTCTCCTTCCAACTAAAATATAGGCCGAGCGCAAGGACGGTGTTTGGGGACATCCTAAAGGCGGCGAAAATGTTCTCTTAATTTAGTGCATTGACTCACTGATGAAGACATTGAGCCAGCTGGCCCCATGGGTTGCAGAGCGACCCTTACCCATGTCGAGCCCATGCCCCTTGCAGTCAGCCTATGAGGAATGTGGGCTTTCTGCCCAAACCTACTGCGCTTCCATGGTCTTCATATTGTTGTCTCCACAGCACATCCAGCCACCCCAACACGAGCAGGGCACATCCTTTTAACAGTTTTGCCCAAGCAAGCCATCAAGGCTGACAGGTAGAAGATGTAAAAACCACCCAGTTTAGGGAAAGGTACACCCTGTCTTGGCTTTCGAGGGGGAATTGACTGCACATGCTCTAACGCATCTGTGCCTTCATCCTTTGGAGATGTGCTGTGAAATCATTCCGACTCCTCCAGCACATAAACCGTTCTTCACTAGTAAGTACGTCCCATAGAATTCTCTCCAGGAATCAGGGGATCTGCTGTGCCTAGATATCCTAGAAAATGTCAGACACCCTTGTTTACAGTCACTCCACTGGCTCATGTGGGACACACCGGGTCTGTGTTTCATATCTTGCCTTGTAAGAAAGGGAAGTCGAGAACCCACGAGGTGTGTAATGAATGTGTAGTCACCAAGGTTTGGGGGAACAGGAGGTCAGGACAGAAGAGGGAGCCCTAGGATTGGCTCTGTGGCCCTAATCCTGCTTCTCTGTATCTGTGCCATCAGTCATACGTCCAGCCTCAGTTTCCCCTGTTCACATAGGCCTTTGGATAATCTCCACCTTTCCTTCTGGGACCATGATGCAAAACGTGGAAGTGAACCCCCGCCCCAGACATGTGTTAATGACAGAAACCAATCTGCAAATACATGTGTAACCTGCTTGTTTTATTAGCATAATAGGAAGAAAAGATATGTCTTCTTTCAGGAAAATGTCATACATGCCCTGCCCATCCATTCCTTTTTTGAGAGTCACTGGGTGGTTTCTCAGCATATTGGTATCACTTTCAGACACTCCCATACTTTCCCTCTGTTTTTAGAATAAAAATATCCGATCCCACAGGCCAGAGGGTTATTTAAAAGAGAAAGAATGCATAAAAAAATGAAAGGCACTTGAGAGTAATATTTTAGGATTATCTTTGCCAGTCAGCTTGGTTAGGGAAAGAAGGAGATGACATAAATTGATTGAGAAGCACAGAATTTAAAAATCAGGAGCATTTTTCCTGTCTTAGGGTATCTTTTCACAAGTGGAGGAATGAGATTCTGCAGAAGATTTCTGTGCGAGGTTGAAACCTGTGGTATTTTTCATTCTGTTCCCCAGTGTAGATAATCATGAAGACATGTGTTGGACATAAATACTTGATAGAAGAGAGATAGCTAGACAGACAACAGTTGGATGGATGGATGGATGGATGGATGGTTGGATGGATGGATGGATGGATGATTGGATGGATGAATGGATGGTTGGATGGATGGATGGATGGATGGTTGGATGGATGGATGGATGGATGGATGATGGATGGATGGTTGGATGGATGGATGGATGGTTGGATGGTTGGATGGATGGATGGATGGATGGTTGGATGGATGGATGGATGGTTGGATGGATGGATGGATGGTTGGTTGGATGGATGGTTGGATGATTGGATGGATGGATGGTTGGATGGATGGATGGTTGCATGGTTGGATGGATGGATGGAAGAAAGGATGGATGGATGGATGGATGGATGGTTGCATGGTTGGATGGATGGATGGAAGAAAGGATGGATGGATGGATGGATGGATGGATGGTTGGATGGATGGTTGGATGATTGGATGGATGGATGGATGGATGGATGGTTGGATGGTTGGATGGTTGGATGGATGGATGGTTGGATGGATGCATGGATGGATGGTTGGATGGATGGATGGTTGGATGGATGGATGGTTGGATGGATGGTTGGATGGATGGATGGATGGTTGGATGGTTGGATGGATGGAAAGATGGATGATGGATGGTTGGATGGAAAGGGGTGGAAGGATGGGTAGACAGATGGTTATTTACTGGTACATAATAGATTAGATATCAAGCTAGAGATAGAACTTTTGTAGCCTGAGAAAATAGGTCAAAGCTAATATAACTATACTTAATTGGTAGAATCCTATAAGCCCTTGTAATTCGTGTTCATAGTTTAGTTAAAAATAAATTTTTACAGTTGGATTATTGAAAACAACCAGCATGAGTACAGAATGGGTGATTTTTTTTTTAATAACAGCATTTATATTTGGGTTGGTTGCAATTTTTTAAAAAGTTCAAGATGAGCAAAGTGGCCAGAACGGTCTTGACTGACACAGCTGTTCCCTGAAAACAGAGGCATGGCAGGGCCCCAGCAGCTGCCCAGAGCAGCAGGTGTCTGAAATACTGACCTCAGCTGTGGTTTCTGGGCATGCAGGACGAGCCTGGAAGCCACAGCTGAATGAGTACAGACAACAGCTTGCACACAAGAGGGCAAGGGGGACTGTCTTTAAATAGAAACAAAGCCATCAGGAAAAAAGCTTTAGTGGTCCCAAAGTGGACGGGTGGTTGTGAACTATCATAAAATCCATGCTTAATGGAAGATATGAGCCTGAGGATGGACATACTTGTCCCACAACCTCCAGAACGGTACCCTCGGTGGATTTTTTAAGTCACGCAGATAAGGTGTAATTTAATGGAGGTGTTAAACCCTCCTTGGCACTCTCTAGCTCCGTGACCAGGGACGAGTGACTCAGGCTCCCAACTTTGCTTGTCTCCTTGCAAACGTGGAGATCACTCTGCTGACTAAGAAGTCGTTGGGTCTAAAGATAACACAGGGATTCCAGAAATGCAGCTTTTCACTTTAATAATCTCCAAAGATGTTACACTATTGTATTACTACACTAACTTAGAAGTTATTTACTGGCCTCCTATGCATTTACACCAAACATCCTTTGAACACTGTCCTTCTGCCCCTCACCTCTGTGCTTCTCCACCTTTGAGGATTTTGAAGGATACAGTTGTAATTTTTCATATTTTTTAGACCACAAGTACTGTGTTCACCCCCAAACAAAAGCAACAATTAAAACGAAAAATGTGTTCTTCAAAACTGGCAACACCCATCTGAGTTAGTAAGAAAGGTATTTACCTCAACATTTGGAGGATGGTCTTGGTGATGGTTTTGATGCGTCTGAAGTTCTTGAATCCAAAAACCCACATTAGGACTTTGGGAGGCCCACCGGCTCCCAGAAGTCCTTTGGGAGCCGGTAGGCATCCCAAAGTCCTTCAGGAGTCATCATATTTCTGTCCTCTATCCACAAAACTTATGGACGGGGATCCTCTGGGTCACAAGGCTTTGGAAGAGACTTGTGTCCAAGAAAACAGCATCTACTAGTATAGGACTCAGCCTGAGCCTGCCCAGACCTTCAGAAAAGCCATGGTCACGTCTGCATGCTTCTCCCAGGGCACTGGGAGAACAGGGACCCTGAGGCTCCTCCCCATAAATAATGGTTGTGGACCATTGTCAACTCCCTCAGCACCCTCCGCCAACACTCATACTCAACAAGAAAGGCCTCCAGCCATGCCTCAATTCGTCTCCAAAGATGCCTTTGAACTTGGGCCATTAGAACACTTGCCCAGTAAGGAAATTTTAGGTATCATCTCTCACAGATTTTATTCTGGCCAGTGGCTTCACTCTTCATGTCTTCCCGTGTCTCTTTAATCCACTTGCCCTCTGCCATTTAACCCATCCACATGGAAACTTGGTGGTACAAACAGGAAAGGCATGGTGTTCCTTCCCCCCATTGGATTGGGAAGACCGTTTCCCATTTGTGAACTAGAGCGTGCTCACAGAGGAGCAAAGGGTAGCGAGCTGTAAGGGACCCACCTTTGCAAGCCAGTAGGTTGGTGTGGTCACAACCTCCTGGCAGACAGGAGTAGACCGTAAGACCAAGACGTTGTGCAACTCTTATCCCTACACACAGCAACAGCATCCAGAGAAGCTTGTTCCTGGCCCACAAGACCTCCTCCGGGTGATGCGATGGGCTCAGACGGTGGCTATGCATGCAGTGGGCTGGGCTGCAGCCCCAGACCCCGGGACAAGGGCTCAGCCCCTTTTGCAGCGAGAGGTCCTCAATCCATGTGCTCATGCTGGTTGTTTTGGGGATGGGTCCATCTGCCTTTGCAAGACACCATATGCAACTAATCATAAAACCCTCAGGAAACACTGATGTACTCCATGCCATGCCCTTTGGTGCAGGGATCCCTGTAAGGGCTGTCTTGACAGGGATGTTTGTGTGTGGTTTACTCAGGACGCCCAATATTGACCAGCTTGCAGAGGAAGGCGTGAGGCTCACCCAGCACCTGGCGGCCGCCCCCCTCTGCACCCCCAGCAGATCTTCCTTCCTCACGGGGAGGCACTCCTTCAGATCAGGTCAGTGTTGCCGGGACGACTGAGAAGGGGGCAAGCCTGCGTCTACTCATTACTTGTCCTCAATGTGATCAGCGATGGTCAAGATCCACGTAGAACAGTGCACATTTAATGGGCAATGGTATCCCCTCAAATGACATGAAGACTGGTGTGTTTTAGGTAGTCATGCGATGATTGGGTTGATTGGGAATTCAGAGACGGAAACTCTGCAAGGGTAGCTGGTTATGGTTGACATTGTGTTTATTTGTTTAAATATTTTAGTCCATCTGGGTGTGTAGTCATGATTTCAGATAGGCTTTGGGTGAGCATATAGGAAACTAAAGGATGGTTCTCAAAGATCCCACATCCTAAATCCTTATATGGCAAAAGGGACTTTGAAGCTGGGGTTAGGTGAAGGATCTTCAGATGGGAACATTACCCTAGATTATGCAGGTGGCCCAGTGTCATCACCAACATCCTTCTAAGGGAAAAGTAGGAGGGTCAGAGTCAGAAAGGGACAAGGTTGGTGAGATCCTCAAGGTTGTCTGTCTGCTTAAGCTGAAAGCAGGCACTCCCATGACCCAGGAATTCCTAAGGAGGAGCCCAACATGTGCACACATGCAAGTTCTACAAAAGATGGAATGAGAACTTCACAGCAGCACTGAACGTTGTCTGTACATCTGTACGTTGCAAACACAGACACAGTTCATCAGTGGAAGAGGGGGTTAATAAGCGAGTACATTTACATATTGGAATATTGAGGTTTTGTTTGTCCGAGCTGCTGTACGGAATACCACAGAAGGACCAGCCTAAACAACACAGATTACTTTTTTGACCATCTTGGAGGCTGGGAGTCTGAGATCCAGGGTAGGGCTAGTTCCCCTGAGGCCTCTCTCCTTGGCGTATAGACTCTGCCTTCTCTCCCTGTCCTCACGTGGCCATCTGTCTGTAGCTCCTCTTCTTATAAAGACCCCATTCCTATGGGAACAGAGCCTACTCCAACGACTTCTTTTTTTTTTTTTTACCTCTTTAAAAGACCTGATCTCTTTTAAAGACCTTATCTTCAAACACGGTCACATTCTGAGATGCTGGGGGTCAGGTCTCTATGTGCAAGATGTTAGTAGCAGCCACTACTACTGGGGAGAGCCAACTCTCCCCACCAAGTTGTGACAACCAAAAGTGTCACTGGGCATTTGCCACGTGTTCCCTGGGGGGCAGAATTACCTTTGGTTGGGAACCATTGCCATAGATAGATAATGTACAGAAGATACAGAGATAGAAGATAGAGATAGATAGATGATAGATAAATAGATGATAGCTAGATTAGATAGATAGATAGATTATAGATAATAGGTACATAACAGATTGATGGATGGCTAGGTGCATAGATGACTAGATGGGTGTATGAGTGGATGGGTGAGTGGATATATGGATGGATGGATAGAGTTAGATGATAGATAGATAGATGATAGATTAGATAGATAGATTATAGATAATAGGTACATAACAGATTGATGGATAGCTAGGTGCATAGATGACTGGGTGGGTGGATATGTGGATGGATGGATAGAGTTAGATGATAGATAGATGATAGATAGATGATAGATTAGATAGATAGATTATAGATAATAAGTACATAACAGATTGATGGATGGCTAGGTGCATAGATGACCAGATGGCTGTATGAGTGGATGGGTGAGTGGATATATGGATGGATGGATAGAATTAGATGATAGATGATAGATGATAGATGAGTAGATTGATAGATGGACGAATAGAGTTAGATGATAGATAGATAATAGATTGATAGGTGATAATTAGTAGATTGATGGATGGGTAGGTGAATAGGTGGCTAGATGGGCGGGTGAGTGGATGGGTGGGTGGATATATGGATGGATGGATAGAGTTAGACGATAGACAGATAGATGATAGAGAGAGAGAGATAGGGATGGATGAATAGGTAAGTAGGTAAGCAGTTGACGATTGATAGATGATACATGAATAGATGGGTGAAGAGATGATGGATGGATGGATAGAGTTAGATGATAGAGAGAAACAGACAGACTCTCTCATGCCAAGGCAGGGTTTCTCACCCTCAGCACTGCTGACATTTGGGCTGGATGAGTCTCTATGGTGGGGGCAACCTGGGCACTGTAGGGTGTTTCCCCCAGCTGAGGCCAGCAGCGCCCCTCCTGCAATTGTGAAACCCAGACCAATGCCAGACAGGTTGAAGGGTCAGCTTCCTCCCCAGGCAAGAACCCTTGCTGTAGTCAAGGGAGAGTGAGTCCTTGCTCTCTGCTCTGCTCCGCAGGCATGGAAGCCGATGATGGGTACCGTGCCCTCCAGTGGAACGCGGGATCGGGCGGACTCCCCACGAACGAAACCACGTTTGCAAGAGTCCTGCAGCAGCAAGGTTATGCAACCGGCCTTATAGGTACTCATAGCATTCAGGGAGCAGGAGGATCAGCCTGTTTCCCTACCAGGGGAAAAAGTTACATGTCAGAACCAAAACTGGGTGCTGGCCCTATATGACCTCTCTTGGATCGGTCACACCATTGGAACTTCTGTCATTGACAAGCCGTTTGAATTCAACCTCTTGGGGGATTTGCCTCTTTCTTTCCATTCCCAGGCTTTGTATTAGGGGCTGGTCTCCTAGACACCTGCTGCCTGGCACCCGCCCCAAAACCCCAGCCTCCAGAAGGAAAGCAGACGTTCAGCAAAACCACGTCTTGCAAACATTTTAGACACAGAGCCACACTTATTATTTAGGGAATGATGGAAATCCTCTGGAGAGCCTATTGCTCGCACATCGTTAGGCAGGGCCAACCTCGTAAGACCCCCTGTCTGAGAACGGCACTCCGACACCTGCTAGGTGGCTTCCTTACAGATGGGCACCCACCTGTCATGGACCAGATGCTTGGGAACACTTTCATTCCTTGCTCAGCCTGTGTGTTTAGAAGTAGTGTCTTTTTTTAAAAAAAAAAAAAAAGATTTTATTTATTTATTTGACAGAGAGAGATCACAAGTAGGCAGAGAGCCAGGCAGAGAGAGAAAGGAGGAAGCAGGCTCCCTGCTGAGCAGAGAGCCCGACACGGGACTCGATCCCAGGACCCTGAGATCATGACCTGAGCCGAAGGCAGCGGCTTAACCCATGAGCCACCCAAGCGCTCCTAGAAGTAGTGTCTTAACAGGAATCTCCGAGGCCAGATGATGAGGTCGTCTTCCCCAAACCCTTGGTCAAGGGAAGACTCGATCAGCTCTGTGTGCAGGGGGATCAAGGGAAGATTCAATCCAGTCTGCATGCAGGGGGTCCCATTCAATTCCTCACCAGCTCTTCCACACTCAGAGTCACTGTTGAGTTCAACGTGGTGATTGGGTTGGACATGGGGTAGTCACCTCTTCCACCCTCCCTTTTAAAATGTCCTGCTACTTTAGAAGTAGAGATTATGTAGACTTACTTCCCAGAGTTCTGGAGGCTGAGACATCCAAGATCCAGACTCCACGTCTGGTGAGGACCTCACCCTGCTTCAGAGATGACCGTCTTCTCTCCGTGCCCTCACATGTAAGAAGGCATGAAGGTCTCTTTGGGGGCACTAATCCCATTCATGGGGGCTCCATCCTGAGGACCTAATTTCCTATCCAAGGTCCCAACTCCAAATACCATCACCCTTATGGTCAGGTCTCAACATAGGAATTTTAGGGAGACACAGATACTCAGCATATCGCATAACCCATTTTCAAGGGCATTTTCAAGGACTTTGTATGCATCTGCTCTGTCACCTGTATTTCTCTTCTCAATCCTGAGAAGTAGAGTAAAGTTTCTTACTCACTCAAATTGACTGGAACTTTCCATTACCAACTCACCACCGTTGGGTCAACGACCCAATGTCCTTGAGCCCACCGCCACCAGGTATCTCATACTCTTTGGGGGTGGGGAATTATGTTTAAAACTAGGTAAGTGGATTCATTTTGTGTTTACTGGACTTGCAGACCTGCATTTCGGTTCCTTCTGTGAATCTTTATTCTTCTGGTGCACACACCCCATCTGGACTTAGACAAGGGTGTTCTCCACCTTCCAAGTGGTAGACAGTGGACAAGATGGAGACCATCCTGTATACTTTCCTTCTCCACCTGTTCCACCCCATCCCGACCTTCTCACCTCCTTAAATGTAAGCAGGGATAGAAAGGGAGGTCTCCAGGCTTGGAACTAGAACCGATCCTACAGGTTCTGAAGACCCTGTGTGAACCATGGGAGAGAAGAACAGGGTGGGGACCGCGTTTAACCTCTGTACTTGGAAATTATGGTGACTGGTACATTGGACCCTTTTCTGTCCTATTTTGTAGCTAAATGTAAGCTGGCTAAGCATCTGGAGAGAACCCAATTCTTGTGTATCCTTCTAGAATCTGATATATGGGCTTTCTCATGTTCCATCTCAATGGTATTATAAAATTACAGCCTTTGGGAAAAAAATCTCTTAGAAGCATTTCTTGCTTACTTGGTTACTTCTACTCTGTGGTAAGATTATGCTAGAACCAACTCCTTTTATCAAGGGGCTGTCTTTTAAGTAAGAAATATCCATAAATGATATTTTCTGAGTTATTTAATAGCAGAATAGTTATTTAATAGCAGTCTAGGGTTGCAAATTTTTAATAGTTATTTAAATTGCAAATTTTTAGTAGTTATTTAATTTATTAAATTTTAAAATAATTTAATATTTTAAATAATTTTAAAATAACTTATTAATATTTAAAATACTATATATAGTATTTTATATATACTATACATATAGTATATATACTATATATACTATATAATTAATAATTTAATAATTTTAATTAAAAATTGCAAATTTTTTATAGTTATTTAATAGCAGTCTAGGGTTGCAAATTTTAATTCCTAACAGCCCAGAATATCTTGAACCTTTAATCTCACGACCGCCATACGTTTGTTCGGTATTTGCAAACAGCAGGGTAACTATATAATCCAAATTTTTGAGAAGATGACTGGGGTCAAACAGAGCACCTCCATGTGTGTTCTTGTCTAACTTCTTGCTCTTATCTTCAGGAAAATGGCACCAGGGTGTCAATTGTGAATCCCGCAATGACCACTGCCACCATCCACTGAACCACGGATTTGACTATTTTTACGGCATGCCTTTCACGCTTGTGAATGACTGTCAGCCAGGCAGGCCCCCAGAAGTGGACGCCATGACTAGATCCAGACTGTGGCAGTACACCCAGATGGCGGCTCTAGGGGTCCTGACCATTGCGGTTGGCAAGACTTGCGGGTTCATCTCTGTGTCCTGGAAGGGAATCCTGGGGGCAGCCAGCCTCGTCTTCCTCTTCTTCGTCTCCTGGTATGCCAGCTTTGGGTTTGTGCGTCGTTGGAACTGTATCCTGATGAGAGACCATGACGTCATAGAGCAGCCCATGGTTTTGGAAAGTATGGCAGGTCACATGCTGCGCGAAGCCGTTTCCTATATTGAAAGGTAATCCCGTTTTTATTTTTATTTTTATTTTTTTTTTTTTAAAGATTTTATTTATTTTATTTGACAGAGAGAGAGATCACAAGTAGGCAGAGAGGCAGGCAGAGACAGAGTGGGAAACAGGCTCCCTGCTGAGCAGAGAGCCTGATGTGGGGCTCGATCCCAGGACACTGAGATCATGACCTGAGCCGAAGGCAGCAGCTTAATCCACTGAGCCACCCAGGCGCCCCGGTAATCCCGTTTTTAAAGAGGAGATGAGTTCTCATAGTACCTGAGTCCCGATGGGGAGATGGGTTTCAGGGACCCAGGTGGCTCAGATAGTGTTGAAACAGGTGCCATCGTGTCTGAAGCATGTTTTTCTTCTTTCAGGAATAAGCACCGGCCATTCCTCCTCTTCGTGTCTTTGCTACATGTTCACATTCCCCTGGTGACCACAAAACGCTTTCTCGGGAAAAGCCAGCACGGCTTATATGGCGACAATGTGGAGGAGATGGACTGGCTTGTAGGTGAGTCAAGGCACGGCCATGCATCATTCGGCTTGGCCTCACCGCTCCACTCTGGTAACAGATGGGCCACCTCAGTATGAACCAAGTTGCAATAAAGAAGAAGAGAAAAGGCAAAGAATTGGGAGAAAGTTCCCCATATCATTCACGTGCTCCTTCAACCTACTTCTGCACAAAATCATCCTTTTACAAAGCGCATTATTTAAAGCCATCATGAGGAGCACCTGGGTGCCTCAGTTGGCTAAGTGTCTACCTTCAGTTGAGGTCATGGTCCCCAGGTCCTGGGATCAAGCCCTATGTCAGAACTCCCTGCTCAGCGGGGAGTCCGCTTCTCCCTCTCTGTCTACTTCTCCGCCATCTTTATGCTCTCTCTTTCTCAAATAAATACATGAAACCTTAAAAAAAATAATAAAGCCATCATGACATATTACAGAATGTGAAGCAAGGATGCTCTATCATTCAGGGCAACAGACCAACAATGCATTCCTCCCGTGGCCTTGAGAAAGCCCAGAGAGAGCCGATGAGATGGTACATTCTGTTTGTTTTTACTTTGACGTATAGTTGATACACTGTTACCTTCCCTTCAAGTGTATAGAGATTGTTAAGAGAATGCAGACATCTAAATCCTTGCAGGGTGCAAGGGCTTATCCTGGAAAAGCTGTAGTGCTACGATGCATCAAGTAGAGAGGCAGACAACCCCAAAACGGGAGAGTGGATTACATCGTGCTCTAGAAACATGCATTTCCAGTGCTGCACAGTCCCCATGTGGTGTAAAATCTTTCCTTCAGGGCTGTAGATGTGTGCACTTGGTCTCCATGGATAAAGCGAGTGCATGGCTGGTAGACCGTGCTGCTCTCCTGAGCCTTGCCCCCCTCCACATGCAGATGGAGGCTCACAGCTCTGGCTTCCTCCTATCTTGATGGGATTTTCCCATCAGGACTCTTTCTTACCACACTCCAACCCCATGCAGTCATTATGGACACATATGCCAACAACATATTGGCTTTAAGCCATTTATTTTGTTTTCTGTATTAGTGATACCTTTGTAAACAAGATTCTGAATCCTGTGGAATTGGGAACATCAGAAAGGGTTCACACTGTGTGACCACATTCGTAATGACGGTGACTACACAGTCCCCTTATGGGACTTTCTAGCAAGAAAGGGCAAATTTGAGTTGGATTTGCTGGTGGTGATTCATTCGCTCTGCCCTGAATTGTTCGGTTTCTCTTATAGGTGAGATCCTTAAAGCACTCGAAGTCCACGGTTTGAAAAACACGACAGTCACGTATTTCACCTCTGATCACGGAGGACATTTGGAGGCAAGAGACGGACACAGCCAGCTGGGGGGATGGAATGGGATATTCCGAGGTGAGACCATTGGATATTGGCGGTTAAGAGGCAGATGTGGGAACCACCAAATGATTCTCAGTGTTACAGCCTGGAGAGCAAGCAGAAGGGGGAAAGAGCGTGCACGTTCAAAGGGGGATTTCTTGAACAACCGCTCTACACCAAATCCTATACGCGTACCAAGAGAGAAAAAAAAGACACATGCCCTTCCCTTAAAGGGCTTATATTTTAGTAGGAGAGGGAGATCTGCAAATAAATAATCAAGATAAAATTAAAAGAAATGCCATCGTAAATCAAACATCGCACTGTAACTATAACCTTAGTTACGTGCGTCTCTGTATTCCACTCTATCTTGTGAGATTTAGGGCATGGCACCTTTATATTGCCGTATTTTTAAAAGTCTGATACAGTCATTTTCTCCATGATTCATGGATTCCGTATTTATGATGTCAGCTACTTGCTAAAATTTATCTGCAACACCAAAATCAATACTTGCGATGCCTTTGCACTCGTTTGAACAGCAATAAGAATATCAGTCGCCCGCCATGCATGTTCTCAACCATGGTTGGGTGCGGTAACCCTGTGCCTACATTTCATCTCTCAGACATAGACATGGGTCCTTTTCATGGGCTGCCAGACCAATTCCTGGTCCTTCCAGAAGGAAAAAGGATGGAGGAAGACAGGAGCCACCAGCCGTACATGGTGTAAAATTTAAGCCCCCATTATAATTCTGAAGCCATGCATTGCACACCCTGTGTGTTCCCGTGGTCACAGAGACCTGCCAGATCTTAAAAGAAGAGCATGTAGACTCCACCTGCCCACAGGGCAGTGACGAGGTTCTGGAATTTATTGTTGCAAACATTTTTGGGAAATGCAGGCTGCCATCATGTCTGTTTATGTGTGGGGTAACCAGGCACGTACAGAGACAGACAGGTGTGCCCAGGTGTGCATGTGGATGGGACCATCTCCTGGAGAATTCTAACGACACTTCCTTACAGGAGGCAAAGGGATGGGGGGCTGGGAAGGCGGCATCCGCGTGCCGGGGATCTTCCGGTGGCCTGGGGTGCTGCCGGCCGGCCGAGTGATCCACGAGCCCACCAGCCTGATGGATGTCTTCCCCACCGTGGTCCAGCTGGGGGGCGGCCATGTGCCCCAGGACAGGTACACGTGTCATGAGACTCCCTCCCTCCCCAGTTGCTGAAAGTTGTCCTTTGACTATTTCACACGTAGGGGAGAAATCCTACCATGATATGGGGACATTTAGAAAGTTCTCACATTCTCAAAGGGAAGGGACAGCCTACTGCAAACTAATCATGCTCAGTAAAACGTGATTAAAGGAAGTATCGGGTCCATCTACCCATTTTGCCGTTTTGGTAAGATTTTATAACTCAGCACAACAATGGCGAGATGAAAGCATTAGAAGTCGTTCCGTTGAAACACCTTCCCCTGATTTCCTAAGGTGCACTCTTGCCCATGGGTTGATGGGGCTATCACAGCATGCATTAAAAATGACTTATCACTTCGATATTAGGGCAGGACCAAAGACTGTTCCTAATCCAAGATAAAACAAAGCAGTAAGTATTTTGATAATCGTCTGATATTCCTCCACTTAAGGGGACAAATAAATAGTCCTGTATGAGAGAGACAAAACCAACAGTGTATGTTCGGGTGTCTGTGTGTTTATAAAATAAGGCATTTAAGGCGTTGGCTCCTGACATTGTGGAGGCTAAGAAGTTGAAATCCTTATGCCAGGCCAGCAGGCTGCAAACTCAGGCAGAATTTCCCTGTTATGCTCTTGAGGCAGAATTCTGTCTTCTCTGGGAAACCTCAGTCTTTGCTCTTGGCAGCCGTCAACTGATTCTGCGAGGCCCACCTTCCTTGTGAAGGGTGCGCTGCTTTGCTCAGAGTCCACTGACCGTGGATGTTAACTGTGTCTAAAAAATGCCTTCATAGCAATCCTCAGTCTGGCGTTTCACCACATCCCTGAGCACCCGTGACCCAGCCAAGTAGACACAGGATATGGAACCGTCATAATTAGGGTATAATTAAAATAGAAGTGCTTTACAAGTGTAAGGAAAAGTGTAACTTTTGTACATTAAGTTCAGATTGAGGACTTTTTAAAAATATGGTCCTGTGGCCATGACGGGCAAGGCTGGAATGGTGTGTGTATGTCTGTGTGCACACTGTGTATGCCATTCTGTGTAACAAATGACCCCACAACTTAGTGACTTTTTCTTTAGAAAGAGCGACATGTCTCTTGCTTAGCAACTTGCAGTCTGGACAGAGTTGGGGAGACAACTCATCTCTGTTCCTCTTGCCCTTATGAGGGCCCTTACGAGCAAGGCCCTTATGAGCAAGACCCTTATGAGCTTGGAGTTTCACTTTCAGGTGCCAGTAGGCTGAGTGGCCTTGGTCTGACTCATCCTTCTGTCTCTTCACCGAATCAGGGTGATCGATGGCCGTAGCCTGGTGCCCTTGCTTCAAGGGACTGCTGAGCACTCAGCACACGAGTTCCTCTTTCATTACTGTGGGAAGTACCTCCACGCAGCACGCTGGCATGAGAAGGACAGTGAGTACATGTCTTTTCCTGTTTCGGGGGGACGGGTCACCCCCAAGAAACAGAACCACGAGTGGAATGGCTGGATAGATGATGGATGGATGGATGGATGGATGGATGGATGGATGAGTGGAGATATGGATGGATGCATTGATGGATGGATGGACAGATGGATGGATAGATGATGGATGGATGGATGGATGGATGGATGGACAGATGGATGGATAGATGATGGATGGATGGATGAGTGGAGATATGGATGGATGCATTGATGGATGGATGGACAGAAGGATGGATAGACGGACGTATGGATAAACAGATGACAGATCAAGGATGGATGGATGGATCATAGAATAGGCTGATTAAGAGATGATGACAGAGTTGACAGAGAGGTCGCTTGGCAGATAATGGATGATAGAGATGGAAGGTAAAGACAGATGTAGACGAACGGGTGGACAGAAACAGAGAGAGCGATTTTCAAGAATTGTGTCGTGTGTGGCTGTGGGGACGGTCACGTCTGAAATCTTCAGGGCCGGCCCACAGTCATGCAGGAGTGGATGCTGCCATCTGGAGTCCGAAGGGTAGAAAGTCAGGCAGAACACACGGGTTGTGCTCTGCAAGCAGAATTCCTTCCTCTTGAGAGGACCTCATTCTGTGCTCTCTTACATCTTCAACTGATTGGGTAAGGCCCACCCATGGTATGGAGGGCAGTCTACTCATGTAAATGTTGATTTCACTGGGGGGGGGGGGGAACCTGCCATGGCGACATGCAGATGAGTCTTCAACTGAGCATCTGGCACCATAGTCTGGCCGTGATTATGAATGAAATGCAGCATCACAGAGCAAATCTCTTTCTGAGAAGTTGAGAAGAATCCATATCTCATGGAGAATGATAGCTGGTGGTGGGCACATGTCCAGGGGAAGGGAATCTGAGGGCTGCACCCCATGTCCCCCTCTGACTGGCTTTTTTATCTGGCCTGTACCCAAATGCACCCCCTGAGTACACAGCAAGCTCTTTTGCCAATCACCGTGTTGGTGGGTCCTATTTGCTTCTGTTACCCAAACTAGGACGGGGATGTGGAACAATTGCAAAATAGCAGGAAGGGTAAGAATGAAGAAAGCACGGCACTTGTGGCCGTCATCCCTGCAGGCAGCCTCACTGAGCACTTTGGGATGAGTCCCTTTGCCTCTGCGTGCCTGGAGCACACCATATAGACACACTTGGCAAGAACCACCTGGTTTTCTCCTCTCCTCTCTCTTTATTTGGATGGGATGTTGATGATTTTCCCCAGGGCTGGTACTTTTAGGTCAGGTGTTCACCACTCTGTTTGTCTTCAGGTGGAAGACTCTGGAAGGTCCACTACATGACGCCACAGTTCCACCCCAAGGGGACGGGGGCCTGCTACGGCCAAGGTGTGTGCCCCTGCTCCGGGGACGGCGTGACCCAGCACAGCCCACCTCTGCTCTTCGACCTCTCCAGGGACCCTTCCGAGGCATGGCCCCTGGCCCCCAGCTCCGAACCCCGGTACCACGCGGTGGTCGCACGGGTGGGTGAGGCCGTGGAGCAGCACAGGAGAACCCTGAGTCCGGTGCCTCCCCAGTTTTCCCTGAGCAACATCATCTGGAAGCCGTGGCTGCAGCCGTGCTGTGGAACCTTCCCCCTGTGCACGTGCGGGCAGGACAGAGATCCCCAGTGAGACGGGACCTCACACGGGGCAGGTGGGGTGAAACACGTTGACAAGGATGTGGAGAAAGGGGAACCCTCTTGCACTGTCGTAGCACTCTGGAAAACCGTAGGCAGGCTCCTCAAAAAAATGAAAAACAGACCTACCCTAGGACCTAGGGATTCCCCTCCTGGGTGTTTCCCCACAGCAAATGAACACAAGATCTCAAAGAAACCTCCACACCATGTTCATAGCAGCAGTTGTCTCAGCGGCCAAGACATGCAAACAGCCCAGGCGCCCATCAATGGACGGAGGGAGAAAGAACAGGTGACCCATCCACACAATGCAACATGACTTGGCCAAGAGGAGCAAGGAGATCCTTCCCCTTGTGACAACGCAGACGGACCTGGAGGACGTTATGCCAAGAGCAATCAGCCAGACATAGATTGAAAAAGACCGCACGATCTCACTGATTCAGGGAATCTTAACAATAAAAAAATTAAAACTGGTACCAGCAGAGTTTGGAAGAGTGGGTACCGTGGCGTTGGGGGAGCTGGGGAGAGGGTGCCCAGAGGGCATGAGCTTCCGGTTAGGAGAGGACTGTGTTGTGGACACGTCTCAGCTCGGTGATTCTAGTATTCTAGTTCCTAATACTGTCTCATACCCTTCACATCTGCGGAGAGAGTAGATGTTAGGTGTTTTCACGGTGCACACCAAAACCGATCGCTACCGAAGGTGATGGGCGTGTTAGTTCACTTCACTGGGGTGGTCGTTTCATGATGTGTATCTATATCAAATCATCATGCTGTAAACCATAAATACATACAATTGTATTTGTCTATTATACCCCCACAAAGCTGGGAAATGGATCTTTAAGGGGGAGAGGCACAGCTCCCCCAAATGTCGGGACTACGATGGGGTACCCAGGAGAGCGAGCACACGGAGAAGGTAAGGTTGTGTTTCCCTTTCTCCAGAAGCATGTCCTGGGCGGGGAGTGCGTCTCAACTTTCTCATCCATAACATAAGACCATCCCAATGGACACCCAATAATGCCCACGGTCCTGATCTTCTAAAGCTAGGGGTTATCACAGTGCCAAGGTCCAGTTTTTGTACCCATTCATCTCGAAGCCTACTTGGGGTTTCACTGGGTCTGTGAACAGCCTTACAAAAGGGCAGACAGACATATGGGGATAAACATTTCTGTGCTGGTCTTGAGGATTCACTGATCCCAAGTGGCTAATTCAACCCCACACATGACATTCACTGTTCCTGTGTCCTCATCTTGTTACTTGGAAATTACTTTGGGCTTCCAGTAGCAGACATTGGGAATTAATCCCATAAACAGGGGAAGGGGGTGTTCTCTGTCGGAGGGACCCTAGGCTGGCAGCCTCCTTGCAACTCCAAGTTCTACTGTCCTTTGCCTCATGGCCTCAGGATGGCTGTAGCAGCTCCAGGCTGTGGGAAGAAGGGCTTTCCATTCCAGGCTGTGGGAAGAAGGGCCTTCTTCCCAGCTGAGTCAGCCCCTATTAAGGGGATTCTGCAGATGTCCTTACTTCAGGACTCCTGTTTCCATCCATAGAAACACCTGGGAATTGAGAAATGGACTCTTTGAAGTGAGCATACACCTCAGGGGGCAGGGTTGGTCTCATCAGCCTAAAGGTGAGACGGGCCTTTATAATGACTTGTCTAAGGTTTTTGATACATCATTTCCAAATTAAATGAACCATCATTGCCAAATTAAATGATACATAATTTCCAAATTAAAGGATACATCATTGCCAAATTAAATGATACATTGTTGCCAAATTAAATGATACACCATTGCCAAACTAAATTGCTTATTTAGCAAACGGAAAGGTTCCAGCTGGCTTATAAGGCTCTGGAATTTCTGCAAGAAACCTCTTGGGCGCTTTTTTTTCTTTTCTTTTTTCTTTTAACTTTCTTCCTCTTTGTTCTTTCATCCTTTATGACTCTCTTGTCTGCTTCTCTGAGTCAGAGTCTTTTTGAGTGAAACTTTTTTTTCCCAGCTCACAAGACACTGCAAACATGCGACTTTACATATATACATTTCAATGCAAAACTGAGTCAGAAAATCAGACCTGCAGCAGGGAGGGGGGAGACGCTGGGCCAGCAGGGGTGCTGCCTGCAGATAACACTGTGGGAGGCAGCTGCACAGAGCCCCAGGACGATGATAAACGGAATGCATTCCAGGGGTTGGGGCATGGCCCGGCTGATTTACAACCAGACTGAACAAGTCTTACTTAATCTCCAGGGCTCTTTGTCTTTACTTGTGTGAAACCTTGACAACTGGTCTAACCAGTTAGACCCACCGTAGCTTAACTAAGTGCCCGGAGGCAAGACAGACCTCTCCCCTTCAGTGTCTGCTCCAAGCCAGCTGGAAACAGGAGTTTCCTCCCACAAGAGGTTGGTGCTGGGTCGGCAGACACACCAAATGGGGAGCTTGGGGCAACCGCGGAACCCCCAGGGCTGCCTGCCAGCTCCCGTGTCTGGCTGCCGTCCTCTCCTACTACTGCATGCTCTGCGTGAGCATGACCAGGCTTTGAGGGGCATAGGGGTCCACCTGAATATCCAAACTAGGGAAATTTTTGAAGAAAACGGTCAGCTTTGGCTGGCCCCATAGATCAGCCAGTTAAACATCGGACGGAGCATTCACGGGCACAGTGGGCTGTTCACAGGAAAAGCACACAGTGAGACCCTTAACCTCTCACACCATGCTAAAGAATGAATGCTAAATCGACCAGGACTTAAATGGAATGCCAAATCCACCAGAGATGTAAATGTTAAAAAAGAAAGAAAAGAAAAGCAAAAAAAGAAAAGGAAAGAAGAGAAAGAAAAGTAAAATGTGAAAAAAAAAAAAAAAACTCTGCAAAATCTTTGTCCTCTTGGGTTAGGAAGACATTTTTAAAGATAAGACAGTCAAAGCCTGACCTACTTTATGAAACTCGGTAAGTGAGAGTTTATCAAAATGCAAAACTTGTGTGCTTCAAAGAGGACCTTAAAGAAAAGGAAAAGAGAAGCCACAGATCTGGAGAAAAGTATTTCCAAATGACTACCACTCCATAATAAGGAGAGAAGCCATCTAAGAAGTGCGCAAAAGATGTACAGTCATTTTACTAAAGCAGATATGAACCACTAATAAGCACGTATAAGGGTAATTGGTCTGCGTTTCTTTACTCAGGAGTGGCCCCGGGGAAGGAGCCCGGTTCTGCTTCAACTTGTTTGCAATCCCACGGGGAAGGAGCCCGGTTCTGCTTCAACTTGTTTGCAATCCCACGGAAAGCTTATCAGCACCCCGCTGTTCAAGTGCATCCATACTGCACAATGGCCTCAGCAAGATAGGATCAAGTGATACTACTATACTGTGTCCCTCTGCATCTACACACGTCACCCACTCAGAACAGTCACTACTTCTACAGGTGCTTCTTTCCTCCTGCCCCAAAATAATTGGTAAATATTTCCAGAGCAATAAAATGTAAACACACACACACACACACACCACCTTTTATGTACCAAAATATTAGTGATAGTACACCTCAAATCACATCTCTTGGGGTCTCAAGTTATACAACTGTGTAGTCCTGACCTTACATAGCAGTTTCTGGCACTGGCCTCTGTTTAGGGAACAACATCTTATTATTACTCTTAGGCAGATGTTACTTAGAAACTCGCAGAATGTTTTAACTCTCATTGCATAAGGACATGTCACAGGGCCTGCCCTACAGAGAACTCAATACTGTGGGATAGATGGATGGATGGATGGATGGATGGATGGATGTGTGGAGGGACAGATAGATGGATATATGGATGGATGGAGGATGGATGGATGGATGTGTAGATGGACAGATGGATGGATGTGTGGATGATGGACGGATGGATGGATGTAAGAGTGGACAGCTGGATAGATGGATGAAAAGTGGTATGATAGGTGAAGAAGTGGATGAAGGATGGGTGGGTGAGTGCTTGGATGAAAGGATGGGCTGATGGATGGACGGATGGATGGAATGAATGAATATGAAACATTGTAAAACAATACTAGGAAATGGGTAGCTTCCCTGGAGAGACCTTAGAGAATTTCACACAGTGAGAAGTAAACAGTTCTACATATTTTACAGCTACTAGCAATTCTGAAAAAAGGGTTGGTGATTTTAATTTACCATAGGACAAACACCCATGTCCCTTTCCTCTGCTACATATAAAATATTATTCTGATGGCTCAGAATGCATGCAAACACACACCAGAAGGGACACCATGCTGCTGTTTTATAATTTTAATTGAAGTGCATTAGCATCCATTGAAATCAGAAGATATAGACCAGAATGCATAACAGAAGTCTGTGTTGAACAGACACCTTAAGCCATTGAACTACTGTCCAGAAACAGGAGTTCTCTTCCCCCACAGAAGCTGAACCAGACTCAAATATTCATCACCTGGACTCCTCCTCCTCAAGTATGTCAGACTCGGGCTCCCGCTTTTCGTAACCCAACACCACAGCACCCAGCACCCCTGGTCTTTCCCCAGAACAAGTTCATAGTGTTACTCTAATGGTTGACTACTATCCCAACTCAATCCCTATAAAGGCTGTATCTTCACTTAGCCCCAGAAGTATCATATGTGTGATCCCAACCATGACAGCAGACCATTAGCCACCCAGACATAAAGGAAACAACCCCTCTGTAACTCCCGTCTTACAAAAAAGCTCACACCACAACTACCATCATGCACTCCTCCAGATTCCCCTACCCAAGGGCTCACCTGCTTGACATGATGTCAAAGTAGTCAAACACACCCACCACGTTAGAGCATAGCCACCACGAGGTGGTCCCAACCTGTCTGTAGGAAACCCTTTGATGTTCCACAGTATGTGCATGATAGACAAACCATTCTAACTTGAAAAAACAAAAATCACATTTCCCTTTCTTCAGCATGGTGGTTCCCACTTTTAGGAGGTGGCCACGAGCTGTGACACTGAGAACTGTTCCAACACACTGCATAAATTCACAAAATTAGGATACTTCTGAAGATGAGGATTTCCTATAGAATAAAGCATCCAGTCTCATAAAACTGAGAATTCTCTCCCAAACAGCAGCGTTGAAATGGTCTGAGGAACACGGTGACTTGACTCGTTATTTAGGACTGAGGTAGTGATATCCAGCAGAGCACAGTCAATTGTGATGGACGGCAAACAGATCCGCCTCTACACAAATACCCTCTCCAGATCCTGGTCATGTGAGTGAGGTGTCATCGGAACCACCCAGAGTAAGCCGTTGGTTCTCTCCAACCAAGAAGGCACCCCATCTGCCATGGTGGCCAGAAACTCCCTTCCATGTTCCAACCAGCATTTCTCAAGTCGGGCATCCGCCAACAGCACTTGGCAGTCACACCAGGTTTTGCAGAAGAGAAACAACAGCTGTGTGTTGCTCAGACATGCTCCACAAAGTCTACACGAGAGTCACCCTCAAGATGTCTGAACGTCTACCTAGTCCCCAGGGAAAGGACTTTCCATCATCAAGGCTTCCTGAGGTCCTGAATACATATACTGGTGTCACTAGCTGAGGGGCAGAAGAGAATCTGCAGGGATGTCCAACCTTATGTGGGATAGAGATGGTAGCACTGCCCAAGGCACCATCTTGGAACTCCTTGAAGCAAGACCAGAGAGCATGAATAAGGGTCTACCAGAAGTTTATCCCATTTGCAGAGAAGGAATGACATCTCAGGGAAGCCAAGAAGGCATGGATAGCTTGGATCAGCAGAGCAGGAGGGTAGGGGGGGCTTTAAGCTTGGATTTTTATGGTCTACATTATTTTGTGAGGCACTCAAGTTGGTCAGCCATAAATAGAGGCACATGGTTGAACACCTGTTCCCTCCAAAGGGCCTGGAGGTGTCTGTGCTCGCGGGACCATGCAACAGAACACTGCCTAACCACACACAGCACAACATGACCCCTGGAGTTACTGCAGAAACCGGTCCAACTTCTCCTGGATGCGGGCGAACGCATCCTTCCCCATGTAATCGATGCGTCCCTCCTCCCATTTTCTCCTTTCTTCCTCGGGACTCAGCTCCTTGACCTTCTCTTCGATGGAAATCTCGAAAACAGACATGGCCAGGTCAACCTAGGGAGGACAAGCAGACAGAAGATGGTTTCTGGGGCCATCACAGGATAACAGAACATCCGGCTTAGCAAGCGGTTCTACAAAGGAATCCCAGTTCTTTGGAACACAATACATACTGAGATTCATACTCTTAGAAGATGCTTTCCCCAGCCACGTTTTGTGAAATCTTATAAAATACCAGTGTATCCATTTTACACACACACCTGTACCCATTTAATGCTTTGACACGCCTGAAATCTCAATGTTCTGTATCACCATATACAATCAAATTACATGACATCAGGAAAACGTTCACCATATAAGAATAAAACCTACAGTAGTTTGGACAGCCTGCCCAAGCCATTTAAATAATAACCCGTGGTTTTCTGGTTATGAATGGCAGAGATTTTAATCTTCTTAAAGCCAAAATATGAGAGCATATATAAACACACACATGTGCAAATACACACACACACACACTCACACACACAGATGCTACAGGTGACACTCTCGGTGTTCCCCAGATGCTGTGTGTGTTGGTGGGATGATACCACGTGCCTGATGGTTACATCGGAATTTCGATGCCACTGGGAATATGGGACTTTCTACTCTGATTATTTGCAACAGTGTGTTTGAAGAGTCTGTACGAGTAATTTTCTACCCTTGTTCCCATTACGTTGTGTTCAAACACAGCCGTCCCATTGGCCAAGGAAATAGCAAGAGTTTAAAAAAAAAAAAAATTTAGAGTTAAAAAAAAATGTTTAAAAAACATTGAGTTTAAAAGAAAAGAGTTTAAAAAAAAATGTCTTCCATTAGACCTTAGTCCTTCTTTCCTCTAAGAGCCCTTGGATTCAGGCTCAGGGTACGTCTAGGAACTAAAACTTTCTGGAATCAACAGGACCCATAAACTCCTTTGATGTTTTGACACACGATATTATACAAAATAGCGAGGGTCATCCACGGTAGAGTGGAGACACGCAACAGAGGAAACATCAACTCGCCCCCGTTACATGTACAAGTCACGGAGTGCCAGCCTCCTGGGTGCTTACAAGGTTCCCTCACCAGGAGGCATCCCCTGCAGACTCATCACCCCAGAAGGTGGGAGTGTTACCGGTGCCATTTTGCTGGGAGCCGCCCTGACAGTAGGGCTGGCACTAACCTATACAAGCCAGGCACAATCATGGATTCTTCCAAACCAGTGCTGGGTCTAACCCTACCCTCACTTCCTGCCTTCCCAGGTGGGCATCCCCATCTCCACCTCATGGATTAGGGAAGGTAATGAGCTCACCAACCATCCCAAAGCCACCACACCACATGGCTGAGCTGTTAAACGACATCTGCCCAGTAGCACATCCATACCATGTTACCCTCTAACCACAGAGTCTCAAAGTCCTACCGTAGGAGCTGGATATGTTCACCATGCCACCAGCAGCATTTCAGAGGAAACCCTATCATGGACACCTCTGAGATAAGTTCAAAATACTGCATTTGGCCTTTACTACATGGACAAAAGAAAAGGGAGACAAAGTATTTTCTCCACTTTCTAGCAATACCAGAAGTACTGCTTTTCTCCGGCAGTACCTTCTACTCAAGGTGTCGTGCAAACTAAAATATGTATTATATAGTGGGCCATCTTGCAAATATTGCTATAAACTAAATATCTGTATCCCCCCAAAATTCATACCGATCCCCAACAAGATGGTATGAGGAGAGGGGCCTTTGGGTCATGAGGGTAGAGACCCCATGAATGGGATTAGTGTCCTTATAAAAGGGACCCCAGAGAGCTCCCTCGACCCTTGCTCTGTGTGAGGACACAGCAACAAGATGAAGGTCTGTGAACCACGAAGCAGGTCTCAGCTTGACCTTGGACTTCAGGCCCCCAGAACTGTGAGACATAAATGTACCATGAGCATAAACACCTCAGGCTATAGTAGTCAGCTAATAGCCACTCAAACAGACCCATATTCAATACTAGCTTTCATCAGAACCCAATGCCCAGCTCTAGAGCCATATTAAGTATTGCGTAAAGACCAAAAGGTGTCATTCAATCACTGTTCGAAAAGGATTTGTTTTTTTTTCAATTGCTTTCATTCAATGTATGCATGGAAAGAAGAAAACTTAAGACGGAGACATCTGTAAGAGGTGGGAAAGCATGGCATGCACCATTTGAGTCCAAATGTTCGCCCTCAGATTTTTCATCATTATCCTCTTCATTTGAGACATTGGCTCACTAAGCAATCATTCCAATGCTCGCCCACCATACGGAAGAACAGCAAAGCCCCAGACCGTCAATTAACTGTTGCAGAACAGTGTTTAAAGAGACAAAGGCCGTGATGATTCAGGACGGCAAAGAAAGTGACCAAGCACCCCAGGCAAATGCTGGAAAGGAGAAACAGATGAATCAGAGGCAATGAGAGAAGCAGGCAGGCTTAGTTCAACAATGCCAGGCTGGGCCTTGAGGTAACAGTTGGTGCGTGAGGACTGCCGACCCCAGTGATGGTGGGCAGCATCCAGCAGGAGGGCCTGGCAAGATAATTAGGGTACCACCTCCAAAGAATCCTGAGGAATGGGGTCCCCGGTGACATCCACAGGGGGCTCCTGGCTTGGTTCCAAGATTTCCACAGATGGGCCACCTTCTGCTTTATCCGCGGGCTGCTAGAAACATAACCATTCCATCGTTAGTCTGCAGACGGCTTCAGGCGACTACAGTTTTAACCACAAGGACTGAGAATTCCACCAGGGAGAAATGAGATCAAAGGAACGTGTCTTGTCGAATGGCCCTTTCCACAAAGACTAGAAAGGGGAGTTCCCCCCTCCCACCTTCTCCCCTCACACCCACCATTTCTCACACAAGATGAGAGGCTGGAAGTTTTTATGGGATGCACCAAAGGTAATTTTTCAGCCAAGGATTCAATGGCAATTCACCCCTGAATAATGTGGGGTTAAGTGTATTGACCCACACACGGTCGAAAATCCACATATAATTGTTGACTCTCCCGAAACTAAACCATAAATAGCCTAGTGTTGACCAAAAGCCTTACCAATAACATTAAAAAGTCAGTCAACAGATATTTTGCATATTCTATATATTTGCATAATCTATATATTATAGCCTGTATTCTTACAATAACGTAAGCTAGAGAAAAGAAAATGTGATCGAGTCAATCATAAGATGTGAAAACACATTTATAGGACCGTACTGTATTTATTGAAAAAAATGGGTGTATAAGTGGACCCATGCAGTTCAACCCTGTGTTGCTCAAGGGTTATAAACTATATCATTTATACCAAAGGTCCATGGAAGCATTTTACTAAGCTCGTGTCTCAATGAGCACAGCAGAGTCTGAGTTCAAACTTCTTATGAGGCACAGTAAGAAAAGTCCAGAATCCTGAGGGAAAATTTAGCAAAAACAGGGGTAGGACTCATAATCCTTCAACACTACTATTAAACATGGGTCCAAAATCCTACCAAAAAAAAAAATTATTTTTAAGGAAGAATATATGTCCTGGTGATGTTACACCTTTGTCATTTCTAACTCTTCCTAAAGGAAAATGGACTAACCAAATGACCAACAGAAATTGAAACAGATACCCAGGTCCTATATAGACTGATTAATCACAAAATGTGTTCAAGGCTCAGAAAACCATTCAGAAAGATCAAGGATGAAGAAGAAAAAACATGGGGTGTCTTCTTTGGTATTCGATGGACAAAGACACACCAAGAGAACAACAGGAGGAGACACAGATGTGTGTAAGGAGTGTAAATGAGGTGTACCGAGGAGGTCTGGGTCTCTGAGGAGTCTGCACATTGGGGGGAGGGTGGCGACAATGGGTCACACCTCACTCCAGCGGATGTCTCAAGTTCAGGCCACCCTATCGTCTGTCATAAAGAAAGAAAGAAAAGGAAATTAGGACAAACGTCTTGCAAATATCTGAAAACACCCAATCTATTTTGTTTGCCTCCGCGATACAAAGCAGCGTGACAAGGAACCAGTGATGCCAGGTTCACCAATTCCTGCGTCTGCTCTTCTGTCCCCATCTTCCTTGTACCAAAGTGGAGCCACACGATGACTTCTCACCCACACCACTGGGATGCCATGTGAGTCACGTCCACTGACGCAGGATACTTTTATTACCTTCTTTACTCACAGGTCAGGTGAAGAACAAGTTCCATCCAACCTCTTTCAACTGGGGTTCCACAAGAAAACAAACCCTTCCAGAAAGCAACTCGACTGACTGTTTTCCCAGTGCCTCTAAGGATGGTCCACAGCTAAGATCATGCCAGGAGCAAAGGAGACAATATAATGCATGGTGTGCAATGACTGGCTTCAGCAGGAAGGCCTAACTTTCTTTCAGGGAGCCACAGTGGACAAGGAATTCCCTAGAAGAAGCTGGACCAGAACTCCAGGAGGATCCTGGACCCCCTGGTGACTGCCTGGAGCCCAACATGCCTTTGGCACCACAGCTGATTGGGACCCAGACATAGACTTTTACCTATTTGCGGCTATTTGTTATACAGCAAGCCTAAGCAATTCATGGTCAGGAAGCAAGTTTGTGCCCACAGCTGGGGGCCATAAATGGTTCAAAGGCTTCTGCAAGACTGTCTGTCACAGAGGCTAGAAAATACTGAGACACTTCCCAGCTGTCCCTGCAAACACACTGCAAAATCATGTGGGCGGGGTGGGTTGCACGTGTGATAGGAAAATAGTAAATGCATCTGGCAGCCCAGTCCTCTTTGAGGCAACCAAGAAGCTGTAGGAAGATTATGAGCAGACAGTTTAGCCACACAATGAAGCTGAGGAACCTATAAATGATGAGGGATTCAGGAGGGACCCTCGGAACACCACAGGCTTTCAGGACGGAATGCACTTAAAAAGGAAGACTGGAAATAGTGCAGCTCTTACAGACACAGAAGCCCAATTTCACACCAGCTCAACTTCTGACCGGGTGTGGGCAAACCACCTCTATGAAAACTTCCTGCCGGGAGGAGTGGGGAGAAAAGAAAAAAGAAAACAGGGGGAAAAAGCAATGCTTTCTGGATGATGATGGTAATATGACAGAACTCCCCGTGATCTCTGTAATTTTTCCATATGCAGTGTGTTGTGTGGTATCAAAAATCAACTAGCACAGAGCCACATGAGACCAAATGAATGAAGATCAAGAGGAAAAACAAAATCAAACCATAAGAACAGATCCACATGAAATCCAGATATAAGATTGATCAGACATGGACTATCACCAAGTACAAGAAACACTTTAAAGGGACAAGTTGGAGAATTTCAATGAAGTATGGAAACTGCCCTATTAAGTATTTGATGTTTATTGGGGTCAAAAACTCAATAAATGAAATTAAGTGTTCAGGATGTGTGTTTAACAACTGATTAAACGCCATTAAAGAGAAGGTCGGTTAACTGGAAAGTAGGCCAGTAGAAAGAAGCATGGAAAGACAGGTAGGAGGAGACTATAGAGAAGGGAGTCATGGATAGAGCAAACGTGGTAACAAGTCATACGGAAGATGTAATTGGGATTACAGAGGGTAGGAGAGTGCGGAGAGGGAAGGAGAGAAAGAGGGAGAGAGGAGAGAGAGAGAGAGAGAGAGAGAGAGAGAGAGAGAGAGAGAGAACAGGCAGAAGGAAAACAGGGTCAAGCTACAATCTCCCCGTAGAAAGAATATAAAGAATCAAAAACCCAGAGCCATAATTATAAAACAGATGACCAAAGCCCAAGACAGAAATCTTAAGAGCAGCCAGAGCAAAGAGACAAATGACCCTCAAACACATTCACATGAGCCTGGAAGATTAATTTGCAGAGCAATAATGGCAGTCAGAAGATTAAGAAACATCATCCGAGTGCCCTCTTAAAAAGTACTACCAAGTGAGAATTCTACCTCCAGGAAAATATGGCCCCACATGAAGGTTAAATAAAGGAATTGTTGGATATACAAATGGAGGAGGGAGATTTTCAGCAGGAAACTTGAGTTAAAATAAATGATAAAGGAAGTTCTTTGGGGAGAAGACAGTGATTACTGATAGAATGAAATAGGGAATGAAAATAAAATGATATAGCTAAGGGAACTTGAACTTTATAAAACAGGTATACAATGAAAATAGACAACAAGAGAACAAAATGTGGAGGGAAATGGACAGTTTGAAAGCCTTCTGGGGTTCTTCTATTCCCCAAAGCAGAAAAGTCCTAAGTATATTACATTATGTCCAAGTTAGGAATGAAATTTGAAATCTCCAAGTAATCACTTAAAAAATAATCAAAATAATGCAAAACTGACATGGAAATAGAGGTTACAATGGAAAAGTAAATACACACTAACCAATCCAAAGAAAGATTAAAAAGCGAGAGAAATATCTTTCAAATTGGTGATCATGAAAAGCAAACCAAGGAACAGATTTAAACAGAAATGTACTAGTAATTACATTAAATGTCAACAAACTACCCCCAGGTAAAAGGCAAAAAAGTATTCAGATAAAAAGAAGACAAAAACCTCATTCTGAACATCTTGAAGAGTTACATTTTAAACATAAGAACACAGAAAGGGGGGCGGGAAACATGCAGAAGACATACCATGTCAGTAGTAACCAAAACAAAGCTTTAAGTCAATAAATTTACGTAGAAATATCTCATAACAACAGGAAGAGAGGCCAAGAATATATAGTAACTTTAAATGTTTTGCTTTGTTCACAGCTTTTTTGCAGTGTCATTCCCACACTATCAATTGGACTAACCTGTACCTGTTGGCAAATTTTTGACACAATCAAAGAGAGTAAACACCTATCATCCCCAAAAGTTTCCACAATAATCTCTCTCTCCTTCCTCCACCATCCCCAGAGAATGGTCCCTGTACATTATTTTACATTTTTTAGAATTTTACAGAATGGAACCACATGGTATGTTTTATCTTTTGTCTGGCTTCTTCAACTCGGTATAGTTATCCTTTGCAACTTTGCTGCCTGGATCAAAAGTTCTTTTATCAAAGAGTCAACCCACCAAATGGGAGAAGATATTTGCAAATGACAGGACAGACCAAAGGCTGATATCCAGGATCTATAAAGAACTCCTCAAACTCAACACACACAAAACACATAATCATATCAAAAAATGGGCAGAAGACATGAACAGACACATCTCCAATGAAGACATACAAATGGCTATCAGACACATGAGAAAATGTTCGTCATCACTAGCCGTCAGGAAGATTCAAATTAAAACCACACTGAGATACCACCTTACACCAGTTAGAATGGCCAAAATTAGCAAGACAGGAAACAACGTGTGTTGGAGGGGATGTGGAGAAAGGGGAATCCTCTTTCACTGTTGGTGGGAATGCAAGTTGGTGCAGCCTCTTTGGAGAACAGTGTGGCGATTCCTCAAGAAATTAAAAATAGAGCTTCCCTATGACCCTGCCATTGCACTCCTGGGTATTTACCCCAAGGATACAGATGTCGTGAAAAGAAAGGCCGTCTGTACTCCAGTGTTTATAGCAGCAATGGCCACGATCGCCAAACTGTGGAAAGAACCAAGATGCCCTTCAATGGATGAATGGATAAGGAAGATGTGGTCCATATACACTATGGAGTATGATGCCTCCATCAAAGGATGAATACCCAACTTTTGTAGCAACATGGACAGGACTGGAAGACATAATGCTGAGTGAAATCAGTCAAGCAGAGAGAGTCCATTATCACATGGTTTCACTTACTTGTGGAGCATAACAAATAGCATGGAGGACATGGGGAGATAGAGAGAAGGGAGTTGGGGGAAATTGGAAGGGGAGATGAACCATGAGAGACTGTGGACTCTGAAAAACAATCTGAGGGTTTTGAAGGGGTGGGGGGGTGGGAGGTTGGGTGAGCCTGGTGGTGGCTATTATGGAAGGCACATATTGCATGGAGCACTGGGTGTGCTGCATAAACAATGAATTCTAGTACACTGAAAAGTAATTTAAAAATTTTTTTAAAAAGCTCTTTCATCTTCATTACTGAGTAGTTTTCCAGTGTATGGATGGACCACACTTTGTTCATACTTTGACCTCTGGATGGACAGTTGAGTTATGTCCCATTTTGAGCTATTACAGATCAATCAATCTGTAGGGCACCTGGGGGGATCAGTGAGTTGAGCATCTGCCTTCGGCTCAGGTTGTGATCCCAGGGTCCCACGATCGAGCCCTGGGTTAGGCTCCCTCCTCAGTGCGGGAGCCTGCTTCTCCCTCTGCCTGCCACTCACCCTGCTTGTGCGTGCTTTCTTTCTCTCAAATAAATAAAATCTTTAAAAACAAAACCAAAAGCAAATCAATCTGCTATTTTCATATGAACATCAGCATTCACTTCTCTTGAGAAAATACGTAGGCGTGGAATGGCCAGATCACACACTACATGCGTGATGAACATTTTAAGAAATTACTGGGCAGTGTCTGACTTGCAGTTGATCTAATGGTATGTATAGAATCACCAGAAGAATCCAGATGGAAGCTTAGTGTTCACAATGACAGATCATAACATATCATATCATAGCCTCACAGCCCACCAAAAACCAGGAATAAGTCTAGCAAAATGCACCAAAGGACTTTACTTAAAAAATTAACATATTGGGAGAAATTAATAATTATCCAAAAGTAGAAATACATGAAGTCCACTGAGTGTAAAACTTAAAAACTTTAGTGATATTAGTCTTTCTAAAACCCATCTATAGATTCAACGCAATCCCAGTCGAAATTCCAGAAGATTGTTTGTTTTCCAAGACACTGCAAAGCTGATCCTAATATTCGTACAGAAATTTAAAGGAAATGTAGAAGACGTAGGGAAAAAAGAAAAACGTTGAAGGGCTTGTATGATATAGTGAGACTTTAAAGCCTCGGTAATTGTGGCAGTATGTGACTGGTGCAAGAAAGGGAACAAAAATGAAAGAATCGAAAATTTGGAAATGGATCCATCCACATATGGAAAAGGAAACATGACAAAGCAGGGGTGTCGGAGGAATAATGGTGTTGCTGATTACCCCATGCTGTTAATGGGGTAATCTGTTAATGACAGACCCCCACGTAACAGTTGTGAATGTTGACCCCGAACTCATTCACTCCCTAACATCCATTCCCACGGATTATACACTTACCTATAAAAGAGAGAAACAATAAAAATTCTGTGAGACAACCAAAGTGATTATCTCCAGGACCTTCGTTTAGGGACAGATTTCCTAAAGAGGAAACAATACATAGTCCTCATCAAGGAAATATGAAATCCTGGCTAAACTATGAACTTCTATTCATTGAAGGATGCCGTGTGAGGATTCCGAAGGGAACAGAGTAGGAGAACGTATTTATACTGTACTACTGAGAAGAGCTTGTATCTGAAATATATATAAATTGTGAAGACAAACTTAAAAAAAAAAAAAAAAAAAAAAAGGAAACGCCGCAGAAAGACAACGTTCAAAATATTTGAACGAGCATTTCCCAAAGAGTCAAATCTTGATAAGCACCTACCTAAGAATTGGCTTAAGTCAACTCAACGCCATCTCATACATGCCAAGTAAAACCATGAGGAGATGCCCCATGTGCTCATTGGCACTTTGGAAGAGAGCTGAAGACCTCAAGCCATCAGGACTCCCCGACTCCACTAGGGGAGCAACCATTTGCAAAATCGTTGGCTGAATCTATTAATGCAAAAGGATACACATGCGTGCCCTCTGATCGAACAACCCCACCATTAAGGAGAACCTCTCCAAAAATGCTTAGCAAGCGCAACAAGATGCATGTATAAGGGCTTCCTAGCAGGGCTATCCGTGTTACCCAATATGGCAATGTGTCCTCTAGAATTAAACAATATATTATACCTTCCTACACTTTGATAATATGCAGCCTATGGAATCAATGAACTGTCAAATCCCTCAATAAGATGAATGGATCTCCTAAAGATGTCAAGTCAAAGACACCAGACCTAAAAGTACATAGTGTTGGATCCCGTTCATAAGGACCTCAAAAGCCCTCACAAGTGAGTGGTGTGGGTCAAGGTCAGGATAGCCTTTCCTAGTGACTGGGCGGGTATGAGAGGTCTTTGGGGGGTGAGTTTCTGGATCTGGATTAGGATTTAGGATTTTTTTTTTCACTCCTAAAATGCATCAAGATGTATACTTATCACGTATCACAGGCACCCCCTTTTTTCATGTATGTCATCCCTCAACAAAAAGTTTTATGAAAACACAAAGATGTTCTAAGAATCCACAGTAAAAACAACCGAGAACTTCAAAAAACAAAAAAAGTTTTAAAGTTCCTTTAAAACTTCAAAAACTTTTAATCAACTTTTAAATTCCTTTCAAACTTCAAAAAACTAAAGGGCGTTTTCATTAACTTCATTTCCTCACTCACGAGACTGGAGCACATAACACTTGGCTATGAAGACAGTAAATGGCAAATATTTTTTTCTCTGATACATTCATTTATATATGGGAAGGAAATTAGACATTCAGCTTTAATTTTAAAAACCGAGACTATCTTGTCAACGCTGTTGCCATGATTCGAAGGCTGCGGTCTTCAATAAGGATCCCCAATTCAGGACCTAGCTCTGTATATTGATAGGCATTTATGAAAATAATCTTTTTTTTTTTTTTTTTAGACTGGGTTCCAGGTCTCCAAATTAAAGATCCAGAATCAATTAGTCAATAATCAATAAGACCGGTAGGTGGCAGTGACGTTTCATAATTAATACCAAATAAGGCCCTCTGCCCAGGGGTACTCACCCCAGAGACTGTGAAAGCATTCCTTCCTTTTTATTTATATTTGTTTTTTTCTTTTTTGTTTGAAGTTTTAATTTAAATTCTAGTTAGTTAACATATAGTGTAATATCGGTTTCTGGAGTTGAATTTAGGGCCGCATCCCTTCCTTTGACTTATTTATTTTTTTCTAAAGATTTTATTTATTTATTTGACAGAGAGAGATCACAAGGAGGCAGAGAGACAGGCAGAGAAAGGGAGGGAAGCAGACTCCTTGCTGAGCAGAGAGCCCGATGCGGGGCTCGATCCCAGGACCCTGACATCATGACCTGAGCTGAAGGCAGAGGCTTAACTCATTGAGCCACCCAGGCGCCCCATCCCTTCCTTTTAAAAGTGTGAGCCCTTTATTGCTTTTAGAGACACATGCTTCTCATCAGTCAAGCCCTGGGATGTCTTCAAGAGTCCATCACCACAACGCATCATTCACAGGTGGTAGGAACGAAAGGCGGAAACAGATGGCGCAGGAATAGGAGATCGAAGGATGAACCAGATACCCCGAAACACTCTTCCTGTGTATATTCCTTTTATTCCAGCAAAGTGTGCAATGTGCTGTGGACGGCCAGCGTAACCCCCACAGCTGTTTAGGGTTGAGTCTGTATTTACATATCCAAGTGGTTTTGTTTCCATCTCCAGCCCTTTCTCCAGCAGCTGCCCATTCCTGAGCTCTTTTCTGGATCTGTGTCCTCCTTCCTGGGAAATAGGACTCACATGAGGGGTGCTCAGAGTACTCTGCCCAGAGCCTCTTCCCCTCTGAGTGTCCAGGACATGGAGAAGTGAACTTGACAGAGTCTCAGACACCTGAGTACCTGCCCCCACAACTGCCTTTTTACCCTTGGATCATCAAAGACAGCACCCCTCTGGTCATAATTACACATTTCAACAGACAAGAATGCCTTCCTCTTCTGCCTCTTCATGCTTGGAGGATTGCTTCTTCCTCTGAGCTCTTTAATACAAATCAAAGTTACGCATCCAGGTGGGTCATCCTATACTCCTTCCTCCGGCTGCTTCCGCTGCAATCTGCAGACACAGGTCCTTCACTGCAGGGGCCTGCTGTCTGGAAATGTTTGCAAGGGCTGGGGTGTGGGAGTGGAGCTCCTGAGCTGCAGCAGGGCCAGCCCACTAGGGCTGCCAAGACGAGAGACTGGAGTTCCACAGTTACCTGTGAAGACTAGTTGATTATCCTGAACTGAGCACACTCAACCCACCCAGGGCGTCATCTCTCCTGTACCCACCGCTGGCCTTGGGCTCAGACTGCCCTGAGCAGAGCAGGATGGCAGCCCCAGGTCCCATCTACAGACCCCACTTCCTGCAGAGACACAGAAGGGTTTTCATTTTCAATGCCATTCGTTCTCTTGTATGAGGATTGTTCTGAACCCACTTTTCTTCACTTCTTAGGATCTTTTCTCATCACCCTCCGTAAGGATGGGGTTGGGTTCAGGACCACAGCAAACTTGTCCAAGGGGCACCGCAATCTTCTGCTATGGATAGAATCAGCTGACCCCATGTCTGGGCAGCTGTGGTGGACTTGTGTGCTTGGATTGCCACGGTCCAGCTCAGCAAGCATTGAGGGAACCCCGTGCTGAGATGGAGATTCTTTCTGTTGGCTTTGCCCTGAAGCCCTGTTCCCTTTTGCAGGAAAATCTCTCCTTGGCCTGGCTCAGCCAGCTTGGGTCAAAATGCTGCTTGTAAACACACAGACACAAGGACATCTGTTGTGGACGTCAAAGGTTCACCAACAATTATGAAGCCAGAACTAAGGTCATGAAGCAAACACCAAGAAAAGCCACAGCAATCAAGGAAATCAAACTTAAAGAACCAAATGTGGAGAAGACGGTTTTAGTGGAACCAAAGGTCTGTTCGCACTGTGAATATGTTTCTGGTTCTTCTGAGATGGGTACAGCATGGGCCATGGGATTCAAGTCTCCTAGAGTTTCTGCAAAATCTCTGTCTACACTGGGCTTCCTTGATTTTCAGGACTGGTGACAACCCATGGGGTCCCACAAGCGGCCAAAAGATCCAGAACCCACACTTGCTTCTGAAACAGGGTGGCGGTCCTTGGGAATGGGGTGGCGTCCATGTGATCAAGAACAGGTTTTATCAATCACGTAGAGATCATTGTTTCAAGTGATTCTTATTCAGACAAAGCTTCTAGACAAAGTTAGAAAACAGCTAATACATAAGACCAAATGATAGAACGTGATGAAAACGGGATCATTGGGAATTAGAAAGAGGGTTGATGAATGAGTCAGTGGTCTCCAGAGAAACAGAAGTGATAAGACTTACAGATTTACAGGGAGGTATTCTGAGAGACTGGCTCATACAGTGATGGAGGCTGGCAGGGTCCCAATCTGCCTTCTGTAAGATGGAAGCTGAGGAAAGCCAGTGGTGATACTCCGTTGGGTCCAAAGACCCAAAAATCGGGAGCACTAATGCTTGAGGGCAGGAGAACATGCAAATCCCAGCTGCCACATAGCAAGTCTGCCCTTCCTCTGCTTTTTGTTCGATTCAAGCCCTCCGTGGGTTGGGATGAGGTCCAACCACCTTGAGAGTTGGTGTGGGGTGGTCTTCTTTATTCCACGTACGCATTCAATAGCTCATGTCTTCCAGAAACACCCTCAAGGAAACCCCCAGAAATGACATGCTACCATCCATCTAGGCGTCCCTTAGCCCAGTGAAGCTGATGGATAAAATCAACCATCAAGGTGCAAAAGGGTTTTCTGAGCAATACTTAATTGAGTCCACATGTCCACTAAACATTTCGTGGGAATGCTGAATTTTCTTATTGATCCCATTACAGAACAAGGAGTTGTACACATACTATAAGAGCTTAACAGATCGATTCTTCACATTCCTACAACAAGCAGACGCCTTGTCTTGAACTCACATGTGACACATCCTGGGGCCACATCTGGACTGTGAGGGGGCTTCCTGTACCATCAGGAGGAATGAGAAACCAGAAAACACTCCTTTTCTCCTATTTCTCTCTTTACTGTACAAAGCTGAGGGTCTTCTCAATTTGTCTGGGTTGATGTAAAATCCAAACTCAAAGGCTATCAACAACTTGACAATGCGATTTGTTCCATTTTATAATCAAGAATAGAGTGACATCTACAGACACATTTGCTAAAATTTAAATAGTGATTATTCCAAATCAATGAGACACAGTTTTCCCAAACCTATGTGAAGCGCATAGAAAAATATGATGTCCCTTGACATCATGCCCCAGATCCATCCGAGGACAGGCATTCAGCAAACCCAGCCACAGTAGAAATGAGCACATAGGTCAACATTAATCTCCATATTTGCATTGGTGGTTTGGTAAAAGCTCTCCAGATGTAGAACCATGTGGCCTGGCAGCTGGGTTCAAGGGAGATACAAGCAGTGCCTTTCGAACCTGAAAACTTGGGGACCCCACAATATCGGGATGAGACCCAACACCTATCGTCAGGGTGCATATTAGCTTCCTGTGGCTGCTATAACAAATGTCCACATTTGTTGCCTATTTGGGAGGCATAAAACAATGCAGACTGACCACCTTGCAGTTCTGGATCTCAGAAGTTTAACATGGGTGTCACAGGGCTGATGTCAACGTGTGGGCCAAGGTGAGATCCTTCTGGTGGCTCCTGCAGACTGTCCATCTCCTGGCTTTTTCCCATTCCTCAAGGCCCCTGCAGCCCTGGGGGCTGTATTCCCCTAATGCCAGCAGAAAAGTGTCTTCTCATTTCTCTATGGCCTCTGCTTCTTCTATAACATGTTCTATCTGTGAATCTCCCTCTGCCTCCCTGTATGAGGACCCTCATGATGATACAGGGCCCACCTGGAAAACAGAATCATTCTCTGGAGGTCCTCAACCTGACCACACCTGCCAAGACCCTCTTCCTGATAAGTAGCATGTTTAAGTTCCCAAGATTAGGACACGCACATGTCCATGGGGGAGCATTATTCAATGTACCCCCCGGGTCACGGTGCAATAATCTACATGAACACAGGAGCCCCTCAAATCTAGAGCAGTCTGCAGATGGGGCCATGTTCCCTCCCTCCCTGGGAGCCCCAGGAGCAGGCTCTCAGCTCTGTCTCCTTGGGGAGCCAGCATCTGATTCTCTGATTCTCCAGGCACACCTGTGTGGAGGTTGGGTTTACTTACGTCTTCTGAATGGCATCCCTTGGGTGAGGGTGGGGTGTCATCCGTGACCACAGTCTGTTCTGAAGGACCCTCAGCAGGCCAAGGCTGGCTGGACCCTGCTGCTGGTTTTGTACACAGCTCCCTGATGCCAGCCTAGACAAAGAGGGATGCACTTGGTAAGTTCTCCTTACATCTTTTAACTCTTTGGCTGCCCTGGGGACCCTAAGACCTGTCCCATCCTCTTTGTGGCCAGTGCTCTCCTACCTAATCATCTGCACTCAGTAAATATAAGCTTGCCCAAGGAATGGACACAGACTTAGGAAGCTGGGCCCCGAGAGCATATAAACAACCTATCCATGTTCTGAGCTGGCCATGCACAGAGCCTAATTCTCTGGAAGCAAAAGCAAGTGCTCGCACACCCCTGGGTGGACACAGAGATCCCCCAAGCCCATGGGGCTCCCAGCCATGTGACAACTCACAAGGTGGGCTGTGATAAAACAGGTGACAGGTGCTCCTTCAGGAAGCTGCCACTGTCCTGGCGAGAACAACCACACAGCACACAGCTCCTAGAACTGTTCTCAACTGGCCATATTTCCCAGAACTGCCTGACTCCACGTCTTAATTTCCTGTCCATACAACCTGATGTCGAGCAAACCACCCAGCAGAAAATAAGAGGCAACACAAACACAGATAAACTCCTATTCCCTTGCATGAAACGTTGGAAGAAACAGAGTCCTTCCAAAGAGAAGCAGCACCTAGTTCCACCCAACAAAAACAGGACTGAAGTATGGATTCTCTTCCTTTTCCCATCAGTGCGATGGCGGGTGGTTAACTGTGTGGTACTAATACACATCCTGATCATAGCAATGATTAGGTAATAAAGTTTCCTAGAAACAAACTTCAAGAGGTCTTTTGCACGACAGGTTTATCCACAGTAAACTAGCTGCACAAACACGCCTATGTAGGGCAGGAAGGGTTACCATTTCATTTCTTAAAAAATCAAATTGGTATCAATCAAGAGTTTCCAAAATCCTCTTCAGCAATGCCCTCCAACAGCTACTTGAGTTGATGATGAACATTAGCAAGTGTCTCCTCGAACAACATAGTAATCAATCATCTGCAGGCACTTAGCTACAAGTGGCTTTTTCCCTGATGAAGGCGGCTAACTGAAATAATCTATTTATGCACCAACCCTCTCAATCACAGCCACATTTTGGCTCATTAAACATTCATGATTTTGAGCCAGAAAAACAACAAACCAGGGTATCTGTCATCCTTTATGAAATACAGCACGTAGAAACAGGAGGGAGCACTTCAAGAAAGTACACCAGGTATCGATTTGATCATGCAGAGTGTATGCCCTTTCTCAACCGCGGCTTTTAGAGGGTGTCACCCGCTTACGGAGTGTCCTGGAGATGCATGTTCTTCCTCAACCCGGAAGCTTCCGTAAAGAGGCAGGATGCTGTGCTGGTAGATTTTCCACCAGAGGTTAAGGAAGGACGTCTGGTGCTGGTTGGCCAACCCGGAGCCCTCCTCCAACACCGACCCCGTCTGGGGGTTATACTTGTAGTTCCATGGCTTTGTGGGCCCCAAAAAGTGGACTACCTTCACGCTTGAACCAAATCTAAGGAAGAAACACAAAACATTCTACTTTCCACTTGGAAGTGATTCTACACACACGGAAATTGCCCCCAAACCCCAAAGCATGTCAAAGACAGCAGCCCATGAATGCTTGTCTCAACCCTACTATGTAGATCTGCACTTTTTTGCTTAGAGATAATTTTTTTTTAAACAATCAACACTGCAAGTATTTCGTTTTCTACCTACAGAGACACATAATCATCACCCAGTGGGGAATTCCCTCACACTAGAAAAATAAACCAAGAGTCTTATAAAGATGGACAATATGGTAGATAGCCCAAAACCTCATCTCCTTAAAACAATAGGGACCCCCCCAAAAAAAATCACTTTTATAGTAGATGACCCAAGCTGCAAACAAGAAAACTGACTTCTCTTACAAGATTCTGAATTTTCTCCTCTCAACCTTCCTAAATATTTTTCTGTATAATCATCTTCCCATGAAATTTTAACACTACATTCACACCAAATATCCACGTTCTGTATGTACAAATCTGCTTTATACATGAGAAAGAATAGGATGCTTTCACTCCCCGAAGACCCACTTCTCCTTCTCAGAGGCAATACGTTCTCTCTTAAAAATGTGTGCTCTCCAATTATCTTTTCCTATATTGTGCTCAGATTTTTCACTTTTGTTTACAACAACATCATTCTTACAGCAGCGAATCTCAAACATTTTGGTCCTGGGACACCTTGATGGTCTTAAAACACACAGAGGACCAAGACTTTCACTTTGTTCATATGCATCCTACCTGTCTGTATTTACCACAACGGACAACAAAACTGAGAAATCTGAAAACCGATTTAATCAATTCATTAGAAATCAATCGACCCATGAGATGCAGATGTTCTTGTGACACTTTTTCATGAAAAATAACTGTATTTTTAAAATACAGTTGTCAAAAGAATGAGTTTGACCATCTTGAGAGGAGACAGCTGCTTTCTCCTCTCTGGGTCTCCATTCAGTGCATTGTTTCATTTTATTTTTTTTTAGCGCCTTGTTTAGTCATATCATGGAGTTTCTGTAAAATCCTGCTGTACGCTTATTTTAAAAAAGAGAGAAGAAAACATAACATCTTAGAAGACTTATTTTTTAAGTCATTTTGATGGCAGAGATTCGAAAGAACCATGGAGGTTCCTGAGACCACCCTTTGGGAACCACTCCCATTAAGACTTACGGTCTTGACTACCTACAATTTAAAGCAATAAGCAAGCAGAGGGATGATCTAGTATTTTCCAACCCCAATTCCAAACACTTGTAAAGAGTCTAGAGACAGGGCTGCTTGAAGGCAGCAGGCCTGGACGGTTATAGAAAGTGGAGAACTTACCGTTTGAAAGCAGGGCTGTAGGTGTACGCCGTGTTACTGCTCAAGTTATAGATAAACGGCAAGTGCTTGTTGATGTCTGCCGTTGACCAGCTACTGAAGAAGCTGTTCAGTAAGCCTTGATCTGCCCCTAAATGGCGAACACACACCCAAGGAGGCCCATCACGGATGGTAGAGCACTTCAAAGAATTCAAGATGTGTTTGAAGGGCTTAACCCACCTGCACGCGGGGTCCCATTTTATTTCTTCTCTCTGTCTGCTACAATATGACCGTTTGTCTCAAAAAGGATGGATCACCCAAACCATTCATTTTAACATGCATATTCTCTCCAAAACTTTCCACCCATAACCCAAGCCATGGATAATGAACCCTCGTAGTGTCCCTCGAATTCTCAACTCTCGCAATGAATTCTATCCAGGGGCCACAGTGCTGTATGGGCAAATCCTGGTCCTTGCCCACAGATAATTCTTCATCAGTCCTCTATTTTCTTCTACGGGACGACAATCCTAGCATTGTCCCCATCTATCTTTGCTTCCCAGAGTTGTTACCTTTATTCTCTACCAGGGCTCTGCCCAACTGAGCCTTGCATCCACTTTTGTAAATAAAGTTTTATTGGAACACAGCCATGCTCATGTACGTATTGTCAATGGCCACTTTCACTCTACACCTGCACGGTTAAATATTTGCAGCAGATTTCAGAGGATCCATGATGCTGGGGGAAAAAAAAAATCTATTATCTGGTCTTCAGAGAGAGGTTTGCCTACCCTTTTCTGTTTGATCAGGATTGGGGAACCGTGCTTCCTACTCACTGAAGATATTTTCTTCTGTGGTTTTTCTCTGCTGTGTATTTGCTCACTAACTTCACTTATTCCTGTTACCCTGTCTGGCCACATTTTTCAACCATACCCTTGCCTGACTTATGCTGTTGTATCTGGGGGAAGTGAGGGTAGGAAAGGGGTATGGGACCAGAAACAGCCCCATCGTCTTCCACCCATTTCCAGCTTCCCATCACTCACCATCAAAGCTGCCGTGGTCTGTGGCATGTTGCAGCAAGAGGCCGTGCGTCTCCAGAGACGGTTGGAAGACAAAAACGCCACTGTTGAAGCAGTCCGGCCATCCGGGATCGGGGGCTGCAGAGAACTCTGTCCTATCAAACAGCTCATCGATATTGGCTAGCACCTGGCAAAGCAGAGCATGGGGGAACCTGTAGCACCCTTCTCTTACCTCCAGGATGCAGGTAACAAATGCAGCAGAAACTTGAGGATGGTCAACGTCTAGTGATTGGAAACCTGTGCCCACTTTTCTTTCTTTCTTTCTTTTTTTCTTTCTTTCTTTCTCTCTCTCTCTCTTTCTTTCTTTCTGTTTTTCAATTTTATGTATTTACTTGACAGAGAGGAGTGGGAGAGGGAGAAGCAGGCTCCCCGCTGAGCAAGGAGCCCAATGTGGGCCTTGATCCCAGGACCCTGAGATCACGACGTGAGCCAAAAGCAGATGCTTAACAGACTGAGCTACCCAGGTGACCCAGTTTTTGGACTGACTCTCCTTTTCCGCTTATATTCGAAAGAGAAGGGTGTGTAAGACGGCTCTCTGGCTTATTTCAAGTGATTGATGGAACACAACTTCTGAAAGTAAATTATTTTCTCAAGGTTCTTAAGATTCTCCACGGAACTCGCCTGACTGCGTATGCTCTTTAGTCTACCAAATGTGACCAACGAAGCTCGGAAAACACATGAAGGGAGAGGTTCGCAAGTCAATGTAATACATCGGCTGCCTTCTAGAACTTGCCTACTGATTACAGACCCCTCCAGCACCCACTGACTTTCCAAACTGTGCTGTCTGGAAAAAAGGAAACATGACTCCAATTGTGTTGTGATGGACAGTCTGCACCTGTCCATCTTCCTACAGAGCCCCTTTGGCACAACCAAACCCAACCAGAATGCATGCCAACACCCTGACTCCATGTTACATTTCAACGTTCCAATGGCTGTTTTGGAAAGCAGCCATCCCAAGCTCCTACACTGCAGGCCACTACCCCAACCGACTAGAGGAGGATACCTCAGCCTCAGAAGCCCGGTGTCCCAGTCCAATCCAAACTATGTAAGTCAAGATGCAATCAAGGCCAAATATTTTTTCTAATTGTTCTATTTTGTGTAGATAAGACCATGGGATTATAAAGCCCTCCTAGGGAAGGAGCATGCCTTCAAATCCGTTGGTGTCCTGGGCAGGGTCAGAGCCGGGCTAGCATTGCGTTATAGCTGATTTTGATGCACTGAATGTCAAGGCTGGTGACACCAGTGCATGTTATTGGCTGGGAATCCACACATAAACACTAACAGCCTCTTTAAAAAGGAAAAGGCATTATCTCTGAGGGGTTTCTTATCAAGTGGAGCATCTCGTCCTCATCATACCCATGTACTCACCAGAGTATCTGCATCCAGGAAGACACACTTGCTATAATGGGTGAGGGTCCAACAGTGAAGCTTGGTGAGGGTGACCCCAAGCTCAGGCCTCTTCAGAAAGGCCAGGTGGATGTAGTCTGCACTGTCGATCAGGTTCACCTCAATTACCTCATCAAACACCTTCGAGAGGATAACCCTGGAAAGACACACACTAGGTACTAGGAGAGCAAGGGAGCATTCAACACAGGACATCCTATCCCTTCAAGATGACATCCCTTTGATACTCACACACATCTGAAGCATGGATCCCAAACCCCATCAAAATCACCGCAGTCTTCATGTTCAGGCTTTATTTTTCCAATGGAGTTTTCATACTTTTCACTCATACTTAAACGTTACACACACTTGAACATCTTGACAACTGTACCCAACTGTCTTAGGTAGACTGACTCCAGTCATCCCTTAGGAAGGTAATTCTCTTTGAAAACGGCATGGGACATGGGAATGAATGCTGAGCAGGCAGAAACTGACAGATGGCCACTACAATCTCCACCAGTTTTTACTTTATGTATTTAAAACCTACATTGTTAGTTGCATACAAGTTCAAGACTCAAGTTTTTTGAAAGACTGTACTTTTTATCAAAATGAAACTTTCCTCTATTCCTTTTTCCTTTCTCTCTCTCTCTTTTTTTTTTTTTTTGACTTAAATTCTACTTCATTATAGATTGGAATGTCTTGTGATGCCGAAAAATTAAGAAGGAGCCAAAAAAAGATGAGGGCATGTCAAAAGGATACAGGGAGTCAATCGGGAATTTGAATAACAAAACAAAAAACAAACAAACATAATATAAAATGGATATTCATGGGTCCATAATAATAACATAATTGAATAAATAAGTAAATGGAAAAGAAGGAGCAGCAATTTTTTAAAGAAAAATTCCAAATACAAAATGAATTAGAAATGAGGGAAACAGAAAATCACCATGAGGCTAACACCACCGTAATAATGATTGCTGACAAGGTTCACCAATGGATGCTAAAATGAATGGCTAAAGGTTTTGAAAGAAACAGCATATTTTCATATGTTGAAAGTATCTCCTCCAAGGTGTCCATCCATTATGAAGACAAAAATCATAACCCCACCGATAATACCTTAATGCTATGATCAAGGTTTAAATCGCCAGTAACAGAACACAAAAACATCCCATAACCTCAGTATACTACTGAAAAAATAATGGACAAATGCAAGCCCCCCAAATTCTGTAAAACAAATGACTAGTACTCCTTGAAAATGTCAAGGTCGTGACACATGAGGAAAGAAGGAGAAAAAGTCATAGATGGAAAATCACAAGGGCAGGTATACTAACTAAGTCCTGGTTAGGAACAGAATCATATACTCTCAAAGGCATCCTTTATTTTCAACACTTTGTGTTGTGATTGAAGTTGCCTCCTGTACATGTCTAGGATACGGCTGGATTTTATGTCTACTTCTCTCTCCTTTAAATGGGGTTTTAAACCCGTTTACCTTTAGTATGATCATTGATATATTCGAGCGGAGTCCCCTCCTTTTTTTTTAAATGTGTATCAGAGTCTCTTCTTCTTTCTAATCCTTTCCCACCATCCACTGCAGGGATAACATTTTTTCCCACATTCCATGCATTTTCCATGAATGCTTGGGAAGTTGTACATATCCTTTCTAGTCTTCTAATGGTTACCACCCTCGTATTTCGACACACATTATTTAGAGCTTATATTCTCTACTGAATGCCAAGACAGCATCTCTACCCTCATTCCAGATGAGACAGGAACATCAGCCTATGTTCACGTCTGCCCCTCGGCCCCCCTCATTCACCTCTGCACGGAGAGCAAATTCCAGATTATTTTCATAACTGTGCCTCAACACAGTTAGAATTAACTTTGAGTTTGACTCATATCATTGGCTTAGTGTTAGGTCTTTATTGTAAGTTTTTCTTCCTTCGATTTACAATTCAGTGTGCTTGAGGATATCCTCAAGTAATTCTGCTCCCAAACAACATCCAGGGGTAAAATCTTCAAGCTTTTATGTATGTGGAACATATTTAATTTGCTTTTGAATTGCACAGATTTGGCTAGATATGGAAAACTCATTGCAAAATTATTTTGCCGCCTGGGAGGGTGGGGGGGGGGTGTAAAACAGGTGAGAGGGATTAAGAGGTACAAACTTCCCAGTGTAAAGGGAGTAAGTCACAGAGGTGAAGAGTACAGCCCAGGGGATGTAGAAATAATACCGTCAAAATTCTGTACAGTGACCCTACTTATTTTGGTGAGCATTCTATAATGCACAGAACATCAAATCACTGTGCCACACACTGGAAACTAATGTACTACGCTACATCAACTATACTTCTGTAGACAGACACATGAAATTCCTTTGCCCAGAAAATGCGAGACATCCACTCTCTCAACCTGACCAACGCTGAAATGCTTTTAGCACCTTCCTCTGCTCTTGGTGCTCTGTTAACACCACCTCTGGGTATCGACATGTGTGTCCGCTCATTCTGCTCGACACTCAAGGGACAGCATTCTCAGAGCCGAAATAGGAGAGGAGTTAATTCCTACAATTTGTTCTCTCTCTTTCACTCCTTTTGAAACTTCCATTAGGAAGCAGATGTTGGTGCTTCCGGGATCTATCTGTTATATCCTGTACCAGCTTGTATCTTATATTTTTTTTGATGCTTTTTCATCAAATGCTATTAAAAGTACCTACATCTCTGAGAAAGCACTATCTCATCGCCAAGGTTCCCTTGCTTTTAACCCAGTTATTTATGGAATTTATGGCATCCTTAGGGTTGTATAAAGATCCTGGAGCGGGGGCGGGGAGGGTGAAAGGCAAAAGAAATATCACTCCATGTTGCTACAAATAGACTATGATGTATGTCCCCAAATCCCTTTGTTTAGCTCTGCCCATTTTCTCAAAATAAGTGCCTGGGCAGGGAATGAAATCTCAAGACTATAATTTGAAGCTTTTTGCAGAAAGATTACCCCACTCTGCCCTTGGGCCACACAGCCTGGAAGAACAGAGTGGTGGTCCTCATACCCACACCCTTGGTCACTTTCGGTCACCAGTCACTATTTGTCACTGGACCACAGGGCACTGTTCCTCAGCTCTCCCAGTGATTACAAAGTATGTAATGGGTCCTATAAATGCTAACTCGTTCTGTAATCCTGAACCTTCCCAAGATTCCTGGGTGTTTCTGAATATTTTACAGTTCATCTTGAGTGGACCAGGAGACTGAAGAAAGTCGGTGTGGAGAGCTTTTATGGACCCTGAGGAGACAGGAATGGAGGAAAGTCGTGTGTTCTTCTGGAGTCCTTTTGGTTTTATCAGGACCGTTCTATGAAAAAAGTATGACTTCCTCCAATCACCAGGAGGACTGACGGGCCAGCAGGCAACCAAGAAAGACCCCGTGTTTCCCATCTTGGTCCCTCAGGACAGCATCCCCTGCTCTACGTCTGCTGGAGCCTCCGGTCTGATTCTGAAGGTCAGGCATCTGGACAAAGGGATGCGTTTCTCTCTAGGGACCAAAGAGCTCATCTTTGGCAAGAGGAAATATACCGTACAGATTGATTAAGTTGAAACACTTTGGAGAGAATGGGTTTTAGCCAATTTGCCTCTAGTCTAATGAAGTCATTCGATGTCAAAGACAAAGGTCTGTCCTCCAAAACACCAACATTTACAAAGACAGCTGACAACCTAGCTGGTCATACATATCCCCCATAGAGGTTCATACCCTCCACCATTGTGAGATCCATCGTCCATTTGTGACACTCGGTTTTAAGACTTCTTTGGCTATTACATAAACCAACAAGCCTCCTCCCCATGATAGATTTTGTAAATGTGTCCCTTAGTTGATTTGTTTGATCTTTTACTTTTACACATAGTATTTCTGACCTATAGAGGTCCTGGTGGCCTCTTCTGCTTTCATTTAAGACAGTTTCCCCACATTCAGATGAATGAATCCATCATTGAGATGAATGACCCATTTATGGCAAGGTCTGGAGACACTGGTTGTGGATGGTGATCCTACCAATATAAGATGGGTGGAGACCAGGGACACTGCTCCATACCCTCCAGTGCCCAGGATGTCCCAACTCAGAGAGCCATCCAAACCCACATGTCAATACTGCCCAGGCTGATTCACCCTGATTTACTGACTTCTAAGATTTTTCTATCCTTAAAAAATTTTTACCTTTACGCTCATCATCTACCTGAATTCATCTTGGTACACATGGATGTGCTGAATTATACAGAGGTCATGAACTGTCTTCCTTAGGGCACCATTTATTTTTCTATGATATACTTCGCATGGTCTTCCTACTCTTATGTATGTCAAGGCTTTTCTCATCTACATGTAAAACACAACCAAACCTGTAAATCAAGTTTGGGTATCAAGATTAGGATGGTTTCTTAAAATAAATGAACACATTCTCCCCCCCCCCCCTTGGCTCTGAGATAGCTCCTATCTCATGGAAATCCATTCATTGGACCCAACCTAACAGAACGTTCTTTATAACTTGCCCCGGCTCAGAACCTTCTACTAGATAAGCCTTTGATAGCATTCTCTGCTTTCTACCCTGGGGTACTGGTGAGCAGTCTTTTCTATGCCTTCTAGTATCAATGCAGGGTGATCTGAGTTTCCCTACAAGAATCGAGTATTTCATCAATCTCACCAGCAAAGTGCTCTGTGTCCTATTTGCTTTTAAAATCGAAGTTGCTTGCAAATTACTACTTTTTCACTTTAATTCTGGATACTTGTGTTTTCTGTCATCTTAATTTACTCTTAGATAATCCAATATTTGGACTTGTTTCCTGTTCCCCGTTTTCAGTTTTTATGAATCTCTTCTCTCTTATGTATTTTTTGTTTAATTTAATCTTTTTTTCCGACTGGATAATTTCTTTACTGATTTTAATTTTTGTATTGTTTGCCTTCTGTATTTTTTGTTTGTTTTAGTGTAAGATTTTTTTGACCTCGATAATTTATTTCTTCACTGATTTTAAAGTTTCTCTCTGGAATGCTTCTAGTTTTCCCCTTTGGTTTCTAGAGGTAGCATTCATATTGCGAATATTTTTTTTTTTTTTAAAGCACCATAGAAGTCAAGGTTTGATTTGTTCACTTATGAAGTGTTTAGCAATTTCTGATTTAAAATGTCCAAGGGTAATGCTGGTTTTAAATTCAGCTTGCCATTAATGTCTAGTTTTTTTACAGTAAAGTCAAAGACTATAACATTCAATCCCTCCTCCAAGTGACACATTAAATGCCTCCTCGTACTGAGAGTAGAAAATCAATTTTTGTAAGTGGTCCATGCTGGTGAGAACAAAGATTACCACTTACATAATGCATAATATTTAAGAGATACCTCATGCATTATTCATTAGATCAATTTACTCACGTGTCTGCCTCATTTGTGAGTTAAACACTAGGAAAACTATAAAAATACTCTCCCTCTTCCGTTCTTTGTGTTTGCTTGTTATCAAATAGCATTTTTAAATATGCTTTATTTGGTGATTGTCGGCGCACCAAGGATCTTGAGCAGTGTATCCGAAATGTGAATTCTACTCTTTATTATGTAGGGTTCCTTGTCTGGGTTGTTACGCTTAGAAAACTGTATGACTGTTTCTGCTTTTCCTTTCTTCTATGTGTGACCTGATAACTCTGTCCATCGTTTATTGGAGAACTATACCAGATAGAGGCCATGGGTGGGGGGTGGGTTAAGGAAGTGATGGGGATAAGGTGGGGGTGGGTCACTTGTCATGATGAACACCGGGTGATGTTTCGAAATCCTGAATCACTATATTGTGCGCTTGAAACCAATATTGGACTGTAAGTTAACTAACTGGAATTTAAATCAAAACTTAAGGGGTGCCTGGGTGACTCAGTGGGTTAAGCCTCTGCCTTCGGCTCAGGTCATGATCTCAGGGTCCTGGGATTGAGTCCCGCATCAGGCTCTGTGCTCAGCAGGGAGCCTGCTTCCTCCTCCGCTCTCTCTGCCTGCCTCTCTGCCTACTTGTGATCTCTGTCAAATAAATAAATTTAAAAGAAATATAAAAAAAACTTGATCGAAAATACATACATCAGATAACATGGGTCCTTGTTAAATGTGCATAGCTTAGTAAATGTATTTAGGATGATTATTCACCCTCAATACCAGGTTTTCTTACTCGCCTCCTGTCCTTTCAGAAAGATCTTTCTCATTAAGTTGTGGTTTTGGATACAATGTTCACCCAGCAGACGACAATTTTTTTTTTCTTTTAGTAGCAAAATCCGTAAACACCTACATGCTTGAGAATCACTTCTGATCAACTGCTAATAACAGATAAACTTGCCCAGATGGCTTATTGGATGTATCCAGAAATCCTTATCACCGCAACCTTAGAAAGTCGTCAGTACACACACATCTACATTTACGGTCTTTATTTGCTTTGCTCCCCTCTGGTGATACCCATTTTTTTTCTGGTGTTTCTTCACCATGGGGAATTTTTTTCATATAGGTCCTTGTTTCCAAGCCAGTTTCATTTGCTCTCAGCTTGGGAGCAGACTCCCCTCTGTTTTAAAGCTTCCTACTCTACACACTTCTGCTCAAATAGTGGGAAGCCTCTGACATTTTCCACATCAATGACTCTCACAGTCTGCAGGGAAGGTGGCATGGAATGGGGTCTCTAAAAAGTCTAGATTTTTAGCAATTTTTATTTGCTGTTAACTGGAGTATGATGTCCCCGCCTTCACCTGGAGAAACATTTTGTCTGCTCGGCCTTGATTTAAATTCTTCTCCGCCTTCACCTTGACAAAAAGTGGGCTGATGCTTCGTCAAGGAGCGGGTGGGTTCTCATTGCTTCAGACTACCTAATCCGAATCAGAACTGGCCTTTCAGATCTCAGCCCTGAGTGCTGGACAAGCAAACCTGACATCACTTATTTAATGATGTAGGGAGGGACAGAGCAGGAAACCCCTCCACGGCCCATGTCCTTGCACTGAGGAATGAATCCTCTGTGACTACTACAACCAGACTGAATTCCAGCACCGGCCCCAGCTCCCTTTCCTGGTGTCCCCTGCTAAGTGGGACAACCCCTTCCCAGAGCGGGCCATGCCAGCGATGAGCTCATACCAGAGATGAGCCCATGCACACTTTTCCAGGCTTCTGCAAACTCTGGGCCTCCCCATGCCCTCAAATGCTGCTCATGCAGAGCCTGACTCATCTGCCAACCCAACTTCACGAAGGTGTCCTCTAACCTTCCTCTCCTGCCTTCAAGACTCACCCCACCCATGAAAACCGCGGCCCTGTGCACACCGCCCACAGCCAAGACAAACTGGAAGAACCTCATGCCCACGCGTCTATCACTAAACACTTTCATCATTCTTTATGTTTGCCCTTGGCCAAGAGCAAGTTCTTCCATATTGCAGGCATCTGGACCATGCCCCAAATTCATGAAACTCTGTTCCTACAGCAGCTCCCTTCAAAAGAAGTCTCCATGCACATGCTCCATCCAGATGACGTCCGTCACCTAGGAGCATCCAGAAGGAACAAATGGTCTCCCTAGTGAACTAGTGCCACTTAGGATACTGTGGGGACACCACCATCCATGTGTCTACAGATGGGAACAAACCCACACTCGGGCTGGAATGCACAACCCACTCTACAGAACTAGGGTGCCAACAGGATCAGGTGTCCACACTTGCAAGCACGTGCTCAAGGACCTATAGGCATCCACCCGTCAACCTAACCGTGGACTCATCCGTGACCTCCCATCTCAAGCCCTGCATGGCCATCTCAAGACATGGCATTCAGCCATTGTGAGAAACTCAGGGCATGTGCTCAGCACCACAGAACAGCTTTGCACATGGCACAGCCCCGTGCAGGAACGTCCACTCATCTTCCCAGGGAACACTGCACACGGGGACGGAGATGCACAAGGACACAGAAACCCATTCTGCACATGCAAGATTCTGCAGAACCCCATGTGACCTGCTCCAACTTTCAACCTTAAAACTCTCACCTCCTCTACAACACTTGCTTCCTTTGGTGATGAACTGAGTGGACTTAGCATCAAATGCCCACTGAGTCAGCGGGAATTCCAGACCCACCGACGCTTCTGGGGACCTCCGAGAGCCACAGGAACCAGTCAGGCACCGGAGCATCTCCCCGACTTACCTGAGCAGACTGGACACCTGTGGGGTGATGAGCACCACCAGTTTCCTGGTCGCACGCTGGTTCCTCAGGGACTGTCCCAGGACCAGCGCGCCCTGGCAGTAGACGTCATTGGTGGCCAGAGTCACGAACGCCTGGTCAGACACTGCGGATGTGGACAAAGACACCACAGTCACGAGCCTGGTGGAAATCGGGAGGTGGCAGGTTCTGAAGCTTCACCAGCTGAATCAAGTAACTGCTCTATAGTTTACCAATGTTTCTGGGAACACTTTACTGATGTCCTTCCTGCCCCCTCCCTACCCCCCTGTCCCTCTCCCTCCCTTCTTCCCTTCCTTTCTTCCTTCCATTTTTAGTAATCTCTCTGCCCAACATAGGGCTTGAACTCATGACTCTGAGATCAAGACTCTGAGCCACCCAGGCACCCCCCACATCTTTCACTTTGAAAACACACAAACACACACAGAAACACACCGACGGCGTAAGGAGCCTGCGAGTGATGCCTTATTTTTCTCTGCATTCGAGTGTAAAAAAAAAAAACAACAAAAAAAAAAACAACTCACCCCAAACACCTGCATCTGAGACACAAACAAATCAAAACCTGTAAGCAACTGCCCAAGTATCTGAAGTAGGATCTAGACGCCTGCCCAACTCAGAACAAAACGAAACAGCAACACAAAACGATGCCCAGTTTCACAGGGTCTCACTCGGAGGGGACAAAATGCAAACAGAGGATCCAATTGACCGCAATTTCCAGTCTAAGTGCATCCTTGCGGTGGTGGCAGCTTTCATGGGGACTTCCAACCGGCTTAATTCCTGCTCCTCTGGGAGCGTGTTGCCGGGAGAGAGACAGCAGTTTAAAGAAATCTGGTGCAGGCTCCCGTGCTGTGTGCAGAAATTAAAATTCGCAGCACGCACCGCGGGGCGAGAACACACAGACCTCGCTTCTCAAAGAGCGGAGCGTCCTCCCCTCCCCGGGCCAGCAGCTCCCCAAGCAGGGCCCAGAGGACTGGCGTTCTCACTAAATATAACGTGACAAACGCAAACTTCTGGGGCCCCCTTTCCAGAATGGGGGGCCACCTCCTTGACCTTCTACATTCCATGGGGGTAAATTCCAAAATGCGCCTGTTACAACAGGCTCCTGTCTGCCTGTTCTTGCTGCTCCTGCTGCTGCTGCTTTCCCAAATTAAGAAGGGTCTGTGAACTCCTGGCCTCTCCACCGTGAGTTGTGGGTTATTCTCAGAGAGTAAAGTTCCAAACTCAACTTTGCAGCTCCCCAGAGTATGTATGTATATATGTATCTGCCTGTCTACCCATCTATCCATCCATCATATCTATTACCTATCCAACCATTTATCCATCCATCTATCCATTCTTATGTCTGCCTATTTGCCATTCACCCATCCATCAGTCCATCCATCCATTCATCTATCTACAATTTATCATCCATCTATCCATCCATCATGTCTATCTATCCATCCACGTATCCATCCATCATCCATCCATCCATCCATCCCTGTGTCCTTCTATGTATCTATCATCCATCCATCCATCCATCTTTCCATCTATCCATCCATCCCTGTGTCTATCTATCCATCATCCATATATCTATCCATCTATCCATCCATCCATCCAACCATCCATCCATCCATCATGTCTATCTATCCAAGTATCCATCCATCTATCCATCCATTCCTATGTCTGTCTATGTATCTATCATCCATCCAACCATCCATCCAACCATCCATGCATCCATCCATCTATCCATCCATCTATCCAACCACCCATCCATCCAACCATCCATCCATCCATCCAACCATCCATCCATCCATCCATCCAACCATCCATCCATCCATCCATCCATCCATCTTTCCATCTATCCATCCATCATTCATCTATCCATCTATCCATTCATATGTCTATCTATCCATCAATACATCCATCCATCTATCTACCCATCCGTTCATCATATCTATCTGTCATCAATCTATCCATCTATCATAGCTATCTATCCATCCATCCATCCATCTATCCATCTTATCTATCATATATCTATCCACCTGTATCTATGAGATGTTCGAGGGGCAGGAGACACCCCCTATGGACATATCTGAGACATGGGAACAAAGACTGGGGTCCTCTAGAGACCTCAGGGTGACAACAGAGTCCCATGTCCAGAACAGACCACCCTATGTCGGGATGATTGAACAGACAAGAGGAAGGTGCAGCTGCACTAGCTCAAGGGAAAGTACTAGACAGAATATAACACAAAGAGCAAAGTCACCAAAATTGGTTAATGCATACACTGGTTTTGCTGCATTTTGGTAAGGACATAAATGTAACTGCTGTAATCAGTGCATATTATGAGCTAAAATATGTTCCCCCTCCCCTGGCCAAATTCGTAGGAAGTCCTCACTCCCAGGACCTCAAAATATGGGTATATCTGGAGATGGGGTCTTGAAAGAGGTAAACTGAGGTCATTGGCGTGAGTCCTGATCTGCCAAGATTGGGGTCCTTACAGGAAGAGGGAACACAGACATACACACAAAGGGATGACCACGTGAGGACATGGGGAGAACGTGGTGTCTACACACGAAGCAAAAAAACCTCAGGGGGAACCCGCCTCAGCCCCACCTGGATCTAGGACTCCCAACCTCAGCCCCACATGGATCTCAGATTCCCAGCTTCTAGGACTGGGAGGAAAATAATATATACTCTTTAAGGCATCCTATCTGGGGGATTTGTTACGGCAGCCCTAGGACCCTAATAAATTGGGGCATTAAACTCGGGAAGCAGACCCGGTAATGCCACACCCACACTAGAGAAAATAGCAGAGCAATCACCTAGTTACCCTTTCAGGCTCCATTTCTATCACTGTAACTTGGCTACATATTTCTTATGTCAACAATTTAAACTGGATCCTCCTCAAAGAAAAATAAAATTCACAACCCATCTTGGTTGGATATTTCTAAAGAGAACATCGAGGTCCTTCTGAATGGAAGGTAATAGGAAGACATGAAAAGTACCCAACTAGATTATTCCTCCTCCTTAATCCTCTCAAGGATCACTAAGGAAACCGCAATCCAATTGTCGGGGTCTGTTTTGACTCAACCATGGTTGATAAATATGGGCCTCCTTCCCGGGAGAGTTATCAAACCAGACACCAGAACAATTAGATTTCCAACCATCTCAAGTTTCAGACCTACTTTGTTTGAACACATCAGCTGCTTCCACATGAGACAGAGTCACGTGTGAGGCAGGGGGAAGCTGGGAGGTCCTGGGAGCAGAGCTGCTCCATGGTTCATGGAGGGGAGCACATCATCTGGGAGGGCTTTGGGGACCCCAAGTGACACACGGAGGACTGGTATTTGTCCTGCAGCTTCCTGATTCAATGAGAATCCTTCAGCTATATCTCCTGTGGGCCCCGTGATTTGCAGGATAGACAGAGATAGTGCTGGGTCTACAGAAGGCATAAACTCTGTCCTTAGGATAGAAGGATTCATGGTCCTGTCAACAGGGTGACACCAGAGCACCCTGGGAGAGCAGACCCCCTCTCTTCAGCGACCCCAACACGCAAAATCACGCTCTGCAAGGAAGACGTGCCCATCTGAAGGCTGGCCATCAGGGCCCCACGCCTGATGTTGTGAGATCCCTCAAGGAGAAGAGCCATCGTTAGAGGCACAAAGACAGACCAGTGGATTTTAAGGTAACAGGATGGAAATTCATTAACAGGTCTCCAGGGGCCACATGGTCTTGCTTTTAAGAAGTTACCAATGACCAAGTCTCATGGTGGCATCAAAGAACCTCCGTGACTGTCCCAAGACGTAATTAGAGTCCGCTGTCCCCCAACATGGCGCCAGGGTGGGGACTCGGGGAAACACAAAACACGAGTGGCTGTACTCCAAGCAATGATTTAAGAAAAAAAAAAATTAATATTCTCTCAACATGAAGTTCCACCCAAAGAATGTGGTGACTGAGAGTTTCAAACAAATCTGAGAGAAAGGTTCATTTTTATCCATTTCTGGTCCTTGTGCATCTTCCACTCACTCCATTTTCTATCCACCCTCCACCCTCCCCAAAATAACACGGCCAGCTTCCCCCTCCGTCCCTGCCCTTTTACTCAAAGGTGGTTTTTGTTCCCCAAATACCCATGTCAGGTCTTCCAGCACATTCCAAGGCTGATGGAGATGCGTCCAAAGGTTGCTCATTGAATGCTGCCATTATACAGACCCTTGCGGGTTTGGGGGGGGGAAGTGGTTTTCGTTCTGGGGACCTGCAAACGGCTCCCGGGAACAGAGAAACCCGTTCTGCTTCTCCTCCGGCTAGATTCCTACAGCGGGAACCACAGGAAACCATGCCTCGGGGCCCGCCTCAACCATTTTCCTCTCTGAGGCCAGACAGGGAGAGGGCAGTCTGGAAACTGCTCCGTGATTTTACCAGATTGCTCCTCTGAGACAAAGTTACCTGTTGTTTAAGAAAAAAGTGTGTGTGTGTGAGGGGGCTCATGGATGGTCATGTGTGGTCTGAGGCAAGGTGGAGGTCTTCTTGATAAAAACAGAAGATGTCTCTCTCTTACGGGTTAAGGCCACAATCCCATTATGTAATTTCTAACCCTCTGAACTGTCCACATCGGATGTCCACAAGCCCCCTGGAAAGGCAGGTGCCTAGCAGTAAATCTGATCCTTGGTGGGGGCCTGCCCTTGCCGTAAGCCCCAGCCGTGTGGCCAGCCCTAGCCCGCTGCCCTGCTGGCGGGGTGGGGTGAGGGGAGTTATCTCCATTTTACTGGAATAACGAAGTGTGCCTGTGGTCTGAACTTGGGAAACCCCAAAGGCACTGTGTTCCTAAACTTTTAGGGACATGAGCTTCCTATCTGTCTACCAGGAGGTCAGAAAAGCACTCAGTGAAATTTTGTGCTCCAGAAACAAGCCCATTTAAAGTCCTAGAGCTGTGTTTTACAGAAGGGAAATTCAGGAATCTGGAGGCCCCCCCGACCAGGCTATAAATGGACCCCTCCAGGCGGGTGAGACTCAGCCCTTCTCCATCTGCGCCTGGCAGGGCCAGTCTCTGCAAACCCAGGGACACGCTGGGGAGGCCCTGGGGAGACGAGGGGCTTGGGGGTGATTGTGCAGGCAAAGGCGGGGGGGGGGGGTTCTCCCCAGGGCAGATGTATCTCACAGGGACCAGTCGGAACAGGGAGGCTGGACAGAAGGCGTTTGCAGACTCACCCGGCATGGTTTAGGCACAGTGGGGCCGCCGTGCGCCTGGGCTCTCTTGGGCGTGGTGGGTGAACTCTGCCGCCTGAGGCAGGGCCCAGCGGAGGCGTGGTCTCCAGGGGACCCTCGCAGATTTCCAGGCCTGCAGGCGACAGCTCAGCATTCCAGACACCCATAGCTGTACCCCAACCCACAGCCCCCTTATCCGCCCCGGGTCAGCTGTGCGCCACTGAACGGAAGCCACAGCCACGACCCCCACGCCCTGCACCTCGCCCTCCGTGCTCCTGGGCAGCCTCTGCCTTACAGCCAGGCTCCCCGCGACGCCCGGTCCTTGCCCCAGAGTCCCCTGCAACCCTCTGCGCCCCGCTTGTCCTCCCTGCCCTGGGACACCCTCAGGCCCTTGCCTGCCCGGGTTTCAGAAGCGTCCCCGCTGCGCCCCCGACTTTCTCCCGGCTCTGGTTCGTCCTGGGCTCCAGCTCCGCGAGCCTCGACTTCCCGACTGCTACGGAGTCACCTGCGACCCGGCTGCGACCCGCCCCTCCTCCGCGCTCCTGGGGTCCCGAGCTCCCCCGGCCCCGCGGCCCCGTCACCTCCTTTCTCGCGAGGACCCCAGTGCGCTCCCCACTCTGCACACCTCGGCCGTGGGCGCTCGGGCAGCCCTGCGCCCCCGGGGCCCCCAGCACCACCAAGAGGCCTCCACGCCCCCGCACCCCCTGCGCGCTCCCGCAGCCCCAGCCCTCGCCACGCCCACCGTCCCGCGCCTCCCTAGCGCTCCCGCACCTCCCGGGGCGCCCTCCCCAAATTGCTCCCGAGCCCCCCGCAACCCCTCGCCCCCCACATCTCCTGCGCGCTCCCGCGGCCTCTGGCCCGGTCGGCGCTGGGAGGGCTCCGCGGCCCGCGCCCCGCGATTGGCCGCTCGCCGGAAGCCCGGCCCCACCCCCGCTCAGTCTCCCGGGCGCGGGTCCCCCACCGAGGAGCCGCAGCCCCAGCCCGCCTCCCCCGCGCGCCGCCTGCCGCGGGTCCGGCGGCCGGGAGAGAGCCGTACTGGGCCGGCGGCCGCCTTCCGATCCCGCGCCCCGCCCCTGCCCCCCGCGGCCCCCTCCCCGCGGAATCCGAGAGCCCGAGGTGTCGAGGTTGGGACATTTAACCTTTACCCAGCCCGTTCCAGAGTAAATGTTTGCAGTGGCCCCGTAGTCTGGGCCCAAGGCCAGCCGGCTGCGCTGGAGAGGCCACGCTGGGAAACCTACCCGCAGGGACCGCGGCGCACTGGATCGTACAGCCTCCCGGGGTGGGCGAAGGAAAGAGTCAGGCACCGGCGGCGCACGCCCGGACGCGGGAGAGGATCGCAAGATAAATGAAGCCTTGGCGCCTCAGCAGTTGAATCCGTGCGCGCATGGGCGGAGGCTCCAGTGAGTGTGTGCGTGAGCAAGGGCGCGCGTGCGCGTGCAGGAGGGCGGCTGTGCGGGCCCGCAGGTCGCCGCGAGCGGGTGGATGCGTCCGTGCGCACCCACTCGCGACCCCACAGGGACCAGGAACTTGGCATGCTCCAAAGTCAAGGAGGTTCCCTGGCCTCGGAAAAGAAGGGGCAGAGACAGAGAAAGGAAGGTCCCCTAGTTCTAGAAGCCACCGTCCATAAAGACGGCATCTCGATCTATAACCGCCAGCCTCAGGGGATAGGCACGGGTCGGGGGTTTCACCGCACATCACAGATAGGACCAGAGCTGTTAAGAAATTGAAAGCAGGTCAAGCACTGGGTAGAGCCACCTGGAAACCAAGAGTGTAGGACTCACCTCATCACGCTGACCATTTCTACCCTAGGGGACTCCGGGATGCACATCTGCTGTACCATTAAGGTATTGCTGGTCTGTCCAAACGGAGAAGACGCATGGAGCTCTCTGTCCCCACCATGGGCTGTGTGCGCATGCTTCATTCCTTCTGGGGTCTGGACAGGTATCTGCAGGGCTATGGAGCCTCTAGAAGGTTCCTCGAACTCCCTGCAGCCCCTGGATGGTCGGTGGTAGGATCGGGAACTGAGAAATATCTGGGGCAAGCCCCCGCTGGTGTCAGTACCCCTGTTGTCTATCCCTGGCCCACCAGCCTGGAAGAGGAGAAACATTCTCATGAAGCTGGACATACAGGGGAAGAGTCAGGTCCCACATGAGTCCTGCTCAGCCCCCAACAGGCCTCTTGCTTCCAGGGGAAGGTGGAGGTTTCCTGGGCTCTGTGCTGGTCTCGCTGTTGGCTCCAATATTTGCCAAGTGTCCCCCGACATCCATGGCATTCTGGCCTCAAGTGAGCAAACTGTGGAGTACTGTGTGCAAAGGCCCTCTGGTGAGGAATGGCTCCTGGACAGACCTCCAACAATCAGAGACCTGTTTCCAAATGTCCCAGGCAGCTCCTGACTCCTTTACTACGTGGATTCCCAAAGTGTTCCCTTTTTACGGCTTAGAAGTTACCCAGCAGCAGGACTTCCACCTAGTGACTAGTGGTGTAGGTCTAGTGACATGTGGTGTAGGTCACTTTATGATGTGGGGCATCCCATGCACTGTAGGGTATGGAGCAGTGTCCCTGATTTCCACCCACCAGGTGCCAGAAGCATGCTGTTTCCCCCATCAGTTGTGACACCCAGAAACAACTCCAGACATTGTCAATGATCCCCTAAGAAGCAGAATCATCCCTGGGGTGCTAACCACTCGGATGGATGGATGGATGGATGGATGGATGGATGGATGGACAGACAGATAGACGGGTGTGTGGTTGGATGGATGGACCGATGGATGGATGGACAGATGTGTGGTTGGATGGACAGATGGATGGTTGGATGGATGGATGCGTAGATGGATGAATGGATGGACAGATGTGTGCTTGGATGGACAGATGGATGGATGGATGGTTGGGTGACTGGATAGAGTCCCTTGTTTTAAAGCATTGTTTCTTGGCATCAGCAGGACTGACATCTGAGGTTGCACCATTCTTTGAGGTGGGACGTCTTGTGCATCTTGTAGGATTCTGAGCATCACCCCTGGTCTCCACATTCAAGTGCCGGGAACACCGAAACCCCCACTTGTAACAACTGAAAATGTTTCCTGACATTGAGCCTCATTGAGAAACTCTGTCCTTTAGCAAGAGAACCTTCTGGGTGGAAGCCAGCTGGGAGTTGAGCCAAGCAGAACCCTCTGCCCTGAGGGAAGAAATGGGGGTGTTTTCCCTTCCCTGGTCTCCCCCACAGGTTCCTTGACATATGTCTCGGGGGTCTGTGTGGGACAATCAAGACAAAAGGCAGGGGGCACCATCTGGGGTCTGCATGCCGATGGGAGTTCCTGCTAGCTGATGGACTGTGCAGAGGGCAGCCTCCCTCCTCTCCACGGAGTGGGCACATCTCTCTCCAAGTAGAGCACAAGGCTTCGGCTCTTGGACACATTCACATCCTGGGCATCTGGGCGAATTATCAGGAGCAAAAGTCAGGTTACCCCAGCTCCCTGCAGGGCTCTGCCTCTCAGCCTAGCTGGGGTGGGCCATCCTGTTCACCATAGGGTCCAGACTGCTTCCCTGGTTTCCACCCCCAGCTGCTGGGAGCACTTCCTCCCCAGCCTCCAAAAACAAAGACAGGACCTGAGAGCAGAAGTGGATGCCCTTTCCATGAGAGCGTAGGAAGGTTGGGGTGAATGGCTCTTCCCTGCTGGCTTGGGGAAGAAACCCCATGGCTCTACTGTCCCTCCAACAACCCTCTGTATCCTGTTACCCCCGTATGGTCTCCAGAAGGTGTAGGTTCTAGCAGCTCTCGGCAGAACAGGAAACAATGGCAGGTGCATGGTGGAGTTGACAGAAGGAAACATTGCCCAGGACTCAGCCTCCGAGCCTCCCACCCACTCACCAGCCCTGGGTCAGCCCCGAGCAGGCAATATTAGCAGCCCTCTGGGGAAACTCTGAACGACACACATCCTCTGGCTTCCCTATGGGCACCCTGGGATCAGAAAACGGAGTCTGGAGACCGGTGTGGCGGGCGGGGGGGGGGGGGGGTGCGCGGCGAGGGCTGGGGCTCCGTGATGCACGCTCAAGCAACACACTTTGTTCTGATTGACGGACGAGGTAGGGGTGTGGCAGGAGAAGGTGGAGAAAGATGCATAGCAGCCGGAGGGAATCGGGGAAACTGCAGAGATGTTCAAACAGGAAGTTTCAGGCTGCCTTGTGTCCCAACACACACTTCCATCGTGACCCCACCCCTGCCCCACACACCCGCCTGCCCCGTGGGACCCTTACTACTCAGAATTTGTGCTCCGAAACCAGGGCAGAAGGCAGTAAGCCGCAGGCAAGCCTTCCCAGTCCCCGGCCACAGCCTTGGTCCAGGATACAACTTTCTTTTCTTTTCTTTTCTTTTCTTTTCTTTTTTTTAAACGATAATAGCCATCTGTTGGGATAGATTTCAAACCCAGAACCTACAAAAAAGACACCAACTGATTTGATTGCGCAACACAATTTTGTGTGTGTGTGTGTGATCAAAGCCTGATGAATTCATCTGAAAAGGACAAGCAGGAGATGGAGAGAGAGTATTTGCAATCAGGATATCCTGATTGCAACAATGTATCCACATTGTACCCACTTGTAAACGTGATGTATGAAGAGCTACAGTTGCAAACCACTTGATACAAGACATAGACAAAATGTTTGTCCCTTAGGCTACTGGTTTACTTCCAGTCCCTCCTTTGCCGCGACTCAACATCATACATGGAAGAAAGACCTGCTGAAGTTGAAGATGAACCCGTGGAGGGACACCTGGCTGGCTCAGCTGGGGGAGCTCATGGCTCTTAATCTCAGGGTGGGGAGTTCGAGTCTCACGGTAGGTGCGGAGATTACTTAGAATGAGCTAAATACCTAAGATGAAGCCGTGCATTTTTTTTTTTTTTCTTTGTAGCATTGTGATAACTGGGAGAGACAGAGCTAGGATTCTCCTCCAGAATTCACGCAAGCTGATCTGATCGATTTGGGTGAGGGATGCTGTGGAACATCGTGGGTCTCTCAGGACTCAGAAGTTGGCTGGTGGCTTCTGCAAGGAAATCTCTATCCTTAAAAGAAGGAAGCGAAAGGAAATGCTCTTAATTAGGGCCCTGAATATTAATGGACGAGGCTGTGATGGCTGGTGCTACAGCAGCCGTCTGTGGCCAGGAGTAAAACTAGCTAATGCTTTGCAACAGTGAGGTCCAAAACCAGCAAAGCTGGACACTTGGAGGAAATTATGGAACTCTCTAATCACTACACCACAGAGGCTCAAACCTCAGTCGGTCTTGTTAGGTGATCCTTTCTTTATGGACTGACCCATTTTGAAATGGGCTTTCAGTGACTTCAACATCCTGACTCATACAACCTAGCAGAAGTTCTCAAACATTCTGGCCATAAGACTCCTCAAGACTCCTAAAAATGATCGAGGAACCCCAAGACATTTGTTTACGTGGGTTATCGACGTCTGTATTTTCCATCTTAGAAATAGTAACTGAAAATTTTTAGATGTTTCTTTACTTAATAATACGTTGAAGATAATTACAAAAAGCCCATTATGCTTTACCCGAATCGCACATTTTTAGTGGAAATAAATATATGTTCCTGAACAAAAATTGGGGGGCGGGGAAGAATGGCCTTATTTTCCACATTTGCATAACTCTACAATACCTGGCTTCCTAAATTAAGAAGATGGCTTTCTCGTTTTTGCTTACACGTTGTTGCACCAAGGTCTTCCAAATATGGGCACATTACAATTTCTAATATTTCAGTATATCATGTATATTCTTAATTTTTTAAAAAAGATTTTATGCATTTATTTGACAGAGTGAGAGAGAGCACAGGCGGGGGAACAGCAGATGGAGAGGGAGAAGCAGACTCTCCACTGTGCAGGGAGCCCAACGCGGGACTCGATCCCAGAACCCTGAGATCATGACCAGAGTTGAAGGCAGATGCCTAACTGACGGAGCTACTTAAGCGTCCCTATCATGGATATTTTTAAAAACCTACAACTGTTTATGTGTTTAAGCCCATGCCCCCTGCTAGGGTGTGGGCAGGCAGTTTGGGCAGAACCAAACACATTCATTCATTCATTTTAGCATGTGTGCAACTAAGAAATACCTACTGACTTCCTCGTATGTGTCACTGTTGCAAGCACTGGGGACACACCCCTTATCTTTGCAGGCTTTACCTTCCACTATGGGGGGAAAGCCAGACAAGACAGGGTAAAAGCATCTTCTCAGCATGCTGGATGTGGATATGAGCTGTCAACCCAAGGTTTGAGCCGGAGCGAGGGAGACGGTGTGCCCACACTGGAGGAAGTGGCTGGGATTGCAATGGTCCCATCCCTGCTTCCTCTTTGGTCTCCAGTTAAAGGTGACAGTGCTGGGTTTTGCCTGCAGCCCCCGACCAGCCCATTTCACTGCCCTCTGTGGGTAAATGTCTCGTGCTTTGTCGGGTGCTTTCAGTCGAAGGAATGTCCAGACACCGTCTGTCCTTCGGTGGACTCTTTCTGCATCCTGAGCTATCCATAGAGCAGGACTCTGATGCATATGGATTTGGGTCAAGGTCCATGGTGTGGACAGGGATGGGGGAAGTCAACTCGGACCCCTCCCCCAAGAGCGTTAACCTTAGGAACCAGAATAGCAGCCCATGTGACACGAGACAAGCAGGTCAAGCAAATCCATCCTTCTGTGTCTGACCTTCAGATGAGTGTTCATGCAAGAGGACGGGCTCCCCTCTCTCAATCCCCCCCTCAACGCCAGGCATCTTCTGGGTCTTCATCACAAGATCTCACAACAGGTCCATCAACAAACACAGGCTCTTGTCTGTGTGTTTTGTGCACAACGCCTGAGCAGGGCGTAGGGAAGGACATCACGGAGAAGAGACACCAAAACTAACTTTTGTGTTTAAAAAAGGCAATGGTGCTTATCCAAATAATTCCGAGATTCCCAGGGGATGCCTCGCACGTTGGGTGGGGCACGGGGGCTGTGCTCTTCGACGGGCTGTGGAGGCTGGCACATGTGGACCCCGAACGTTCAAGCCACCCACAAACTCACGAGGCTCAGCGGATAACCAAGCACTTTAATACACCTTTAAACACACCTGCCGAATTCTGGGCTTGGCACATGAACCCCACAGGGCGTGTGGTGGGTTCTGTAAGACCGCACACCTTCCCCGTCCCCTGCCCCTCTTCATCAGATCGCTACTGCCCATTTGCTACCAAGGACACCCACTATCGTGTGCACTTGTGCAAAATCTAATTTAACAGTTTATTTTTCACACAGATCCTAGTGAGATAGAACATATATATGCATGTTACTGCTGCTATTATCATGTAAGTACTGGGGTTCATGTATTATATGCATTCTGTATTTATCTATATAATATAATAACAATATATTACATAATATAACAGTATATAATAATATATTGCATAATATATTGTTGTCTACATATTACATATCCTGTATATCATATTAATTGATTTTTAAACAATAGATGTTATTTATTTATAATATATAGTTACATATAAATGTATAATTTATGTAGACTATATGTATGTAAATACATATCACAGTTATATTATTATATAGTAAATAAATAATATATGTATATATAAATATATAATACAAACTTATTATAAATACATAGATACTAAACTAGATACATAGATACATAGATACAAAACTAAATACATAGATGTAACATATATAAATATCAGTTTATAGCCTATAAATGTATCTATATGAATCTTTTAACATATATAAATATATAGATATCTATATAAATCAATATCTATATATATTTCTATATAAATCAACATGTAGATCAATATAAGTCAATATATTTATCTATGTAAATATCTCTATAAATATATAGGTATCTATCGTAATACAGATATATATTTTATTGTATTTATATATAAATATATAGATAATATACATTTACAAATATAATTTATAATTAATATAATTATACAAATGTACATATACAATTGTACATATAATTTGTAAATAAAATTTGTAAATAAGATATATACACAAATAGATAAATATGTAAAATGTAGGTATATTTATATATTTTTATTTATAAATATATTTCTATAAATATATATATTTATATATTTACAGGTATTATATATATTTATATATAACATATTAAAAAGTATATAATATGTATAAAATATATAATTAATTGTATATTTAATTTATTATTTATTTTAATTTTATTTTCATATATTATTAAATGATATTTAATGAATATTATTATATTTATTTAATATTAATTATTAAATGAAAATAGGTAACTTATAAGACGTTTATAATCATCTTGATACACAATGTATGTCTTTTTCCCTTTACCCTAATGCATTCCACTCACAAGACAACACAGCAGCCGTCGTCAGCTAACCTGCCCGATGTCCATTTGAAATTCTGCACCCCAACTTCTGCCCTCAGCCCCAAGGTCGCGTGTGCAAGGGAAGTACAAGCCAGACACGAAGTGCGCGGCCCTGCAACCCGCCATACGCCTTCCACCCACGACAGAGCTCCGCATTCTTTCACGAGTCTGAGGGAGCAGCGTAATTAATACACCACCCTCCGAGCAGGCTGGGGACGGAAAACCAATGACCACCTGCACCCAAATGCCTCACACAGCTGTCGAATCTCTCACTTCGCCGTCCGCAGAGAAGCTGTCCACACTATGCTTTGTACCAGTGAGGCCGAGGACATGGGACAGGTATCACGTTTGCACAGTGTTCTTGATCGGTGTATGTCGGGCACACCCTGAGACAGAACCCACACATGGTTCTTCAGCGTCAGCATCAACGCACTTGCATTCAAGGACGGTCCCTGGTCCCCGTCACAATCCCCAAAGAAAAGTCCTTCACGGGGTCGGGAGGAGAAAATTCTTCCTCTACCTCGCAGGGTCCTCCAGCTGGCTTAGGAATTAAATCAACATGAGACAGATTCGCAAGAGAGCAACAACCAAAAATCCCACAGAGCATTATTATGTGTGCACAGAGGCCCAACATTGAAATTTGAGACCCAGGGAGGCAGTTTTTCTGCATTTTCCATGAAGAGACAATATGTGGACAGCATGAAAACAAAACAAGCTTTTGGGAGCTGGAATGAGTCAGGAATTCTGAGCAGAATTTGGGCTGAGGCAGAGGAGAAAAAAATTATTTATTTGCACAACTTTCTCATCTTTAAAACCTCAGTTTCTGGTGATCAGGATGTCTTTTTACGTCTTAGTACAGGGAGGGTATTCTGTATACGGGAGATCTATTTCCTGTTCTCAGGGGCACAGAGGAGGGTCTGAGTGTCCTTGTCTTGGCTGTGTCTTTAGTAACTTCTATTTAAATAATGTGTTTTAAATATATACATCACATCTTCTTTATTTTTTTAAATATATTTCATGTTTATTTGACAGAGAGAGATCACAAGTAGGCAGAGAGGCAGGCAGAGAGAGAGGAGGAAGCAGGCTCCCCGCTGAGCAGGGAGCCCGATGCGGGGCTCGATCCCAGGACCCTGAGATCATGACCTGAGCCAAAAGCAGAGGCTTAAACCCACTGAGCCACCCAGGTGTCCCCTCACATCTTCTTTATCTATGAACAACGAGAAAAACATACAAACACAGGAACCCGCTTAAATACTCAGAACACAGCTATGGTTACCGTGGGGAGGGGGGTGAATGAAACCGGAGATAGGCCTTAAGGAGAACACCTGTTGTGCGGAACATTGGATGATGTATGGAATTGTCAGCTCACTATATTGTACACCTGAAACAAATGCAAGCCTGTATGGTAATTGTGCTGGAATTAAGAAAAAAGAAATTTAGAAAGATAAATAATCTATATGTCAAAGTGCTGCATGTTGGGGTGACCTGCCCTTGGCCCCCTATAAAAGAGCAGAAAGGACATGGAAAATCATGCATTGGGATTGGAAGATGCTGGGGATCGCGGCCGCGAAACCCACCAAAGGGATTCAGGTATTTTCAAAGAACCACCTACATTTGGTGCCAAGGGGAAGGCTATGGGGTGTGGAAGCGTTGTGTATAAGAGAGTGTGCCCCGAAGCCCAGACACTCCAGAAAAACTGTGTTTAACAGAGAAAGCAGGTCTCCTGTGAAAAGTTCGCCTTGGGTCTGCACTCCTGTCCTTGAAAATGTCACAGGAGGAACCGGGGTCAGAATATAGATGTATGTTTTTCCTAAACCTTTCCAAAACTAGGGTGCCACTGCTAGCTCCTGAGCAAAAAGAACTAAATTTTTTTAAATAATACTAAAGCCCCCAATTTTCACAGGTTATTAATCCCTTCCAATGATTTGTTTGATGATGTTTCTGGGTATTTTTAAAAGTTTATTATTATTATTATTATTTGCTATGATTCTGAGGACCTGACTAGGATTTATACAAACAAACAACAACAACAACAAAAAATCAAGGCCCAACTGAGCGGAGATTCACATGTACCAGAAAATTAATGGTGTGAGTGAAAATTCCCATCTTCAATGGTTCCTAAAGCTGCTTTTTTAAGAACCCCACAGATGCCAATAAGAAATGAGTAAATTCAATAAGCAAACACAATGTCTGTAAATCCCTGCTCCAGATAGACGTCCCGCGGCTACGGACGCTGTGTCCTTGAAACTGGGGACAAATGCATGAGACCCGGTGACGACTCACAAGGAAGAAATTCAAGAAAATGATGAATGTGGTCACATACACGCTTGGATTCTCGGGAACAACAAGCCACCCGATCTACACTGCATTATCAGATAGAAAACACAATCATGCTGCCCAGACGTCCCCTGTTAAGAGGTCTCCAAAACGGACCAGCTTCACTGCAATCAGGAAAAACAAAACAAAAAGCAAAAACGCGATTTGAACGTCGGATTCCATATCGCTATCATGCATCTCAAAAGCTCAGGGCGCACGTAAAGCCATCAGCAAACCACATCCATATGTATATACAATTATAGATAATGTGCCTGTGTTTGTAGAGGGGTTTTCTGTCTTTTTATTCCTACAGTATTTCATGTGTCTGTATAGAGATACATTGTATATATATTGTATACCGCGAATATGTAATTCTTACTTGTAATGAATTATCGCAGGATGTTGCACTTTTAGTGAATGTATCACGGAAAGAAACAGGAGCGTCTTTGCAAAGACAACGCCAACATCGTCTGTGCACGAGATGCCCCCACGCTCCAAGCAAAATGCTTGCAGGGAAATCAGAAAATGGATTTTTTGGTTTCTTTGTTTTTGTTTTCCAGCTTGAGGGTTTCAGAGCCTCGACGACGTAGAGCCTTCTGTTAAGGGCCAGGTGTGCACCGTGATGGGAGGGTCAGGTGTGCACTATGACGATGTGACAGGCTGACATTGTAGCTAGAGGTCCACCATCACGGTAGCGAACACCTCCCTCCCCTGCACACAGTTAACTCTTTCTTTCCTGATGGCGAGGACAGTGAAGGTGCCGTGTTTCGGGGACCTTGGCCAGCATGGTGCAGACCAGGGAACTAACGCACCATGCTGGTTCTCAAGGACCCTGTGGCCTTCATCCTGGAAGCTGGTGCCCTTTTATGGGTAGGGTATGAGGACCCTCCAGAGAAGGGTCCCTCCATCAGGACAACCCGGTGGTGACGCAGCAGCTCCTTCCCCAAACCCACATCCCCTCCTGATGCTGGTCCTGCTGACCGGTGCTGAGCTTGAGGGCACAGGACGGTCCTGCTGCCCCAGAAACCGAGGGGAGACGCCATTGGCCCAGAGCTGACACATGACCATGAGGACTTGCAAAGGTTGCTGGGAAATGTAGTTCATCTGGGAAGGCTTGTGCGTAGCTACAGCCCTGTGGATTCTGAAAACAGAACAGGGTATTTTTGGGGGGGAACCTGCATTCTCGAATACTCTGTGTTTTGAGCTAGTATCGGCAGTTTTGACTTCCTGATGTCAACTTTTCACCTGAGTCTAAGAGAGATCCTAAATGTTGCAATAAGCCTGATTGTACTAATATTAACCAAAAAGGCTTATTTGTATCTTTTCCCTCTCATGGCCCCTGCAGCCCTCACTATGCACCAGGCCCGACCGGGAATGCTTGTCACGCATCAGCTCACGGACCTGCACCGCTTGGGGGACGCGGAGCCCACCAGGATGCCCGTTCTCCAGGTGGCGCAACTGGACGCCCAGAGAGGTCGTTGAACCTGCTTCAGGTTGCACAGCTCGGAATGCAGGCGGCAGCCCGTGAACTGGTGAACGGAGCCTCAGCGTCCGGAAACCAATGCCGACCCGTCTCAAGGCTACGTCCCTCGGGAAGCTCCACGAGTCCCCCGTCCTTTCCTGTAAACTGGGGACCCACGTACCCGGCATGTAAGTCACGGGCTCACGAATGTCTTTGGGCGGCTGTGACAAGTTCTGCAAACGCAGTGGCTGTGACCACAGACTCGGAGTCTCTCTGTCTCTCAGTCCTGGAGACAAGAAGCCCGGGGTGCGGGCAGAGCAGGGATGCACTCCGGCAGAAGATGGTAGGGGATGGTCTCCTCCAGTCCCCTGCCCAGCTTCTGGCCGGCACTCCGCTGGTGGCAGCTCGGCTGGTGGCAGCTCCGCTGTGAGCTCTGCAGCATATTCTCCCCGCGTGCATGTCTGCGTCCAAATCTCCCTTCAGACACACCAGCCCCACAGGGCGAGGGCCCACCGTCGTCCGAGACGACCTCAGCTGGTGATTTCTGCAGACTCTCCTTCCAAATAAGGTCGCATTCTGAGCCGCTGCAGGCTACCACTCCAACATGTTAACTCGGACGTGCATACATGTGTGTGTGTGTGATTTGGTCTTCCCGCTTTACAGGCCACATAGCAGCGGCTGGGACCACGCCTCCCCCCCTCCGCCCCTGGAAAGCCGTGCATGGGGTCACGGATACTCGGCTGGGGAGGAGGGAGCAGAAGTGCTTTCTAAGTGCTTGCAGGAACATGGAAATAAAAGCACACATCCCGTAGTGGTCACCGTCCTCTTGCCCTGCCTGAAATCTGATTCCAGGCTTTGCTCCGTTCCAGCCTGGCCCCCCGAGGCACACTCGAGTGCCCAGGAGGAGCAGGGGTGTGTTGCTTGTTAAAACAGGGTCCGGACTATCTGTTCCACGCTTCACAGGCACGTAGACTGGACCGTAGGGTCATTTGTCTCTTCTTTCTAGCAGGGAAGCATGCCTTCCTGGTGGCCTGGGGGGTTCCTTAAGGGCATATGCTCCCCGCTTGGAACTAATCTGACACTCTGGGTCAGTCATACCTCAGTCATCAATCAATCCATCCATCAAATGCTTCTGCTCTATCAGACCTACCCTTCCCCCTGCAAAAGACAGGCCTCCAAGGGCGGATGATTCCAACATGCTTATTCTAACTGGATTGAACATTAACCCATTTCCGCTTCTCACTTGGGTGATTTTCTTTTCTTTCTTTAAAGATTTCATTTGTTTATTGGAGACCGAGAGAGCAGAAGCAAGGGGAGAAGCAGGCTGTGGGAGACAAAGCAGCAGGCTTCCCACTGAGCACGGACTCCATTCCGGGACCCTGGGAACATGACCCGAGCCAAAGGCAGACGCTTCACCCACGGAGCCACCCAGATGCCCTACACCTGGGTGATTTTCATCCCCCAAACCCGTAACTACATTCACGTGTCTACCATCCGTCCTATTCCAAATGGCGCTGATGACAGCGCGTCCTCCTTGGGAAGGCCACAGGGGCCCAAACACCTGCCGTGACCCTCGGAACAGAGCAGACACCGCAGCGGACGCAAACACACCCCATAACGGACACCCAACCCCGCTCAGGATCCCACTGATGCGATGCCTGCTAAGCTGCGTAGACAGCTTTGTGAGTCTGGACCTGCCCTGTGCTGTCCCCTGTGCTGGGGGTTACAGAGAGCAAGGACACGGCAAGCCAACCGGGTTTGTTTTTTTTTTTTTTCTTTTTTTCTTTTACGTTTATTTAGAGTGATGAAAATTTATGTATGACAGGTACAGGAAAAAAATACAAACTAGATGGATGTACGTCCTTATAAATGCGTCCATAGCATGTCGGTCTGATTGCAAAGGTGCAAACGCGTGTGTCCGTGCACGCCCACACGCATTCACACACGCCTTCAACCCCCGTCACGAGAAACCCAGCACCGAAACTCACATCCACGAAACCTCGCGCGCGAGGACATTCCCGTCCTGGGAGGAATGTCGGGCGGCCGTCTTGAAACGACTCTAGTCACCCATGCATCCCGGACGCGAGACCCCACATCGAGATTCTGGGCTGCAAATCCCTTTGGGTTTCTGGAACGCTTTCTTTAGGGCTTTCTGCAATCGGCACCCCTCCTGTGGACTAGGTCTGTAAGCCTGCATATTTGGGATTTTTCTGGGTCCTCTCCACGAGATGCAGAGGGCATTAATTGTTTTTATTCTGATATTTAGGGCAAAGCCCAAAAGTGCTCTAAGCATGTACCTAAGTCGAAGGAACCTATACCCATAAGCCCCACACTAAGAAAAATGATGGCCTCGCACAAAGGACAGAAACCTACAGGGCATCACATGGAAACTGATACGAGAGGACCGTCAAGAGACACACATCGCGATCGCTGTCCCCTGTTTTCCCAGCAATCCCGAAACCTTAAGATTTCACAGGAAAAGGAAAAGCATCCTAAGGCCGCTTCCCCCACCCCTGCCCCCCACCTCCCGCCCCCGAGACGGCTTGCACTCGAGCAACTGTGCATGCACAATCCCGAAAGCCAGCCTCGGCACGTGCAGGTCACGGACAGGGCAGAGAGGGCTGATCCAAGCCGTCCCCAGGGGTAACAATCCCGCATCCCACAAGAGCCAAACTAGCGGGCACTGGAGGGCACTGGAGGGCACTGGCCCTTGGATGGAGATTCACCCTGCACCAAACTTCCGCCCAGAGCTTCCTGGAAACCATCCCCCACCCCCAGTGGTGTTCCCGATACCCCTGAAGAAGACAGCACCCATGTCCTGGGACCCTGCACTGTGCTTTGGGGAGACACGCAGGGGTCACCCACATGCACGTCCTGCAGGCCGAGGTAGCGCTGGGAACCCAATCCAGAGTCGGCATCTGTCCACGTGCGCGATCGAACCATCAGAGGAAGGAAGAATCGTTGTTCAACCCGAGGAGGAACCCGGTCAAGCTCAGGAATGCACCGTGTCCCGCGGACTGGGGATGCTTTCTGGGCCAAACTGAAGCCACGTCAGGGCGGCGGGTGACGTCGACGATGAAAGGAAGCGTCCCAGGAGCCGCCAACGGCATTCCTGTCTACACCGAGCGTCTCCCCAAGCGACCGCTGGATCTCCCAACCCTCACACGTGTGCTGGTTCTGGAAGGGAAGACAGGGAACAGCATGTCACACCGAGGGTGAACTGACCCACTATGTCTTTTGGGGTCACAGCTAATTTTGGCACAACCCCCTTTATGGATGTGGCTCCATTAACCTTCAGAACCTCAGAAACGGGAGCTTTTATTACTTGCAGTCGAGCAAATAAAGCCAAAGCGCCATGCTCAAACAGTCCACCTGTTGTTCTGTATGTGGCCCCAGAAGTGTGTCCCCAGAAGGTGTGGCAACTTCAAAGGGGGGGGGCTGTTGCACACGTCCAGTTCCACAGGTTGTGCACTGCAACACATCCCCCTTCAATTTGCCAAGACAGAATGTCACAAGTCCTTCTGCTGATAGGAGACCTCCCGGACCCAACCTTACAGCTGGGCAAAGTCGGTGTGAGGGGGTAGAGCCAAGCTCTCTGTAATGCTGAGACCCTCCCCCACAGCCACGTCTCGGATGAAAGCCTAGATGGAACCACCGTGGTCATACGTGCTAGACGGTTTGCAGGTCTGGCAGCCGGCATGACCAGGTAGCTCCGGCACGAGTCCTGCTCATCTTCGGAGGGTCCCCTACTCCCGTGACAGGAGGTGTGCCTGACTGGGGTCTAAGGACCCTAGTTTTACAGACAGGAAGACAAACGTGGTGTCCATGGGACCCAGGGACGTCATCCCTGAAGAAGAGGTAGTGGAGGGGACGTCTGAGGGCTCAGTCGGTGAACCCTCAGGCCACCATCTTAAGGTCCGGGGACTGAGTCCCACATCGCACAGGGCGCCTTGCTCGGCGGGGAAACTGCTTCTCCCTCTCCCCCTGCACGTCCCCCGGCTCCTGCTGGCCCTCTCTTGTCCTCTCTCAAATAAATAAGTAAACTCTTAAAATAAATAAATAAATAAATAAAAGAGTCACTGAAAAACTAGTCGGGATGTTTCTCTAGTCTCCAAAGAAGCAAAGAGAGCGTCCAGATGGGAAGAAACAAAACAACAAGAAAAATCAAACAAAAAAGGCCACCATCTCCGATACACAGGGAGACCGTGATCCGTACTGAAAAACAACGCAAAGCAAACCAAACAAACAAACAAAAAAATGAAAACAAAAACAAAACAAAAAACCCTTTAACTGTAAAAAAAAATAAAATAAAATAAAAAATAAAAAACTAAAAACAAAAACCATAAAAACCCAATTCAGGTCTACACTGATGGGTTCCGAAACGCCCGCGTATCCATGTGGAAGGAGGAACCCAAAGTCACGCCATGTGTCTGTGATGATCCACGAATGCCCAGACATCTGAGGGGTTTTCCAGAGGCTCAGTTTCCCCCCAGGCTTTTTGGGGGGTGGGGAGTAGGGTGAGGAGTAGGAGGGGCGGGTGTGGTGTAGACCCGAGCTCCCCAGGGTCTGGATTTGGTCAGTACTGCCCGTCCGCCAGCAGAGGGAGGCCCCGGGCAGGTTTTGGGATTTTTGCAAGCCTCCCTCAAACACCCTTCCGTAGGGACACAAAGGAGACGGGGTGAGTGCACCCCACACACCCCAGATGGAGTCCTTCCAGGCTGTCTGCTGTCGGGACCACATGTCAACACTCCCTCAGCTGACCTCTGTCCCCTACAGCCCTCTCTGTCCCTGGACCCTCCCTGCAAACAGGTCCTCAGCCCAACACCTGCCACCTTCGCCCCCTAAGGAGGTGTGATTCTCCAAACCTAGGATCCTGGATTCCCCACCCCTAAAAAAAAAAAATCCTGAACTAGGAAGCCACAGTGGCCCGCCACCCATTTCCCAGGGGGGAAAATTTGCAGGAATTCAACAGAAAGCCTTCCAAGTCTGTCCGTCCATAATTTTGTTTTTGGAGAGAAAAACAAACACGGCAGGTTCCACCGAACCAGTTCCCGAGTCCCTTAGGATCTACAGAAACGGTGTCAGCCCACCTGATGGCAACCCCAATAGCATTTCAGTCTACATGCGTGACTGGCAGAAACACCTACTCTTGCCAATCCCAAAGCTGCTGAAATAATAATAAAAGAAAAAGCATTCCCCCTTGAAGACCCAACTTAACACCACATCCTGAGGCGACGCTCCTCTATGGGGCGAACCCAGAAAGAACCCAGCCCAGCGACAGGCTCCAGGAGGTGTCTGCACAGAGCCCCAAACTTGCCGTTCGTCCTCAAACAGTTCCTCATGCGGTTGCGTTGGCAGTAACCGGCCGCGGCACCCACCAGCGTGACCACCAGCACGGACACGACCGGAGACACGATTTTCGCTACCGTGTTACCTGCGGGATGGAGACACCAAAGAGGGGCTCAGGAAACAGCACGGCCGGCGAGGGCGGCGAGTGGTGCAAATTATCCCATCATCTCCGCTCGGGGACTTCCCAACCTTAAATGCACGGAGTGGGGGGGGAGTAGGGAGAGGAGAATATAAGTATAAAAATAAAGAAAAAGAGGGGTACTTGGGTGGCTCAGGGGGTTAAAGCCTACGCCTTTGGCTCAGGTCATGATCTCAGGGTCCTGGGATCGAGTCCCGCATCGGGCTCTCTGCTCAGCGGGGAGCCTGCTTCCTGCTCTGTCTCTGCCTGCCTCTCTGCCTACTTGTGATCTCTGTCTGTCAAATAGAAAAGTAAAATCTTAAAAAAAATAATGAAAAATAAAAATAAAGACAAAGAAGGAACAAGGAGTCCTGAGGAAAGGAATCTGCTTTTACCCCATGTGGAGATTATGGACGGTGTCTTTTACCCCTTCCGGACGTTCAAGCCAGAGCATTGGAACTAAGAGTCATGCGATTGCTTTTTTTGTGGATTTGTTGAATGGGGTGCAGTTGAACCTTTTTGGAAGTACAATGCTTATATTTTTGCAATAAAAAATAAAAAATAAAAAAATAAATATTCAACACACACGTGGCCTGATAGAGGGGCCTTCCAAGCTCTCCACAGAGGCACGCACCAAACCTGACACCCCTGAGACAGGCTTACAGCCTACACTTTGGTGTTTCTGCCCCGGGACCTGGCCTGACAAAAGCCCACGCTTCTGAGAAAGAGGAAATCACAGCTTCCCTTGGCGAGAGTGACCTGTGTTGTGTATCAGAGTGGGTCAAGCAGCGGGTGTGCTGTTGGGCTGCATATGGGGCTGCCATCGGACCTCGGCTTGGACACTGCCGCCTGCAGGAGGGACAGCTTGCCCCCTCCCCACCCCAGGCTGGCATCGGTCCGTCTGTCTGGACGCAGGACCCTACACGTTCCATGCAACAGCCTGTGCGCCGCCTTGATTTCTGTCTTGGGATTTGTCCCTCCAGAGCCCCAGCTTGGGTGCCAGAGGAGAACAGAAGGGCGGGATGTCCTCCCAACACCAACACAGCCAGGCAGCAAGGAGCTACCCCGAGGCCGTGCACGCGCACCGAGGCTTGGGGGCTGGAAAGCGCACGCGTACTTCTCCCCGAGGATCCGTGACGCACAGAATCCCCGCGTGGGGCAGGGGGAAGCGCATTCAGCTTCAACGGGAACCCTGGATGGCTCAGAGGCTACATTCTGCAAGCAAGGGGTGACCAGCGTAGGCCTTCTGGCCTCCACCCGTGCCTTGTCTGACCTGCTCTGGAGCGGGCGGTGCATTTCTAGGGCGCTTCCTGAGGTTGGAATGTCCACACCAACGGCCCATTCCCCTTCTTGGCTTCCTGCCTGTGCGTTTTCTCAAAGTCCAAGAAGCCCTGGGTAGCACTTGGACAAGGTCCACGAATTCCACGCTGCGCTCAGAACCTTGAGGCATCCTCCAGCCCGAAACCCTCCCTCCTCCCTCCTGCTCCAAGCCCCCAGGGAACTGAGCCACCCAGAGAGGCAAACCGCGTTGCTCAGGACTTCCCAACCGAAGAGCCACTGGTCCATGAAAACCCTCGCGGGCCCGCCCAAAGCATGTTTTTATTAAAGACGGGACTGCACGGAGCCATTACCCTGTGGGTTCCCGTAGGTCGAGTATCCGTCTCCGCCTGTAAAGGGGAAGGCACAGGGTCATGGGTTTGCCCAGCAGAGTTTCCACCGCCAGGAGCCGCGGGGACGCTGGGCAGGCAGCTAGAAGCAGCGGGAAGCGCCGCGGACGGACGCGGATCTCCGAGTGCCTGCGGGGAGCTTACCTTCTCCCGGAGGAGGGGGCGGACACAGCCACAGGAAGGGTTGTCCGAGGGGCTACATACATGGTGAGCAGTGCCAGGGGGCAAGGGAGGGACGAGGCAATGCATTTTTCACTCCTGGTGGGGGCACTGGATATGCGCACACGTTTGCGGGCGCACGTGCGCGCAGCCACACTCATGCTCGTGCGCGCTGCGAACGGGTACATCCATGCGCGCCCCTCCACCCACGCGCACGAGCACGCATGAGCATTCATGCTTGTGCACACATGGAATCATAACGTGTACGCACACCATCACTCATGCACACGGCACTACCCGCACGGACACCTCCACCCCCGGGGGCGTGCACACCTCCACGCAGGCAGATCACATGCGAACACACCTGCAGGCACACACAAGCCCCACATATACACACATGCGCACATCCACCTGCACGCACACACACGGTGCACACAGAGAGACACACAAACATCTACGTGCAAATCCCTATGCACAGACGCACACAGACACACACATGTGCACACGAGGACACATGCCCGTGTGCATTAGCAAGTAGACACGTGTGTGCAGCCACATGCACAGGAAGGTACACACACGCATGGACAGATGTATGCACACATTCGTCCATGAACGTCTGCCCTGCCTGGCACGCACCTATTTGCACCCACACACACACTGACACACACGTTTGCGCACAGGGGAGCACGAATGCACGCGTGCACACACACACATATTTCAGTTGCAAGCAGGGCTTACTTACTTCCTGGCAAGAAAGTAAGGTGTCACGGCATGCAAAGGTGTGGACGCGAATCAGACCCTGCGGGGCCATTCGTTTCCACGCCGGAGACAATAGCAGAAGCTTCCCGCCAGCGCCCAGACGGGGTGTTAGTTCTCCCCAAGGACAGTTTCTCCGCACACAGCTCACAAGAAATAATTCCTTTACCATAATTATTTCCGTAAGATTTGGGTCTAGAGCGCCCTCCTCCTGCAGGACAGAAAGAGCACGTGAAACAGAAGAGAACCCTCCAGAACATTGGGCGACAAGGTTCAGAAAACCAGCACAAGCGGAACTTCCAGGCCAGCCTCCCCGTGCAGAGGGAAGGAGCGCAGTCACCACGAGGTGGCCACTGACACCCAGGGAGCAGGAGCTGAGGTCAGCCTACAAGACCTGCGGGACGCCAAGGCTTCCCCGGACACCCTCTGGAGCCTGTGGCCAAGGGCACACACCATGCTCGCGCCCCAAGACCGGGGGCTGGCCTGAGCTCCCGTGCAAACACGCTTTCCAAGAGGCCAGCCCGGGGCGTGCCGTGGGGACAGACCATAGACATCCGGCCACTGAAACAGAAAGATTTCTAGCACCTTCTTCTCACGTCTGGAGACCCATTTCTCAACCAAGGTATCAGAGGACAAACGAAATGCATGATGCCAATTTTGTTAACTTGGAAGTGGGAGTGTTTTTGCAGGTGCCGAGGGACTGCCTCTTCCGAATGGATGATACGGGTAACACGTTAAGCCGTGTCTCCCTCCCCAAAATTCATATGTTGAACGCCTAGCTCCCCGGGACCTCAGGGGGGGACTGTGCTTGGAGGTGGGGTCTTTAAGGTAAAACGAGGTCACTAGGATGAGGTCACGAGTCTGTTAGGCTTGGTGCCCTTTGTGCAAGAGGAAGGGGTGTGCCCAGTGCATTCCGCCACCTCCAGGGAGACGCTGGTGGACGTGGTCACCTGCTCCATGAACCTAGTCCTCGGTACTCATCTGAGAGCTGACTCAGCCTGGTGCATCTCAGCGCCCCCAGGACAGGGGTCCAGGCACAGACAGGGCTGCATGGTTTTTCTGCACTCGGGGAGAGATAGTTCCCCAAGAAATACTGACATGGGATCAGAGTCCTGATTCATTTCCTAGGGAGGAAATGTAGGTATCCTTAGGGCTCCCAGGAGCACTGCTAGACAAGTCCTAGGTTTCCTGCTTATGAATCCAGCAAAGAACAAAACAGCAGGCTCTAGAAAGGACCCTCCAGGAGGGAGAAACTCCAGAGATGCGTGCATGGGGTAAACACATTCCCGGATCAGGACACCTCCCTGCCCTGGAGGGATGTGGGGCATCCTCTGACCCTACAGTGTTCCCCATGCCTGCTTATCAAAATACTGGATAAGCTTTAGTCCCAGCATTTGCACAGAAAGAGGATGATGGGGGCATCACGTTGGCACACTGAGTTTAAAACAGACACCTCTTGACCCCATGCAACTAGGACCCTTCACACATCCCCTGTCCCATAGAAGCGTGTGCACATTGTAGGGACAGCCTTATGGGGATGGGGCCATCCATAGGGTGACAGGGATCTGCCCCTTAAAGCAGACTGTTGGAGCAACGTGCTTCACCTTCACTCTGGAACATAGGATGTCACATAGATACGTGTCCTTCAGAAATTAGGAAGGTTCATGGGACCACATCTCCAAAGGCCAGTGTCCCATACAGATATTAGTATCAATGGAAAAGATAAAATCACTCCATTCACATACGATTCTCAAAACCCTTAGCTGATGCCAAATAGAAAAAAACCTCATGCTTTGAAATTAATCCATAAATTGACTGTTGGGCCAAGAGGAGTGTTAGAGGATGAATGTGTGGTTTTAGGATGAATGACGTCTGGGACATCACGGAGAGCCTGGGGACCTCGGTTATGGGTTAACCATCCCGTATCCTGTATTTAGAAGTTGCTAAGGGAGTCAATCTTTAAGGTTCTCCTTTTACAGTAAAAAAATAAAATGTGCAGAGCACCTGGCCGGCTCAGCGGGTGAAGCCTCTGCCTTCAGCTCAGGTCATGATCTCAGGGTCCCGGGATCGAGTCCCGCATCAGGCTCCTTGCTCAGCCGGGAGCCTGCTTCCTCCTCTGCTGCTTCCCCTGCTTGTGCTCTCTTGTTTTCTCTCAAATAAATAAATATGTTAAAAATTAAACAACAATAAAATTTGTAACTGTGTGTGCCCACGGACCCACAAATAATAAAATTTGTAACCATGTGTAGCGATAGACACAAAACATAAAACTTGTAACTATGTGTGCGGACAGAGGTTCCCCAGACTTAGAGCCGCGGCATAGAATTAATGTCAAGTCGCTACTATGTACACCTAGACTTGGATACAATGTTTCCTGTCTGTTGTATCTCAATTAAAAAATAAATCAATCCATGGCTTTTCATTTTCCCAGCGATGACGTTTGGTTCTCAGTCGTCCCTGACGGAAGCAGGGAGCGTCCGAGGGCTTCAAGATTTGCCGTTATGATGGCAAAGAACTCAATGCAGTAAAAACCCAAGAATCACTCCTGTAGGCTTTTCCTTTTGGGCACAGTCAGCCCTCGTGAAATGTTTCCCGTTGTGGGTAAGTCGGCCGCCACAAAAAGTCCCTGATGTGTTGAATGTTGTTCCCCCAGCGACTGCCGCTGCCTGTCACTCTGTTTCCCACTACCCGGACGCTGGTGCCCCTGGACAGCAGGACGCGGCCAAGTCAGAGGGTCAGCTCGGAGAGGTGGACGCCAGCAGACAGAGCGCCAATGCCTGAGACCCCAGGAAGAGGCTGAGATGGGTATGGAAGGGGGAGCCCTGCAGAGACGACCCCCACCCCACCATGCACCGGGGGGCTGGGGGCCGGGCGTACCGTGCGTGTTTCCGGACCCGTCGTTGCTGGGGTAGTAGCTCCCACCGCCTCCTGCAGGAGAGAAGGTTCGCGTCAGGGACACTCTGCTGGGAACCATGGGGTTCCTGGTGATGGCCCCAAAGCCATGCTCACGACTCAGCCCAAAGAGAGCCCCACAGGGTGGCAAAGAGTGGGTGCCACCAAGGCTGCCTCCCTCAAGTCACAGCTTTCTGGAAGGACAATGCATGCCAAGACAGACCTGTATGGCAAGCTCGGTGAGGGCACACGTGAACGCTGAGAGCCTTATGGGAATGCAGGTGTGTCCTTCTCCTGCACAGAGATCCAAGCAGGACCGGTCAACTTGACACAGAAGTACGTGTATGACACGGGCACACTGGGCAGGCAAACCCTATTACATACGTCCTTTCTTAGGAACCAGACATTCTTACGGTTGGCTGGTCACAACCTCGAAGGCAAAGCTGTTTATTCCCAGTGCTGAGCATGGCAGAGAGAAGGGGAACACATACCCCGCATGTCCAGACCACATGGGTGCCCCTTGGCCAAGTATCGGGGCCAAGTCCTCACCTCTTCTGAAACACGTCACGCGTGACAGAACAGAGGAGAAACCCCGTGTACCTGACACAGAGCCTCACGCAGTCCAGCCTGGAGCCTAGGCCTGCAGAGGGCTCCGTCCTGACTATCTGCGCTTTGGTTTACGTATGAAAAATTCTCTGCAGGCATCCCCAGTCCCGTGATAGAGAGAACATCCGCCCCACTAAACCTTTACATACACCTGTGAACGTGTGCATCAGCATAAAGCTGGAAACGTGACTCTATACACACATGTGCACCATAAATGTGTATTTAAGTACATAAAAGTACAGCAATAATCATAGAAACACTCATAAAAATATACACACGTGCCTATCCAAGTATATGAATACACATGAAGATGTATATACCCGCATACATATGCAGAAGGAGAACAGGCGCACCTGGCTGGCTCAGTGGGTTAAACCTCTGCCTTCGGCTCAGGTCATGATCTCAGGGTCCTGGGATCGAGCCCCGCATCGGGCTCTCTGCTCTGCAGGGAGCCTGCTTCCCCCTCTCTCTCTGCCTGCCTCTCTGCCTGCTTGTGATCTCTCTCTATCAAATAAATAAATAAAATCTTTTTAAAAAGATATATAGAGATATGCGTATATAAAGGACCATGTGTAATGTCTATAAAGCAATCTGTACATGAATATGTACATGCATATATAAGGGATATATTCCTACGACAAGACAGAGAGAGACAGGTGCATACAAAGATGTTTCTATGCATGTGACTAAGGGATACGTGCATAAGCCACGATGTGCAGAGACATGTACAGACAGGCGATTTGGAAATGTCTATAAAGGGATCTGTACATGAATCTAAAGACATAAATACGCACTCGCATATACAACGGATATGTGCATTCGGATATATACAGACGTATGTATACAAACGTCTTTATATAATTGTATATAGAGGCATCTGTATATAAGATATACAGAAACATTGTATGCAGAGATGTTTCTGTACGTGTATATAATGGATACGTGGGTAAGTAAATCTAGAGAGAGACCTGTATATAGACAAGTGCATGTGCAAATGTTGATAAGGGTATCGTACGCGAATATGGAGAGACGTAGATATGTGCACGCACATATAAGGGATATATACCTAAGTGAAGATATACAGAGCCATACACATGCAAAGATGTTTCTATAAATGTATATAAAAGATACAACATAAGTAAATTTGCACAGAGACATGCATACAGACAGATGCACTTGTAAATGTCTATAAAGAGATCGTGCGTGAATGTGGAGATCCTTACAAAGCTACGTGTCTGTAAACCCCTACGCCTTGCAGGGTATCCATATGGACAGACGTGTCGGCAGAAAGGCACGTGCACAGGTGTGTGCAGACTATAAAGGAATGCACACGTGGGTACACACAGACGTACGCACGCACACAGGTGTACACAGATACGACCACCACTTGGAAGTGCAATCGGCCCCGCGGCCAGTGTCGCCCACAGCACCAACCTCCAGAAGGGACAGGTGCACGGAGCACGCCATCCAATAAGGCACGGGATGTGGACGCCCTGTGCACCCTGTCCTCCGCTCGGGGCCAGCTCTGCCCCCAGGCCTCTGTGCCATGCCCCAGTCTAGTGAGAGAAGTCATGGGCATACCTGCGGGCGGCTTGGGTCTGGGCGGGTAGCGGCCATCATCCCGGTCGGTGTTGCCGAAGTAACCTGTGGAGTGGAACACAGACCAACCCTCAGACCCCGTGCAGACAGCGCGCTCAGTCAACCCCAGCCCACCGGCAGCTTATGGAGAGCGTGGCCATCCCCTTCCATGAAGCCAGGATACTGGGACCAAAGTGCAGGTGTCCCCAGTGCCATCCAGGTGGGATGACATCCTTCCTGTGGGAACAGCGTATGGGTGGTCCAGCAGCCTGGGGAGGGTAAGTGCATGGATGGGCCCCTTATGATCTGAGAGCCGAAGGGAGGTGCAGAATGCAGAGGAAGACCGTGACCCCAGGGCCTTTGCACATGCCCTCTGTGTTGAATTTAGGTTTCCGTTCCAGTCTCAGCCCCCGTGCTAAGACCACCTTGACCCTGGCTGGTACCCCGGAGCTTCCACACGGTCCCATCCATTCATTCCTGCCCCTCCACCATGCCGCTGGGTGACTGCTGCAGAACCAGCCTCCGCACACGGCACGTGCTCACGTAAACACTATGGAACTCCTCCTTGCAAGCGGAAGCTACTGAAAAACTTGGAATTTCCAAACACACCTGAGCTGACGTCAATGAAGGTGTTTCTGAAAATCCCCTAAAGATGGGTGCTGGTTGCCAGGGGAACCAAGTGCCCCCATGATGAGCGGGTCACACGTGGCCATCAAGCCACGTGTGACCCCTGGGGATGGGAAAGACACCACAGGATGAGTTAATCCCAATGACCCATGATTTAATCCATCATCAATCGTGCTCACGTGATTGAAGCCTGCCTAACACCCAAAAGGACTGGGTTCAGTGGGAGTCGAGGTCGTACTGAAGTGAGGAATGCACCGTCACTCCATGGGGACACAAGCTCCTGTCTGGACCCCTCCAGACCTCACTCCATGAACCTGTTAACCCAAAAGCTTGTGCATATCTTTCATCAAATCCCATAAGGTAAACCAACACCTGTCTAAACCGCTCTAGCAAATTAACGGAACCCAGAGAGAGGGTCCTAGGAACCTCCATCTACAGCCAGATGTTCAGAAGCTCAACCTGCATTTGCCAAGCATCGTCTCAACTGGGGACAGTGTCCTTGGACTGAGTCCTTACCCTGTGGGATCTGGTGCTATTTTTGGGAAACAGGAGCATGGTGATGTGTGGTCCCCAGAATTTCCCTGCCCTCTTCTGAATAAACTTGCTTATATCCAGAACCAGCATTTTTAAGGAATTTTTTGGTCAAAATAGAAAGAAATTTAATGTGCACTGGGGTCTCCAAAGGTCCCTCTTGTGTTCAGTGATTCCCTTTGTTAACATTTTCCAGGCACCAAAAGTCCCGACCCTTTTCTGGGGATGCTGATACATAAAGGCTGGTGAGGGGGCCTGACCTGTCCACTGGGGCCATTGCGGGGACGTCTGTGTTTGCAATCAGAAGAAACCTCAGGGCCCTGAGAGATGGGGGCCAACCTATCTGCAGAGCCCACCTGCAGGATGGGAGTTGCCCTAGGGTGGCAGGGTGCTAAGGGGGTGTCAGGAGGCAGCAGCAGTTCCCATGGCCAGTGATCACCATCCAGATAGGAAACTGTGTATTTTGTCTAACGGCTCTGGCCACAAGCCACAGCCTGCCCACCTTCCAGCTGCCTCCTGTGCACCCACAGGGACGCAGGTCCCAGTGGAGACCCCAGACCTCACATCTGAGCTGGCCAGTTGCTAATGCCATGAAAACATGCACTGCTCAGTTCAATGCTAGAAAATCCTACAGAAAGTGTCTGCCTGCTTGGAAAACCCTACAGAAGGCATCCACCTTCTTGAAAAACAACACAGAAGGCATCTACCTGCTTGGAAAACCCTAAAAAAGGAGTTCATCTGCTCAGAAAACCCCACAGAAGGTGTCCACCTGCTCGGAAAACTCAACAGAAGGAATCCACCTACTTGGAAAACTCTACAGAAGGCATCCACCTGCTTGGAAAACCCCACAGAAGGAATCCACCTGATTGGAGAACCCAACAGAAGGCATCTATCTGCTTGCAAAACCCAACAGAAGGCATCTACCTGCTTGGAAAGCCCTACAGGAGTCTGCCTGCTTGGCAAACCCCACAGAAGGCATCTGCCTGCTTGGAAAGCCCAAAAGAAGGCATCCACCTTCTTGAAAAACTCTACAGAAGGCATCCACCTGCTTGGAAAACAGCACGGAAGGCATCTACCTGCTTGGAGAACCCTACAGAAGGAGTCTACCTGCTTGGCAAAACCCACAGAAGGCGTCCGCCTGCTTGGAAACCCTCACAGAAGGCGTACGCCTGTTCACTGCACCCAAGTGGCTGAATCCTGCATGTTTTGTCCCCAAGAGCCAAGACATGGCCCCTGAGATGCACGTAAAGGGGTTTGGGATGCCCTAAGCATCCTTTAGCAAAATCTGTCTGCATGAACCCCCCCATCTCTCCAAACAACCTTCTCTCCCCAACAGAATTCCAATGCCCCCTGCCCTCCCAAGGCGTGCATACCGGACTGAGCTACTTGGAGCCCAGATGACCTCCAAGGGGATCTACTCAGGGTTTGGGAAACCATCTGTAGTCACCCTGTATCTCTTTCTCCTTCCCTGTATTAATGAGACCATAGTTGGTCTCTGTCTTGTCTCTTAGAAACTCCCATAGAGAAGCCCAGCTGTCCATCCTGGGGTTGGATAAAATTGTCCAATTTCTCTCAACAAGAGTTGCTCCATCAGGGACACCTGCCCAGAGCTGTGGGGACCGCCGGGAAAGAAGCTTCCAGAAACCTGTCCTGCCATCCAATAAGGGCCAGCCACCAAAGACATGGCGGCATCTTTAAGAGGCTGTCATGAGGCTCTGGAGAGCTCATGATTTCCTATTAATTTTGCTTCCAGTGGGCATCTCCAGAAACATCCATGAGCTGAGACCAGTGTCCACCATGACCCCTCATGAACATCATGGAGGAGACAGAATGCCATGGCCAGGGATTTGGGGAGGGTATGGGGGACTGTGTAGACCATTCCAGCCAACAGAGTTGAGCATGTGCACTCTGATGGGGAGATTTAGGGGGCTGGGTCTTCTGTCCCCAACATGGGAGCGGGCTGCTAGTAAGGCAGCTGCTGGGCATTTGAAAACCATTGTCACTTCATCGTGGACAGAATTTCAAGTGGGTCAGTATGGATGGTGTATCCATTCCCAACGTTTCTGAATTCAGGATTAATACACTTACCTCCGCCACCATCAGAACCGCCGGGCTGGGGGCGAGGGTGTGGCCTCGGCCTTGGGTAGATATCTGTCGGAAAGAAGCACGGGGACGTGAGGAACGCTTCTGGAAGCCCTTGACGTAGCCCAGGCTCACGTGATTCTACGTGGTTGGGTTTTAGGTTTTGGGTGCTATTGGATCACCCCTGGACTTTACTGACAATGTTTCCTTCTATTTTATCTACTTATTTATTTTTAGGAAATCTATGGGAACTGGGTCTACCAGGTTTTTGAGGCCAAGGAGACACAGAGAGTCAATGAGTTGTAATGCACGGTGCACACAGGGGGCATTTATGAGCAGGAGATAATTTGGAGCCCTGCAAACGAGCGGAAAAGGAACCCGTCCTCAGCATCATTAAAAACCATCAGGAGAACGTACAAGACTGAGCACACGGTATTTTCCAGAGCTCAGAGCAAGGGGAAATAAAATGAGTGATGTCGGTTCGACCTTTCGGCCCCCTCCCGCTAAGGAGTGCGACTCTTGTTTCCTGCAGACTGAGCTGCTCATTATTCCGAAAGCAGCCTGATGACCCCCATCCCCGTAAAGACAAGGCAGGTGTCACGAAACCAGACTGGAAGGGAGCCCGAGGGCTGAGAACACTTACTTCCACTGTCGTCCGGCATCCCGGGCTGCGGGTGATACGGAGGTTTGGGTCTTGGGTAGAGATCTGCGGGGAAACGACATTGCATTTTAGCACAGAGAAACAGCCTCCTGTCACCAGCGGCCTATACAACACGGATGTCGTGCAAGTCCCGATTTTCTGTCTTATTCATGTTTGCGGCTCACGGCGTCACAGATGGCCATGGACCCGCTGGACATGACTGAGTCGACAGACGTAAAATCTGAAAACTGCAACTTAAAGGGAAAACCACACAAGGGTGCGTGTACACACACACACACACACACACACACACACACACACACGTGCACACACACACACACACACGCTGTTCCTAGAAGCTAGCTTCCATGGCAAAGACGGTGCCAGAGCTCCAGGTTGCCGAGAGGGGCTGGCTTTATGGTAAGGATCAGTGTGCAGCCAAAAAAAAAAAGTCAAAAAAGGCAGAGAAATTCTCCTGGTTTATTTTTAAATTGACCTCAATGCTTTCTTACTAAATACAGTCCTCTCCTGGTTGTTGGTTATCTCTCTCTCTTTTTCTTTAATTTTAACTATAATATTTATTTATATATCACATATCGTGCATCATATATATCATATCACATATACATCTCATATATATGACATATCAAATAATATATAAAATACCATATAATACAATACATATGTGTTATTGAATAACATGTACTAAATTTTATTATGTAATATAACATTTATTTTATATATAATTTAGTAATGTATATGATACATATAATATATATTATGTGTTATATATGTACTATGATATATAAATATACAGCATGTATCATTTATTTTATAGGTAGCATCTATGCTACATAATATATTATATGCTATTATATATTTCCATTATATTATAATTATGTGTATTATATTTGTTAGTAATTATATTATATTAATATTATATATAATTGCCTATTATATAATATATAAATTTTTATATATAACATATACATTATATAAACATATACATTATATGTTATACATTATATATACATATTCATGTATATATGTATATATACATATGCATTATAACATATACATTATATAAACATTATATACATTATTTATATAAATTATTATATAAAATTATGAATATAAATTATATATACTATATCTTATATAAATTGTATTATATAAATATATATAAATATTTATATTATATATAGATTATATATCTTATATATAAATATATAAATTATATATTATTTACTTTACATGTTTATTACATATGCCATATTATATATGCTCTCCAATGTATATAATATACATTGTCTTTTGTTATATGGTATATAAATATGTTACTGATTTCATATAATTTAAGAATGTATATTGCATGTGAGCTACCTATATGCTCTATAATTATATATTATATTATATTATAACACATATGTCCTATAAATCATACTTGTATTACTGAGGTTTAATCGACGTACAAGACTATACCAGTTTCAGGGGAACAACATGACGACGGGGTATTTCTCTGCATTTCAGAATCTGGTTAACACCCATCACCACAGACACCAGCTACAGAACCTTTTTTCTTGTGGGGAGAACATCTCGGATCTACAATCTGAGCAACCTTCCAACATGCACTTCAGCATTTTTCACCACTCTGCTCACGTTGGCGAGCCATCTTCATGGTGATGCACGTGGACGCTGTGCGTTGAGACGCTGGGCTCCGTGGTCCGCCTCCCACACCATGTCACTGATGGACACATAGGTGTTGTTTTGTAGCTCAACTAAGGATCCTTTGCACCCTGAGCTCATAAGCCACATCCATCTATTTTCCCAACACTTGTAAAGTGTTTCTTTGCACACTTGGACCTTATTTTTATAAATACTGCAGGACGCTGTGAGTGAACTAGCTATTATCCAGGAGAACAGCCGGTCGCCCGGGCCTGCTTGTGTGGTGTGCTCCCTTCCCTCTGTTCTCTGGCTCTGACCTCTCTCAGGTACTGAGACATAATTTGGTCCCTGAGCTCCAACCTAACCCTGGTCAAACCTCAGCTTCCCACCCTCCCCGGGGTCTGTGTCTGGGGTTTCTTGTCCAGACCCCTGGTCAAAAATGTGCCCATCCCTGCAGAAGTCACAGACGGCCCTTTTTCCTAAATCATCCCATGCTATGCAAGTGTCTACTTCTGATCCAGACTGTGCAAACGTAATAAAAACTGGAGATTATATAACACCTGTTGGCTACTATGCAAAACACAAGAAACGACAGCTGTTGGCGAGGATGTGGAGAAAGGGGAACCCTCCTGCACTGATGGTGGGAATGCAAGCTGGTACAGCCACTCTGGAAAACGGCACGGAGGTTCCTCCAAAATATTAAAAGTAGAAATACCCTGAGATCCAGTAATTCCAGTACTGATTGTTTATCTACAGGAAACAATTACTGTCTTGAAAAGATATCTGCACCCCCATGTTCCCTGAAGCATTATTCACAATAGGCAACAGAAGGAAGCACCCTCCAATGTCCACTGATAGACGAGCAGATAAAGAGAATGTAATGTATGTTACAATGTAATGTATACAGAGAGATATATTGTATCTATATGTAGTATGTTTGAAAGAGAATTTTTATATGTTGCAATGTAACATAAAGATTACATTGTATCTATATGTAACATGTATATTGCAATGTAATGTATCTGTTACCACATATACAGACAGAGATACATTGTATCTATATGTAACATGTATATTGCAATGTAGTGTACCTGTTACCACATATACAGATAGAGATACATTGTATCTATATGTAACATGTATATTGCAATGTAATGTATCTGTTACCATATATACAGAGATATATTGTATCTATATGTAACATGTATATTGCAATGTAATGTATCCATTACCACATATACAGATAGAGATATATTGTGTCTATTTGTACTATGTATATTGCAATGTAACATATCTATTACCATATATAGAGATACATTGTATCTATATGTAATGTGTCTATTGCAATGTAATATGTATATTACCATATATAGATAGAGATACATTGTATCCATATGTAATATGGATATTCCAATGTAATGTATCTATTACTATATATACAGATAAAGATACATTATATCTATGTGCAATATGAATAGTACAATGTAATGTATATATTATCACATATACAGATAGAGATACATTGTATCTATATGTAATATGCCTACTACAATATAATGTAACTATTACCACATATACAAATAGAGATATATTGTATCTATGTGTAATATGTATATTGCAATGTATCTATTATCACACATACAGGTAGAGATACATGGTATCTATGTGAAATATGTATATTGCAATGTAATGTATCTATTACCATATATACAGATAGAGATATATTGTATCTATATGTAATACGTACATTGCAATGTAATATATAGTAACATATACAGATACAGAACTATGGTATCCATATGTAATATATATTTCACAAAGTAATGTATGTATCACAACAGATACAGATATGGATATAATGAAATATTACTTGGCCATGAAAAGAAGGAAAGCCTGCCACCTGTGACCATATGGCTAGAACCTGAGCGCATTATGCTGAATGACCTAAGTCAGACAGAGCAAGACAAAGACCATACATCTCACTATATGTGGAATTTAAACACAAAGAAAAACAAAGCAATGAGAAGGTCGTAGACACAGAAAACAGACTGGTCGTTGCAGAGATGGGAAGTCAGGGAGGCCAGAATGTCTGAAGGTGATCAGAGGGAAATCATCCCCCCAAAATAGGTCGTTTAGGTGTACACATCCGGCAGAAACCAAAATGAAGCAAAGTGAAGGAAATACTCTATATAAAATTCAGTATTATGTTTAGCTCTGATGGGGAGATGGGGAGAGACGAAGGGAGCTCACAGGTAGAGAGAGCTTATTGCCAAGTCCAAGCTCTTGAATTCATCATGAAATTACTTAAAATACAACAAGGCTCTCCTCAGACAAAGATGACAAAGGGACATAAAAGAAGGATCACAATTCTTTCAAACTCTGGGCAGGTTTTAGGTTTTTGGCATTACGCAATTATTAAGGACTTTACTGACAATGTTTCCCTTAATTTTATCTACTTATTTATTTTTAGGAAATCTGCAGGAACTGGGTCTGTCAGGTTTTGAAAGCCAAGGAGACAGGGAGGGTAAAAATGACTTGTAATGCACGACACACTCGGGGGGGGGGGGGTTGAACAGGACATAATTTGCAGCCCCGCAAACACGTGGGAAAGGAACTTGTCCTCAGCATCAAAAAAATGCTTCCCGAGAACATACAAGACCATCTGAGCATGCGGTATTTTCCAGAGCTCAGAGCAAGGGGAAATAAAATTATTTAACCTTCCGGCCCCCTCCCGATTAGGAATTCAACTCCGTTTTCTGCAAACTGAGCTGCTCCTTATTCCAAAACCAGCCTGATGACCCCCGTCGCCGTTAAGACAAGGCAGGCGTCACGGAAGCAGGCTGCAAGGGAGCCTGAGGGCTGAGAACACTTACTTCCACTGTCGTCCGGCATCCCGGGCTGCGGGTGATACGGCGGTTTCGGCTTTGGGTAGAGATCTGCGGGGAAACGACATTGCATTTTCAGTGCAGAGAAACAGCCTCCTGTCACCAGCGGCCTATACAACACGGACGTCGTGCAAGTCCCGATTTTCTGTCTTATTCACGTTTGCGGCTCACGGTGTCACAGATGGCCACGGACCCCTGGACATGACTGAGTCGACAGACGTAAAATCTGAAAACTGCAACTTAAAGGGAAAACCACACGAGGGTGCGTGTACACACACACGTGCACACACACACACACACATGCACGCGCACGGACACACGCTGTTCCTAGAAGCTAGCTTCCATGGTGAAGATGGTACCAGAGTTCTAGGTTGCCGACAGGTGCAGGCTTAATGGTAAGGATCAGTGTGCGGCAAAAAAAAAAAAAGCCAAAAAAAGGCAGAGAAATTCTCCTGGGGTATTTTTAAATTGATGTCAATGCTTCTTATTAAACATGGTCTTCTCCTGGTTGTTGGTTATCTCTCTCTATTTTTCTTTAATTTTAACTATAGTAATTACTTATAGGTAATAAATATGAAATTATGATATGTGCTATATTATATACAAATGTATGTTAAATTTTTGTTATATAAATATACTAAATATATTACTCTATGCATGATTTAATAATGTATATAATACATATATATTGTGTGTCGTATATATAGTATATAATATACAATTACATGCTATATAATTTAAATATACTGTTTGCTTTACATATAGGATATATGCTATATGATATATAACATATATTATGTATAATTACATATATATTATATAAATACGTTAATTTGCATGTATGTCATATATGCTACATTACGTGCTACATAATATGCATAATTATTTATTATATTTCATTATATGGTACATAAATATATTAGTTATTTTATGTACAATTTATTTATTTGTGTTTTAAAGGATTTTATTTATTTTAGAGGGGGGGCAGGGGAGGGTGAAGACGGGGGACAGAAAAGAATCTGAAGCAGTCTCCACCCTGAGCATCCAGCCCAATGTGGGGCTCGACCCCATGACCTTGAGATCATGACCTGAGCCGAAACAAAGAGTCGAAGGTTAACCGACTCAGGCTCCCAGGAGCCCATCATATATAATTTAATAATCTATGTGACCTCCTTATGTGCTATCTAATTATATATCACATTATTAAAATGTCTGAAACACATCCCGTGTGTATTACGGAGGCATAATCGACACACCCGACCGGGTCCCTGTGCCCACGTCGGAATCTAGTTAGCCCCCAACCCCCAAGGTCCCGGCTACCAGACGTTCTTTCTTTCTTATGGGGAGAACGTTCCAGACCGGCGCCCCAGCAGCCATCGGACACGCGGGTCGGCACGATGCGCCGCGCTGCTCCTGCTGGCCGGCCCGCCTCGTCGGAGACACCTGGACGCCGTGGGTTCCGACTCACCTGAGTTCGGCTTCTTGGTGGGCTCTGCGGACACAGAGGGGAAGCAAACCGGTGAGCCCGGAGGATGGGCCCGAGTCCCCACAAGGAACCGTGCACACCCTCCCAAGAGGTGAAAACTGGAAGGCAGGGAACAGGACGTGTTGGAACACGTGCATTTGGGGAAGGGGGTGCAGACAGAATGCCGCTCAGGGTCCGTACCTCCCCGTCTTCCCCAGGGGCTGTGCCAGGCTGGCATCGTGGGAGGAAATCTGAGGGGGTCCGCTCGGCTCTTAAGCACACAACTTAGAGCAAAGCCTTTCCGGAGGTGAGGGACAGACGCTTTGCACAAAGGCCGACTGAGCCGAGAGCCTCCAGGGCCCGTGGCCGCCTTCCACCAGGAACGTGGCCATGTCTATGGTGGGCAGAGGCAGGGGATGCAAAGACAGGCAGACGGAGACGCCTTCTGCTCCCACAACCCTGCTTCTGTCTCTTCCTATCACGTGCGTGTTTATTCATTCAACAAACGCCGAGTGCCCACGTGTCCGGGAGAGTGGAACGGAGATGCGTACAGCTCCCCAGGCGATTGCATGACCTCGAGGCCAGCCTTTGGGGACCTGGACATCGGGCGAGCCGTGCTCAGCGGTGCAAAGCACAGTCTGGGTGAGCAGACTGTGAGGGTGTGAGGTCTGCATGTGCAGACGGCGGGGACAGGAGCTCAGAGGAGGGAGGACAGAGCTGAGCAAGCACGGAGGGACCGCTGCGGTGCACAGTGGCCGGGCTGCTTTCAAGCAGACGAGGCCACGTGCTCGAACTGCCCCCTGCAGTTTGCATCCCATGTCCTCACGGTCCACCCACCAGCAGGCAGGAGCCAGCGGTCCTCCCTTGCCAGGGCTGCACCAGACTCCCTCCGTGCACGGACCGTGGTCGCACACCTTCCAGCCACTGTGAATGGCTCTGCTGCCCCCGTGCACGGCTGTCCACGAGCACGCACGTGTGGACATTTGAGTCCCTGCGTGTCCCTGTCATAAGCATCTCCCCAGGACGAGAATGGCAGGGTCCTCTGCCAGCACTGCTTCCAGTGACCCGCAGCCTGGCCCCTTCCCACAGCCACGTGCCCCTGCTCCGAGTTTTCCTTCCCCTCGTATCTGCCGCTCAGGCTGACCTTTGGAAGATGCCACCCGATGCCCTCACCGGGGGCGGCAACCATCCACCCTGGGGGCTACCCTGACCTCCCAGCAGTGCAGACCGGAGGCACTAAAGCCTGAGGACCCCAGTGCAGCCTCACGGGGGAAACAGAGTCCCCACCTTGGCACACCCCTGCTGCCCAGCTACACCCGAATCCAGACCCTCCTACATGGTCCAGGAGCCAAATAGTCAGCTTTCTGGCAGCAAGAACGGGCAGGTGGGCTCAAAGGTGGTGAAGACAGGGCGTGGGGGTCTCTGCAACCCCATGCCCCCTTTCCGGGGAAAGCAAGCAGCCCTGTCAATGGAGGCAGATGCGAAATCCACTGGGGAAGGGTCCCCAGACCCCCCAAGCAACCGCCAAGCTGCTGCAGAAGTAAAGCCCCCAAGAAGTAGGGTCACTCACCAGGGTCGTCGAGAGCATCGGCCAAATCGAAGTCACGCTGACCTGTGGGGGACACAGAGGGCGTTAAGTGGCACAGACGGGAGGCGTCAGGGGCCCGGGCTCCTGGCTGCTGGTGGGTCCCCTTGCCCCGTGCGTCCACGCTAATCAGACAGGAGCCTCGGTGCAGAGGTCAGCCCACGGCGAGAGCTCAGCGGACGGTCGGAGCGTCTCCACCTCCCCGTGGGGTTGTCCAAGGAGTATCTTGTCTTTCCCAGCAGCTGAGGCCCTTCACCCAAGATGCATCTTCTGGGAGACCCTGACGCTGTCTCTGTCTTCAAGGAGGAAGGCATCGTCCCAGGATCTCAACTCCTTCCAGCTCCCGAGTGGACCTCGGGAGTGTTTCCAACACGCCGAGCTCCCGTGCACTCTGCAAACACCGCTGGGCGCTGGGCAGGCGCCAGTGAACCTGATCAGCCCTGCCTCCCCGCTGTTTCAGGAGGACAAGGTGCGTGAGCACCCTGAAAGGGAGAAAAAGAGAGGCAGCGGGCCATGCACTTCTTAGGTGAGCATACCTGGAGGTCTTCCCGGAGGAGGGGGTGGGGGAGCTGTTTCAAAGGTGCTATTGACGTAGGAGCCGTAGGAGAATGAAACACCCCCGTAGTCAGACAGCAGCACATATGAGGCAAAGTTAAGTAACCTCCCCTCCAGGCAGAGAACAAAAGCAGTTAGCCCAGCTCGCACACAAGGCCGTCAGAGCCGCACAAAGAGCTTTACAACAGCCCAAAACGGCCACCACCGGGACTAGCCAGCTTCACCGTGCTCGTCCCTCTGCTCCCGAAGCCACCGTTTGGGACACGTCCCTGCCTCAACTGTGAAAGGGACACAAAAACCAGCTGTTTCTGCTATTTAACCCCGAGCTCAAGCCTCCCCCTGCCGAGCGAGACAGCTCCGGTGTTACTTTCACTTTGCAAACTGGGCCTGACAACAAAGCCTTCCCTGACCTCTGCCGGGAGGCGCTGCTGGCATTTGGCGAGACACCGACCCCAGGAGCTGGTCCCGAGCCCCATTTCTGGGTTGTCCGGGACACGCATGGGCAGATTTCTGGGGTCTTTTCCTTTCTGTGCTCTGACACACGGGTGTGCACGCCCGGCCCGGCCACAAAGCAACCCCTCGCTCTCCAGGACCTTCCCTTTGCAAAGCTCTCTGAACCGGGCCCTCCTCCTCCTGGAGCTCAGACAGTTCTGAGGCTTTCTGGTTTGCGGGGGAAACGGGGAAGGAAATCTGGGATCTGGGCAGGAACTAAGACCCTATTTCTGCTTTTTCGCTGGTTCACCTTGGAGACGCTCTGGGTGCATCATTGTGCATAGGACAGGCAGGGAGTGTGGGGTCTCCAGGTGTGGGGACTTACTAGGTCCCTGCGGGAGGAGTACTGGTGCTGGGCACCATGTCAGGCAAAACTCTCTGGAATTCACCGTGTGTGTTCCTTCACCCGGCGACCCTTATCCATGTGCATTTTCTCTAAAGAAAACCCCAGATCTTTCAAATCCACAGAGGGTGGCCCCCGGCTGCCCCAAACTCCTCTCCTGCTCACGGAGACTCTCCTTCTCGCTTGGCTTTGCCCCTTTTGCTGCTCCCAAAATTATAAGAACGTGATCAGAGGATGTTCCCACTTGGGGCCCATTTGAGTCCCCTTTTTGGGCAATTTTTTTTTTTTTTTTTTTTTGGCAAGCAAACAGCTACACGGAGAGAATTTGCCCATTAAACGCGCACACTTGGGCGGCACAGAGCGCGTTCCTCCAGGGTGCGGGGAAGGAGTGACCACCTGCCTCCAGGTCCAGAACATTGCACTGTCTGCACAGGAGACCCACCGGCAGCCGCTCTGCAGCCCCGTTCCCAGACCCCGGGTGACCACAGACCAGGAGCTGGTTTCCAGGGGCCTAATGGGTAGATCGGAATCACGCTGGACCCTCGGGCAGCCTCCGCCGCAGCCGCGTGCTCCACAAAGGAGACCAGGCATCGGGGACAGGGTGACCCCTGCACGCTGGGTGGCCTCCCTGTGCAGCAAGCTTTGCTGGCCAAGCATATGCCTCTGAGGGGCCTGGAGGCCGGGGTGCACCCAGCAGCAGGCCCCCGGGGTCCACACAGGAGGCCCGGGGGGGGGGGGACGTGCCCCGCCCCCCTGGCAGAGCCAATCGCACGGAGCCGCTTCCCACTGTGGGAGGTGCAGGTGCCTCCACGCTTGCGTCCTCCTGACCAGGGTCCGCTTCGCAGCAGCCGCTGCCTGTTGCTCGCGCAGGAACAGGCTGGCCCTGTCTGCTGCCTCCGGGGCTCTCTCTGGCCGCCTTCATCCAGGGTGGACGCACAGGGCTGCGCATCAACCCCTTTGCAGGGCGGCTGGGGACGTACACCCCCTTCCGTGCGGCTCCCGTGCGCAAATCCCTGGGGCAGGCACTGCTGTTCAGGAACGACCATGGCGCTGCTGTACCGGGGCCTCCTCCCAAAGTTCCAGGAACCCCCACCATGACCGCACACCCAGCAAGCTGCTCCCAAGGCCTCGACCACGCCTGTTGTCCCAGATAAGCAAAGGCCTCTATGTTATCTGCCCGGATCGCCCAGCCCAACCGCGGACCCGCCTCTCTGAATGCCTGAGCCCAGAGGGTGGGAACCCCATGCGTGGGATGTAGGATCCCTGACAGCCACCTCTGCATGCATTGATGGCCAGGGAGCCCCGTCGATGCCTTTGCAAACCTCCCCAGCTCTGTGCCTCCTCCCTTCTCAGCAGCACCTTGGCCCAGATGCACGTGCATCCCGAGCTCTGGCAGGTGGAAAGGGGCATGAGGCAGCCACATCTGCAAATGTGAGCATTGCCCTGCCAAGGCTGATGTGTAAACAGAACTCATGCATGCATGCAGGGGAGGGTCCCCGGGACCTCTTGCATCAGCTGTGGACTCTGGTCAGCATCAGGCGCCCATGGAGGGACCGTCCACTCCTGCGAGGCAGGGGGAACTGGCCAGGCACCCAGCGCTCTCCGGAGGGGCTGTGGCCAAGGCGTGGCAAGGGTCCCCATGCAGTTCAGATCCTAGCTGGGCTGGGAGCTCACTCGGGCTGACGAGGCCACTCCTGGGGAGACACCCAGGGAGGGAGGGACGGTGCTCACGAGGCCGTCGGCATTATTTTCCACTCGGAGCACATGACGCGGCTCATGTCCCAAGACCTGTTTCTCATCTGTTTTCTCCTTTTGCTGAGCGAGCTCGGGGACTTTTAATCAAACCCACATGTGCTGGATCCGGGAGCTGGGGTTGGGGAGGAGCAGCATCATGTGTCCTGGGGTTGTGATGCTGGCGATCCCGCTGGGATCCCGGGGATGTGGGCTTACGGTGGCTCACGCTGGTCGGGAGGCTGATGGTCCCCCTCCCTCCACCAAAAAAAAAAAAAAAAAAAAAAGCTATTTGGGGTCTTTGAGTAGCTATTGGAGAAGAATGGTTGTCTCCAGGACCCAGGAACCAAAGTTGAAACGCCAACCCCCGTCGACCCTGAGACTCCCGCTGTTCCCTAGTGCTGTCTGCATGCCCTGAATTTCTCAGCTATGACATGGACCCTTGAGGCCATATAACCCACGGAATCCTCAAACAGCAGGACCGCACTTGCAAGAATCATCATGGCACCCCGATGCCCCCTTGCCCACGGGTCACGACGGACCTCCCCGGGAGCCAGGAGCCACGCCCAAGCCCACGCCCGAGCTCCCCCTGCAACCACGGAAATCCTGACTCTCTACTGTATCCACATCCGGTCTGGGAATGTATGCGTTGCTTCTTCACGTAGGGTTTGACTGATTTCCCCGAGTTGCGGGGCTAACTAAAAGCAAACTTCGGGGTCAGTTGCGGCCCAACGCTTGCCTCCCCAGGGCTCCCGTCCTGACTTTCCCCAGGCCAATCCTTTCAATCGGCTCCATTGTTCTTAAAAATATATATATAAATGTACAGAATGCTTATTTTCGGAGCTCTTCTCCAGGATAGGGAAAATTAACAGCGCGTGTATTAGGTTTGCATGGACAGTGATAAGGAGCCCGGGGTGCGGTCCGCAGGTGGGTGGGGGGTGCATCGCCGCTCCGGGCTCCGCTTCCTCTGGAACAGCTGTGCCTAAATCTGTAAGAGTTTTGGGGTGCTTCCAAGGTTTCTGTTTTCCTGCAGCAGCAAGGGTTACGCAAGAGTGCTAGGTTCTCAGGCTGCACAGCTGCGTGCCCGTGCAGGGACACCAGGAGGGACTCTCTGTCCAGGGACACCAGTGCAGACCCTCTATGGAGATGAGATGGTGGTCCCTGGAGCCCCATGCCACCCTCCTGATCCTGCAGCTCAGGGCAGTGGAACATCTCGTGCAAGGTCAACCAGTTGTCCTGGTTCCTAACATCCCCAGGTGCCCTCTGGATGAAACCCCACCACTCTAACAACATGCACAGTCCCAGGAAGGGAAAGTACTTGGTCACAAGAGACTAAGGGATGGTCATTGGTGATGAAAGGCAAGACATACGTCGTGAAATGCAGACTGTCCGACAAGGCAATATCGGAGGCTGTGTCCTAGACCTTCCCAGAGGGACATGTGCACAAAGACCTCCGAGGACGTGGGTAACACACAGCCTGTGCTACCACAGCTCTGGGTGTGCCTGAGAAAGGCATTTCTCTCCAGCTTCTCGGAGAGACTGAGGCTGCGGGCTGTGGGCTTCCCACCCAGTCCTGGCGGGTGGAGGCTGATGCCTCCTGAGGCCTCCCTCCTGGGCGTGTAGACCCTGTGTGCTCACATGGCCACCCCTCTGCGCCTGTCTTCATCCCCTCTTCTTAGAGGGACCCCAGTCCTATGGGATGGGGGCCACCCTAGTGATCTCATTTTACTGTAATTCCATCTCTCAAAACCCCCACCTTCAAATACAACCCCATTCTGAGATCTTGGGCTTAAGGCTGCATCCTATGAATTTTGAGGGGACACAGTTCAGCCTGTAACAGACTTAAACCATGGAATCACCACAGACATTCTGCTAGGATGGACGGGAGGCCCTCACGTGGCCCCAGTCCTAGCAGGGAAAGAAAGGAGATTTTCAGCGGAGCTGCACAAGGACAGGCCACGTACATTCCTCAGCCTCAGAACTTCAGTCTCCACGCCTTTCAGCCCCTCAAGGGCATGCGTATCAGCCCATAATCCTCTTAGGAACAGATTCTGGTTCAGCAGGTCTGGGTGAGGCTGAGACTATCTTTCTCATTAGGTCCCAGGGGGTGTTGGAGTTGTTGGCCCTGGGGACCCTACTCTGCAGACATCCTTCCTCTCAGCTCTGTCCAGGTCACGGACCCTCCCAGGATCTGAGAGATTGTCACCCTCTTCAAGAAAAGAAGAGCCAAAGAAGAGCCCTAGGCTGTTTCTTCCCATGAGTAGGAGGGAAGTTAGCTTTGGGAGCCTTGAAAACAAGAGACGTCATCGGGGTGGGGACACTAGATGCTTTCCTCGTGACCTGGGTAAGCGGCAGGAGCTCACTGAATTCCCGACACAGGAAGACCACCTACAAATCCAGGAATGCATCCAGAGTGGGGCTCCAGGAATGGATGGTGCGGTGGGAGACTGCGTCTTGACCCTACCCCCTCCAATTCTGATGACCACCACCAAGCAAAGTTCTCCAACTACCTCCCCTGGGGATCACCATCTGTCCAGACCATATTTTATTGGGATCCACAAGGATAAAACCCAACTACCAGTAGAAAAAGTTTTGGGAGAACTCTTGCGAATGGTTTGCTCCAGGGTCGCCTGGGAAACCCGTCCAAACACTCACAGCAGAAGGCACAATGCTTTGCGAGCTTTGCCACCTCCGTTCTCAAGAATGTAGCAATTTCTACAGCAGCTGTCCTCACCAGAGGGACACCTTCTTCAAGGGTGTAGCTCAAGGTCATAGGGAAAGTGGGTATGCTACAAGATTTAACAGACCTGGCTCCGCTCCACTCTAGCACCAAAAACAAACACAGGAGTTATTTCTGACGACAGAGCTGCAGGAGACCCCGAGGGCTGAGGACAGGCACATTGGAACCCTCCAGAAAACCTGCAGACTTGGTGTCTCAAGCAGTGGAAGTAGAAACATGAAAACATCCCTAAAGTTTCATATTTTGTGTCAATGTGGACAGGCTTCAGTGCCCGGATATTGGGTCAAACGCTAGTGTAGATGTCACTGTGCTGGTATGCTGTCAATGGGACTGACATCTGCAGTCGCATACTGGGAAAGCCCATCACCGTCGGTAATGTGTGGGTCTCCTCCATCTGTTGAAGGCCTTAAATGCAATGATTGAGGTTTCCTGGAGAAGAAGGGAGTCAGACTCCACACGGCAGTGTTATATCCTAGCTGAGTTGCTAGACTGCCCTGAAGGTTTTGGACTTGCCAGCTCCACAGTCCTGTGAGGCAATTCCTTAAAATAGATTGGAGTCTATAGATTTATGATGATGATAAGGACAATGATCGTAGATAGATAGGTGGATGGATGGATAGTTAGATAAATGGTGCAATGGGTAGATGGATGGATGGATGGATGGATGGTTGGATGGTTGGGTGGATGGATGGATAGACGGATGGTTGGATAGATGGATGGATGATGGATGGATGGATGAATGGATGGACTATGGATGGATGGATGATGATTGGATGGATGGATGGATGGATGATGGATGGATGGATGGACGGATGGATAGAAACATAAATGATGGATGGATGGATAGGTCAATGGATGGATGGATACATAAATCATGGATGGATGGATGGATGGACAGATAGATGTACATATGTATTGGTGGACAGACATCAGGTGGATAATACCTAGATCCATAGGTCAGACTCAGGCTGATGGAGACTCTCCTGCTAACATAAGATTTCCCAACCTGGGCTCCAGCAACATTTGGGGCTGGATCCCTTTCTGACATATGCAGCAGACATGGGGTGGCCTCCTTGGCCTCCACCCGTTTGAGGACACCACCTGACCCACTCACAGGTGTGACCACCAAACACGACTCTAGATATTATCCAGTGTCCCCTGGGGACAAAGCAGCCCCCATTGAGAATGGCGGGCTGCAGCGTGTCTGCCTGAGGGATGTCCCTTCCGGCCTGGCTGTGCTGGCTGTGGATGCACGGTTGAACGGGGAACCCCAGAGCAGCTGGCCCCTTGTGCCACGGATCCATGGGTCTCCACCCAAGGGTAAACCAGATAGCCTGGTGCTTACTCATCATCCGTCCCAGGGAGCCCTGACTCTGCACAGCATGACTCTGGGTGCTTCTGAACCTACAGGTCCCAAGCCCCACCCACATACCAAAGAAGCCTATCAAGGGGGCAGCACCTTACATGGCATCTTTAATCCAGCTCCCTCCCAGATGACTCTGCACAACACGGCGGAGAACCACTGCCCTACATAGCTGGGCAGGTTTGGCTGAAAGGAGACAGGCTTAAACGCCTCATCTAGGGCTTGGCCTTCACACCCAGAGATCAGCTAGATCAAACGTCATTGAGGGTCCACGAGGAACGAGACAGAATTAAGGGAGACTCTTGGTTGGTTGGTTCTGGGGTGCGGTCAGCGTGGGCTACAGTCCCGTAGCCCAGCGTGGCCTGGCCTGTTGCCTCGGGCACGGATCCCACTCTCCACGTATCAGCCAACCACAACGCCCCACAGAGCTGGATGCAGCACCGTAAGATAATAAGACGTTATAGTAACATATGTACAAGACACGGTACGTTCAGGGGGGAAACATGCATAAAGATAGGACCTTCCTTCTTTCTCGACAGAAGAGAAACAAACCGCAAGCTGGCCTTGGCAAGTTTCATTTCTGCTTCTGCTTCCCGACGGCAGAACCTCAGGCCCGTGGTCGAACCCCACCCCGTGCCTCAGTGTAGCCGTCTCTAAGGCGGCGGCAAGCAGGGCCCCATCATGGGGCTGGGAGGCTGATGCGTGCCTGGGGTACAGGACACGAGGCCGTCACGGAAGGAATTTGGTGCTCATGGGCCACAGCCTAACCCAGCGAACGTTCCCACCAATGCCTGAGGAACTGAGTGGCTCCTGAAGGAATTTGGCCTCTCGTCCCTGAAGCATCAGATGCACGGCACCGTGCAGGTCTCACTGTCCCAAGGGGTTTGCTGAGCCTCCCGCTGTCCCCGCACGGTGACGACATCAACCCTGGGACGTGCTTTCCTGGAGGTCAGGCTGGGTCTGCCGCTGGGCAGCTCCGTGTTAAAACCAGCATCTGCCCTCCAGCCCCTGCTAGGATGAATGTGGGGACGGGCCTGTCCCTGCACCCAGGAGCTCCGGAATGTGTCGCATCCCGGCGGAGATCGCCAGCTGACCCTCACCTTCCCACCGGCCCCCAGACAACCTACGCCCCCGTCCCTGAACACACCCCGAACAGGAAAAACAGGACGCACCACGACGGGGACGTGGGAACATAATTCTGCCTTCCTAACCTACAGCATGTGCCAACCCACCCTCGTGCCCCGTCCCCTTGCTTGCAAGGACACCACGAAAATGACCAGAGGGGCTGTTTCAGTCCCGTAGCTCCTGGGTTCCCAACCGTTCCCAAAGAGCCTCCTGCCACACCCTCCTACAAACAAACACCCCCTCCCCACCCCTCCCTGCATCTGAGACGCAGCAGCCGCGATCTCCAGTGGCAGCTCCGGGCGTAAACAACTCCCACGGCTTTTCTTTTGCAACCAAGAAAGCTCTCCTTTTTCCAAGAAGCCGCAGAATCCAAACCCGCGTGCCAGCTCTGGGTTTACCCGATGAAAATCGGCCGAACTGATTTTTTCCATCGGGACCCAGGACTTGAAAAGACCCTTTGCCCCCCGCATTGAGCTTAAATCACGGAGGAGGAGGGCCGTGTTGGAAAGGCAGAGCGGAACGGCCGAGAGCGCCGCTTGCTTCCCAGCACTGTGGGCCCGTGTTCTGCTGTTCTGGGTCCGGGTTCCTGACTCCAGAGTGACCCGCTGTCCCCTCTGCTCTCTCAAAATCCACCAGTCCCGTATCCTCTAATCGCGTCTGGCAGCTTCTCCCGGTTTTTCAGCAGAAGCAGCTCAGGAAGGAGTTTTGAGAAGGAACCAGACAGCACCCACGGCCGCTCTCCCTCGGGGCCGAGTCGGCTCTTACCTTGCACGTGCGCCAGGAAGCCCAGCACCGAGACCCAGAGGAGGCCCCAGCGGCTCTCCATCCTTGGCGGCAGCAGGAAGGAGCCTCCTGGACGGCCGCAGCCCAGCGGCGCGCGTGAGATCCGGCCTCCGAACCCCACCCTCCGTGTGTGTGTTGACTTCCTGTCTCCCAGCTTGGAAGGAAGGGAGGGCAAGTTCCAAGCGGAAAGTCTGAACCCACTTGCAATCCCTTTGCCAAAAGCTAATGGGGCCCGTGCTCAGATGAAAAACCCCACAGCCTGGGCGGGTGAGGCCCGTGTGTGCACGCCGGAGGTCGCCCCGGGCCTCCCCAGAGCAGGGCTGGCTGGCCGATGCTCTGCACGGCAGGGAAACAGGCACCACCCGACAGCAAGTGGCCTTCCTCGCTTGGGGAAGCTGGCACACCTGCTCGGCAGCTCTGCTCCCTGCCTGCGTGGGAGGCGCCCCTGAGATCAAAGCGTTGCCATCCCCGAGCCTGGCGAGGACGCTCCCTGTCCACAGATCTGTGCATTCCAAGCTCCCCGCTTCCCCACAGGGGGATTTCAGGACGAGCTCATGCATTCCTCCCACAAACACGGGGGACACAAACATCTTCTGAGCCAGGCCCACATTGGGTACCGGGTTTGCGGCGGTGAGGAAGGCATCGTTGTGGACAAAGAGGAGGAGACATCGAAGGTTCAGCCCGACGGTGGCCGGGGGGCATTGCATCAGGCAGGGACACACATCGAGGCCTTGGGGGCGGGGTGGGGAGGACTGGCAGGTGCTGGACTCTGCTGGGTGTCGGAAAACTCTTCTGGGGAGGGCAGTGGCCTCAAAAGGACTGTAAAAGCTGAGAAGGAAGGACACAAGATGGGACGGACAGAGCGTTTGGGCCAAGAAGTTGTAGGCTGAAGCCCTCAGTACAAAACAAGAAGCCCAGGGCCGCCATGTGGGACAACTCTAGGGGGCGCCATGCCCACCGCCAATGGTTATCGACTGGAGGTCTGCGTCCCCCCAAGATTCATATATCGCAGCCCCATCGTGCAATGGGATGGCATTGGACATAGCCCCCTTGGAAATGACTACACTGAGATTAGGTCCTGAAGCTGGGCACCATGATGAGATTGTGTCCTGATGAGAAGAAGAAGAGGCACCAGAGACCTCTCAGTTCACCACATGAGGACACGGGAAGACTTGGGTTCTATGTCCCACGGAGAGCAGCCTCAGGAGGAACCAGCCTTGGCCCCGCCTGGATCTCAGACTCCCAGCTTGAGCCCCGCCTGGATCTCAGACTCTCAGCCTCCAGGACAGTGAGAAATAAGTGTCTATTGTTTGAGCCGCCCAGTTCTTGGGATCTTGTCATACCAGTCCAAATGGACAACTGTGCCAAGTAGGACAAGTGCCCCCGAGGCGAAGAGTAGCCATAATTTGCCTCGTTCCTCTTCGACGTAGAGTGTGACTTAGCTCATGTCATGTGACAGCATCTGATAGAGCACCCATGATATTCTGTACATCTGGGGGGGATAATTTGTCTGCTAAACCATTCCTTGTCCTTGTAGGGATGGGGGTGAGGCCTGTGGAGGTCAGTGGGGTTGCACCGTTGATACTGGGGCCCATTCATTGCTTTGTGGGCCATCAGAACAGAGAATAGAGACTTTGCCCTGATATTTATGGACTTTGTCTGACTCTACGTTTACAGATAGTCCATATTTCAAATTGAAATGTATCACAGCCAACGTTGAAAGAGGCCCAAGGTCCATTGTATTTTGTGCCTCCTTTTGTCCTGTAGAAAACGCAGCTAATGACCATGTGAAATGAAAGGGCAGGACCTACTGAAAGTACTCTTACACCTGTTCCTTCCTCCTGACCCACCCCACCAAAATCAGGGTCATGAAGCCTCTGAGTTGGGCCTTCAAGCACAAGTACAAATTTGATGGAGAGAAAGGGAAGGGAGAACAAACAGGAGGTGTGGACCTCTTGAGTCCCATCTCTGATAATAAGGTCTGAGCCGGGTCCCTTGAGGATTAAAATAACGACAGGCCAGGTCTTGACTTTGCTAGTCCTGGTTGCTGTATGAAGATCTCGGTTCTGCAGGATGGTGGGAACCACATCGCACCCGTAGTCAGAGGAGGATGGAGATGGGGTCCTCTTGGGAAGAGAAGCCCACCAGTGCCCAGGAGATGAGTTAGTTACAGAGGGGGCTGAGTTTGATGCAAGGAGGTCACAAAAGCCTTTGATGTCATGCTGGGGAAGGTGACATCAGGCAGAGGTGGGCAAACCCAACAGTCACGGGGTGGGGTGCTTTCAAGCATTCTTTGGAAAGAGAACCAATGGAAATATGGCACCCGTATCCTACCGCAAGAGGACCCTTCTGCAAATCTGGAGAAATTGCAGTCCCTAGCATATGGCAGAGCTAGGATTCAAAGCCAGGCAGCCAGGGGGCACCTGGGGGGCTCAGTCGGTTAAGTATCTGACTCTTGATTTTGGCTCAGGTCATGATCTCAGAGTCGTGAGGTCAAGCTCTGCGTGCGTGGGGCTTCCTGCTCAATGCAGAGTCTGCTGGAGATTCTTTCTCTCCTTCTACAGTTCCGCCCGCTCTCTCTCTCCCTCTCAAATAAATAAATAAATCTTTAAAAACCATCTAAATCCAGACAACCTGAGTCCCAGACTCATGCGTCCTGTTGAAGGCTGGCCCGAAGCATGGGTTCAAACACCACCTGTTACGTTAAACTGAGAGGAAGTTGGGTGAAGGCGGCTGGTGAAGGGAATGGAGGTGACCATCCAGCCATCTGTCTTTGGCCCAGCGTGCGCTGGGTTGACCCTAAAATGAGAGAGCCAAGTCAAGAGTGATGTCCGGCGCTTGGAGTGAAGAGAGAACTCTGGCTGAGGACCAGTTGGCTTTTTGTTGAGTGAAGAGGGCGTCTGTTTTTTCTGGTTTCCTGAGTATTCTTTACGTCTCAAAGTCTCACGTCTGTCACCCATCAACTACTTGGCAATTACCTGCTTGGTGTCAAGCACAGAGGGGCGTGTGACATTGAGCTAACTCAACAGGCACCGTGCCCTCAAGAGATGGACAGATCAGTGTTTTGGGCTGTGCTGTGTCTCCTCAGAAAGTCATGTCATGGTCCTCACCACCAGGAGCTCAAAATGGGGCCTTGTTTGGAAAGAGGGTTCTTGCCAATGTAGTTAGTTAGGAGGACCCGGGTGGGCCCAGAGAAGTGGACCTTCGCATGGTGATCCAGGTGGGACCTAAATCCAATGACATTGTAAGACGTAGACGCGGAGAGACAGGGACACAGAGGAGACGCCACGTGAAGATGGAGGCAGAGATGGAAGGCACATGGCCACGAGCCCAGGAATGTCTGGAGCTCCAGTAGCTGGAAGAGGCAGCTTCTCCAAGAGGTTCAGGAGGGAGCACGACTGTGCCCCACCTGGATCCCAGTGGTCCTGCCCCGCCTGGATCTCAGCATCCCTGCCCTGCCTGGATCTCAGACATCTGGTCTCCAGACCTGGGAGACTTGATGAATTCCTGTGGTTTTAAGCTGCCTGATTGGTAATTCTTTGTCACAGCAACAACGAGACATTCGTAGATGTTCCTTTCTTTGAAACAAAAGACCAGAAAGGTACTGACTATGCATAAGCCTTTTTCTTTTCGTGCAGAAATAACCCCCCAAGACCACCGTGCTACGTATCGGCGGACCACCACCACGGTCACGCTGGGAAAGCTCCGTCGTGTTCATCAGCACCGTCGCACATGCACCTGTCACATATGCATGTCCTTCATGACGTTATAGGTTTTTCCTTCCCTCATATCAGCACTAGGACTCGAACACAACAGTACTGCTCTCGAACACGGGTGGGAGCCGAACCGAATGCCCTTCCCACATGCCCGTTTGTCCTCCCTGATACGCGGGCCCACGTGGAAAAGCGCAGGCACTCGCCTTACGTAAGAGCACTTTCGGGGACCCAGAGCCCGGCTTTCCCGTGGCTGCCCCGAGGTGGAGAATGTGCGGCAGAAAAAAGGCTGCGTAGGGCACCCGGTGACCGGCCACCGTCGCCACGGCCGGGGAAGCACTCAGTTCTGGGGAAGAGGGTTCGAGGGGTCACGTGCCGTCATTCAGTGCTCTGTGCCCTCCGGGACCCGCGGTGCCAGCTGGGACGGAATCCGTCTTGAGTCTGCACCCTGTGTCCTGTCTTCTTCGTTCCTTCCTTCCCTCGTTCCGCACAAAAGACTAAACAAAAACAAAAACCAAACCAGAGAAACCCGCACTATCGACGCTGCAGGCCTTTTACAGAACATCCAGATGCTTTACATCCTCAGTGTGGAATCCGTCTGCCAATCCGGGGATGTTTTCTCCGTTTTCCCAGACTTTACGGCCGCGTGTCCATGGGACCCTGTGAGGACGCGTCCTGACCCACCGACACAGGCTGACCGACGCTTGCCGGCCGCCTCCCTCCACGCGTCGGGGAGACGTACAAACCCACCATTTCCAAAAGGCTCGGAACTCGTCTGGGCCACGGCATTCGTGCCCAAGACACACACACACAAATACATCCTGGTTGTGAAGGCGCTTTCTAAACCACCTTCCCCGACACACACAAGAGCTGGATTTAGCCTAAACAGATGTGAAAAGAGCAACGAACCCTGAGGTTTTCTGCATTTTTTCCCCCCGGCACCTGGAGAGGCACGTGTGGCTAGAGCGTCTGGAGATCCGGATCTGGTTCTGTCCACCCGAGGCCATCCGACAGTGAGGTGAGGGACACAGGGCATGCTGGGGCACACACAGGGTGTGTGTGTGTGTGTGTGTGTGTGTGTGTGTGTGTGTGTGTGTGTGATGCCTTCAGGAAACCTGCATGTCCGATCCCAAACTCCCCACGGGACCGTCGAGTGCAGCAGGGGACGTGCTCGCAAAGATGTTTTCTCCTCATTTCCCCGAGCAGGAATAGGAACAGAGACACCGCCCTGTGGGCAAACTTGCAAAACCGCACAGTCCGTGCCAGGAAACAGACACCGAAGGCCACATCTGGGTGAGTCCGCATCCCCGAAGCATTCACAATGGGAACCAGAGGCAGATGAGTGGTTTCCCAAGGACGCAGTTGAACTGTGTCCGTCCCCCACTCTGTTCCTGCCCCCCAAATCCCATATTGGAGCCATTCCTGGAAATCCTGCAGAATGGGAGCTTTGCTGGACATCGGGGAAGGGTCCGTGAAATTGGTTAGGACGGGGTCACGCCGGACTCAGGTGGGACATGACCGGTGTGCTGTGTTTCCAGACCAGTGGGAATGTTTGCACACAGATGGGCATACGGAGGCAGCGTGGGGTCAGCCAAGGGAGGCCCAGGCCCTCCAGCTGCCCTGGGGAGCGGGGACACAGACAGGGAGCAGACTGTCCCTGGGAGGCTCTACCGGGAACCGGCGCGGAGCCCAGCACAGTCCTGGACTTCGGGTTTCCAGAACAAGGACACAACATGCTTCTATGGTTTAAGGGCTTCCCACCCGTGGTACGAGCTGCTACATGCACGATGGATAGGAGTCTTTTTGCTGACGTCTTTGTCCGTCTGCACCCCACGATGGGGTAGAACGACCCCTATCCCAGTCCGGTGAGTCCGGGCAGCTCCCAGGTACAGGACAGGCAGGTGCACGAAGGAGAAGCCGGCCTCCAGGGAAGCCGGCTTCTGCGAAACTGGGCTGGGTGCACAAGCCGCGTCTGGCCATATGGGGCCATCCCCGGAGCAGCGGAATGAGACACGCTGTTCCCTTGTCAGGCATTCCTGGCCGGAGACGCTCCCGGGAACTGGCCACGGCCGAGGTCGGAAATCCTTACAGGCCTCCCCAGCTGTGCCCTGTCAAGGACCAGAGGGTCACTGGGTGTCTCTCTGCAAGGCACGCGGGATCTGGGGAAAGCACCCTATTTGGCCGATACAGGCGGGGGTAGCCACACGCTTTCTGAAAACGAGAGATCTGGATGACCACGAAACGTGATGCGTGGACACAAAGTTTCAAAGTCTACAAAATATTCATACATCCCCAAATATGCCTTTTCTTGCGGAATTTTAAAACCACACAGAGTTGGGCGCCTGTGGGTGGCTCAGCTGTTGAAGCGTCTGCTTTCGGCTCAGTTCAGGATCCCGGGGTCCTGGGATCGAGCCCTGCATCGGGCTCTATGCTCAGTGCGGAGTCTGCTTCTCTCTCACTTTCTGCCTCCTGCTCTCTCTCTCAATAAATAAAGTCTTTATAAAAAATAGGTTAAAAATAATAAAATGATGCAGAGTCATCAAAACCACTCAGACGGCAGACTGCATTGGGGTTCTGGGATGTGGGTCGTGTGGTCCTGGGATGCACGTGGTCGTTGGACCCCCATGTGTCACGGGTGCAGGACGGCCACGTCATCTGTCCCCTAGCCACAGGACCCCGGTCTCCTGCACTGGTCTCAGCCCAAACAGCTCCCATACAGGACACATAGACCAGGAGGATTCCACAATCGCGTCCTGTGTACCTTCAACTCTGAGAACCCACGTGGGTTTCCACATTCATTCTCGGGAACAAAAGCTTCGATCCACTGGGGGGGTGGTGGGGAGAAACATGTGTAAAAATGGGCAAACGGTGTCTTCAAGTGTCTCCCCCATAAATGGCCGGCAAATGGATTTTCCCACACATTCCCCAACCCTGCCTGTGTTGATAGAAATGTAACGTCAAACCAGGGATTCGATGCCGTGTTTTCAACAGGTTGGCAAGGCCTGTAATGTCTGCCCAATCTTCGTGCATTTAGGGTAAACACACACACACACACACACACACACCCTAACAAAGCTGACCTCAGACAATAATAAATAAATGCACACACGTTTGCACAAATGTTCAATGTCCACGTTTTCCTGAGGCCGACAACCCGTACCCAGCTCACGCTGGTTGGCTAAACGCATTCGGACCGAGCTTTAAACCCTCTAACTGGGTTCTGGTCTCCCGCTAGCCCTACAGAAATTTCCTTTTTTTAAAGGATTTTTTAAAAAGACTTTATTTATTTCACAGAGGAGAACACAAGCAGGGGGGTGACAGGCAGAGGGGAAAGCAGGCTCACCACTGAGCAGGGAGCCCGATGGAGGGCTCGATCCCAGGACCCTGGGACGGTGACCTGAGTTGAAGGCAGCTGCTTCACCCATGGAGCTCCTCCAGGCACCCCCCCTCCCACATAAAATTTCTAATCCTGATGTCAAAACCATAATTCTAAGATTCTTCATATAAAAGCTCAGAAATAATTAAATGAAGCCATTTTCGTCAAGGAGGAAGAGTACACGTGCATTTCGTTTCCAGTCAGTAGGGAACGGCAGGAGCTCGTCCGCCACCAAGCAGTGTTACCCCAAAGTTAGAGCAACGTCTCCCACCCCAGCAATTAACACGCTTGGTAAAGACATGACCGTTAGCCAATTTCCACCAAAAACCCACATGGAAGAAGAGGGAAGTATCTGAATACAGGGGCGATATCTAATTCGGGGGAGTATCTGACTCAGAGGAGTATCTGATATACAGAGAAGATCTGATTCAGGGGAATAGCTGAAATGCAGAGGAGTATGTGATGCAGGGGAGTATCTGAATGTACAGAAGTAACTGATGCAGGGGAGTATCTGCAAGCAAGGGAGTATCTGAATACAGAGAAATATGCAATGTAGGGGAGTATCTGAATACAAGGGAGTATCTGAGTAAAGAGAAGTATGCAATGCAGGGGAGTATCTGGATGTACTAAAGTATCTGATGCAAGGGAGTATCTGAACACAGAGAAGTATGCAATGCAGGGGAGTATCTGGATGGGGGAGTATCTAAAAGCAAGGGAGTATAGAGAAGGGAATATTGAGAAGTATCTAATACAGGGGAGTATCTGAATGTATACAAATATCTGATGCAGGGGAGTATCTGAATGCAGAAAAGTGTCTGAATACAGAAAAGTATGCAATGCAGGGGAGTATCTGAAGCAAGGGAGTATGTGAATACAGAGAAGTATGCAATGCAGGGGAGTATCTGGATGTACAAAAGTATCTGATGCAAGGGAGTATCTGAACACAGAGAAGTATGCAATACGGGGAGTATATGATTCGGGGAGTATCTCAAGCAAGGGAGTGTCTGAATACAGAGAAGTATGCACTGCAGGGGAGTATCTGGATGCTGAGAAGCTTCATTCCCGATGTACCAAGGCCAGTAAAGGAAAGTAGGCAGCGAAAGAAAAACCCCGAAAACACAGGGGCACACTTGGGTTGATCGTCCGTCCTACAGTCTCAGAAAAGGGACCACGGGGTCCATCCCACTGGTTTCCACAGCCTTCTTTAAACGTGACCCCATGGGACAATATTTAAGTAAAAAAGTACTTGGTTTCTTGTTTCTCTTTTATTAGTCCGGTGTGGAAAACAAGAATAAAACAAAGCAAAACAAAAATCCTACCCAATGGAGGAAACCTTGAGGACACCAGTGGAAGGTTTATCTCACTGTATCCGAGGGTCAATGCACGGACGCTTCTGTTTCGTCAGCACGGGGTGTGGTAAACGGCCCAGAGTTCCGGGAGGGGAATGTGTGCGGGGTCGGTATTGGAAAGACTCTGCCACGGACAATCGGTGTCTCCCACCCCACGGGGAAAGCCCTAACAGCCCCGGAGAGGGAAGCACAGTTCCCCTCTGAAGGTGACACGCAGCGTTAGAAGCCCCTTCGTCTAGCCGGCGTGGTGCAAACGGGCGCGACGCATCTCAAGGTCAAAATAAAGCATCTCAATGTAAGGACAGGCGTGGGCAGGACGGGGCTGGAGCCCGCCGTGGCCACCGTCGCCGCCCGTGCACGGGTTTTTCGGGAAGACGCAGCCGGCGAGTCTTGTCCTTCTGCTGGGAATTGCGTCGCGGACGTGCGCCGAGGCCAAGCTTCTATTTTTCCAGAAGACTCCACTGAACTGTCAAGGACAAACAGACGAGAGAAGACTTTACTAGGCGTTCCCGGCTCCCCCCAAAACCCGCACGTCACCGGCTGCTCCTGAAACATTTCAGACGCGGGTGACTCCCCTAGAAGGTACGTGAGCGCGAAACCCGTCCCCGACACAAAGCTAAATCCTGACTCTGACCTGCTTGGGGAAAAAGAGTCAACAAACTTCAGTGTATGATCAATTCTAGCTAGAAGAAAATATACATACTCCATGAAAAGGAGGGGGAAAAAATAGGAAAAGGCATTTTCTCCTAGAAAAAAAATAAATAAATAAAAATAAAAACATACGCCATGAAAAATGAGGAAAAAATGAAGAAGGCATTTTCTTCCTAGGGGAAAAAAAAAAATTTCATACTCCAGGAAAGCTAGGGGAAAAAATAGGAGAAAGAATTTTCTCCTAAAAAAACAAAAAGCAAAAAAAATAAAAACATACTCCAGGAAAAATAGGAGAAAAAAATATAGAAGGCATTTTTCCCCCTAAGGAAAAAAACAGAAGGCATTTTCTCCTACAAAATAACTAAACCCCCCCCCCAAAACAACAAAGCAAAGCAAAACAAAAATACTCCAGGAAAAATAGGATTAAAAAACATAGAAGGCATTTTTTTTTCCTAGAAAAAAAATACATACTCCAGGAAAAGTAGGGGTAAAAATAGAAAGCATTTTCTCCTAGAAAAAATAAACAAAAACATACTCCAGGTAAAAATGGGGAAAAATATAGAAGGCATATTTTTCCCAGAAAAAAATATACATACTCCAGGAAAAGTAGGAAAAAAAAATAAGAGAAAGCATTTTTTCAAAAAAAAAAAAAAAGAATGAAAGAAAGAAAAGAAAAAAGTTAAAACATATTCCAGGAAAAATAGGATAAAACACATAGAAGGCATTATTTTCCTCGGTAAAGAAATAGGAGAAGGCATTTTCTCGTATAAAATAACCCCCCAAACCCCAACAAAACAAAATGACAATACTGCAGGAAAAATAAGATTAAAAAATAAAGATGGCATCTTTTCCTAGATTAAAAAATAATAATAATACATACTCCAGGACAGGTAGAAAAAAAAAAAATAGGAGAAGGCATTTTCTCCTACAAAATAACCCCCCAAACCCCAACAAAACAAAACGACAATACTGCAGGAAAAACCAGATTAAAAAATACAGAAGGCATTTTTTCCTAGGGAAAACAAATACATATTCCTAGAAAAGTAGGAAAAACAAATAGGAGAAGGCGTTTCCTCCTGGCGACAAAAATGTCTCTGATCCACCCCATCTCCGCGTCCGTGAGTTCCTCAACCCAGTTCCCGTGGTTTTGCTTAATGACGTGGGGCCGCGATTTCGCTCCGCAGCTCATTTAGGGTTTACCACGGGACGTCGCAGCCCGTGAGACACGGACGTCCCCGAAGTGTCCATTCTTAAACGGACAGTTCGTTACGAGGTCACGCGACCCTGACCTCGGGTCCGCTCGTGTCCCGTTCCCTACAGGCTGCCTCTCGCGGGGCAAACAGGTGCGTCCCCACGTCCCTATAAATAGGGGAAACGCGCTCACAGACGCCTTATTTTTATTTATTTATTTTTCCCAACGCGGCTTTTGAAAGTGGACCCGATGGTCCAGCGTCTAACTTGGACCCCAAGAAGCTCCCCTTGTTGGGAGGAATAAAACCACCCCGTGGACCTCATTCTGCTCGTGGTCCCGGGAAGACATCGGTCCCAGGCCCCGCGGCTCACCGGGCTGGTCGGCGTTGGTGCTCTGCTGGTTCTTGGTGCTGGCCTCACCCTGGTCGGCTGAAAGGAAGCACAGAAGATACCCCAAGGGGGTTAGTACCCAGAAGACCCCCGTAATGTCACCGCCAAGCACGGGGAGCCCCCACTCACCTCCCCACCGGCCCACGTCAGCGGGACCTGGAGGGGCGTAGGCCCAGACCCACTCGGGGCAGCTTTGTCCATATAAAACCGAACACTAAGGGGGCCTCACTGAGTCCCGTTGGCTTGATTTCGGGTTTTCCCTGTTCTGGTCAATTAAAAAAACTTTTTTTCCCCCGAAATTTCTCTTTGGCATCCGAGCACACGAGCACGTGCCCTCCCCATGATCGGGATCCAGGATCCCCTCCGGAAGTCGACGGAATTCAAGACAACGGACAGAGTCGCGGGCAAAAGGCGTTTTATTTCTGGACGGCGACGCTCGGGGTTCGGGGCCCCGAGCGGACGCCGCCCCACACGGTTCACAGAGCTGGGACGTTGGTGCAAAAGTGCCCGGCTCGGGGCGAGAACAGAGCAGACACGTCACACGCCTTCCTTGCGGGTCCCGGGAGGTGTGCCTGAATCCCACCGTCGGCGGCCCTGTCCCCACGTGCGGGACACCCAGAGCTGCTAGAGGCCCTGAACGGCACCAGCGGCGCGTCTCCCGCAGGACGGGGACGGGGTCTCCGGAGGGAGGTCCTGAGCCCACGCGGGGTTCCCCGCCGATGGCAGGAGGACAGGCCGCCGGGGGACTCTACAGAGCCAAGTGCGACACGGACGCTTGGAAGAACGCAGCGTCGTCACGGCAACGTCCCCTTGGGGACAACACCGGAAAGGGCACGTGCCCTTCTGAGGCTTTTCGATGTCGGCGTCGCACACCACGGGCCCTCGGAGAACCTTCTCGAGGTGCTGGCATCACGGCTGGACGTTGGAGGGAGCAGGACCCCAGAAGGAGCACGCACGGGGCACGGAGTGCAAACACCAGGACCGCTGGTGCTACGCGTCGTGAGTCAGACGGGAATTGGCCACCCGGGCGTCTCCCCCAGATCCTGACCGCCGGGCTCTTTGCTGGACCTGTTCCCACCCCTTGGCAGGGGCCGGCATTCAAAGGAGACCCCAGGCCTTGCGACTAGCAGGGGTGCCCAGCCAGACTCCCCGTCTCCCCGAGGGGACCTACGCCAGCCCAGAGGGGACCTACGCGATGCACCTCTGCCCCTAAGGGGACACCCCGTTCCACAAGACGCACCCTGCATCCTACCCTCTCCACCATGCCCTGCGACCAGGAAAGGCCACCCACAGCGTCTCTCAAAATAAACAAAACCAATGCACACGCTTTGCGTCGGCGCTGAGGACCCCTCGTCCCTAGCAGGACCGTCATAGAAGGGGCAGCTTTACGAGCCTCTGTGGCTGGGGACTGTTAGGTGCATTTGGAGCCGAGACCACAGTCTTGGCGCACCGCCGATCCGCCGTGCCTGATTGGAGGCAGTTACCCGGACGGCTGCCTTCTCGGGAGGGGAGCGGACAGACCGGGTTCAGACCCACCGGGGAACAAGCCTCATTTTATAGGAACGGACAGATCAGCAGGGACATCCTCCATCCTCCGCAGAGGCGGTGGAGGGGGCGGGGACCAGACCCAGAAGCAAAGCACTTAGAGCCCATGCAAACCCCACAACCTTCCAGAGACCCAGGGAAAGAAGCCGGAACGTGCCCGGGGCAGGAAAACAGCCACGGATGATTTCCCGTTTACGGGACGATCTAGAGTGCTCGGAGTCTCCGGCCCGGGGACACGCCGCACTCCGTTCTCCACAGACCTTCAAATTTGACCACGGTGAAATTTTTAGGTTGTTCCTAAATCATGGGATTTTTTTTCTTTTTCCTTTCCTTACTGGAGAAGCGAGTCAAGCAGGACAGGCCCGTATTATTATTATGTTTTAAATAATACGGGTCAGAGAGACAGCAAGGAGCTGCTTCCTGGACGTGCAGAGGACAAGGACTCCGGGGGCAGGAAAGTCAGACGTTGAAAGCTGCAAACGCAACGCGGGCTCTGCCTCCGGACCCTCCGTTTGGCCCCGTTCCGCTGCAAACGGGAATCTGACCGACGCCTGGGAGCGGGATGGAGGCACAGACTAAGCCCCGTCCCTGGACCTGCCACCCTGCCTGCCTCGGATTTAAGTTCAGAAGAAAAGCTGCATTCCTCCTCACGTCCTAAAACTCCTTGTGCATGAATATAGCCTAATACTATGCGCGGGATCCGGGGATTGGGGTGGGCTGGCGGGGCGGGGGGGGGCGGGGGAAGCATCCCATTCCCATGGCAACGGACTAACTCGCCACAGGGAGCGGGGCAAATGCCAGATCACACGGGGGCAGCTCCAGGCGTGCGCACGGTTTCCTGCTCGTCCCTACGGCCGCGGCTCATCTGAAACGAAAGGTCGAGACATGAAAACCGAACCAGACGGGAAAAGGGACCGGGGAGCTCCGCAGAGGTCCCGGCGCGTGCAAAAGCCCAGGGCAGCAGCCGCCGGCTCTGACAAAGACAGTCTTGGTGTTCAGGAGGACAGCGGGGTTTTTAGGATTTTTTAAAAAAGCGATGCTTAAAGGCCAAGGGGCAGTGGGCGACATGGGTCAGAGACGGAAGCCAGTTCAAGGACAAGAGGGCGGTGAAAGTAGGGCATCGACGCTGACAGGGAGAGGAAGACAAGGCACAGGCCAGCAGGTCAGCCCAGCAATACCTCAAACTCCTGCCGGAAATAACACAAGGACACACGGGAGAGCCCACATCCGCCACCATGCATGCAGAAGGAAAGCATCGTGCACAGCAAGAGACAGCCCCAGAGTGCGTCACCATGCATGCCGTTGGCCGCGCAAAGCCAACACAGCCATCCACAAACACCCACATTGGCCACGAGCCCATGCCCGAGACGGCTCTTAAAACAGGCCACCGTGCGCCATTTGCAAAAAAGCCACATTAAACTCTTGGGCACACACGGACATCTCCAGGAATATAGGACAGATCTACCAAGCCGCGTTGGCCACGGACACTCTTCCAGGCATCGGCTCCCAACATGATACTAAAAAGCACTTCAGGGAACGTAGAGCCGGAAGTCTGGTATCTGATGGATGCATTTCCCCGTAGAGAGACCACCCAGTTGGTGGAGACGGACCTTCACGTACAACTCAACAGACCCTACCAAATTCAACGGGATGGCAAGGTCTTGGAGAACCACCTACTCTTGTAGAACCATGGTTTTCCCCAAAAAACCATGGTTTCTTGAATGCACTGGGATGCACCAAGGCCACATCCTTCTTAGGAACTGTCCACGCGGGTACGTGCTTCTTTAAACCACCATCCCAACAAGAACACCCACCAACAGTCCTGCACAAACTCCACCAAAAGGTCTAGGATGTTCACGATCCCAATGTCTGAATCCAACACTTCAATTCTACGACTTTATAAAAATGTGCCATGGAGACAAACCCTGAGTTCATCTACTAATAGGTCAAGAACACCAAAATGTCTCTTCACGGACGTGGAAGAGATGACTCACTCTTCTGTGATACCATCCTGGGGTTTACTGAAAAACAGCACCTGATTTTCTTTGTCTTATGGGCATTTTATAGCTACAGACTAAGGTCCCTAATGACTGAAATCAGAGCTACCAGCTTCCTTGTTGCGTTGTTTTTGTTTTTTGGGGGGGTTTTGGGACATTTTCTTTGTGTGTCTATATCAGCAAAGATCATAAATCCCATAAAAACCAGAAAGCAAATCAAGATGGTAAAGTCGCCCCCAGTGGAAAGTTCCCTTTGCTCATGCAGAACGAGAGACTGTACAAAATTCTGGGTCAATGAATGGCCAGGAATCGGGGACAGGGAGATGGAGAACACTTGGTTTTCCAAGTTCCTCATCCCATTCCAAGTACGGGACAACATCAAGTCCATTATGATTCTTGGGTCCTCCCCCAAATCCCTGTGCCTCAACAAATGAAATCTAATTGGCATCGTAACATCCAAGGGGGTCATATATCTCAAACCCAAGGTGACAGAAAGGCTTTGCAGGTCCACGATATGACTGCATTTGGAAATCCAAATTGGATTTGACAGTCACTTATAGATTTTCAGAAAACCATTGTGCCCAGACTTTCCATGCATCCTTCCCTAGCAGGCATGCCTTCCTTCTCTCCTGGCTGGGCATGAGGCTCTGAGCTGAGCGTTTTCGGAGAGGGAAGCAGAAATGAAGTCCACTTGGGCACGTCCTTGACCTTGGTTCTCTCTCCATTTGGGCATGTCCTTGACCTCACACTTGGGCATTTCCTTGACCAATTCTGCTCTTCATTTGGCACGTCCTTGACCATGGTCATCTGTCCACTTGGGCGTGTCCTTGACCTCGGTCATCTATCCATTTGGACATGCTGGACACTCAACATTCAGGCAACCGAGCATGGTTTCCTGAGGGCCCCTGATGGAAGGCGCCCGGTCACATGTGGAAAATAGACATAATCGGGTAAACAGTAGCTTCTGTTAAGTCTCTGAACCTACAAGCCATTTGGGACTTTCAGTTTCAGGCTACAGACAGAGTCTGTGAATCTAAAAATCGAGAATGACAGGAGATTAAGGGTAGACTCCCTCCTTATAGACAAATTTTGTATCACCACCTATTCAAATCTTTTGTGAATTTCCCTACAGCCCTCAGGTGGTGGTCCTTGAAGATGGAGGTCAACGGCTAAGTACGAATCTGGACTTGAAACTACAGGTGGGTTGAGAAGTTCAGACAGCATGAGGCTCCACCCACAGACCATGGGACCCCTAAAGCCACATCAGAGTCCACCCCTCGTGTTCATCTTGCAAGAGGGAAGGCAAGACATAGAGCAACCCAGAGATACAAGAACATGAGCCATGTTTGAAACCAAACTTACAGACTTCAAGGCAAATCCTATGTATTTCAAGGACTCTTGCCTGTATGGTACCCAAACACCCAACGTTGGAGTTCCGATCCCTATGCTGGTGGGTGGGACACCTCCCCATTCTCCTATAAATTTTATATCCCACCCTCAAACCCTTGCGAGTACCTGTTCAGTTCGGGGTCATACCAGAAAGGCAATCAGCCATCCCGCGTTCCGAGTTTAATTCCCTTGGTTGGAGCAAACAATATGGTGGACCACCCCCCGCCCCCGTCATCACTCTTGTCATAAGGGGGATGAGGATGACCGCAATTATAAATTAGGATGAATAAACATTTCCAAGAGCTAACATTTCTCCAATCGACCGGTCGAGACTTTGACACACAGCCCTATGAATCCTCACAAAAGTCTGGTGGTGTGCAGATGATCATCTCTGCCCTTTAGAGATGGAAAACCCAAAGACAGGGATGGTTACTGACTGGCAAAATTTGCACAACTACACACGGGTGGCACTGGTACGGAAGCTACAGAGTCCAATCCCACTAATCCCAGCAATCTCTCGAACTATCGACCACCTCCCACATGTCTCAAGCCAACGGGACTTCTGCATTGTTTTAGTTTCGAGACAGCAGAGCTTTCAAGTTAGTAAGGCATAAAGGGAAGGACGCGGCCGCAAAAACCTTACTGTTTTCTTTGAAGCACAACTTTTTCTTCTGGTAGGCGATAAAGCTAGAGACCGCTCCGACCACGGCCATTACGACGGCCCCAATGATGCCAGGGATTACCCCCGGGGAGTCAGCTGCGGGAAGAAACACATGGAACCATGACTGGGAACACTGGCGGAAAGCAGACCACACACAGGACACGTGGCTGGAAGCCTCGCCCACCGGAAAAAGGTGGGACTCAGTGTCAAGACATAGGACCCCAGGGTGACCATGGAGGAAACCCCACTCCTGAGTCTTGCTCAACTTCCAACGCCACCTCTAGCCTGTTTGCTTGACACGAAGAACCAGCCATACTGCTCCCCAAAAATCCCACTTGGTATTGGAATTCATCTGACTACACCTATCGCTTCCAGTGTAAAACAGGTGTCGGGTAGATCCTGTGGCCAGTGCAGGGGTCCTAACAGTTAGAGGCAGAAGCTCTCAGGCGAGGCAGCAGGGTACCCATCACGGAGTGGGATGTCCTGGACATCATCCTCTTCACACATTTTTGGAACATCAAAGCTGCTGATCCCCTTTGCTACTTCCAGTGGATTTACTGCAATGTGGTTTCCACGTGTTATCAGCAACTCTCACACCACGTGTATCTCTGCCATGTGGACAGCTAAGCTATTTCTAAGTATGGTGGCAGCACAGGACATCCCACTCTGTGAGTCAGGCAAGGATGCTGTGAAGGGTAATTGTGTCCACTTGACTGGGCCCAGGGTGCCCAGATGACCGGAAAAACGTTCCCTCTGGGTACGTCCATATGGATGTTCTCGCAAAAGATTAATGTCTGTATCTACAGACTACGTGAAGCAGGTGGCCTTCACCAGTGAGGATGGGCATCAATCCACCCGTAGAGGGCCTGCACGGAACAGAGCTCACAGATGGGGCAATCATCTTCTTCTGCCCTTTGTGCATGGGCACTCCTACTTCTTGGGATTTGAGACTCAGGACGGGACTTGCCCCCCCAGCTTTCTTGGTGCCCAGTCCTCTGAAGTGGGACTGAACCACACCTGAGCTTCTCCTGGCTGTCCAGCTTGCAGTCAGCAGATCACAGAACTTCTCGGCGTCTACCATCATGGGGGACAATTCCTTACAATCAGACTCTTTCCACAGATCTATACCTACATCTCTATCTAGATAGATCACAATGGTTCTGTTTCTCTGGGGAACCTCAGGTAATACAGATGGGTTAGGGTTAGCGTTCTTAGGGCACCATGGGAAGGTGAGTGAACCTAACGTGTGGGTGTCATCAGAACCCCCTTGCTGAGCCTACTCAAGAACGTCAATGACCTAGTTCAGCAGAGTGCTTGGGATGTGCATGGGGCAAGGCAACCACAGTTGGACGTTGCCCACCATCATCTTTAGGACAACGGAGCCAACACAACACGTTTGGTCTTGACCACTGCATTCCACTTTTTCTTAACAGTGACTATAAGAAACCCAAGACATCAGAAACCACATGTACATACCCTGCTCCCCGCCGTCATGATTTTGGCTTCCTCCGCCAGCGCCGCCAGCGCCGCCACCGCCAGCACCACCACCACCACCGCCTCCTGCAAGGGAGAAACAGGCTTGCAGACAAGTCGTGTTGGGAAGATTTTTGGCAAAGAAAATATCCCAGAAATCAACTCCCAGGACCTTGAGCTGTGAAGGAACTCAGAGAGTCCTTTCCTTCCGTTGAGTCCCAACTTTGCTAAATGTCATCGGACTCATTCCTGCTTGTCTGATACACAAGCTCAGCTCCTGACTCAAAGCACTGCTCTCATGGTGGGCCGCAGGAGAGCCAGTACGTCCTGTGTGCCTCATGGATTCTGACCCCTCAGAATCCCAGTCAGGGCCTCGGAGCCCACCTAAGACCCAGCCCATGGCTATGAGGTGATCCAAGCCACGTTCCTATTGACTCCCAGGATACGTACTGGTGACCCCTTGAACAACGCCAAGAGGATTAGGAGAGCCAACCCAAGGTACAGGCAAAAATCCATAAACAACTTTTGATTCCCCTCCAAATTAATTAATTATTAATAACCTTCTGTTGACTGTTGGCTTTCTGGTAACAAAACAGTTGGTAACACATATGCTGTATGTTCTATATATTACATACTGTATTCTCTCTCTCTCTCTCTCTTTTTAAAGATTTTATTTGTCAGAGAGAGAACACAAGCAAGGGGAGAGGCAGGCAGGTCAGCTGAAGGAGCAGCAGGCTCCCCACTGAGGAAGAAGCCCAATGTAGGACTCGATCCCAGGAACCCGAGATCATAACCTGAGCCAAAGGCAGCCACTTAACCAACTGGGGCACCCAGGAGTCCCATATGTACTGCACTATTACAATAAAGTACTGTTACAATCAAGTTAAGCTAGGAAAGAGAACATGTGATTAAGAAATTCATAAGAAAAAAGAAAAAAAGAAAAATCATGAGGGAGAAAAAATACATTTACAAGATTATATTGTATTTATTGAAATAAATGGACTCATGCAGACCAAACCTGTGCTGGTAAAGGGTGATCTGTAAGTGTATATTAAGACCAGCTACAGGTACACATCATAAATATTAATATATTCTAACTACTATAAAGACATTATTATATTATTGTAAACTTAAATTTTTATTTATATAGACAAGATGCATTATATCTAAGTATTGCTCTGGACCCTACTCTAAGCTAAGGTTTTAAAGAGAGGGGTGGAGAATCTGCTTTCATTTCAACGTTCACGAAATAACAAGACACATGCCACTGATGACACCCAACAGTCACCAAGCAAACACAGGTGACTGGGGCGCTCAGGAGATGTCTGAGAAAGGTGCAGTGAGCCCCATGTATATGGCGGGTAGCTCCCTGAACCCTGGTGGGGCAGGTCTGAACAGTCCTCATCCTTGAGGCGGAAGTAGGAAGAGATTTCCAAGCAACTGACTGTGATTTCACTGAGGGTCAGACTGTCGACCCCGATGGCCTTGTGGACAGCAGGAGTGTGATAGGGAGGAAAGAGAACCCATAACTCTACCTCCATCTGAAGCTCCATCAATGAGATCGGAATCTGAAAAGCCACCTGGGAGACAAAAACACAATGTCACTTGCCGTGTTGGAACAGTCAGGAGGGTCGAGATCAGCCATGCCTGGCCCCAAACTTGCTGACACATACAAAACAAATTTTTTTTTTTAAGATTTCATTTTTGTATTTTAGAGACTGAGTGAGAAAAAGAGCATGAGCAGGGGTGGGGGGGAGGGTAAAGAGAGAATCTTAAGCAGACTCCACGTGGACCCTGACCCAGATGGGGGACTCAATCTCACGACCTTGAGATCATGACGTGAGCTGAAACCAAGAGTCAGATGCCCAACAGGCTGAGCCCCCCAGGCACTCTGAGACACAACAATTTAAAAAAAATTTTAAAGCACCCTGGGTTCATGCATGGTTTGATACGCATCAGATTTAATGCATCAGTTTAACGAGACCTATCATCACTCAATATGGTTTATTCCAGGAAGTCAAGGACGTGTTCTGTAGAAAGACATCGTTCAGTGTATCTCATCATATTCACGGGTTAAAAGAAAAAAAAAATGCTCCTATGCATTGATGAACAGTCATGAAATTTAATATCAGTTTTCTAGCCAAGGCACAAAGATTCAAATACAAGAAAACTGGAAAGAACGAGACAATATAAACGTAAAAAAATACATTTGATTTAAAGATCACTTGCAAATAATATGATAGTCTTTTCATTAAACACTAAACGATGAAGACAAAGTTATTAACAGATAATAAGGATTCATCATTAAGTGGCCCATGAGGAAAGACGTATGAAATTCATTTCCATATCCCAGAAATAAGCAGAAAAATAATGGGCATACAATGTATTCACAGAAACAAACACCAACAAGCAAAAGCAATTCAGAAGGAACGTTTATAGGAACGGCAATGAGAAAGGACAGAAAGTGGATTCCAAAGCAAAAAAGCTCAATTTTGCAAATGGTCGGCACTCTGCAAATTGATTTCTCATTGGAAACCATTCAACTGACAATAAAGGGAGGTTTTTCTTTCTCCCCAGAGGGATGACAGACAATGACTCAGTGAGTGCTCAATTAAAAGGAAAAAACAGAGAGCCACAAAGACGCAGGGGAGCCCATTCGAACACAAAAGATCCCACGGGGAAAACACACATACCTGCACACACATTCCAAGACCACTTGCCAAAAACCACTGCGAAAAATACCCAAAGGCTAAAATAAGGGAAGAAATGTTTTCATCATAAATGACTGAAAAAAAGGATTTGTACGTGGGTGACGTGGGCTTCTCGACCAGGCAGGACATGCCCGTTTTCCTCAAATGTAACCCAGAACCAGAGACACAAGCAAGCCACGCACAAAAGAGAAACCAGACGTGGCCATGACACGCCCAATATATTTCCTTACATTTCGGAAATACATGCCACCAAAAAAACTCAAATCCAAACCAAAAATACCTTTTCAAGAACTCATGTCCCACTCCTGGAAAACGGAAAGAGCCTTCTCCCTAGGAGGCCCCTCCCATGAAGGCTACGTTGATCTGACAGGATGACTTCTCAGCCGACAGGGAGACCACCGTACTCTCAGAAGTTCACAGTGTGCGTTCAGGGAAGGGGTCTTACCAGAAGATCCCGGCTGGTTGGGTTTTGGGTAAGGCTGAGGTTTGGGTGGATTCGGTGGTACTGGGTCATCTGTTGGTAAAAAAACACAAATGTTGCATTTGTGAGGAGTCAGCAAAAAAAAAAAAAAAAACCAAAAGACAAGAAATAAAACACATCCATTTTCCTACAGATGGTTTCCCAAACACCTACAAAGGGCAGCGTATCCTTTCTCCTGGTGGAGACCACTAAACACAGCCACCAGCCCATTTCTTTCCATCGTCATCCAGGTGCCCTACCTACCTCCAAGAGAACTGGACCGTTCCAACAGTTGTATAAATTTTTGTTAGAAACTGAAGCAAGTGCCTGGACCAGATACAGAATTTGTGGAACCCAGTGCAAAATAAAAAGTAGGGCCCCTCATTCAAACTCTATTGAGAATTCCAATATGGCGGCCACAAACCATTCCAGCAAGGGTAGGACTATAGCTGAGTGAATGCACCGGTCACTTGCCCTGGCAAGGGTGTTCACATTAAGCTTATGGCACTGCAAAGGCTAGAAGCCCTTTTATTTTTTTTTTAATAAAAGCAAAAACAAGCAGAAACCAGAAACCCAACAAAAGCCAACAACAACACACCATTCCCCATGTCTTCGTGGTAACAGCTGGTTCTGACTTGAGAGGCACAAGGTTCTGGGGAACGATGATCATTTGGTGACCCTAACCAAGCCGGCCACCCAGGAGACTTCCCAAAGGTACTTACTGTGTCCTTCCCCGCCGAGCGCATCTTCCAGACTGAACCCGTCATCGTCTACAAGGGAAACCGACTGTTAACACTGAAGACGCAGGAAGGAATTCAGCTCCCTAAGCCACGGAGGAGCCCCTGCCTCCCCACCGCCCCTAAACACGACTGCAAATACCAGTCTGACTAAACAGAAGTGCCAAATTCGTGACCTCTCCGAGAAGAGGACCAAGAGACAAAACAAAACCCCCAAAAAGGCACTGTACCCACTCCTGGCACCACGCGGGCCAAGCTCAGATTCCAACTCTACCCACCATTACCGTCCTGTCCAAAACCATCCCTCCCACGTGGCCAGCCTCCGTAAGGCAGACACGATGTGCTGGATGCAGAAATGGGGCACCAGATTTGTGCACCTACAACCTAATGCCCTCAACGAAATGATGGGACCCTTCCTGCTGCCATCGTGGGTTTCTTTGGTATTATGACCCCTTTCCAATTTCCTGCTACGTTGATGGGACATTGGCGGATCTGCCCATCGCAAGGCACCGAACTACGGCGGCAATTCCGGTTTTCAACAATCTCTAATCCAAAAACCTTTTCACCCCCCCGTGCCGCACAAGGACGCGGGTCTGAACACGGCAGGTGCTACCCTTTCACTTCTGATGGGACATTCTGGCCGGGGAGCCCTGTTCCTCAACAAACCTATTCCGTTAAAAACAAATTTAAAAAAAACAACAGCGGTCAGACCGCCATGATTCTGACGTCTGGTTGGCCAAGAAGCAACGATCAGACCCTTGTTCCCGGTTCTGACTTTCATTTGGAAGGAACCCCGCCTGGAACGGGCAGGTGTGTCCTAGAGGCTGGAGACTGGGTTTGCTCATGGGTTGTACCGGCATCTCAGCTCCAAAAAGTGCTTCTCCTATGCAACGCACATCCAAACGCAAAGCGAGCCCTCCAGACACACACTGTCTAGGCGACCCGAAATCATCCCCAAGACCCGTCAGACCTCAGTCTTGCCCAAAAAACATGGCACCCGGTGGCCAACGTCGACAGCATGGCTCCGGGAGCAACCAGTCTGCACCCAGAGCCCCGAAACCACTTGTCTCTGTGGTTGTCTACATCTCGAGCCCAGAGAGGGGTCCGGCAGATGTCCTCGGCTGTGCCCGCCAGGCCCGTTGGCTTCTTACCAGCGCTGGGTCTCTTGGGCGGTGGCGTGGGCTTCTTCTCCCTGTCTAGAGAGAAAAGACATCGAATCAGCAAGACCCGTGGCTGAGAAACTGTACCATCTCTCAAGAATGCCCTAGGTGCTCTAAAAATAGTCAAAGAATGTCCCAATCACCCCACACACAGCCCCCATGGCTCCGGCAGTGCACAGGGACTGGAGCGTGCATTCTGAGCCCTACAGGACCCCCGTGGACGGGTACACAGCCTGATGCTGGACGCAGCCCTTGCTGAGACCAAGAGCAGCGGGGTCTTTGCACTGGGAAGGTTTCCTCCCTCTACCCAGAGCGTCTGGCTTTTCCTCCCCCCACGTGAGTCCCTTCCCGGGTCCACGCTCGACACACTCACTACGTTCAGACGGGAACACTCCTCGTCCGTTTGGAGACACAATTCTAACACGACCCCTGTCACCTCGTGGATCGTAAATCGCAGGACTTACCATCGAGGGCGTCCGCCAAGTCGAAGTCTTGGCCTACGAGGACAGAGAGTCCGGTTAGGAATCAGGAAAACAGTCATGCAAAAATTAAGGCGGCAGTATTTTTTTTTTTAAAAAAAGATGGGGACTGAAATTTTTCTGGACTTCATGACGTTTGCAAGACTTAGTTGGTTTTTAAAACGTGGAACGTGCCGGAAGGTCTCATGTCTTCGACATGCTCACATCCATGGGGAAAAGACAGACGACAGTTTACGTTCGAAACAGCTGGTGATTGTAACATTTAGCAACATAACAATTACAAAAACAGTGTATAAAAAATGTGTATAATAATTTTTTTTTAAAAAGTGGGTAACAATTTTAAAAATGTGTGTCACAATAAAAAAAGGTGTGTAACAATATTAAAAATGGGTATAACAAATTTTTAAAATGTGCATAATGATTTTAAAATGGGCATAACAGTTAAAAAATGTATATAACAATTTTAAAAATGTGCATAATAATTTTTAAAACGTTTGTAACAATTTTAAAAATGTGTATAACAGTTTTAAAAAAATGTGTGGACCAATTTAATAAAATGTGCATAACAAAAGTGTATAACAATTTTAAAAAGGTGTATGACAATTTAAAAAAGTGTGTATAACAATTTACAAAATGTATAACAATTTCAAAAAATGTGCATAATTTTTAAAATGTGTATAACAATTTAAAAACGTGTATAACCATTTAAAAAATGTGTGTAACAATAAAAAAGTAGAACAATTAAAAATGTGTATAACAATTTAAAAAAATGTATTAACCGTGTTTTAAAGTATGTGTAACAAAAAAGTATAACAATTTAAAAAGGTGTCTAGCAATTTTAAAAAATGTGATAATTTTTTAAAAGTGCATAACAATTTTAAAAATGAGTATGACCATTTAAAAAATGTGTATAAATTTTTAAAAATGTGTTTAACAATTTAAAAAACATTAGCGGCAGCTAGAGCACTAGGAAAATACGGTCATTTTGCCCGTGTGTCCCTCAGGAACATCAGACCCCCCTCCAGTAATGACTAACGATATCCCATACGTGACGAAAACACACACACACGGACAGAAAAGCCCCATTTGGGACCGACTTTCCCGACGACGCACCCAACCTGTGTTTCTTGCAAATGCACTGAACCACCCAAAAAAGTGCAGAAAGTGTCTTCTCAGGTCCCTGGGGTCGCTCAAACCCCCGGGGCGTCTGCGGAGACGCGCCGCGTCTTCTCTCCGGTCCCGAGGGTTTGGACCGATAACGTTTCCGTGCCACGGCCCGGGGCCCGTTCCCGACCGGCTGCACCGAAGGCAACGTAAGGACATTTCGAAGCCCGCACGCAGGACTTTTTGTGGGTAGTTGTGTGCGCGTGTGTACGTGCACGTGTCTCCGCGTCGAGCGTGGGTGTGTATCTGCGTGTGCCGTGTGCACATGTACGTGTGTGTGTGTGTGTTCCTACGTGTGTGCTAACAACAGAGAGGCAGAAGCCGGCGGCCTCGGGCATGGGCATGACAGTCACGCGACCCCCCGAGATCCCCCACTGGGCTGTACTCAGGATCCCAGACCTGGAGTCCCGCCGTCTACACCCGCGTGGTCCAGACACAACACACACAATCATACGACGTCCTGCACACGGCAGGTCTCCCTGAGGCAGCAGGTGGGGTTTCACCGACGTCGCCGACCCCGCTGGCCGTGACATAAACGCACACGCGTGTCCACGTCGCGGGTCGTATTTCCAGAGAAATCTGCACCTGTTCCTCCACACGCGTCACCTGCCATCCCCATGCTGAGAGCTTCCCCCGACGTCCACGCCCCTCACCCTGCCCCGGGGAGGCTCCGAGGGGCCATCCTGGAGCCAGACGGGTTCCGCGAGGGGACGCTGTCGCCCTCGGGAGGACGGCGGACGCTGACAACGGAGACGCAGACAGGGCTCTCGGCGACGCTCAGAAGCCAACCGCCACGCAGGTGAACGAAATACGGACTTGTCCGTGCGCCGCCCAATTCCTGTGATTTCTGCCTCGTGAGAGAGGACGTGACGGACGGACGCCACGAGGAGAGCCAACGAGAGAGCTGTGTCCACGGACTCGCGTGTGTGCTTCTGTGTGTGTGTGCACCCCTTACGGGCATGTGTGCTTCTGTGTGTGCACTCCTTATGGGCGTGTGTGCATTGCACGGGAGTCCGTGTCTCTGTGCCCGTGGCCGTGTCTGTGGACACCAGAACCACCGACCAGGAGCTCGCTCTCCCTAAAACGCCGCCTCGTGTCCTGCCCAGCCTTCCCCGCCCCCGCTGCGAGGCGGCCATGGGTCCCCTGCACACGCCTTTCCACTGACCTCCCGCAGCCCCCACACAAACCCAGCGGGAGTAGAGCGAGGACGGATGGGGACAGGCTCTCCGATCGCCCTCCAGCCCCCACACCCCCAGGCTGCCCTGTCTGCTGTGGCTCGTGTCCAGGACTCTCTGCTACAGACCACGGCCGACACGGCCATCCCAAGACCCCAAGGTCAGCCAAGGGCAGGTCTGACAGTGGATGGGCAAAGGGAGACTCCATCCTTCTCAGCCTCCCCCCAACTCCCTCTGCATGCCCCAGGAGAATGCCCTCGGCCACAGAGTGAGATCCTCCCTTGTGGGCAAGACCCCCAGGCATTCGGCGAAGACCATTCAGCCTGGATCCCAGGGCTCGGGCCTCTCCCTGCCCTCTGCCCCCTGGAGAACCCCTTTCTCCTGGTCACAAAGCCACAGCCTCGCCACAGATGACAGAATCCCGGGGACTACCCCCAGGGACTCCTCCCCATACAGAGCTGGACAGACATTCAGGGGCACGGAGGGGCCAGCTTCCACGGAAAGTCCCCCCTGAGCTCAGTCACAAAGACACGTCCCCCTGCCCTGCCCATGTGTGGGTTCCCCGATGCCAGCTGTGCCAAGACTGTGCCGATGTTGGCAAAAGGGACGCTCGCACTTCGTGACCGGCTCGAGCCCCCACGGGGACAGTCAGGAGAAGCAATGATTCAACACCCAGCAGCCCCGGCCGGCCGGAACCCCTCCCAATCTCTTCCTGACCTAACCTAAGCTCCCCGACCACACGGCTGGCCTACCAGATCCAGCCCAGCACTGCTCACTCTGTGTCACCACAGGCGACCACGTCAGGGGGCTCCCGGCTCCTGGCAGAAACCCTCCTGTGCCGGCCGCTCCCCATACTGCCTCCCGGGAACAATCGTCACCACCGGGACCAGGAGCCCAGGCCCCATGTCCAGTGACCAAGGCACGTAGCTCCTCGGTCCCAGCGACACGCAGACCACGGTGCACGAAGCCCGTTCACCCCTGTGGGCTCCACCACCCCTCAACGCTGCAGATGCTCACGGCCATGCAGGGGTGAGTCACGCAGGGGTGAGTCACGTAGGGCGAGGCTGGCCCTGGCCGGAGGGAGAGACACGTGAGTCATGCTGACGGCACCACGCCGGCCGCAGCCCCTCCAGCCCTGTATCAGCCAGTCCTGCTGGGACGCAGACTGAGCCACGTGCGGTCCCCAAAGCCTCTGGGCAGGAGGGCGGGCGGCTCCTCCTGAGTGCACCCCTGCCTGGGTCTCCATCCTCCCTGGGTCTCCATCCCCCACCGGGTCTCCATCCCCCACCGGGTCTCCATCCCCCACTGGGTCTCCATCCCCACCGGGTCTCCATCCCCACCGGGTCTCCATCCCCTCCTGGGTCTCCATCCCCTCCTGGGTCTCCATCCCCACCGGGTCTCCATCCCCCACCGGGTCTCCATCCCCCACCGGGTCTCCATCCCCCACCGGGTCTCCATCCCCCACTGGGTCTCCATCCCCACCGGGTCTCCATCCCCCCCTGGGTCTCCATCCCCCCCTGGGTCTCCATCCCTACCAGGTCTCCATCCCTACCAGGTCTCCATCCCCACCAGGTCTCCATCCCCCACCGGGTCTCCATCCCCACCGGGTCTCCATCCCCACCGGGTCTCCATCCCCACCGGGTCTCCATCCCTACCGGGTCTCCATCCCCCCCCTGGGTCTCCATCCCCCACCGGGTCTCCATCCCCCACCGGGTCTCCATCCCCCACCGGGTCTCCATCCCCCACCGGGTCTCCATCCCCCCCTGGGTCTCCATCCCCCCCTGGGTCTCCATCCCATCCCCCCCTGGGTCTCCATCCCCCACCGGGTCTCCATCCCCCACCGGGTCTCCATCCCCCACCGGGTCTCCATCCCCCACCGGGTCTCCATCCCCCCTGGGTCTCTATCCCCCCTGGGTCTCCATCCCCACCAGGTCTCCATCCCCCACCAGGTCTCCATCCCCCACCAGGTCTCCATCTCCCACCAGGTCTCCATCCCCCCCTGGGTCTCCATCCCCACTAGGTCTCCATCCCCCCTGGGTCTCCATCCCCCACCAGGTCTCCATCCCCCACTGGCTCTCCATCCCACCAACCCAGCCTAAACCGGGTTTCTCTGAAATTTTACCACAACAAGGAACCACTGCAGAAATACAAAGCAGGATGGAGATTTGCATAAAACTAAATGACGGAAATGACACAAGACAGGTTTCATAGAAGGAGCTTATACATTACTGGATTACATAACAGAAAACTTATAGATGTATATTCAGAACAAATTCCATATGTTGACATATATAGAGTATGGGATTCTATATAGAATATGGAACAAATTTTAGATATATATTTGGGATAAATTATAAGCATTTACATACATAAAATATAAAATTCTATATAGAATATGGAATAAATTAGACATAGTATAAATTACATAGAGAATAAATTATACATATGTACACATATATAAAATACTATGGAATAAATTATATATATTTACACATATATAAAATACTATGTTATAAATTATATATATTTATACATATATAAAATACTGTTATAAACTTAGAATAAATTATATATAATAATTTTATATAACTGTTATATGTTTTAATAATAAATGATAGAAATTGGAAATCATATAACTTATACACAAACTTTATAAAATCTAGGGATAAATCATATTAAAAATATAAGTAAGTTATAGAAATTAGAATAGGAAAAAAATATATTGATGAGTCATAGAAACTAAATCATGTAATTTATAATTCTATGCAAAACCTATAAATTACATAATAAATATGTAAGATAAGACACAAGTAAGTTGTAGAAATAAAATCAGAATAGAAACGAAATGTAATCATAACCCGTTATAGAAATTGGAATTCATGTGGTGTATAATTTACACACGTAAACCCATAAGCCCTATACACAAAATAGAAATAAGTTACAGGACGGAAACACGGAAACAGGATTTGGAATAAAGTACAGACCCGCGTTTTACGTACTGACACGTTATAATTTATACAGAGCTTATAATCTATATAACCATATAAATACAATTACAGAAATGGAATGAGAATGGGAACCCAATAAATTATACCGTTTTGGGAATTACACAATTCCCAATAAATGATACAATAAAAATATACAATTTAGACAAAGTGCAAATCTTCCAATTTGCACACACCGTCTGCAAATCACAGACACAAACATCCAGAGACAAACACGTACACAAATAAAATAAGTCACGGAGAGATGAGAGGAGAAAGTCCAAGGAACAGTGAGGCCAACGCTCACATTTTCAGATGTTTTCTCGGGGGTGCACCAGAAGAACAAATGTAGGTAAAGCCTGCGATGCCCCTGGGGCTTTCCAGTTAACATAGGAGTCCGCACGGACAGTGGGAGGAGCACAGAGCCCTCCCCAAGGCGCCCCGGTCCGGTGCTATCGGTGGAAACGCCAGGGTCCCCCCAGCCCAACCACCTGTGAAAGACAGAGCCGTGGGGACCGTCCATGCTCTGTGCCACGTCTGCCGCCACTGGGGAAAGGCTTTTCGTAAGAGAGCCCTCCCCCACCCCAAGTCACGTGGCACGCCCCTGAGCAGTCAGTGTCCAGGTTCCTGGGGGCTGGAGACGGGGTCCCCTCCACAGGACGGAGCAGCCCGGCACAAAGCGCAAAGCGTGGGGACACACAGAGGTGTCGGCCTTGTCCCAAGCCCTGCAGGTCAGGAGGACGACGGACATCGTGACGACGAAAGCCACCTGATTGCATCGTATCTCTCGATACCGAGAACGTCCTCGTGTTTCCAGGGGCAAGACGGAAACCGCTTCAGAAATACTCCGTGCCCTTTGCAGACGCGGCATCGAAGGGCCCGCCCTTCCCAGTTTAAGATTTATTTTGGACAGAGGGAGGGCGCACGGAAGGGGCAGAGGGAGAGGGAGAGAGACTCTCAAGCCGACGCGAGACTCGATCCCACGACCCCGAGATCACAACGTGAGCCAAAACCAGGAGCCTGACGCTAAACCGACCAGGTTGCGGGATTGTGCTGGTCCTGGGTCCAGCTTCCCCAAGACGCACGACGGCACGACACCGGATGTGCACAAAAACGCACAGTGACAGACGCCCAACAAAGGCCAAGCTGGTGGACTATCGCCATCACTCACGCAACGGGAGCCAAGATGGCGGGCTGCACATACATGTCTGTGAACCGAAGGCATGGTGCTTGCCCTGCCCGGAGAACGTTCCTGGCCACAAAACGGAGCCAAGCTCAGTGTCATGACGGTCTTGGGCATCATGGGCACCCCGACGGCTCACGTCAACTCTGTTGCCTGTTTCAGTCCCACACGGATTCATCCTCATGTAAGTCTATGCCGCGGTGGAGGGGAGGGGAAGGTCTTTCTCGGCGTCACTCTGGGGACGGCCCTGAAAGGTAGGCCAAGCTGTGCACAAACCTTGGGAATATGGTGAGGCTGTGGGGTGGTGTTGGGGACCATGACGGTCTCCGAATCTGCCTGTGCCAACACATTCCTGACAGGCCAGGATGCCATCCGTGCATCTGCCTTTCTAACACCCTCTGGCCGGGACCCTCTGCTGTCTGTCCTCTGCTTGGGGCTCCTTGCAGTACCCTCGTTCCCCCAGAAGCATCCAGTGTCTCCCCTACAAGAAGCCAAGGCATTGCTTCCCCAAGGGCAAGCTCCAAAACCAGACTAGAAGCCCCCATTCCGAACCCAGCCACCTCCCCAACTGTGCTCCCTTCACACAGAGCCCTGCTGGCCCACCTGGACTGGCCCCAAATGACCCATTAGATGATCCCAAACTCTTGTCAGCTCATGGAGCCCTTGGTGGCTCTGGAAACTGGCCCGAGGCTGCAGAACAGACTCGACCTTCTGTTAATTAATTACAGTCCATTCTCACAGGTCACGGAAGTTACATTCTCTATGTCGTCGGGGATGTTGCATGCACAGATACTCCATCTTCGCTCCTAGGGATGGATGGGGTTACGACCCCACCGCCTTGGGTCACGTGTTCCCCAGGGCGTCAACGCAGGACTTTGCTTTCTGCATGTTTCTGCTTAAATAGACCATCCTGGATCTGTTGTTTATGCGTCAGCATGGCCAAGCACAGGACGCAAAAATGCAAAAGAACGTGCCCCCACACAGACCACGAAAAGGACACTTGGGGACAACCTGGAGGCTGGTCGGTAGATCGCATAGTCTACGCTTCTGCACCTGTCCCTGAACACGGACGGTATTCATCTGGGAGTTCCAAATCCATGTCAGCAGGGGGGCAAATGCACAGATACGGGATTCGTGAATATGAGGAACGCGCTGTATTTCGCTTCAAACAGCATAACCCCAGGAGGTCCTGCGGTGTCTAACACAGAGGGCTGTGTGTTCCTCAAAACTTTAAACGCTTCCCCAAAAGCAAACCCAGGAGGGAGAGCCACACATTTAGGGCACCTACGGCCTTCATGGGGATCTTCTCCTTGGCTATACATGCTAATCTCTTCTTTCTGTACCAAGAGAACTCCTATTCATACCTCAAAGCCCCGAGAAAATGCTGCCTCCTCTGGGAAGCGCTCTGTCCCTCCTCCTGAGCACACTGAAGCATTTCCTCACCACGGCGTGCACAGGCAGCTTCTCAGCTCCAGCCGTGCGTGATTTCATAAGCCCGGACACTCAGCTCAAGGTCCCGGTGAATTAAACCAGGAATTTTGTGGGCTGGGATTCAGGTACGTGTTCACACTGACCTGCCTGCTCAAAACCCACCCGGGGAGTTTGAAACGCACATTCTGGGCACCGGGGCTGCCGATCACGTAGCCACTGCAGGCTGGTCTACAGCTAGAAATAAGCTACGTTCTTTCGGCATTCACCACTGCTTCTGCCTTCTCTTCTCCTCCTCCAGACACCCTCCAGATGATCACACACACCTAGGCTTCCTTTCTGCAAGCCATGCTCCCCAGCCTAAAAAGCCCTCTTCGCGCTTTGTCAGGCTTCCTCTGCTATGAAGGTCTGTCTGCTCTTGGAAACTTGGTGCCTGTGGAAGTTTCCACCTGTGAGGAGCCCTCTCTGACCCCCTGGGGCAGAGTGGTCCCCTCTCCCCTTCACGACACAGCACCAGAAGAGATATCTTGCTTGTCTCTCCCCTGGCAGAGAACGGAGGACGGGTACCAGGTATTTCTTCTCGGGACCCCAGCACACAGCAGAGAGAGAATACAGATACCACTGGGAATTCAATCTATGCCGGGTGAAAGCACACGTGTGAGCCGGTGGCTGGGTATGTGGGTGCGTGCACAGATGGACAGGTGAGTGGGTACGTGGGGAGATGGATGAGAGGGTGGGTGAGTGGGTGGATGGAGAGAGAGTAGATCTATACATAAAGCTCAATAAAAGGAAAAAGTTGGTGCTAGTCATAAATAAATGACGGGGGATAGATAAAGCATGGGTGAGCAGATAAACTAATGGATGGACAGGTGAGTGGATGGATGGATGGGTGAGTGAGTGGATGGATGGATGGATGGATGGACAGACGGACACATGGACAGACGGATGGATGGATGGATGGATGGATGAGTGAATGGACGGATGGATGGATGGACGGACAGATGGATGGATGAGTGAGTGGATGGATGGATGGATGAATGGATGGACGGACTGATGGATGGACAAACGGACGGATGGATGGACAGACAGATGGACGAATGGATGGACGGACAGACGGACGGATGGATGGATGAGTGAGTGGATGGATGGACGGACGGACGGATGAATGAGTGAGTGGATGGAAAGATGGATGGATGGATGGATGGACGGACCAATGGATGGATGAATGTGTGGATGGATGGATGGACGGACAGATGGATGGATGGATGGATGGATGGATGGATGGTTGGGTGGATGAATGGATGGATGGATGGACAGATGGATGGATGGATGGATGGTTGGGTGGATGAATGGATGGATGGATGGACAGATGGATGGACGGACGGACGGATGGATGGATGGATGGATGGATGGATAGGTGAGTGAGTGGATGGATGGAGGGACAGGCAGACAGCTGAACAGACATATGGGTGCATATATGTACAGATGGATGGATGGATAGTATATGAGCAGGTGGATGGATGCACACATAAAACGGTGGACAGATGGGTGGACAGAACATGGAATCCATGGGTTGTTGAAGAGGCCTCAGTCACTGATCCTGGATCTAGTTCACTATCAGCATTTGGAGTTCTTGTCTATCTGGACTTAAGTTTCAGTCAATATAGGATAAGCTCCTTTACTTCCCTATCAAGCCACATTATTAAGAGAGGGAACTCCCTCTGTAGTCTACACGGCAACACCTAGAGAGCTCCTACTAGCCCAGTGGCTCTGATGCTTGGGTCTTGCGATCCAACATAAATCCAACGACACAGGCAGGCCTGGGCAAGAGTGATTTCTCCAAGCTCCTCAGGGACCCAGCTCTGGGGCCAGGTCCAAGAACCTAGGATCTGGGCCTCCACTGGCCACTGAGGGTTCCTGGGCAGGGGTAGAATTGCAACGGCAGCTCAGGCATCAGGACAGAGAGCAGAGGAGGGAGGTGAGCAGGAGAATGAGCAGCCCTGAGCCTGGGATCTTCTCCACCTCAACCCTCAACAATTGGTTTAGTAACACCAGCTTCCCCTGCAACGTTATGTGTTTTATCCTGGGCAGTAAACCATGAAGTATCCTGAGAAAGACTCCCCACCGCCCTCCTAAAAGAGCCTGAAAAGCCCAGGGAAGAATGTAGGTAAGGGGTCTTCCATGCATCCGAGAAAAGTGTCGGGGTAGGGGTGCAACTCAAGAAAAGAATGAGGAAAGAAGAAAGAAAGGAAGGAAGGTTGAAAGGGAAAAAAAAAAGGAAGAAAAGGCAGAAATAGCGAAAGGAAAGCTAGTAGGAGCTCTCTAGGTGTTGCCGTGAAAGGAGCAAGAACCAAGAAAGATTCAGACCTTGAAACGAACAGGATTGGGTTAACAGATGGAACACAGGAGGAAGGTGATGGCAGGAGTGAAGGGTGGTTCTTCCATCTGAGAGTCGGAGCAAATGGTCACATCACAAAAGATAGGAATGAAGGAGGAGACCTAAGCTGAGGAGAAAATAATGAGAAGTTCCAGATACAGAGCAGTGGAGACACCACGGGTGCAGCCAGAGGGACCTGGTTTAGAAGCTGTTACCGACACAAGCTTAACCTGGAGAGAGATTCAGGGCTGGTACCTCAGGACAAGGAGCACTGGCCTCCCAAGAGGGAGACAGGGAAGCTTCCTGTCCCGTAGCCAGACCCACGGTGCCAGGCTTCAGCTCATCTTCCTCTCTGTCATCCTCACTCCCGGGTGCCTTTCCCAACTCCACACCAGGTCCCTCTTGTCTGAACGCAGAGATTCTGACCCCTCTGTCACCTGGTGATAGGCTTAGGGTTCCCTGGGATAAGTGCGGCTGCTTTCAGAGCAAGGAGACATGTACACCTCCACCTGGGAGCCACTCGGGACAGGCTGGGGCCACTCTCTCAGCTACGCATCTATCACCCAGATGTCTGTCTGTCCATCCATTCTCTCTGCCTGCCTGTGTATGTATCTATGTATCTGTGTGTCTACTTAGTTATCTATCACCCATCCATCCATCCATCCATCCATTATATCTATCTGTCCATCTGTCTTTCTATCTATCTATGCATCCATCCATCCATCCATCCATCCATCCACCATATCCTAACCCTAACCTTCACCCTTTCGAGGGCCACCTCACTCCAGCCAGGCCACGAGTCCTTAAGCAAGTGCCCCGGCAGGCAGGGTCCACGACCTCATCTTTCCCACAACATCCAGCCCCGAGTGACACGCAGCTGTTCACAACCACCTCCTGCTCCGTGAGACCCCAGCCCATCGGTCCTTGCCCGCCACACCGTGTTGCTCTGCCTCAGAGAGCCGTCTCCCCTCATCCTGCTGGGGTATGCTAGGGTGCACTCTGCACGGAGTTTGGGGCAAACACCACCGTTTCCGTTCCCGCTGAGCACAGAACCCACGCCCTCCTCCAAGAGAAGACAGCGGACAGCCTCAGAAGGGCTCGTGCTGTAGATAGATGGCTTCTCGCAGTATTTACAGACCCGACGTGTCCCCGGGACCCTGTGCCCCCGAGACAACATCAACAATTGATACTCTGTCCACGTACAACACTGGTCCACGGGGCGCCCCAGTGCATGAATGCCTCGTCCGCACGGCATGCCCTAACGCCCTCCAGGGAGCCATCGGACCAGCACACGGGGGCTGTGGCTACGGCAGCGCTGAACACAGGCAGCCAGAAATCTCTGGCCGCATTGTCTCAAGATGACTAATGCCTTCCAAAGCCTGGGAATGCAGCACTCTGCTCCTTGAGCCCCCTTCCCGGGGAGGGCGGTTCATGTAAGGACGAACAATTACATTGTTACAGAAAGCACTGCCTCACCGCAACTATGTTACTCTCTGCAAAGTTCCTGATACAATGTAATGTATCAAAAAAAAAAAAGGGGGGGGTGGACACACACACACTTCTCCAAAACTTCCAAGCGCAGAAAAGGAATGTGAGGAACTGTGATTCGCACCGCATTTGGATGGGCAAGTACTTTGGGACCCTGCTACCTCCCGTCCAGGGCAACAAATCCGTTTTACATCTTGCCTCAGGCCACCCAGACGCAGAGAACCGCAACAAAGGGCTCACCGGGGCTCCCTCTGTCTGGCTCCTGGCGAAACACAGGGCTGCTTTCGCTTCTAGTGAGTTTTCTTCTTGTGTCCACGCGGCCGGTGGCACGCGGCACTCCGGGCCCATCAGTGCATCCTGAGTTACTGCTGCAGGAACACACCGGTTTTTCGTCTTATGACCACCTCCCTCGGCGTGGGCGAGGACGGAGGAAGCATCTGGTTTCCTGTTTAGGGGATTTTTACTGATCCGGCTAGAGAGAATAGCGAGAGAGCTCGCGAGGGATGGTGGCAGCCTTGAGTCATTCCGAGACAACAACAGCCGAAACACACCCGAGGGCCATCTGCCCAAACTGGTCTAACCACCGGGCTGGGGCAAGGAGAAGAAATTCAAGAAAGGGAAGTGTCGCATCCCTAGACGCGTGAAAGATACTACAGATTCCCTAAATACAACGCGAACTTTGGCGAGGGTCCATCGGTCACCCCCAGACACTGGTCCCCACGGGAAAGAGTGTCCCGGTGTTGGATGGTGAACCACCCCACGCCTCCAAGCACCATGGCGCCAGCAGGATCACCGGGAGTCCATGCGAACTTCTCTCCCAGAGCACGGTGGCCGCGACCTCACAGAATCCTGAATCCTCACAGCTGCTAACGGGGGTGGGGTGGGGGGGGACAGAGGCCCTGTGTGTTATAGGGTCTCTAGATGGTAAGGGTTCACGGTGAAAATAAATTAAAAACAATAGTCCCCTCTGAAAATACCGGAGGAACATAAGGGAAGGCCTGATTTCCCCCACAAATAACAGCACCAGGAAAGAGCTGGCAAGACCGTTTTCCGTAAGGTTGGAGGACAAGACTCAGTAGAGGCCATCAACTCTCGTTCAAGGGTGTGTCCTTCCCCGATGTTCAGAAAACGCACCTCTGTCTGCAGAAAGCATTTCCCAAACCACTAATATTCCCCTTGCCCCTAAAAGGACTTTTGGAGATCCCTCCCTAAACACGCGCTTCATGGTCCATCGCAAGAATCAGCAAAAGGACCAGAGGAGGTCCCACAGCCATCTCCATCGACTGACCTAGGACAGACGCCCAGACCTTAAAACAAAGCACGTGCAGACAGAGGGACATGTCTGGAGTCCCTTTTGTCTCTCTGTCCTCCGCAAAGGCTGGGCATCCTCCAGCCTCTGGGCATCCGAATGATCCCAGGTAGAGCCACAACAACGTTGATTTTTTTTTTTCTTTATTTGAAGAGTGAGGGCTCCAACTCACGACCCCAAAATCAAGACCTGATTTGAGAACAACTTCCCAGAGACACCCAGGCACCCCCCCAGGGACGCTGACTAATTCTGAGCCTCCAAACACACGTGTACCCCGTCTTTATGTCATAATTCCCATTCGATTCTTTTCCCCCTAAAAGAAGTCGTGGTGCACTGGAAAATCTCGGGGTGGGGGGGAACACCACGATGCCCATGACTGTGGTACTCAGGGTCCCGTGGGGAAGCCACGTGCCAAGAAAAAGGGCAGTTTCCATCCACGAAATCGAGCGGGGACCCCTTCCCGTCAAACTCGTTGTGTTGCTCTAAGAGCCCCATTCTGCTATAAATGAGAACAGGCAGCCTAGATGTCATCCAGATGGAAGAAAAAAAAAAAATCTACAAAACTCAAGTACTTTCCTATCTCGACATGCCAAGAAAGAAAAAGAAAAAAGGCGTGAGCCTCATAAACTGAAAACGGAAAAAAGGGGCCCAGGCAGGGAGGTCCACAAAGTGCAATTCAATTTTATCAGAGCCCAAAGGGCAGGAGGGCAGGGAAACAGGCGAGACCATGAAAGCCAAACCCGAAAGCCATACCCAGGGGGCAGAGAGCAGAGCCGTCAGCAGGAAACGGAGAGACCAAGCCCAAACTGGCTTTGGATATTGGGGGCTGCCTGACTGTGGGGTTGGGGAGGGACGTCCCGTGCAAGGCTGGGTGTTGAGAGTGTCTGGTCTCCAGGTACCCCTTCGGCCGGCTGTCACAACTCAAACTAAATAAATAAATAAATAAATAGAAAAAAGGAAAAAGAAAAAATGTCCCCAGGCATTTCCAAGTATCCCAGCGCATGAACCTTCCCCAGGGAGCCCTGGGTCCCCGCGCGGGACTTTGAAATCTGTCCTGTGCTGTTAAAAGCGAAGGTCTGTCCCCAGGCTCGGCAGGCTTCGACAGCCACTGTGCAAACCACACGAAACACCTATTTCTACAGGAAAGTGTGTTCTGACCTTCAGCAAACGGAAAGCAGTTTCCTGATTTTAAAAAAAAAAAAAAAAAAAAAAAGTATTTGTATCTTTGGAGCTGCTGGTTCCCGCCCCGAACCCCAGAAGGATCCCGTAGGGAGGCGTGCATGCGTGTATGCAGGGGGAGTCTGCACCCTTGAAAAGATCAACGGGTAGTAAAGGACCATCCTTCCCACCTTTCTCTGCTGTTGGGGTGAGGCTGGCTCCCCTCGCCTCCCTGCTCCCCTCCGCTGCCTCCGGGAATTTCAGTAAAATCTTGCCCCATGTTGGAGCTGCCCCGCACAATCTGGATACAAATCAGGTAATTTCCCGGACAATCATACTATGGGTTTTTCTAAGAAAGAAATCACAAAAGGACTCATGTGGGGCCCCAAAGAACAGAAGGAGGCTGGCCCAGATCTGTGAGGCAGACCCCGACCAGAGAGGGCTCACCAAGACTGCCCACCGGGTTCTCGAAGTAGGAGACCGTCCCGGTTCTTGGAGCCCAGTGTCCTGGGTGTGTGTTTAGATGTTCCTCCAGCCCCGCCACCACCAAGGATGGTCCGGTCCTGAGGAACCAGAACCACTCCGGATCCACGGCCCGGGGACCCTGCCCACGGAAAGGGCTCATGAAACCTTTAGAAGAGAGACACACCCACATGCCCAGAGAACCCTCGCACGCTCCTCTGCGCAGGTGTGATGGCAACAAACATATCGAAAGACAACCATATGGGGGGGGGGGAGCAAAACCCATTTCTGCTGAACCAGCCAGAGCCAAGGAAAAGAGGACATTTCTCCCGGAAGGAAGAGAGAAACTGGAGAGCCATGCCAGGCCCTCCCAGCCAGGTCGAGAAGTGTCCCAAGATGTTCCCCCCATACACCAGGCTTAATCTCCCCCTGAAGCCACCCGAGGGCCCGGGGCCCATTCCAAAAGCCCCCACATGAATTCACAAATCCTCCCGCAAAACAACCGGGGTGCCAGGCATTCAAAACTCAAGCCCTTCGTGCAGAGCTGGAGGCCCCTCCAACAGCGGCAAAGTCCCCAGCACCACACAGGCCTCCCGCCATGACTCCTGTTTGCAAAACAAGGAGTGGACACCTTGGAGCAGACCCGTCCTGAAACTCCTCTGCCCGGCGCCGGACGGTCCCCTCAACAGTCTGGCCACCCTCCCCGGGTGGGTCCTAGGGGAAGGGGGGTGCGCAAGGGAAATCAATAACCGTCAGGTGGAAGAAGTTTCCCAAATGTTTACGCCCAGCAAAAAATAAGTAAATAAATAAAAAAAAATTAAAAATCGGAGCTCTCCTCTTGAAAGGACAGAGAGGGAGAAATAGGCTGGCAACTTCCCCTTTAAAGGAAAGCCACAGGAAAGCTGGCAGCGGCCAGGAACAGGCACAGGCTGCGTGCGCGCAAAGTGGGGGGTCGGGGTGGAGAAGGGGAGGGTCCCCAAGGCTCCCCTCGTCCAGAAACAACTTCTGTGTTTTCTGAATTCTCCACCGGAGCAGACGCGCAGCGCGCTGAAACCGCGTTCCCCCTCCCCACGCGCGCAGCGAGCGCCCCAGTCCCTGAGGCTTGGGCACACCGTGTTTCTGAACGTGTCCAAAGCTCCGAGTCGCTCTCAGGGGCCCCCACCCCCGCTCGGCGGGCGCGCAGGCTGCACAGCAGACTCCAAATTTAGGCCCGGAACGCAGGGCGTGGCTCCCCGCGCACCAACAAAGAGTGCCGCCCGGGGTGCGCCAGAAAGGGGGGGGGGGTGCTCGGGCCGCTGCAGGGGAGCAGGGGCGCACACGCGGGGCGGGAGGCACCTGAGAAGTGTCCCGCGTGCGAGCACCCAACGCCAGCGGCTCCCGCGAGCGCCTCCAACTACGGGAGTTGCTGACTTGGAAAACACACGCGGCCTTTCGGCCCTGGAGTAAGTCCAGACCCGCCCCGGAAAAAATGTTGGAGCGCTATGAGGCCGCCCGTTTGGGGCGTTGGCTACCGGCGGGCACGGCGCGTCCCGCCGAGCGGGGAGGAGGAGCCGGGGTCCCCGCGGCGTCCCCTGAGGCCCGCCTCACGTAGGGCGCCCCCCGAGGCCCTCCCTGGGGTCCCGGCGCGCGCGGCCGTGGGCGGGTCGTCCCCAGGCCGGCCGGCGCCCCTGGAGCACTCCGCCCGCCCCCCGCCCCCAGCAGGCCCTCCAAATCGCTCACCCCGGGCGGGCACTAGGGTGCCGAGCAGGCCGACCAGTAGCAGCGCGACGGCGGCCCGGGGAGCCATGGTGCGCCCGGCGCCGCGCAGGAACCGTCCGGGAGTGCGGCGCGCGGGCAGCGGGGGCGGCGAGCGGCTGCGGCGGCGGCTGCGGGAGGGCCCACGGGGCGGGGCCGGCGGCGGGAGAGGTCGGTGGGGGCGCCCCGTGGCCCCGCCCCGGCCTCCGCTCGCCCCGCCCGCAGTCCGGGGACACCTCTGGGGCGGGCCCAGCGCAAGAGAGTGGAAAAGCGGGGGTTGGCCTGGTTACTCAGGGCGGCCCCGACGGGAGCAAGCCAGCCCCTCCGTGCTCAGAAGGTGGGGCCCCTCCTAGTGTGTCGGGCCCCTAACGGGATCCGCGCCCCCAAGAACGCGGAAGAGGCCCCTCCCCGCCCCGAACTCCTAACGGGGACGCGTGCCCCCTCGAAGCGAGGCCGAGTGAAAGGCTGTCCTTTCTCAGGAACCGTGGTTCCCTGGCCCCGGGCAGCCCCCCCCCCCCCCCCAGTCCCATCCCAAAGTCCGGTCTGAACCGACAGAGCCCGGAGCCGGGGTAGGGGTTTGGGGGGCGCAGGGTAGCGCCCCAGCCCACAGCCTCTACAAGGACCTCCCTGGGAGGAGCCTCGGAAGCCTTCGCGCACCCCAAGCTGGGGGCTGGGCGCGCAGACGGGGAAAGGCACGAGGCCCCTCCCTCGTCCCCTGGGGAGGTGGTGCTGGCGTCCTGCTGGGTCTCTGGCCACAGCCCAGACCCCAGGCTTGGGGCTGGTCGTTGTCCCAGACCATCAATATCTTTCTCGCTGAAATGTTAGCTTCCTATTCTCTCCGTGTTCCTTCAGAGAACAGAACATCTCAGAGGGAGAAAAATCCCTGAGTCAGATTCGTGCATTCTCCCCTGCAAACCCTACCCCGGCTACGGGCCAGCTCCACCCCAACTCTAGCCCTCTCTTCACCCCTGCAAGAGTCAGGGCCCTTCCTCCCCGCCGGCCATAGGGACACCTGTCCAGCTGCTGTCCACCTACCGCCACCTCCCAGGTCCAGACAGACACAAGGCAGGCCAGACAGCACCCTGGGGCCCGCCTAGGGCAAATGCAGGGACACGTACTTAAAAAGGCACTGGTCTGGCCATATCCGGCTGGACGCTTGGAGGTGTCCCGTTTTCCAGCAGCCAACAGGAACCCCACCACCGTAAGACTGCAGTGCCAGAGGTAGGAAGATCATGCAGTCCTTTCTCCGGAAAATGCAATAATCAGCCTTTGAAATCAACAGGCTCTGACCGCCCAGCCAGAGACCGGCAGCCCTCTATCCTCACGCACCCGCTGCCCCTACATACGGCCTCTCCGTTCCTCCCCGTGCAGCCTTGACTCACCCCCAGTGAAGCCAGTGTGCACGTCTCCCTTCCCCGGCCACAGCCTGGCAGCCCGTGCTCCGTGTGGACCCTGGACCAGGGCTCCCAGGAGGCTCTTCTTGAGCAGCAACAGGATGCCGGAGCTGCAGCAGCCCTTTTGGCATCCTGAGGCAGTTCAGTAGGCTGAGAGAAGCCACTTGTGTTTGGGACCAACGTCAAAAGGCAAAGACCTCTCCCCTGCCCACGGAATGGTCCGTTTCAGCCCTGTTCCCCGCCCCCACTGTTCAACCTAAAACCTCAATCAGGACAATGTTTAACCTCACTCCCTCGGGGCTAAGACGTCCCTATCCACACCATGGTCAGCATTCCAGAACACTCTCCAGCCTGGGCTTTCCTTTCATCCTTGAGGGGCTAGGTCCCCGTCACCAGCTCTCACAGATAGGCACGGTCACGGGAACTAAAAGCCAGGCTTCCAGGCTGGTTGTTTTTTTTTTTTTTTTCTTTTTCTTTTTTTCTTTTTTAATTTATGTTCGTACAGACAGGCATCTTGGACGCGTCTCTTTCTAATTCATTAAGTTGATTTTTTTTTTCTCTTAAGGGCCACCTTCCTTGGCTCAGAATGAATATTTCCATCATGTTTCGCAGACGCTCTGGCGTCGAGGTCTAAGCTGCAGAATAAAAATTAAATTAATTGATGGAGGCCCCTGAGGTGTGCCCAGGCACCGCAGAAGAGATCTTTGAAGGACATTCCTGAGGACCTAGACAGGGAGGAGGGAGCAAGGGTCCTTTTCGTGCGGGCTTCTTGCTCTGCTGGTTGGGACTCAGGGCCGGAGGGAGGGCGGAGCGTTTTCGGCATCCCCTGTAACTCACGCACAGACACACACACACCCCTACGGACTAGCCCTTCTCCGGCACTGATGGACCATTCTTTGTGTGACCACTGGGCTCTGTCTCTCGACCCAGAAAGCGGGTCTCGATGTGGGCCCCAGGAACCCAATGCACAGAGAAAAAAACAATCTTAGAAATCAGAACAGAAAAGACCATTATTCTTGTGGGGCGTGCGGGAGACGGACAACCTCAGCTGTCCTTAGCAGAAGTTTGCAGAAAGCAAGATCTGTCCAGCGGGGGAAATTCCAAGGGGCCATTCCCGGTTGCAAGGGCTTGGGCAGCTGTCTCTGTCTTCTTGGGAACACTCTGTCCTCACGGCAACCCAAAGCTGGCGTGGGGGGAGGTCCCCTCTTTGTGGCCCTCGAGTCAGAAGACGCAGCCAAAGCAAAGAACGGGAAAAGGGAAGATTTTCCTTGCAATTTCCCGAAGCAGTGTCTTCTCTGAACCACGGAATTGGGGGGAGTTTGAAGCTTCGGGGTGTATGTCTGACCAGGATAGGGCTTGCAAGGTGGGGGGGGGGGGGATGCAGGCCCGCAGTCATCGGAAGGTGACAGGGTCCACGTCCTACCTAGCTGCTGGAACTCACCAGGGTCAGCGAGGCCCAGGGTTATCAATACTCTGGCTCCGGCCGGTCTGCTGTTTGGGGAGCTCACGGGGGTTTAAAACCCTGCGTAAGGGACTCAGGAATGTGGTCCAGGTCAAACTTGGGTCCTCCCGCAGCGAGGGGCGCTGTACGCCTGGTTTTCTGGCTCTGATTCCTTCGTGCTGGCTCCGGGTTGGGGAGAGACTTTTTGTTTTTTTCATTCTTTCATTTCCCTTTAAAAAAAAAATCACGAAGTCCTGAACTTTTGTGTGTCTTTGTCACGTTTGCAGGAAGTTCTGCAGGAAGTGTGCGGGGGAGTAGGCACTAGATCACTAAATGATTGGGGGGGGACCTCAAATATTGTCTTCTGCTTGCTTTTTTTTTTTTTTTTAAGATTTTATTTATTAATGTGACAGAGAGAGAGAGAGCACACAAGCAGGGGAAGCAGCAGAAGGAGAGGGAGAAGCAGGCTCCCTGCTGAGCAGAGAGCTCAGTGCTAGACTCGAACCCAGACCCTGAGATCATGACCTGAGCCGAAGGCAGGTGCTTCACAGACTGAACCCCTTAGATCAGGGAGGCAGCAGGGAGCCCAGCACGAGACCAGGCCCTTGGAGTTGCAAGCAGAGCCCTTCCCCGGGTTGACCCGGCCTTCAGCATCCAGCTCCACGACCCCAGGCTCCATTTCTGCGGAGAATAACACTCCGTTTCGGTTCTGGGAAGGGGCACTGTGGAGCGGGCGTGGGCCACCGTTATTCCAAAGTACCACAGACATCTGTCCGGTCACCTGTCACCGTTCCCCACCTGCCGACACCCGCCCACTGGGCTCAGCCCTTCCGCACTCACGATTGCATTTCTGGAGGGATGTAAACATTCAGTCCCTAGCAACCTCCACTTAAAAGAGTATTGTTTGTGACAACAGAATCGCCGAAAAGCACACACTTCCTGCAACACAAGAACAGAAGTGACAGGCAATCCACGTAAGCCAGGAAGGGAAGCAGCAGCCTCTTGAAAGCACCGAAGTCTATGAAAAACCACGGCCTAAACCCAACCACATTGCACTGAAACGCTCTCTGGGCTTTAAGAGAATGACTCGGGGCACACGCCGAACGCATAGCCCTGATTCCTTCTTGCAAAACGAGAGATGTCTTTGTTAACCTGCATTTGCTGAACTCTCTGCATGGAATCTGCATCATTTTCGAACTTGGAGGTGAACGTACTTTGAAGCTGTAAGAGCGAAAATGTGGGGAACGCCGCCAGAGTGTGGCCCTAACTTCAGGAAGGATCTAGCTCCTGGGAGAGGATGATAGCCGTTCGATCAGACGGAGCCGGATTTCCCTTCCGGCTCATCTCTGGACGGGTAAGTGGGGAGATGGTTAGTGCATGGATAGATGGGTGGTTAGTGATTGGATGGATGGAAGGTTAGAAGGTTAGATGGACGGATGATGGATAGATGGATGTTCTTAGCTCCTAGTCACACCAAACCTTGTCGCCAGACTTTCTCTTGATAGTTCAATTATTCTTGGACAGTCAGTGAAAACTGACACATTTGCAATCGGGTACACACATAACCAGTGCCTTACCCTGAATCGGACGGGCTCCGCTGCCCTGTTAAGGTTCAGGTTTTCATCTTTAAGCTTGGGCAGCACTAGACCTTTTGGCCAAGATGTTTTCACCAGGACAAGACCCCCAGCACTTGCCCACCTCTGAGTCTCCACCTATCCGCTCCTGTTCATCTTCTCAGTCTTGTCTTCCCCAAGTTCCTTGGGGTCCCTCATCTCAGTGATTCCTTAGTACACTCAGCCACTCAACAGCTACCCAAGGGCCCACACTTTGCAATACAGCAGTGAAATCAAGCTGCCATAGCTCTGCCTCAGAGAGCAGTGCTTAGTTTTAATAGCCCTTGATTTACATGTATTTATTTGTGTTTATCTGAGTCTCCCCAAAGTCTTTGAGCAGTCTTGTTTTTTTATTCTATCTCAGCACCTGGCTGAGAGCCCAACGCACAGAGACTGCCTTTCAGATGCTTAATTACTCCACTGAATCAAGCAAAACAGAAATGAGCGTGCCATGAAAAGCTGAGCATTTAGGTAATGAAGCTTTTTTATTACCTTTGGGCTATCAGGACACACACACACACACAGCGACGCACACACAGAGTATGCATGTATATAAATGTCCACACTTACTTCTACATATAGATCTACATCTGTCCATCCATCCATTCATCTTGGCTACATGCAAGACTATGCATTCTATGCAAGACTTCTACCTTCTTCCATACTAAGGGACTTGATTTTTTCTGGATGTTGGCAATATGGCAGCTGGAAGACCATTGTCTTCAGTCTTCCTCGCACTTAAGTGTAACCAACAAGTAAGTTCTGGTCCATGAAATAAATGTAAGCAGAAATTGTTGAGGAAAACTTCTGAAATGTTCCTTAAACGATGGATGGATGGATGGATGGTTGGATGGTTGGATGGATGGATGGATGGGTGGATGGGTGGATAGTTGGATGGTTGGACGGATGGATGGATGGATGTTTTGGATGGTTGGATGGATGGATGGATGGATGGATGGATGGATGGATGGTTGGATGGTTAGATGGATGGATGGATGGATGGATGGATGGATGGATGGCAAGTGGCTCTTTTAGCCCTCTCCCAGCTTCATCTTGTGCTTTCCTGGAATACCAGGTTGATGCCTGGATCCCCAGAAGCCAGTCTGGAGAAGGAGGTAACCCAGAGGAAGGGAGCTACTCTTGTACGATGACTGACCATAGGAAGAGAGAAGTAACATTTTTATCTTACTTTTTTTTTAAAGAAAAAGTCATATTTGCTTCAGTCTTATTTAAACCAGTTTTCTTTCTGGTCTTTGTTACCAGAGGTTGAGCCCAGTTTATAACAGAAACCTGCTATGAGTTCCTTATGGGCAATCAAAACAGCTAAGACAGGTCTGGCCATCACACATGGTGTCTGTTGAACAGATGTTGAGGAGAAATTTCCTGAGTCAGTAGAATGGCAGGCGGAACGATGAGTAGTTGGATATGTCAGTGGATATGTGGGTGGATAGATGGATGGATGGATGGATGGATGGATGGTTGAATAGTTGGGTGAATGGATGGTTGGATGGATGGATGGATGGATGGATGGATGGATAGTAGAATGCATAGATAGATAGATAGATAGATAGATAGTTGTATGGGTGGATGGACGGATGGATGGATGGTTGGATGGACAGACAAAGAAACAAATGAACCTTTTACCAGATACCATTGTGCCATATTATAACTTACTTCCATGTTGGGAAACAACTATGAAGTAGAGGCATTGGACTGACTAGCCCACTTGTGTTGATGAAGAAACTTCCTGGTCCCATGGGGCCATCCATGGCAGGCTGGGATGAGAACCAAGAATTTTTTGATTCTGAGTCCAGGCTATTTGTTCCTCCCTGCCTCTTGACTGCCTCCAAACCACCGGCATTTTCCTCAGAGCGTTCACAGCAGCCAAAGATAAAAAGCGTGTTGTAAGCTAGAGTTTTTACCTTAGAAACCTCACGGTCTGTGCCCATCCGTGGTCCAGTTTATTTCGAAAACAGTGATTTCATTAATTTAGCAAAAGGTTCGTGTGTTCATGTGTTTATCCCCTCTTAAGTGCAATGTAGGTTGGGGCCCCTGCAGAAATCAAAGGATGTAGTGAAGCTTCCTAACACAGAAACAACTACTTTGTTGAAGGAGCTAAAGCTTGTGGTTACTCTGGCTTAGAATCAAGAACAAATCAATTTCCCAGAGTCCAGGAGTCCCCTTCATCCTCGGGGGACAGGTTCCAAGGCTCCAAGTACATGCTTGGATCTGCAGCCAGTCCCAAACCCTATATGCACTGTGTTTTTCCCTGAACTTGCATTTCTTTCATAAAGTTTATTTTATCAGCCAGGCACAGCCTGAGACAAACAATAACTAATCAGGGGCACCTGGGTGGCTCAGTCGGTTGAACATCCCACTCTTGATGTCCGCTCAGGTCTTGATGTCAGGGTCGTGAGTTTAAGCCCTGTGTTGGGCTCCAGACTATGCCTGCAGCCCTTAAAAACAAACAAAGGAAAAAACCCAATAGCTCATCATAAAAGACAATGATTAGGACAAGACACCGTAACAAAAGTTTTGAGAATGTGGCCTCTGTCTCCCTCAAATTGTCTTACTGTTCTGTACGTCCCCTTCTTCCTTCTTGAGATGATAAAATGTCCACGTGATGAGATCAAGAGAGGTGGATGACATAGGCATTGTGACCTAGCGTTAGGCTATAGCTGACCTTCTGGTGATTGCTCAGGATTATCTGTTCCTCAAACCACAGATAACTTGGGACACTGAACTGCATTTGAAGCATGAATCCTCTTTGTCTCTAAGGGCTGCTAGTACCATGTCTGGGACCTGGAATGGGATCTTCCCCAGGACAAACGTTGGCCATGATGGTCATGGTGGTGGGCCAGAGGGAGTTGTCCTACGGTTTTCCAAAACACAGAACCTGGACCAAGAGCTGTTTGAATTTATTTCTGTTTATTTGTGGGTATCTGAGTCTCCTGATAGGCAGTGAGCAGGCTTGGTGGTGTTTCTAGGTCAGCCCATGGCTGAAACCCCAACACAGACACACACACAGCGCGTTACTCAACGGAATGCATCAAAGCAAAAGTGAGCTCAGCACCAAAGGCAATGCATTGAGATAATGAAGCTCTAGTCATCTCCTTTATCCTACAAGGACACACACAGACTCGTAGACACACGGAACACGCGTGTATATGTGCATATGAAAACGGTACATGGCAAAAGTTAGCATACATACTAATTCTAGGATGCATCATGTTCCAATTTTGCATCACGTACTGCCCCAAAACTTAGTGCTTTAAAGCAGCACTATGCATTTTGTTAAAATTCATTTTAGCTAAAAATGCATTTTGCTAAAAAAAAAAAAAAAAAAAATCTGCAACCTGGTGGGACTAGACCAATTTTGCCCCCTTGTCCCAATTGCATTAAGAATTTCAAGATGGTGGCAACGGAGCATTAAGCCAAGCATGGAGCCCCCCTTCTGAGAGGAGGTCTGACTGCACAGGGTGCCAGCCCATAAAGTCAGCCCCGTCTGAGACGTTTGGTGAGACAGAACACCTCCCGATGGCTTGGGCTTCCTGACATTGTGACGGCGGGGTTCCCACAGTGACCTTCCAGAAGGAGAGAGAGAACACCAAGTCATCTCTTATGCAATGTCTCTTCTTCAAAGCAGCCACAACTACGTGGCCAATTTCACGGATGGGAAATGCTAAGATCCTAGAAGTGGACACGGGACAGAAATATCCACAGTATGTGCCTCACAGCGGCTCGGCTGGTTCAAGCGTGTTCTGGGATGCGGGATCTTAACGCAAGACCATGTGGACATTAGGTTCATATATGCAGAACATGGTTCTTTAGCGTAGGGTGTGCTGAGGATCTTGGCCTAGGTACTGAGCATGGAAAGGTGAATTAATCATTTCACCTGTTAGCCCATTTGATCTTTTGAGAGATACTAGAAAACCCATTTGGTCAAAAGACCAAATAGCCCTTTTGAGGGATACTAGAAAACCCATTTGGTCTTTTGAGGGACACTAGAAAATCCGAGACCATGCCCAAGGGTTTGGACATGTTTCACCAAGGAGATTCCATTGAAAGATTCTTATGGGGTTTCCAGAAAGAGAGAGGGTGGGGATGCATTCTAGAGCTTTTTCCTGCATGAGCAGTGCTGCAGATATCGGGGGAAAACATCCGTGGCATGCAACGAGTAGGGGAAAGAGTAGGGAGGTCTGGCTGCAGAGGTAGCTGGAACCGGATGGCGATGGACGTCGGATGTTTACCAAGCAGTGTATCTTCGTCCAGAGACAAAGGGAAGCCCCAGCAACACCGTAAGGTAGACGATTGTAGGCTGAGACTTGGTTCAGACAGGGAGCTAACTGAAGGCACAATAAAGGGGCAGTTTCATGGGGTGGAGGTAGGGGAACAGGAGGAAACCTGGGAAACCCCCAAGTTTCTCAAAATCTCTATTTTGAGAACCTTAACTTGCAGTGCAGACTGAAGGGGATCCTTTCCAGAGAACTTAAGAAGGGAGGAATTTATTATTTTTCTGCTCAGATCATGGTTATTTAGGAGCCAAGTAAAGAATGTATTTGCAACTTTGGGGAACGTTTATTCCTCTCCCCAGAAACCCAAATCCCCATGTCCTCCTGCTGGTTTTCCTGGCTCTTCCAGAGCTCACCAAAGCAATCTGCCTTGGTCTGACGTATATGCCGTTAGAGATGATGCCTGGTGAGAGCCGCCCATTGTTGGTTGGAAGACCTTTCTACACCCCAGGATGGCCATAAATCATTGACGTTTGGTCAAGAGTGGGTGTTTTCCGGTGATATGCCTTGCAGGCAGGAAGGTTTCGACACGTCTGCATGGGGAAAAACAACTCATCTCTCCTTCTCATGGACCTCCTCTTGGGTGTTCTTGACTCGGGAATACCAAGACCACACCACACTCCCTACGGGCACAGCCTTTTTCCATCTCAAGGATAGGCTCCGAAGAGTAAGGCCCACAGGTTACACCAGCTAACGTTCATGCCACGGCACAAGCCTGATCTCTGCACACAGAGGTTGGGTGACGTTTGAACAGAGCACTGAGAAATGCAAAGCTTAGTTCGTTTTCCAAATGGAGAGTATGGCCCAGGCTGGGGAGTTCTTCTCACACACCATGGGCGAGCCATATCTTCTCAGGCGTTGGGTGTTTGGGGTCTCCACCGAATGTGGTGAAGATTCTTTGCAAAAGTGAGTGCAATTAATTTCCTCCCTGTTTCAGCATTTTCTTGCAGGCTGCGCCATGGACAGGTGGAGTACTTGCCCCCACCATGTCTAGCTGATGCTGTCGCTTGCTTTGGTCCGTAGAAGGCAACAGAAGGATCAGCCACATTTCTGAGGGTCACCATGCCTGAGAGGATCCATGGAGACTAGGTGAGATTTCCTGGCTAAGACAGAAATCAGCCCAGAAATCAGCCGTGCCTCATCCACCAAGCAGCTGACCACTGACTCAAGACAGAGTTGAGCTCACCCCAGAAGGACTGCCCAGATGATCTCAGCCCCAAGTGCCCAGACAGAGAATCATGAGTGAAACCAATGGTTAGTGTTTTAAGACACCAGATTTTGGAGTGATTCGTCCCGCTGCAAAAGCTGAAGAGCTGCACACCCAGGAGTTCCTCACGCGTCATATCTACCCCCAAGAGGACACACCTTCTTAAGTATCTACCAAGACCTCAACATGCTTCCTATCACCTCCAGGGACTTAAGATAACATCCCCAAGGAGTCTGCAGTCCCATTGGTTTTGGAGGAAGGGGAGGTAGACAAGGTAGCCCGTTCATGAATGGGAACCAGCTCTCCAGGGTTTCTTCCCATAGTTCATTCTTGCTGGAGGTCAAGGTCAAGCGAGCTGGTCTGTGGTTGATCAGTTCCTCCCAGACTTCAGGAATATTTTCCTAGTTGGTCTGTGTTGGCCGTCTACATGCCAAAGAAATCCAACAGGATTTGGTACCGTTTACTTGAATATAAGACACATACTCCCCTTTTCCTGTTGTATTGTCCATTCCAAGTAGGGCAATGGGCAACTACACACCTGGCCTGCTTTTTTGATCTTCTGAGGAAATGAATATCCTTATTATAAAATCAAGGAAACAGACCCAATGTGGTTGACTTATAGGTTGGCATGGGAAGAGCTCATTTCTGAAGGCGCACCTTCTCCTGGAGAGTCAGGATGCCTGGACATTCTGCTTCTGTGTACTTGAGGTCAACAACTCAATAAACGGCAACTCCGTCCATGCGTTCTGCTAGGGGTGTGTGTGTGTGTCTGTGCTTACACACCCATTACTTGATCCGATCTCATCACGAATTCTGGGAAAGGGTAAACCCTGCTTTCTAAGAAACCGGGACGGTCACTACGCCCCACACTACCCTAAAACTGCCTCTTTTCTACAAGCAGTCACACCACACCGACCTCAAAGCTACACAGGCGGTCATTTTTTGGTGACAGACACACCATTTCACAATCCCAAAGGGAATTTAGATTCGGAAGTATGCCGCAAAGTATAACCCATACCACTTTTCCAAACTCTTTTCAGTGAGATTAAAACACACACACACACACACACACACACACACACACACACACACCACAGCATTTTCCATTTTGAAATAATTATGACTTAGAAAATTGCAAGGATCCAAGACTAGCCCCAACAGTCCTGTGCGAGCCAGCTCCCCCTCAATGCGACCCTCTCCCCCGGTAGCTACCCTATAAAATCAGAACTGCGGCATCCAGGCTGGTGCAGTCCTGCTCAAGAAACAACAGTCACACCCACCTCCACACTCAACAATTCGGCCCGCTGTGACGCGCTTGCATCTCCCTTAGCTCCTGCAGACGCGAAGCATTGGCCGATCCAACCGTCTATGGCTTACCAGCCAACCAAGAGCGGTATTTATGGACCGGCAGCTCTCTACCAAGTTCTTGGAGAATATGGTCATGGTCCCCAGATCCCCAGGCGCCAGATGAATGAGCCCTTTTAGATCGATGCTGAAGAACCTTCTGGCTTCATACCACACGGGGTGGGAATGCCTGTGTTGTCTTTCCAAGAATTCTTGAGGGAGGCTTTGAATTATTTCCGGCTGCTGGGTCCGGTTTGTTTGTAGGGTCAGGAAGTGAAGGTGGGTGGGAAAACGTTGAAGGCATCAAACCGGACCCATCAGAAGCAGCTGTGGACACCACGAGGTGTTGAAGGATGCAGGTCCCCAGGAAAGAAACGGGGCACACCAGGTAGCAGAGAAGGCGTGGTCTATCAGTCACCCTGGTGGGGACAAGTTAAAGAGCCCTCAGCCAAGAGCCCCCAGGTGTTTGCAGGGTAGAAGAAGCCATGTACGGATGAGGAAGCCAGGGACGGGCACCCCGTGGGCTGTGTCCTGGAGCTGTAGATCCCTGAGCTAGTGGCTGCAAGGGACTGGCTTCTGGGTCAGGAATTGTAGCTCATCATTGGGGTGTGGGGAGGGGGAGGCAGCAGCCTGGGGCCCCACGGAGGAGAGCAGGGTTGCAGATGAACTTTCTCAGGCAGCTGTGACAAATGGTCACCAACAGGGCACTTACAGTGACAAGGTATTTATGCTCCTCCAACTCTGGAGACCAGAAGTCTGAGATCCAGGCGGGGCAGAACCACTGAGATCCAGATGGGGCCGAGGTGCTGAGATCCAGGCAGGGCTGATGAGGTCCAGGCAGGGCAAGGTCACTGAGATGCAGTTGGGAAAGGGCTGTGCTCCCTCCTGAGGCTGCCGGAGAGGGTCCTTCCAGGCTCTTCCAACTTTTGGAGCTCCGGGCGTCCCAGGACTGGTGTCCACATGCCTCCCATCTCTGCCTCCGTCTTCCCGTGGCTTCTCCTCTGTGGCTGTGTCTCCTCCTCTTGTGTCTTACGAGGACACCTCCCATTGGATTTAGGGCCACCCTCATCCAGCATGAGCTTAATCGAAGATCCTTCCCTTAATCACATCTACGAACACCCTATTTCCAAACAAGGTCCCAGTCTGAGCCTTCAAGGCCACAGGATCTTACAGAAACCCCATTCCTTCTCGGGGCTTATGCTTCAGCTTGTTAATTAAAAGAGCTAAGAAAACTCAGCTCTTAAAAACATGATTATTGGGGCGCCTGGGTGGCTCAGTGGGTTAAAGCCTCTGCCTTCAGCTCAGGTCATGATCTCAGGGTCCCGGGATCGAGCCCCGCATCGGGCTCTCTGCTCAGCAAGGAGCCTGCTTCCCTCTCTCTCTCTCTGCCTGCCTCTCTGCCTACTTGTGATCTCTGTCTGCAAATAAATAAATAAAATCTTTTTAAAAAAAATGATTATTTATTTATTTATTTATTTATTTTTAAATTTTTTTAAAAATATTTTATTTATTTGACAGAGATCACAAGCAGGCAGAGAGGCAGGCAGAGAGAGAGGAGGAAGCAGGCTCCCTGCTGAGCAGAGAGCCCAATGTGGGACTCGATCCCAGGACCCTGGGACCATGACCCGAGCCGAAGGCAGAGGCTTTAACCCACTGAGCCACCCAGGCGCCCCAAAAATGATTATTTTTTTAAAAAGGCACTCGTGTCTCGTCCCAATTCATACACCGTCGCTCTTTTTTTCTAAAACCATGTCAAACGAAAACCGTTCCTTCTGAAATCGTTCTCAGATCCTTTGGGAAATAAATAGGTCAGGAATTCCCAAGTATTTGAATAAATAAGTCACCATGTTAGCAGCGGGCATGCTAAAATATAAAATCATATAAAATCCCACAATGGGATTCCTGGACGCTCAGTGCTTTCTGTCCACCGGCAGCGACTTCCTCTCCGCTCTGTTCAGTGGGGCTGATGTCGCTAACGTGACTTTGGGAAACATCGAGCTTAAAAACAAATGGAGAGGAGCGTTCGAGATCTCCCGTCATTGTGTCCGAAACGTTTTGTCTCTTCCCGGCGGGAAGACCGCGCGGTAGGAAGGCGTTTTGCTGGGGCGCCTTGGGGGGCTCAGTGGGTTGAGTGTCTGCCTTCAGCTCAGGTCATAGACCCAGGATCCCCGGATCCAGCCCTACGTCAGACTCCCTGCTCAGCGGAGGCATTGGTGGGAGACAGTTCTAACTTGAACTCTGAAAGGCACTTTGGGAAAACCATACTTGCGACTTTCTGACTTTTTAGGATAAATGGGCGCAGAAAGAAGCATGGCCAACTGGACGCCAACTGAAGGGCTGAGTCCCCTTCAGACTCCCCTCACCCTTCCCTAGGGTCTCCTGCATCCTCACATGGCCCTCAGCACCGGGGTTGGGGATCCTGTCATCGACAGATCGTGAGCTGATTAAACCACATGGCCCACCTTGGCATGGGTGGGCCTCACTTAATCAGGCAAGGGCCAGACTAGACCAAGACCCTGTGGAAGAACACGGATTTGCCATCTCTCTGTGCTCAGCACTGGGCTTGTGGATCCTGTCATCACCGGATCATGAGCTGATTAAACCACATGGCCGACCTTGGTGTGGGTGGGCCTCATTTAATCTGGATAGACCCTAAGACGTTGGGGGAAAAAGGATTTGCCATTTCATTGTACTGCAGCACCAGACGAGGGTATTCCGTCATCGCTGGATCCTGCACTGATTAAACAACATGGCCCACCTTGGTGTCGGTGGGCCTCACCTAATCTGGCGAGAGCCAGAATAGACCAAAACTCGGGGGAGGCACAGGGATTTGCCATTTCACTCTACTGCAGCACTGGCTTGGGGATCCCATCATCACTGGATCCTGCGCTTATTAAACCACATGGTCCACTTTGGACTGGGTGGGCCCCACCTAATCTGTTGAGGGGCCGGATAGACCCAAACACGGTGGAGGAACAGGGTTTTGCCATCTCTCTGTGTTGCAGCACCGGGCCTGGGGATTCTGTCCTCACTGGATCCTGCACTAATTAAAGCACATGTCTCACCTTGGCGTAGGTGGGCCCCACCTAATCTGGTGAGGGCTAGGATAGACCCAAACACGGTGGAGGAACAGGGATTTGCCATTTCATTGTACTGCAGCACCAGGTTTGGGGATCCCGTGATCGCTGGATCCTGCACTGATTAAACCACATGGTCCACTTTGGACTGGGTGGGCCTCACCTAATCCGTAGAGGGCCAGGATAGACCTTAACATGGTGGGGACACAGGGATTTGCCATCTCTCTGTACTCAACACTGGGCTTGTGGATCCCGTCATCACCGGATCATGAGCTGATTAAACCACATGGCCCATCTTGGTGGGGGTGGGACTCACCAAATCCAGCGAGGGACAGGATAGACCAAAACACAGTGGATGAACAGGGTTTTGCCGTCTCTCAGTGCTGCAGGACCAGGCTTGGGGATCCCATCATAGCTGGTCCTGCACTGCTTAAACCACATGACCCACTCTGGCGTAGGGGGGGGGGCCTCACCTAATCCATCCAGGGCCAGGATAGACCCATACATGGTGGAGCAACAAGGGTTTGCCATCTCTCTATGCTCAGCACCGGGCTTGGGAATCCCATTATCCTGGATCCTGCCTCATTAAACCACATGGCCCACCTTGGTACGGGTGGGCCTCACCTAATCTGGCGAGGGTCTGGATAGACCCTAACATAGCTGGATCCTGTGCTGATTAAACCACATGGCCCACCATCCTCACCTCCGCAGAAGGCCAGGATAGACCCAAAAAGGTGGAGGAACAAGGATTTGCCGTTTCTCTGTGCAGCAGGACGGGCTTGCGGATCCCGTCATCAGCAGATCATGAGGATATTAAACCACATGGCCCACCTCGGCATGGGTGGGCCTCACCTAATCCGGCGAGGGACAGGATAGACCAAAACATGGTGGGGGAACAGGGTTTTGCCGTCTCTCAGTGCTGCAGGACCAGGCTTGGGGATCCCGTCATAGCTGGTCCTGCGCTGCTTAAACCACATGGCCCACCTTGGCGTGGGTGGGCCTCACCTAATCAGTCGAGGGCCAGGATCAACCTTAACACGGTGGGGCAACAGGGATTTGCCATCTCTCTGTGCTCAGCACTGGGCTTGTGGATCCCGTCATCACCGCATCATGAGCTGATTAAACCACATGGGCCCCACCTAAATGGTGAGGGCCAGGATAGACTCAAACACGGAAAAGGAACATGGATTTGCTGTCTCTGTGTGCTGCAGTAGGAGCCTTGGGGATCCCGTCATCACTGGATCCTGCTCTCATTAAACCACATGACCCACCTTGGCTTGGATGGGCCTCACCTAATTCGGTGAAGGCCCTGATAGACCCTAACACGTTGGGAGAATAGGGATTTGCCATTTCATTGTACTGCAGCACCAGCCTTGGGGATTCCGTCATCGTTGGATCTTGTGCTGATTAAACCAAATGGACCACCTTGGGGTCGGTGGGCCTCACCTAATCCTGCAAGGGCAGGATAGACCCTAATACGGTGGAGGAACAGGGATTTGCCGTCTCTGTGCGCTGCAGAACTGGGCTTGGGGATCCCATCGCCGGATCATGAGCTGATTAAACACATGGCCCACCTTGGCGTGGGTGGGCCTCACCTAATCCGGCGAGGGCAAGGATAGACTCAAACTCGGTGGAGGCACAGGGATTTGCCATTTCACTCTACTGCAGCACTAGGCTTGGGGATCCCATCATTGCTGGATCATGCGCTTATTAAACCGCATGGACCACCTTGGCGTGGGTGGGCCTCACCTAATCCGTCGAGGACCAGGATAGTCCCAAACACAGTGGAGGAACAGGGATTTGCTATCTCTCTGTACTGCAGCACCAGGCGAGGGGATCCCGTTATCCTGAGTCCTGTGCTAATTGAACCACAGGGCCCACCGTGGTGTGGGTGGGCCTCACCTAATCCGGCAAGGGCCAGGATAGACCCAAACATAGTGGAGGAAAAAGGATTTGCCATTTCACTGTACTGCAGCACCAGGCTTGGGAATCCTACCATCGCTGGATCCTGCACTGATTAAACCACATGGCCCAACATGGTGTGGGTGGGCCTCACCTAATCCGCAGAAGGCCAGGATAGACCCATACAAGGTGGAGCAACTGGGATTTGTCGTCTCTCTGTGTTGCGGCACTGGCCTTGGGGACCCCGTCATTGCTGGATCCTGTGCTGATTAAACCACATCGCCCACCTTTGTGTTGGTGGGCCTCACCTAATCTGTCGAGGGCCATGATAGGCCTTAACACGGTGGAGGAACAGGGATTTGCCCTCTCTCTGTGCTCAGCACTGGGCTTGGGGATCCCGTCATCACTGGATCATGAGCTGATTAAACCACTTGGCCCAGCTTGGCATGTGGCCTAATCCGTTGAGGGCCTGGATAGACCTTAACATGGTAGGTGAATAGGGATTTGCCATTTCACTCTACTGCAGGACCAGGCTTGAGGATCCCGTCATAGCTGGTCCTGCACTTACTAAACCACATGGCCCACCATGGTGTGGATGGTCCTCACAAATCCGCAGAAAGCCAGGATAGACCCAAACATGGTGGAGGAACAAGGATTTGCCATCTCTGTGCTGTAGCACTGGGCTTGGGGATCCTGTCATGCTGGATTCTGTGCTGATTAAACCGCATGGCCCACCTTGGCGTGGGTGGGCCTCACCTAATCTGTCGAGGGCCAGGGTAGGACTTAACACGGTGGGGGGACAGGGATTTGCCATCTCTCTGTACTCGGCACTGGGCTTGTGGATCCCGTTATCACCGGATCATGAGCTGATTAAACCACATGGCCCACCTTGGCGTGGGTGGGCCTCACCTAATCCGTCGAGGGACAGGATAGACCTTAACATGGTAGGTGAACAGGGATTTACTATCTCTCTGTGCTGCAGCACCAGGCGTGGGATCCCGTCATCCTGGATCCTGCACTTATTAAACCACATGGCCCACCTTGGCCTGGGTAGGCCTCACCTAAATGGCAAGGGCCAGGATAGACCCAAACACGGACGACGAACAAGGATTTGACGTCTCTGTGTGCTGTAATAGCGGCCTTGGGGATCCCATCATCACTGAATCCTGTGCTCATTAAACTACATGGCTCACCTTGGCGTGGATGGGCCTTACCTAATCTGGTGATTGTCCTGAAGGACCCTAACATGGTGGGGAATAGGGATTTGCCATTTCACTGTACTGCAGCAGCAAGCTTCGGGATTCCGTCGTCGCTGGATCCTGCGCTGATTAAACCACAGGGACCACTTTGGGGTGGGTGGGCCTCACCTAATCCGGCAAGGGCCAGGATAGACCCTAACATGGTGGAGGAACAGGGATTTGCTGTCTCTGTGCACTGCAGAACTGGGCTTGGGGATCCTAACATCAGCGGATCATGAGCTGATTGAACCACATGGCCCACCTTGGCCTGGGTGGGCCTCACCTAATCCTAACACGGTGGGGGAAAAAGGATTTGCCATTTCATTGTACTGCAGCACCGGGCTAGGATATTCTGTCATTGCTGGATCCTGCACTGATTAAGCAACATGGCCCACCTTGGTGAGGGTGGGCCTCACCTAATCTGGCGAGAGCCAGAATAGACCCGAACTCGGTGGAGGCACAGGGATTTGCCATTTCACTCTACTGCAGCACTGGCTTGGGGATCCCATCATCACTGGATCCTGTGCTTATTAAACCACATGGCCCACCTTGGTGTGGGTGGGCCTCACCTAATCCGTCGAGGGCCAGGGTAGACCTTAACATGGTGGGGCAACAGGGATTTGCCATCTCTCTCTGTTCAGCACTGGGCTTGTGGATCCCGTCATCACTGGATCATGAGCTGATTAAAGCACATGGCCCACCTTGGCATGGGTGGGCCCCACCTAATCCGTCGAGGGGCCAGATAGTCCCAAACAGGGTGGAGGAACAGGGTTTTGCCATCTCTCTGTGTTGCAGCACCGAGCCTGGGGATTTTGTCATCACTGGATCCTGCACTGATTAAACCACATGGCCCACCTTGGCGTAGGTGAGCCTCACCTAATCCGGTGAGGGCCAGGATAGACCCAAACACGGTGGAGGAACAGGGATTTGCCATTTCATTGTACTGCAGCACGGGGTTTGGGGATCCTGTGATCGCTGGATCCTGCACTGATTAAACCACATGGTCCACTTTGGCCTGGGTGGGCCTCACCTAATCTGGTGAGGGCCAGGATAGACCCAAACAAGGTGGAGGAACAGGGATTTGCTGTCTCTCTGTGCTACAGGACCAGGCTTGGGGATCCCGTCATAGCTGGATCCTGTGCTGACTAAACCACATGGCCCACCTTGGCGTGGTTGGCCTCACTTAATCTGGTGAGCACTGGGCTTGGGGAATCTGTCATCACTGGATCCTGTGTTGTTTAAACCGCATGGCCCATCCTGGTGCAGGCAGGCCTCACCTATTCTGTCAGGATAGGTCATAAACATGGTGGAGGGGCAGGGGTTTCCCTCTCTCTGTGCTGCAGCACCGGGATATAGGATCCCATCATCGCTGGATCATGAGCTGATCAAGCCACATGGCCCACCTTGGCGTGGGTGGGCCTCACTTAATCCGTCGAGGGCCGGGATAGATGCAAACATGGTGGAAGAACAGGGGTTTGCCCTCTCTCCGTGCTCAGCACCGGGCTTGGGGATCCCGTTATCCTGGATCCTGTGCTGTAAAACCACATACCTGGCATGGTGGGCCTCTCCTAATCTGCCGAGGGCCAGGATAGACCCTAACACTGTGAAGGAACAGGGATTTGCCATCTCTCTGTGCTGCAGTACTGGGCTTGGGGATCCCGTCATAACTGGATCCTGCGCTGATTAAACCACATGGCCCACCTACGTGTGGGTGGGCCTCCACTAATCCGGCGAGGGCCAGGATTGACACAAACACGGTGGGGGAATGGGGATTTGCCATGTCTCTGTACTGCAGCACCAGGCTTGGGGATCCCATCATCGCTGGATCCTGAGCTGATTAAACCACATGACCCTCCATGGCATGGGTGGGCCTCACCTAATCCGCAGAAGGCTAGGATAGATCCAAACACGTGGAGGAACAAGTATTTGCCGTCTCTCTGTGCAGCAGAACAGGCTTGCGGATCCCGTCATCACTGGGTCATGAGCTGATTAAACCACATGGCCCACCTTGGCGGGGGTGGGCCTCACCTAATCCGTCGATGGCCAGGATAGACCCATATGGTGGAGCAACAAGAGTTTGCCGTCTCTCTGTGCTCAGCACCGGGCTTGGGAATCCCATTATCCTGGATCCTGCCTCATTAAACCACATGGCACACCTTGGCGTAGGTGGGCCTCACCTAATCCGGCGAGGGTCAGGCTAGACCCTAACATCACTGGATCTTGTGCTGATTAAACCACATGGCCTACCATGGTGTGGGTGGGCCTCACCTAATCCGCAGAAGGCCAGGATAGACCCAAACACGGTGGAGGAACAAGGACTTGCCATCTCTCTGTGCAGCAGGACGGGCTTGCGGATCCCGTCATCACAAGATAGTGAGCTGATTAAACCACATGGCCCACCTTGGCGGGGGTGGGCCTCACCTAATCCGGCGAGGGATAGGATAGACCAAAACACGGTGAGGGAACAGGGTTTTGCCGTCTCTCTGTGCTGCAGGACCAGGCTTGGGGATCCCGTCATAGCTGGTCCTGCACTGCTTAAACCACTAGGCCCACCTTGGCGTGGGTGGGTCTCACCTAATGTGTCGAGGGCCAGGATAGACCCATACACGGTGGAGCAACAGGGGTTTGCCGTCTCTCTGTGTTGCAGCACTGGCCTTGGGGATCCTGTCATCACTGGATTCAGCATTGATTAAACTGCATGGCCCACCTTGTTGTAGGTGGGCCTCACCTAATCAGTCGAGGGCCAGGATAGACCTCAACACTGTGGGGAAACAGGGATTTGCCATCTTTCTGCGCTCAGCACTGGGCTTGTGGATCCCATCATCACCGGATCATGAGCTGATTAAACCACATGTACCACCTTGGGGTGGGTGGGCCTCACCTAAATGGCGAGGGCCAGGATAGACCCTAACACGGTGGAGGAACAGTGATTTGCCATCTCTGTGCAGCAGGACTGGGCTTGGGGATCCCATCGCTGGCTCATGAGCTGATTAAAACATATGGCCCACCTTGGCGTGGGTGGGCCTCATTTAATCTGGCGAGTGCCAGGATAGACCCTAAGACGGAGGGGGAAAGGGATTTGCCATTTCATTGTACTGCAGCACCGGGCTAGGGGATTCCGTCATTGCTGGATCCTGCGCTGATTAAACAACATGGCCCACCTTGGCATCGGTGGGCCTCACCTAATCCGGCGAGGGCCAGGATAGACTCAAACTCGGTGGAGGCACAGGATTTGCCATTTCATTCTACTGCAGCACTGGGCTTGGGGATCCCAACATCGCCAGATCATAAGCTGATTAAACCGCTTGGCCCACCTTGGCGTGGGTGGGCCTCACCTAATCTGTCGAGATTAAACCACATGACCCACCTTGGCATGGATGGGCCTCACCTAATTCGGTGAAGGCCCTGATAGACCCTAACACGGTGGGGGCATAGGGATTTGCCATTTCAGTGTACTGCAGCCCCGGCCTTGGGGATTCCCTCATCGTTGGATCTTGTGCTGATTAAACCACATGGACCACCTTGGGGTCGGTGGGCCTCACCTAATCTGACAAGGGCCAGGATAGACCCTAACCTGGTGGAGGAACAGGGATTTGCCGTCTCTGTGCGCTGCAGCACTGGGCTTGGGGATCCCATCGCTGGATCATGAGCTGATTAAACCACATGGCCCACCTTGGCGTGGGTGGGCCTCATTTAATCCGGCGAGCACCCGGATAGACCCTAAGATGTTGGGGGAGAAGGGATTTGCCATTTCATTGTACTGCAGCACTGGCCGAGGGTATTCCGTCATCGCTGGATCCTGCGCTGATTAAACAACATGGCCCACCTTGGCATCGGTGGGCCTCACCTAATCTGGCAAGAGCCAGGATAGACTCAAACTCGGTGGAGGCACAAGGATTTGCCATTTCACTCTACTGCAGCACTGGGCTTGGGGATCCCATCATTGCTGGATCATGCGCTTATTAAACCGCATGGACCACCTTGGCGTGGGTGGGCCTCACCTAATCTGTCGAGGGCCAGGATCGACCTTAACACGGTGGGGGAACAGGGATTTGCCATCTCTCTGTGCTCAGCACTGGGCTTGTGGATCCCGTCATCACTGCATCATGAGCTGATTAAACCACATGGCCCACCTTGGTGTGGGTGGGCCTCACCTAATCCGTCGAGGGCCAGGATAGACCTTAACACGGTAGGTGAACAGGGATTTGCCATCTTTCTGTGCTGTAGCACCAGGCGTGGGGATCCCGTTATCCTGGATCCTGTGCTGATTATACCGCCTGGCCCACCTAGGTGTGGGTGGGCCTCACCTTATCTGTCAAGGACCAGGATAGACCCAAACACTGTGGAGGAACAGGGATTTTCCATCTCTCAGTGCTGCAGGACCAGGCTTGAGGATCCTGTCATAGCTGGTCGTGCACTGCTTAAACCACATGGCCCCCTTGGCGTGGGTGGGCCTCACCTAATCTGGCAAGAGCCAGGATAGACCCAAACACGGTAGAGGAACAGGATTTGCCATCTCTGTGTGCTGCAGCACTGGGCTGGGGGATCCCAACATCGCCGGATCATAAGCTGATTAAACCACATGGCCCACCTTGGCATGGGAGGGCCTCACCTAACCCGGCGAGGACCAGGATAGACCCAAACACAGTGCATGAACAAGGATTTGCCATTTTTCTGTGCAGCAGGCCTGGGCTTTGGGATTCCGTCATTGCTGGATTCTGTGCTGATTAAACCGCATGGCCCACCTTGGCGTGAGTGAGCCTCACCTAATCCGTTGAGGGCCAGAATAGACCCAAACACGTTGAAGGAATAGGGGTTTGCTGTCTCTCTGTGCTGTAGCACCGGCCTTGCGGATCCCGTCATCACTGGATCCCGTGCTGATTAAACCACGTGGCCCACCATGGTGTGGGTGGGCCTCACCTAATCCGTTGATGGCCAGTATAGACCCACACATGGTGAAGGAACAGGGATTTGTCGTCTCACTATGCTGCAGCACCGGGCTTGGGGATCCCGTTATCCTGGATCCTGTGCTGATTAAACCACATGGCCCACTTTGGCCTGGTTGGGCCTTACCTAATCCAGCGAGGCCTAGGATAGACCCAAACAAGGTGGAGGAACAGGGATTTGCCATTTCATTGTACTGCTGCACTGGGTTTGGGGAATCGCATCATGCTGGATCCTGAGCTGATTAAACCACATGGCCCACCATGGTGTGGGTGGGCCTCACCTAATCCGTTGATGGCCAGTATAGACCCACACATGGTGAAGGAACAGGGATTTGTCGTCTCACTATGCTGCAGCACTGGGCTTGGGGATCCCATGATTGCTGGATCCTGCACTGATTAAACCACATGGCCCACTTTGGCCTGGGTGGGCCTCACCTAATCTGGTGAGGGCCAGGATAGACCCAAACAAGGTGGAGGAACAGGGATTTGCCCTCTCTCTCTGCTGCAGCGGACACCTGTATCTTGCCCCACTCTCACACCTGGAGCCCCAATGTTCAGGACTTTGGACTCACAACAAAGAACACCACCGGCTTTCCTGATTTTCCAGCTTTCCAGGTGCTGGCCGTGGCGCTGGTCCGTCTCCATCATCACGGGAGCCGACTCGTATAATGCAGGACCTCTTGGATGCAGTTAAACGTTGTTCTGATGCTGTTTTCGGTGCAGAGCCCTGACCGAGGGGTAAAGTTCGTGGGCAGCAGTTGCGTCTAAGTCCCCATGCATGGAGCAGAGAGTGCGGTGTGGACATATCTAGCCCGAGAGCAGCCAGAGAGCATCCGACCCACGGATCCCTCAACATCAGACCTCCGCTTGCCAGCTGTTGGACAGAACAAATGTCCACAGTCTGGAGACGCCCCCTTCCCACCCCAAGCCCCAACCTGGGATCCCGGGAAAGGGACGCCAAGTGCAAGTGGAGAAGGACCTCCCTTGGGTGCCCACATAGGTTTCTTCCCATCAGGGATCCTTTTCTGCAGGGCGGTGGGGGCGGCAGGGGAGGGCCAGCAGCACCGTCCAGGAACGCGCCCACCACCCTCCTCGGTGGCAAGCAACAACAGAATTTGGACCGAGTTTGCAGAACAAATCCTCGTTATCCCCTCAAAGGATATTTCGGGGCTGTCGGAGACACCAAGGGCTGGTGAGGTGCCCTCAGCTCACGGGCAGGACTCAGATCCGCAGCGGATCCACACAATATGGCCCAGGGATGGGAAGCTATGGCCATGCAAGTGGAACTTTGGGGTCTGCAAGCTACGGTGTGCGAGGACCTCGGCCACACCTGTTTCTGTGCCGGCCCCGGCTTTACTGAGTCCGTGCAATGTTGTCTGCACAGCCTAGTCGTTCCTGTTGCAAGCTGAACCGCTCCCTATTGCACGACCCTATTTCACCCTCCTGCCTGCTGACCTGCAGACAAAGGGCCTGGCGTGTACGGAATCTTTGCAAGGAAGAGAAGCAGCAGCTCGCTGCTCCCGTGTCAAGCCAGGACACCAACTTGTACGCACGTCAGTAAGTGCATACAGTGTGCGCCTCCTCCCTCCTGCCTTGTTCCGGAGTTCCCAGAACCCTCCACGGCCCTAAACAGCGACAGTCAGAAGGGTCCTTTGCTGGGTGAATGAGGTGACTTTGGGGGAACCCCCGTCGGGATGGGAGCAGGTTGCCCTGTGACGGGAGGGTTGCAAGTCTCAGCCCCGTTCCCGGACCGGTAGACAGCTGGATCCATCTCCCATGGCCAGTGATTTCATCCGTCATCACTCTGCAGGGAAGCGTCCCTAAAAAGAAACCAAGAGGACAGGGGGTTCAGAAAGCAGCCAGTTGGCGGGCAGGAGGGGGTTTGGGGAGAGAGGTACGCCCTTCCCCCCACCTGGTCCTGTACATCTCACCATCCCGAGTTCCTGAGTTACATCCTGTTCCCGTCCACCGTGATCTGGGAAGTAACGTGCTTCCAGAGCTCCGGGAGCTGCTCTGGCAGATGATTGGGAGCCGAGGAAGAGAAGGAGGCCGTGGGCCGTCCTCTGTCTATACAGCTGGTGGTTTACCAGCACAGGTGACAAGCCGGACAGGGCATGGGTGTCTGCAGTTTCAAGACGGTGGTCTCGTAGGACGGAGCCCCCTCCCCGGTGCGTTCTGCCCAACCAGCTGCTACCGTCCGTCTGGAAGGTCCAGTCCCCGTGGATACTTCCCACGTTTCCAAGCTCTGTGAGGTCCAGCTGGTCTGCTGACCAGACCTGAGACTGTCCCCAGGGAGGGAGGTGTTCCTGGACCCCAGGATCGGGTCACCTGCTCTAGGAGCAGCCCAGAGGAGGGTGTGATGACCTCCAATGTATAATTCATCCTACAGTGCTCTCCATGGGCCAGTCCCCAACTCACAGGATGGCCTCCCTGGAGGCCAGATCCCAGGGTCTGCTCTGAGGGGACCCCCACCCAAAATAGTCCTCCGTTCTCGCTGAGACCTCGTGGGGGGCCCCGGAGGACAGGTCCGCCCGGCCAACTCACCCTGCTCCCCGCCCCCATTTCCTTCCCTTCGCTGGCCAGGCTGCCCGAGATGACTCACAGGGCGTGCCCCCGCGCCCCCGGAGAGCACGCCCTCCCTATGGCGCACCCCATTCCCCTTCCCGTGTCCCTCTCTCTGCCTCCCCGCGCCCTCCCACAAAGCCCAAGCAAACATCCCACAACAAGAAAGTCCTTCTTGGAGTCGTCGAATCCGGGAGCGACTCTCCAAGCAAAACCCTTTCTCTTCCTCCTGGAACCTCGAGGAGGCACGGAGGATGCCTTCTTTGTTGATAGCGGGAAAGCATCCACCGCCTCCCCAGGGCAGCCGGGTGGGAGGTGCGACCAGTGAGGCAGCCTTGTGGGGTTTTTACTGGTTGGCCCCTCTGCAAAAACACAGACATCAGGCAGGGGAGTGACCTCCCGAAGCAGGAGCAACCCCGCCCCGAAAATGTCCCCGCTGGGCCCCCTCCAAGCCGCCCACTCGGCCCTGCTCTCGGGTTTTTGCTGGCTGGGGTTTCTGCTGCTTTTGTTTCCGCCTGCTCCATGGAGATATTACTCTGTTTTGCTGTGGGACGGGCTTCTGCAACCGCAAAGACGGAGGTGCTGAGCCATGAGACTGCAGGTTTGGTAAAAAACATTCAGAAACGGGAACTCAAACAGGTATTTCCTTCATAATGCAGATTTTTGAAGAAGTAGAAATTTTGAGACTCTCGGAGCAAAGAGAAGCCACGTGCTGTGTGTGTAAGCCTGAGCTAGCCACAGCGGTGGAGACCCCTGGATGTCTCCTGGTCCGCCTTGGCCCTGCTGCCTCGCGTGTGGTCAGGGTCAGTCACTCCTGAGGGCACCGTCCTCCAAGAGACCAGACGCGGTCCAGACGGAAAGGCTCTCTGAGTCTTCACACCTTACAACATCTCAAACCTGAAGAAACTCAGACACCACCGTGTGGGTGGTCAGGACTGATCACAGGGTGGCCAGCTTTCATGGGTTCAGTGATTCCTGGGGACAGCGTGGTTACATGCAGAAGCCAACATAGTCCATGTGGGATGTGAAGATGTGGCATCTCCAGCAGGTCCCAGGGAGATGCTGAGGCTACTGGCCCTGGGACCAGACCTAAAGAAGCAACGTCCAGAAGGTCAAACTGAAGAACTCAGGTGATCAGGGTCTGAACGTGCAGAGGAACAGGGCGTCTGCATGAGTCCAAACATTCAGGATGGCAGTGTTACCTCCCTGGAATGTAGACAATGAGTTTGACCTTCCTGCTCCTGCCTATCGCCAGTGGACGGGCCAGTCCTGCTGGCCGCCTGTGCATGCTAGGCTCACGTCAGAGCAGAGCTGTGTGTGCAAAGAGGACAAGCCGTCACGTTGGCTTGCCTTTGTCCTCAGTATGAATGAGGGCTTGTGTCTCCAGAGGGGAAGTGGGTTCTGCAAACCACGCAGGCACAGATGGACCGAAAAAGTTGAGCGCAGACCTGGAAGGTTGTCCAAGGAAGCACCACCGCTGAAAGGCCTCAGCTGAGCTGCTAGCATGGAGAGACCATGGAGAGACCCCAACTGTTTGGGTGTCCCAAGCCGGCCACCTGCACCTACCTTCTAACTTAGCAATGACATGAGCTCCCCTTGGCCCTGATGCTAAGATTTCGCCAACCAGCTGTCTGGCCCAGCAGGTGGCTTTGTGGTCCTCCAACCACACGAGGCTATGAACGAGTTGACGAACATGGCCCTCGGTGATTTTCCATAGCCGTGCACCGGGTCCTGCCATTTTGCGAGGATCCTGTCCACTGACACCTTCCCACTCTCCTGTTCCCCAAAGAGGGAACAGAAACCAGATGCCTGAGAGCTTTGGAGTCCTCCTCTGGGAGGTGGGTCTGGTCCCTGACCCTTGCTCTGTTATCCGTGTTCACTCTGTCCCCCTCCTGCTCAGGTGCCCACCATGACCAAAGTCATTATGCAAAGGGAATCACTGTGAGCGTCTGCAGTAGAGGCTCTTAGTCATGTCCCGTCCCTGCAGGATTTTTCTGCAGGTGTGCAGGGCTCCACCCCAGACACAGGAGGTAGACCCCTGCTTCTGACCTGGGCTGAGAAGTTGGGACCATCCCCAGAATGTTCCACCTGGAGAGTGCCAGCTGAAATTCATGATGAACACTCCCACACAACATTGTACCCTTGAGTGGCTCCCTTACAACATGGGAGGCAGGTAGCCTCCACCTGGGGGGACAACAGAGCTGGGCCATCCATCCCCAAAGCCCACAGTGCTTCAGAACCATCTAGAAGCCAGCAGCTTCTAGACAAAGAAGGTTGATGTCCCACAAGCCAATAGCGTTTACTTGTGGGTCTTGTGGGTCAATGTCCTACAAGAAAATGGCTTTTACTAGGTGTGTGGTGGATTATGAGCATGGCTTCATGGAATTAGCGAAGGGTGGATTCACCATGGACCTGACTTCTAAGTGGACATGTCCAGGTGTTAGGATCCATTCTTTATTGGGGTAAAATTGCCAAAACGTGAAATTTTCCCTTTTCAACTGCACAACTGAGGGCTGTTTAGCACACTCACCAAATCACACAACCCTCTCTCTATCTGCTTCCAGAACATTCTCATCCCACCAAACAGAGACCCTGTCTCTGTGAGCAGTTCCTCCCCATCTCCTATGGAAGCCGCTGGGAACCACTAATCTACTTTCTATTTGAGGACTCACCTGTCTTGCATGGATCATATAAACAACAGTCATATAAACAATGTGTGCTTTTGTGTGTCTGTTTCCCTCCCTGGGCATCATGTTCTCAAGGTCTATCCACATAGTAGCAGGGATCAGAGCTATGTTCCTCCTTATGGATGAGTAATATTCCTTTGTAGGGGGAATAACTCATTTTAGCTCATGCATCCATCCACTCATGGACACCTCCATTGTTTCCACCTTTGGGATGAGCAGTGCTATGAACATGTACATACAGGTATTTGTGTGAACACTGTTTCTTGTTCCTTTGAGTTAACACATGCACTACTACTGGGGTGGTGGGATCATAAGAGTCATAGGGTCATTCTGTTTGCCACAGCACTGCACTGTGAGACCTGCCCACCGGGACTGCAGGATGGTTCTCCAAAGCATCTTCTGCCCACCAGGACTGCAGGATGGTTCTCCAAAGCATCTTCTCCAAAGCATCACCTACGATTGTTACTTTTCTCTTCTCTACCCATCAGCGCCACCCTAGGGACACATTAAAGTCTTTAAACTTGTTCAGAACTCTGGTCCTATGCATCTTCGGGGGTAGAAAACAAAATTCAGCTTTCCTTTCTATTTTCCTTATCGGTCATACTATGATGACTCAAAACATTGCACTATCACCTAACAGTGGAACATATTTTTCTTGTGAAATTTCTACATCGTGCTGACGTGCAACCCAAGGCACTGGACGGGCAGGACTGGACCGGTACCCCGGGTTTGGAGTGAGCTGAAGAAAGGCTGGTTTGCACATGAAAAGAAAGACACCCCACAGTTAGCAATTTACGCTTTATCCACTTTTACAGGCAGGTCCACAGATGGTGCATCCGTGGCAGCTGAAATTATAACGCAGACAAGCAGACAACTCCGGTAATGAGGACATGATTTCTGCAACCACCTCTGCAGGAAAATCCGTATTGCCCATTGATTCTACCACTGTTAACATGTTTCTTTTAACGGCGGGTACTATTGGGGAAATGAACACACTGATGTCCAAACTTGCTGAGTCTCCTGGCCCGTGTACTGTCTTTGTCAGGGTGAGGTGGGGTGATGTCCTAGAGATCAGCTGGAGGCAAAGACAACCCCGTTGCCTGCCAGAAAGGGGAAAAGAACCAGAGTCCTCCAGGAGAGCCAGGCCATGAAAATGCCATCTACTGGGGCAGGAAGATGGCCGTCAGTCCCCAGCGATCCTCATCTTTACTGTCTTGGATACCAGCCCTGCTTCCCTGCCAGTCAGTCCATGAATCAGCTGTCTGTGGGACCAAGCACCAACTGTCTGGCTTCTAGGAGACACCAAAGCCCCTGACCCTTCCTTTCAAGGGGGGCATGTCTCTTGCCATCCTGTAGGCAGCATACACAGCCTTCCCACTGTGGCTGTAGAAAGGTCAAGAAGCCGTGTGCCCAATAAGTAGGAAGGCGTCTGTGAATGTGTTTGCAGACAGGACGTAAAAGACCAAGAATTTGCATGACTCTTGAAGAAAATGCCCTACAGTCCTTTATGCCTAGCTGGGTTCCCACTCAGAAGACTGCCTACTCATCAAGCCCCAAACAAGGGACCCTTGTGTCAGGGAGCTGCTGCAGCTGACGAGGGCATGGCTCACTGGGCTCAAAGGATAAGACAGAACGGTGAGAGAAGGCATCTGTGGAGCAGGGGTTCCCACAAATGGCCCCACCAGAAGAACCTGAACCCATTCTAGGGTTTCCAACATGGCCCTGAAAGGTTTGGATTGCCCAGCTGGGTGCTGGGGGACCACATATTCCAGAGAAGAAGAAGCCCAGAATCTGCTGGTTGACAAAGGAGAGAAGAGAGACCCAGGACAGTTCAAAGATTTGGTAAAGGTCACCGTGTGGAAGAGGCAACTGGGCTCAATGCCTAGGACTACCCTACATCTGCACTGGGATTTTCTCTGGACATGAGGACAGTGGGAGGAGGGTGCACCCTGACTTCTAGGGCTGGGGATGTAATTCTCCCATTCTGACCCAACGAGGAAGTCCTAATTGTCATTTTCAAGAACGTGCCTTTCTTTCTCTATGTATCCATCGATGAGTCCATGCATCCATCCAACCATCTGTCTACTCACCCAGCCATCCGTTCAAACATCCAACCACTCAAACATCATCCATCCATCCATCCATCCATCCATCCATCCAACCATCCATCCATCCATCCATCCATCCATCCATCCATATACCTAGCCATCTATCCACTAAGCCACTCATTCATCCATCTGTTCACCTATCCATCCATCCATCCATCCATCCATCCACCCATCCATCCATTCACTTGCTTATTGCTACTTATTCTACATTGCAATTGAGAAAGCATGACAGTCCAAAGCAGACCAGCTAGAGGTGCATATGACAGGAGGACAGCTCACTTTGCACCTGGGATGGGCTGTCCCCCAACACAACAGAGAGGCTGGGAAGTCTGTCTCCTTCATTACAGACCTAGGAGAGCAGAAGGTGGGAAGTCTTTAGACTGCACCAAGCAGAATCCAGTCATCCAAGAAAGGGAGCTTAGAGGGTGTGAGGTCTGTGCAGGGTTACTAGGAAGGTAAACTGAGGCTGGATCACCATCAGGATATCCTGACTGCAAGCACAGACTTTGGAAATGACAAGGAAAACTCTTGGTATTGAATCCAGCTTCTGCCTTCAAAAATTAAAAAAAAAAAAAAAAATCATGCTATTGGAGAAAACCGTGAGCTTCTTGCATTGAGAGTAACAAGCTATACCCTCACTTTGTCCATGTCTCTGTCTGATAAACATCACACTCCAAAAGTCTTAAACCGGATGAATTTCTCAGTAGCCTTGGCTCATACCATTCACCACTACAGACCTAGGAGAGGTCATTTGAAGAATGTGAGGCAGTTTGAGATCTTGTATGATTTCCTGGTCCGTGAGGAATGCTCCTGACATTCACACCGACAGGTCTTGCTCCTTTTGCCAATGCTGAAACCAGGTTATTTCTGCTCCTTTTGCCAATGCTGAAACCAGGTTCCCTCCTCAAGGAACTCACCTGGGTCACCTCTCTGTGCAACCGCAAGACCTCTTCAGGTCACATATCCTTCATGGGCACCTGTCACACCTATGTGATCCCTAAGCCTTTGGGATCCCATTCTGGGAGGTCCTGAACCCTGAATCAGAGCAGATATCATCAGGAAAGCCGCAGAGGTGATTTGCGAAATTCAGCAGGCAGAGTTCCAGACACCTGCGGTAGGCAGAATAATGAAATAATAATAATGATAGAAATAGTAATGTTGACACAAACAGGACCTTGTTCAACCTAATTAAGGGGGTGGGAGAAAACACACCCATTCACAGGGCTGTAGCAGACTGAATAATGCCCTTCTAGAGTGTCCCATGCAGTGGGGTCAAAAGTGAGCAGAGAGAAGACACAGCCAGTGCTCAATCCTGAAAATGCCCCTTCGGTTGTCCCCAGGGGCCATCCTTGCCTTCCATTCTGATTGTCTTGCCCCTCGTGTGCTCCCTGGGAGCTCGGTTCTGCCCCCAGATGCCCGTCTCTGTCCTTCTGGCTTGAGCTCTCACACATCTACTCACATGCCCCTTGGTGACACCCTTCCCCGGACCCTTGAAGTGCAACAGTCATTTGTCCCATCACGAAAGCAGTCTCTGCTCACTGCAGATGACCAGGACAACCCAAAAAGGGTGGTGGCTGGAGAAATAACCCCAAGATTTGCCCACGGAAGGAAGCCAGAGATGCTGCTGGCACCCAGCATCCCAAGGAGGACTTCTCCGTCATGATCCTACTGCGGATACAGGGCATAGCTTTCCCTTCCTAGGTGGACGCTGCCTTTGCTTGGGTTGGAGGCTCTCACTCCTCTCCTCAGTCGCCTCAATGCATTTTGAAGATGGAAGAAGGGTCCACCCTCCAAGGAAGACAAGTGGCTTCTGGACGCTGTGGAAGGCACACAATGGCTTCTTCACCAGCAGTTGCCATGCCAACAACTTATTCTGACCTACTAAAGCCCAGTCCCTTCTTCCGGCCACCAGAAATGTGAGATCACACACTCCCATCATTTTAAGCATTCAAGCAGGGCTAGAAGGGACCTTAACGCAAGCTGACAGAAATCTGCAGAACCTCTGTTGGGTTTGTAAGAATGGTTGAGGTCACGGAACCCAGCCCTGGTCTGGGAGCCAAAAAGTTAAGCCCTGCCCGGCAATCACAGCAGCTGATTTCCAGCTGTATGCATCGCTGGCTCCTTACAATAGGCGGGACTCCTGGGGCAAGCAAGGTGTGGTTTTTCATTTTGGTTCTGTTAGGAATCGACTTCCCTGCCTGTTGAGCCCTGATGTGAGCCTCCAAGCTCTATAAGGAGCAGCAGGGAGGGTGCATGGCTCCTCCAAGTTGGACTTACAGCACGATGTCTTTTGGACGTGATGATATACCGACAACAGGGGACTTACAGCTTACAGAGAAATGAGATAGAACATCATGGTGCCTTGGGACAAGGTGAACATATGCAGTAATGCCATGGGACCCTTCCCTTCAAACCATGAGGGACCACGCCGTGGAAACCATTCCTAGTGTGCTCCCCTTAAGCTCACCACGTCCTCCATCCTCAAATTCCCCAGAGCATGCTTCTAACATTGTATCTGCCATGACCTCTCATCTCTCCAAAATGAGACCAGCTTAGAGATGGGAATATTTGCTTTAACTTTTTGCAAAAGACTACAGTGGGAGGGTTTTCATTTCAGCTAAGGATGCTAAGGGGCAAAAAAATGCCTTCTCCAGCTGATGGGAAAGAAGGTCTTACAATAACACAAATGTGTCGTCAAGGAAATTTTGCAGGTTTCTATGCGTTTGGACCACGGTCCCTCCCAGCCCTGCCTGGTTTTGATGGAATCACCTGGAGAGCTTGAAGAACACCAAAGCTGGGGCCAGTCCCTGCTCTGGGACATGGATGTATTTGTTCTTGGGTGCAGCATCTTCTCCAAATCCCCAGGGATGGGACAAGTGAAATTTGGGAAGGAAACTCTGATTATAATGGGTGTCCTGAGCAGACTGGCTTTGGGGCTTAGTGGCCACACAGGCCAATAAGGGTGAAATATTGGTTAATGTCAGGGTGCAAGGAAGTCTTTCCTTTTTAGGGCCATACCTCCAGGACCCTGCATCCATAGTGCTACACATGGATAACGGAGGGGAAACGTTGCATCCAGAAAAGGGGGGCACTCAGCTTTCATAACGAGCCACCAGAGTCTAACACATCCGTGAGAAGGACAGCAAACCCAAGGAAGCCTAACAAGTTGGTGGTAGGGACAGCGGTCAGAGTTGTCTTCTCAGGGTCTTCATGTACCTGAAAGACTTGACCAGAATATCACCCCTCCCAGTGGTTTGCTCAGGGTCCTCATGTACCTGAATGACTTGACCAGAACATCACCCCTCCCAGTGGACCATGGATTCTGACCCAATGATTCTGAACAGCTTTGTTTAACCTCCTGGACTTTTGGGGCATCTGAGGAGGGACATGGCTGGGATGATCTCAGTGCACTTGGGGAGGATTCCATGAAATTTTTCTATCATCCATCTGTCCGTTGTCTATCATCTATCCATTCATCCATGTGTCCATCCATCTAACCCTTTATCTATCAACTCTCTGTCCATTCACCTACCACCTACCCATCTATCATCCATCTATCCATCTATTATCAATCACCTATCAACTTTCCATCAATGTATCCATCCATCCATCCATTTACCTATCATCTATTAAACTCTCCATCCATCATCTCTCTCCATCCATCCTATCTATAATCTACTCATTATCCACCATCTTTCTGTCATCTATCTATCCATTATATGTCTCTAGCTACCTACCTATCTATCTACCTATTTATCGACTATCATCCATGTACCCAAACATCTACCGATATTTATTAATTTACTGACCACAAATAACACAGGTGGGATTAACTGACACATTTTCTGAGAGCAGATCTCAAGAGGTTCCCCAGCAGGTGGCTGTCAGGACAAAGAAAGAGGGTCTGAAACACAAATGAGGAAGAGGGAACTTATCTCTTTTGATGAGAGACCACAGGGCAGGGCAAAGTGTACCAGAGCACAAGAACCAGAGGGCAGAAGACAGTCCCTGTGGTCAAGGAGAGGAGGCCTCAAGAGCATTGACTTGCAAGGACAACCTTATGTCACTTCACTAAGCATGTGGTCTTTGTTACCCAGTGTTTTCCCATCTGCTTATCCTAGAAGGGTCAGAGCCAGAATCTCCTTCCAGATGAATAGAATGAGGATGTTCCCTGAAGCCCCTGGGTGTGAGTCACCCCTGGGACAGGCGCTGCATTTAACTGGGTTCTTCCCTGGTAGACTACACAACCACCCCAAACACTCAACCGCCCGGAGCCAGGGCTGAATCTGAATTTCACCACTTACTTAATATATTACTTGAATACTTTAAAAATAAAATTCAATACTTTAAAAATAAAATTCAATCAACAGCCAGCTGTCCCAGCCAGAAGCAAGCTAAACCACGGTTCTGTCTCCTGCCTCCCTGGATGCGTCTCTTCAAAGTTTGTGTTTTTAATATAATGGAAATCATGACCATATTTCTGGAGGCTAATGAGAAGTCGAGAGTTTCTTTATATTTTTAATATAAAAGGGAACATTCTCTGCCCCTGGGAAAATATTTATGAAGGAAGTTACTGAATGAAGAATCAGCTTTCCTTTTTATTTTCCTTCTGAGTCGCAGATTCTCCTGTTTGTTCAGAGAACTAATTAAATATTTAAAGCAGCCTTCCTGTAGAGATTTATCTTTATAAAATGTTTCCGTAAGCTGGGAAGAAGTGGAGGGTGGGTTGCTACCTTCCACAAATCCATGGAGGAAGGACATCTACAAGGGTTGGACATGCTTTGATGTGGGTTGCTACCTTCCACAGATCCATGGAGGAAGGACGTCTACTAGGCTTGGGCATACTTTGATGATGGTCATTACCTCCCACAAATCCATAGAGGAAGGACGTCTTCAAGGGTTGGACGTGCTTTGATGTGGGTTGCTACCTTCCATAAATCCATAGAGGAAAGACATCTACTACAGTTGGGTGTACTTTGATGTGGTTTGCTACCTTCCACAAATCCATGGAGGAAGGATGTCTACTAGGGTTGGGGTACTTTGATGATGGTCACTACGTTCCACAAATCCATGGAGGAAGGATATCTACTACAGTTGGGCGTACTTTGATGATGGTTGCTACCTTCCACAAATCCATAGAGGAAGGACATCTACAATGGTTGGACGTGCTTTGATGTGGGTTGTTACCTTCCACAAATCCATGGAGGAAAGATGACTACTACGGTTGGGCATACTTTGATGACGGTCACTACCTTCCACAAATCCATAGAGGAAGGATGTCTTCAAGGGTTGGATGTGCTTTGATGTGGGTTGCTACGTTCCATAAATCCATAGAGGAAGGAAGTCTACTACAGTTGGGTGTACCTTGATATGGTTTGCTACCTTCCACAAATCCATGGAGGAAGGATATCTACTAGGGTTGTGGTACTTTGATGATGGTCGCTCCCTTCCACGAATCCATGGAGGAAGGACATCTACTAGGGTTGGAGTACTTTGATGATGGTTGCTACCTTCCACAAATCCATAAAGGAAGGACATCTACTAGGTAGGGTTGGGGGTATCTTGATGTGGCTGGCTACACAGTAGTGAGAAAACACGCGAGTCTACGGCACCTTGCCGCTGGTTTCCTGTGCTGTCTGGCCCCTTAGAGAGCTCACCTTAGCAGGTCATGATTCTTGCACATGACCAAGGTGGCATCTGCTGTGCACTGAGGAAGGGACAGCCCCCCTTCAAGTGTTTTAAAAATAAAGCAGTAAAAAGTTGGCCATGGGCACTGAGTATGAATGATGCTTGAAGACATGGCTCCAGCCGCCATCAACAGACACCACCAGGAGGATGACACACATGGCGATTCAAGAGCACATCTTCTCCTCCTAGTTTCCAAAAGCTGGGGGCCAGACCCCCTGCAAAGCTTCCCTGAGCAGAGATGCTGGGAATGGATGGCCAGCTCCCTGTATCAATGGACAAAGGATGATTTCAGACTGTACGGTGAAAGAGAGGCAAAGGCAAGGCGGTCCACATTCAAAGACGAAGACCCATCGCTCCTTTTTGCACTCACCTTTATTGATGCTTGAGGATAATCAAACATCTTTATCACTGTTTCTCAAGCAAGTGATGTGTGGCAAGGAGTCTTACAGAAAATAGAAGAGTCCAATTACAGGGACGATCCAACCCGCTGACCTGTGTGTTCTATGAGTCCTGCTAAACACAGCTTAGGGGACAATGCATACATCTCTCAGACCACAGGGCAGCTGTTTGGGCTAAGAAAGCTTCGGGGTAGGCAAATTCCCATGGCATTCCTATGGCAGAGTGGTCAGGTGGCCTCGGCATTCCCAAGACCTACACCCTCCTCTGAAATCTTCCCTTGCCCCCAGCGGCCCCCATGCTACATGTTATTAGCAAGCCAGATATTATGGATGATTTCATGCTCTACATTAACCTCAACAAAGAGAAAATGCGGAATTGCTTATCTCAACGGACCAGGTTTAAAAAAAAAAAAAAAAAAAAAAACATGACTTATCTGAGCTTCTTCAAACCCCTATCACAGGAAACACTCTTGCTATGGGTGGTTGAGACTTTTAGATGCTATTGACACAGTAGAGCTGCAGTAGACCTGGAAGGTGGTCTCTGAGGTCAACTGTCTGAAGATGTGCACCGTCTTCTGTAGACTGGTGGTCTTCATCCTTCCAGAGGAAACAAGGTCGGGGAGTCTGCATGGAAAGAGAACATTGGAGATCAAGAGATGTATGGGAGAGAGAGACAGAGACAGGCAGAGAGAGCAAGATTGACATTTCCCTCTTCTCCGAGGACACCTGGGTAGCACCATGGACCTTCTGGACCTCCTGAAGACACAGAGCTGGAGAGACATGGACAGCCCAAATCAGAGCTGCATGTGTCCTGCCCTGCGGACACCCAATGAGAAGTGAAGGCATCAGATGGGTAGGTGGGCATTGGACTCATGGGGGAGGTGACGCGGTGAACGGCATCCCTTGGAACGTTCCGTCAAAGAACATTCCAGAATGAGGATTTCATATACCAAGGACAAAGCCCTCACCTACTCCCTGAGCAAAATCCAGTTCCTTCCTTCCTTTACAGCCTGTGCACAATGCTCTCTGACAATGTCCACAAGAGGAGAGACCTCCCTCTATGCGTAAGACACCACATAGAAACATCCACGGTGTGACACGTGGGGAGAGGACGTGGTCCACATTGGGAGCAAACAGGATGGCTGAGGAGAATTCCTTTCTCACAGGCAGATGAAGATGGCACACACCAACAATGGAGACATTCAGTACTTTCCACAGACAAGAAACTTTTGGGAGAAGGACACAGAAAGCCTTGTTCTATTTGGCCGAAACCAAACTGTCCTTGGAGCACGTGGCCTGAAGCCTCTGAGAAGGTCTCCACTTAGGAGATCTGCTAGCTCATGTACATGCTGAGAAGGCACATTTACAAGTTCTTTTCTCACAGACCTAAGTACTGAGGGAACAAGGAAAGTGTATGCATTTCCTAGGGCTGCCCTGAGTGACAAGGGACCCAAAACAGGGTAGCGTTGAACATCAGAGACCCATCCTGTCCCAGCTCTAGACACCAGAAGTCTGAGATCCCGGTGGGACATGGATGCTGAGATCTAGATGGGGCAGGGCTCTGCTCGTTCCTGAGGTTCCATGGGAGGGTCTTTCCTCCCTTTTCCAGCTTTTGGGGTTCCAGATGTCCCTAGGCTGGTGGCCAATTTCTTCCCATCTCTGCCTCCACCTTCATGTGGCTTCTCCTCTGCCTCTGTGTCTCCTCTTCTGTCTCTTACAAGGACACCCGTCATTGGATTCAGGACCACCCTGATCTAGGATGAGCTCATCTCAGATCCTTCCCTTAATCACATCTGCAAACACCCTGTTTCCAAATAAGGTCCAGGCCACAGGCGTCTACCACGTAACCTCTTTGTCCCCGCGTGCTAGTCTCGTTGAGAAGAAAAATAACGATACCTTTCCCTCTTCTGTAAAGCTCTGCTGGGCAGTCACTTTTAAGAGGCGCAGAATGACTCACAACGGGTACTGGCAACATCGGCCCTTTCCCAGCTGGGTCTTTGCCATCGGGCACCAGGGATGCATGACTAAGAAGGAATAAAACCATGCCCCATAGGGTTAATGAGGTTGAAACGAGCTAAAAAAAAAAAAAATGTTTTTCAAAGAATTGTGTCTCCTTCCTCAGCTAACATGTCTTCTCAGGCCCCACTCACAAACCCGGGGGTTGGCTCTACAGAAACCTGGTTTCAAGGTCAACTGATGATAGGGTTGCAGCTTAGGAACATTCCTGACCAGAGATAAGGAGTCCAAGACCCCATCTGGCTTTATCCCAGTTCTGGGAGGACACCCACAGCCTGTTCCCCTTGTCCTAAGATAACCTTCTGACTCAGAGGCTGAATTTTGCCTCCTGGTGGGGTTAAGTATTCACCCCTCAGCAAACACGGGGTGTATACCCCATATATGTTTTCCCAATGCTCGTACCTCCATTTCCTCATGAGTAGTCCTACATTTCCTCCCCTTTGCATCCAGATGTGCCCAATCTCAACCCCGGTGATTACAAAACACATGTCCTCTGCCCCCTCATGGGGGTGGATTCCAGGAATTCCCTCCCCCAGCCCCTTATCTGACTTTGTTTCCAGTAAACCCTTTGGTTGCTACAAACCTGATGTCTCAGTTGCACCGGGCAGATGGACTTGGGTTGGCCGAGGTGATGTGTTTCTACCTCCATGTCACCTGCCCATCTCCCCGCACAGCAAAGACAGGCACACACCACGCCTGGATCTCAAGCTCCAGGTGGCTCCCAGCAGACCGCCCAGGGGTGTCCCCACCAGACACATTGCTCTGCTCCTAAACCTCTGCTCTGGAGAAAAAACAGGGGGAGGTCCTCGAAGTCTTGACGTTGCACGCTTGCAGGAAACATCTACAAGTTCTCTTGTAAAGGGAAGAGTGAGAAGACCTGCCCATCTCCAGTTGGAGGTCAAGGTCATCCCTACACGTTCCTGAAGATTGGGGACCTGGGCTCCGATCACTCACTCACCCTTCCTTGCTGAACCCAACACCTCCATTCTCATGAGTCTCCTTCCGCTCCCCACATGACGGCATGGGGAAGTCAAGAGAAGAACCGTTTTGTGGTTTTGTTCTGGAAGCTCCTCATGGAAGCCCAGGAGATGCGTTCAGTGCACAGAAATTATGGGAAAGACGGCTTCCCGTGTCCTTAACTCATCGGAGTGACCCCACAGCTCAGCACATGGGCGTTTAGGTCTCCCCCGATGAGCTAGATGCCTGCCCTTTTGAAGACAGAGTTCAGTCACTCCTTTCTGTTAGAGGCTCAGAATGACTGGGTCAGAGCAGCATGACTGCCACTCCTTCTATTTCCTATAGGAAAGAGGGAACTCCGTCTGGTGACAAAGAGTCACCTCTCCCCTCTCCAAATCAGAACATCTCAGTACCATGGGGATTGGAAGGAAACTGACGGCCGAAACCCGATTTTTCCTTGACATCCAGTTCATGGGGCGTATTTGTCACCGGAGGAAGAGGACGCCTGCCTTATGAGTCATGTCCTTGCTGGGTGGTGGAACCCACTGGAAAACAGGTGATATCTGGAGGCATGTGCAGAGGGCGGCTATGCCCCTGCATCCAGCCCCGAAGCAGGAACACGAGGTCCCGACTTTGGATGGAGAAGCACAGAATTCTAAAGTGGTGGCCTCGGATGGAGGGAGAAGCGGGGAGGACACAGGACGCTGTAGGAACACAGTAGGCACCGACCGCCCCCTAAAGTGCAGCATGAGTAACCACAGCAGACCCGGAGGGGTGGGGCCCCCCAATGACCAGACCACGGTCAGGAAGCACACCACGTGGTCAGGAAGGGTGGAGAGCAATGGCCATAGGATTCCACGGGGAACCTCCCATGTGGGAGTTCCAGGCAACGGCCAGGGAACCCAAGGAGTGTGGACACTGAGTGCAGGATGTGAATTCCATGATGACCCATGCCCAAGAGTGACTAAGAGCTGGAAGTACCAACTGGGTGAATGGACATGGGCATTGGGTGGGCCTCGGCCAATGGTGGACATGAGGGGTGTGAAATAAATCAGGTCTCGGGCCCCGTCTCACGCGTGGAGATGCCCGGATGGTGACCAGAGGTTCTTCTAAGGTCGCTACAGAGAGGGTTCCCTCATTCCCGAGTGACATTCTCCACAAAGAGCAGAAGATGGGCCCTCTTGCTTTCGATGCCTGCCTGACATCCGGTCAAGACAGCGTCCAATGAGGCAGTGCCCCCCAAGGGGACGACCAGAGTTACTGTCTTTAGGGACAAGTGGAAATTATGTAGAAGATGGTCCAGATATAGTCAAGAGTTCCATCAAACCAGTTTCCAAGAATCGGAGATCTATGGTCACTAAAGGACTTTTCTGGGGCAGACATAACAAAGTGTGATAAACCCAGCAGATGACAATAACTCATGTCTAACCAGCTGTGGAGACGAGAGGTCCTAGATCCAGGCGGCGCAGGACCACACTCCCTCCGGAGGCTCCAAGAGAGGGTCCTTCCTTCTTCTTCTGGGTCTGTCTTCCTCTGTCTCACGCACTTGTCCTTGGATTTCGGACCAGCCTGATCTGGGATGCCTTCATCTCAGACCCTTCCTTTCCTGGCATCTTTTGGGATAAAAGATCATATTCCCAGGTCACAGGGATGAAGAGGTGGACCGAATTCTGAGCAAGCCGCCATGCAGCCTTCTACAGATTCTTTGACACATAGGAGGGATCAAACCCACTATTATATGATTTTATTATTTCCTATGGGAGCCACACATCTTAACAGGAACAATTAAATATTCATGGAGGAGTTATTAAGCACCACTTACTAAACCTTTCCCGCACACTTATTTTATTTTCACTACAGCCCTGAGGAGTCGGTCCTTTATGTCTACGATGAGGATGGAATGTGTGTGTCCTTCCAAAATCCATATGTGCGATACTGAATCCCCAGTGGGATGGGCTTAAGAGGTGGGGTCTGGGCTCTCTCTGGTGGGATGCGATTCGCTCATGAGGATGGGGCCCCATGAAGGCATTGGTGTTGTCATAAAAGAGACCCCAGGGAGGACCCTCGTCCCTTGCTCCATGTCAGGACACAATGGGAAGACGTCTATCTGTGACGCGGGAAGGGGGTTCACAGCACACATCGAATCTGCACATGCCTTCATCTCCGATGTCCAGCCTCCACAACTACCAGGACGAAACGTCTTTATAAGCGCCCCCCAGTCCGTGGAGTCCCATTACAGCATCCCCCACGGACCAAGAGAGTCCGCTTGGTAGGTAAGGACAAACCAGCATGGGATTGGGGTTCTGTCTCCAAAGCGCCCGAAGTTAGCCATTCCTGAGTGCCTCTGCCCTCCTCCCAGGACTCAGTTGCACGTCTACACCACTCTGCAGTGCCCACCTGTTGGGGTTATCTTAGCGTCCGTGACCATGGTGACTTTATGGTCATCATGTCCCGTGGTAATCAGCTTCAGCTCTTACCATGACTACAATCTAATTGCCACATTACAATAGTAACCGTGAGTCCCACTCAGTTTGGGACCCTTCCAACACCACCACCGAGTGGATTCCCACACTCCACCATGGAAACGGTTCTAGAAAAACACATGAACAGTTCTATAAAACGCATCAGAACAGCAGCACTCTGAAAAATCATATGGTTTCCCCCCAGGCTAACCCCAGTCTTGAGATGTTAAAGTGGCTGATGATTTTTACGATTTTGCGGCGATCAACCGCGACCCTGGTTTTTGTTGGCGGGACGTATGTCCAAGGCGAATGAAGCGGGAGGAAGGTGGGGAGAAGGGCCGGTTACTCTGGTGACTCCACCATCATGGAGGACCCACTGGGAGCCATGTGGTCGTCAGGCTGGGAATGCGCTTGGTGGTTTTTTAGGGGCACCATTTTAATCGCTTTAAGTGTAGTAATGGAGGGAAAGTCTACGCTGTTGCTGGACGTTGGTAAACCATAAGTAGTGGAAAGCATGTGGTCCTTTGCCCATTGCCACAATGAGTCATCAGAAACCCTCAGTGCCTCCCATCTCCAAGCAGGTGGAGACCTCGGTCAAGCCACTTGGTTTTCCCAGGCATCATGCATAAAAACATGAACTCTGAGCTCTCAGAACTCCTTCCACATCTAAAGGACCAGATGCACTTTGATTTTTTTTTTGCCCGTGGGGCAGCCTCCAGCTGTGGACGCGAGGTGTCCTCTGGGCTGCCTCCTTGCCTATCAAGGCAGATGACCGTGTGTCATCTGTAGCGTGATGGGAAGTCAGGCGGCCAAGAACTCGGCCAAGAACAAGGCCCATGGTCCACCGTCAGAGCACGGTTCTCCTTCACGGTGTGGAAGGGAGTGGTTTGTGGCCATGACGAAAGGAGACACATCCACAGCCGGAGAGGAGGAAGGACGGGAGAGAGGAAGAAAGGAAGGAAAATGCTAGCTGTGGTGACGGAAGTGTCAGCTCACTTATGGCCATTTCAGCGTGCGTACCCAAATATCAAATTCTGCACCTGAAATGCGTATCATTTCTATTTGGCAATTGCAGCTCAATCAAGCTGGGACAGAATGAGAAAAAAAAAAAAAAAACACAAAACCCACAAAGCTAATAGCGTCCTTCACTCTGATACACCAGGTACCACGTCTCTTCGTTGTACGGAACACCAGCTGGTCTGGAACGCGGTGACTGACCCCTTAGCACCCTTCCTGCTGGTAATGGGCGCACACGTCCTCAGCCACGTGCCCCCGTCATGGGTCGCAAGAGTTGGGACACAGCCTTGTGGGGACCTACTTGAACACCTTGATGTTGACCTATTGTAAGGCCACCACGCCCTGGACTCCAGTCCATGGACAGAGCTGGGCCACCATTACACTAGGAACAGAAACCTCGTCCCCATGCCCCCAACAACCACGGACGGACCTTCTGTGGATAGGTCTACATTTTCCGCCCCTTTCATACTCATGGAATCCTCTGTGGGCTCTTGTATCTGGCTTCTGTCCTTGGCACGGTATTCTTTTATTTTCTTTTTTTGCAGTCTATCCTTGTGTCGGTGGGTGTCAGAGTTTGTGGTCCTCAGGGCTGACTCATCGTCCCTTGTATGGACGGAGCCTATTCTCTCAACCCATTCATCCATCCATGCATTCTTGGGTGGCTTCCAGTTTTCAGCTGCGGTGAACCGTCCTGCTGTAAATATGACTGTACACGGGCATGAGGTTTTGGGTAGACGTGTCTTCTCTGACTCCCGGTAGAGCCCTAGGAGCAAACTGTCGGGTCGTCTGGAACGTCCACCGTTAACCTTTTGAGGAACCCGCCACAATGTTCACTCTGTCTGCTTTTAATTTTAGTCAGAACGAATTTTGCTCCGGGAATGAGTCTTCTCGTTATTAGGGTTCTCACTCCTCCCGATGGCCCCCTAGTCCTTTGGGTCATGCTGCAAGTTCAGACGGCTTGGAAAATGGTCCTTCCCATTTGATGCCTTTCCTAGACGCAGAGTCATTGGCGCTGGGAGGTGGCCACCCCACCGGGGGTTTCCCCGGTCACTGTCATCTCCTGAGTGACTGAGGTCCCCTGCAACATCTAGCATATAGCTCCTTCCATTCAGCCGGCTGTAGCACAGACGTGAAACTAGCGCCCTGCTGTGCTTCTTGGGTTGGGCAGGGGGACTGAACCCCCAAGCATCTCCGAACCCCTCCCTACCTTCTCAAGATCCCACTGCAACATTCCCAGAACGTTCGGTTTATTAAAACAGAAGCTTAAAAGGCGGAAATTCTGCAGGGGCCACCCACCTCCCAAACGGCGAATCCTCCCTGAACAGAGGGGGCACGTGCTCGTTTGCAGGTGGTCTCCGGGCCCGGCAACCTAGTACAGGCAGGCAGGCGCGCACCCTCCTCCAACTGGGCTTCCCACAGCTCCCCCCGCAACCCCGCAGGAAACCCAAAGGAAGAGGCAGGCGGCCCGCGCCCTGCGGGACCGCTAGATGGAGCCCTCAGACAGGCAGAAACCCAACGGAGTCTCCAAGGGCGGCCCTCAGCCTGCAAGGGGGACGCGTCCCCTCGTCCCATGACCCCGAGCATCTTCAGGAGACCGTCAGCCCCGCGGGTCTCCATCACACCCAAACCCTCCCATGATGATTCTGCAGGAGCGTCTCCCTTTCGGATGTTTCCCATCCCCGAAAGGAAACGGAGCAGCGGTGCGGTCAGCCGGCCAGAGGAGCGCCCGGGGAGGCGGACGCAGACATCCCAAACACACCACAGGATGCGTGAAGCAGGACTAGAGGCCCCTGCGCGTGGGGGAAAATAGACAGCGTCTGCCCAGATACCTGCCAAGGAGCCCCAGGGTCTGCCTGAAGACATGCCCATTGAGGACTGGGGTTGAGGACGGGGGAGTGTCCAAAATCACACCTCGGTGCTGGCCCGCATCTTAACATCTTTTTGGAACCAGAACGTAATCATCTAGTAACCCTGAATGACTTCTCCCATGGTCCCCACCAAGCAATGGCAGGGTTCAAACCCCATAGAGGACCCCCTCCTGTTGGCCGCTCTCTTAGCTAAGGGGCTGGGGAAGGGAGACAATATGGCCCACCTCATAGGGACGGGCTTTATGGAAAATATTGTAACATGCATAGAGCACCGTGAAGGGTGATGGGGTGATGGATTAGTGCATCGTATCTGCTTTTACCCCCCGAGTCTCCCAGACTCTGATGTCCCCCCCACAACTGGCGTGCCTCCCGCCCTCCCTCCCCGCGTGTCCGAAGCTCAGGGATGCTGGCCACGTGGGGATCCCTCCATGAACGCATGTGATGTGTGCAAAGAACGGAAACTTGCTTGTTCAACACCCAAAGTGACAAAACCACGAGGCACATCCTCTCGGCTCCCCTGGTTTGTCCCGGTTTCTCTGGAAGGGCGGGGGTGAGGCGCGTCCCAAACGTGGTCTTTTCCCTTCCACTTTCTTCTTTGCTTTTCCCACACAGCCAGGGGGCAGGTCGACGCTCTGTATTTGCAGGATTCCCCCTGATTTTCAGTATCGATACGGGTGCTCCAGTACGATTTCCTACATGAGCGTTTCAGAAAGCCACGTGAGGCCTCGTAGGCATGGCGGTCGGCTCTCGCTCCCCCCTTTTCCTCCAACGACTCTGCAACAGACTGTCCATTTTTCCCAATCCCGCACTCGGTGGGAAGCCAGCATCCCCATCTGCCCGAGGGCAACGCCATGAAATATGGACAAACACCCAATCCTGACCGGTCACAATCGGAGAGCGTTGCGCCATCGGGAAGCTCCCGACCTGTGAGCACGCGGTAAAGAGCTTTCCCCATCGTGCACTGGGCATGCTGGTGCGTCAACTGGGATTGATGATCACCTAAACCTTGTAGACATTTTAAAGATGGAGACGGGGATGCCTGGCTGGCTCAGTCTACTGAGCGTCTGATTCTGGGCAGCAACTCAGACTGTGAGGCATGGACTCTGCTTGTCCCGCTCCCTCTCCTCCACCTCTTCCTCCTCTCTCTCTCAAATAAACAAATAAATAATGTGTTGTGTTTTTTTTTTTTAAAAGCACCATGAAGACAATACAACCAGCCAGCCTCATTAAGATGCTGGACGTCTCAGCGTCACGGTCAACTAAGGGCTCAAATAAACATGTTGCTGGTCAAGGTGTGTCCGTCCCAAAGTGGAAACGCCCCTTGCATCCCAGACATGGAGACATGGAAAAACACTAACTTAGGTTCAATGCACATTTCAAGAACCCACCTCTTCCAGAAAGCATCCCACAGTCCTTAACAAAAACATTGCAAAAAAAAAAAAAAAAAAAAAAAAAAGGATGGGAGAGAGAGAGAGAGATGCCAGTCTAATTTCAGAAGCTTGGAATCGTCATATGACACATGGCCCAGCTTTGTGGGTTTTTCCCAGCTCTGTCAACGTCCAGAATTTTTTTTTTCCCCACTATGAACCGTATGAAAATGAAAAAAGAGCTGACAGTAAAGACAGACGGACATCGACGGTGTAGGATATACCCACAGCGTCTTGAATTATCTCCAGGAGCATCTGGCCTTCAGTGTTTGGGTCGTTTTCATGATCCTGAAGCCATGGTGGACCAACGTCTTCTCTCTCTCTCTCTCTTTTTTAAATAAAATATTTCCTTTCCTATAGTTATTAGGATGCATCCCCGACCCATGGCTATTGGGGTAAAGTTTAAAACGAAACGCGCTGAAGTTGGAAACGGGCAAGAGCTCTGTTAACACACTACTCACATTCCTGTTGGCGAGGTCTCCTGAGTGTGCGTTTGGGGACAACGCAGCCATCCCAAGAATGCAAGACATGTTCCCTCGTGAATCTAGCCCATCCTAAAAGGCAGATGCACGGCCTCTGCTTCCCTGTAAATGCAACTCTTTGTAACACCAAGAGTGTCCCCTTACAGACCAAAATGAGACCCATCCAGACCGTGGCTTGACGTTTACCAAGAGCCTCTCCATAAGACCTTCGCTCTTGTCAGGGGGTGGTCCCTGCGTCAGTTCTGAGTTCCCAGAGTTCCCAACTGCCAAGCAGGAACCATGAGCCACCAAGGCCAAAGGCAACCCAAGTCTCCTGGAGAAATCCCGACATCCCGCTCCTGTGCAAAACTCCGACGTCCCTTCGCAAAGTTTTGTTGGTTTTTACCCTTTGCTTGACATCTTGGCCTCAAATACCAAGTATGTTTGCACCTGAGTCACCATGTAGACTTTAGCTAACTCCTCCTTCTCATTATCACCACGCACACAAGCCAACAAAGAAGGACTAATTTCAATGCCCTTACCTCCCCCGACCCCGATACACTCAGATGACCCTTAAACACGCACTGTCCAGCCACAAATTCAAGCACAAACCGGCGTTTGACAAATCCAGTGCTCTGGAAATGCCGTGTGGGGCCAGGCGCTGGCTCCTCCACCTCCCCACGTCTCAAGGATGCTGAACGTTGGCCAACGCGGCCTCCAGACCCCTGGAGACGAGGCCCCAAGATCAGCTGCTCTCCAGAACAACAATCATGCAGAATTTGGGCAAGCTTCCTATGATTAAAGAAAAAAAAAAACTTCACATTTTTTCATGTTCAAAGGGAAGCTTGGGGAGAAACAATTATTATTGGATTACTTGCAGCAATTGAGGCAAGAGAGACTGTCCAAAAACCGCTCGGGAACGATATCCAAGCTGTTACATAAAACGCTGGACCTCTCCCAGCGTCCTCCAGGACTCACCCAAAGACTTGTAGGACCTTCAGGAAAATCCGCACGTTGCTCCAATGCACTGGCATGGAGACCCTTTTGGCCTGAGGTCCACGCCACACTCTGGCTGGCCCGTGGCCACTGCGTGTGTTGCCAGTCACCAACAAAGACACCTGTTCAGCTCCTTCCTGGGTCGTGCCAGAGACTTTGGTCCCTGGGGGACCTCTGCTGCCCCAGCCTGTCTGCCCAAGCCCAGGGATCTCCTCGCAGGCCAGTTTCTAAATGCACCTGTGCTCTAAGATAAAAACGTACCCGTTAGGATGGTCTGCATTCCTCTTTCATATCAAGACAAAGTTGTTTCATCACTTTGCTTGACCAAGAACACCTGTAGGTTCCCTTGCACCCGAAGGAAAGCGAATGGATTTGCTTCCCCTGCCCCCCATCCCTGAGTGTCTACACCTCTTGGTGTCCCCGCTGCTGCGTGGTGTTTTGCAAACACTGTTGGCTTCCGTCAGGCTCACCCCACGTAGCACCTTCTGCTCTTTTAAAATTCAGGGGATTAAAAAAAAAAATCTCATCGCGTCGACTGAATGGATTCTACAATCCCCAAGTGGGTCGCGACCCACAGTTTCAAGAACATTTCCAAAGCAGGATGGGGACACGTGCATATTTGACCTACACGGACGTAGCCACTGCAGGGTCTGACCTGCACTTTCAGGGGGATTGACGTACGGAGGGGGCAAGAGGTGTTCAGGCTAGTGACTGGAAACCGTCATCACCCAGACGGGCCTCAAGAGACTCCCCATCCCCATCTGGGGGGGGGGGGGCTGCAGGGTACAGAAAACACCACCGAGCTGCACATAGAGAGTTCCTGGTGGCTCCTAGGTTCTGCTTTATGGACCTAGCATTGATCTGATTCCAGAGGAATTCACTCCGGGGAGAGCCAGTTCTCCCGAAATGTTGCCTTCCTGCAGGAAGGGGTGCGGGAAGCAGCGGGGGGTTGCCAAAGAAAAGCAAGGGTGCATCCCAGGGCAGGGTAACGTGGCAGCTGAGCCCCAGGGAGGCCTCGGTGCATGAGTTAGTTGGGAAGACGGTGGCATGGAGCAGGCTGGACCCGAGGGGAGCAGACATGGACACACGGGTCAGAAGCAACAGCTCTCTCTGGTGCGCACCGCACGATGTTCCAAACTAAGGCTGCTGTGGGAATCAGCTGAACGGACCCAGACCCGCAGCACACAGCAGGCAGGGACCGGCCACAACCAGAGAATCAAAAGCCATTGGGTATCTCGGTGCATTGCCGGGGACACCTGCCTCTCCCTTCTCCCTGCTCCTGGACGTCCTTTCTTGCTCTGGGCTCCGTCGTGGGTCTCTTGCAGATTCCAAGTTCCACTCGCCATGTCAGGAGCTAAGGGGGAGCTCCCTTCTCAGCACACGCCTGAGGAACAGGAGCAGGATGTGTGTGCAAGACAGAGACGCAAGGAGCACAGACACCCCATGATCCGTTTTCTTTCGGCTAGCGAGCAGCTAGAGGCCGCCAAGGCAGGTGGTTCTCAGAGCAGGAAGCTGGAGCTCTGGGGACATGCATGGTAACAGGACCCCCACCCCCACTAGAAGTGTCCTGGCGGCTCATTGCATTTGCAAAGACAGTCCCTCACCTCCCGTTTCTGCCTGTGTCCCCTTCCGCAGACCACAGAGCCGAAGAGAAGCCCTGGCATCGGCCGTCCTGGCTGCTGTGTGCTGCTGGTGGAGGGCTCCCTCCTTGCCGCCACCGGGAAGGGGGTACCCTCTTTCCTATGCCGTCTGGGCACAGAGCAGTCGCTGCGGTGCACGCATGGACCAGCAGGAGAGGAAGCCAGACTCCAGAGCCAGTGTGGAGGCCGCTGCGGATGTGTCCCTCCCCACGCCGGACCGATGCAGCCCCCCAGATTCAGGGCACCTTCTCCTGCACCCCCCCTCAGCTGCGGTCTGACCGGGATGCTGTTTCCACCTGGGTCTGGTCGGGTCATCTTTGTGAGAGACTCTGAAGATCAAGGATGATGCCTGGACCTATAGTCAGTCTGGGGCGCAGACAAAGACTCTACAACCCCTGGCTCCTTCGGCCTTCCTGGGGAAGCAGAGGTGGGGTCCGTACCTGCCCGTCTGCTGCCTCTCTCTGGCCTCTGCTCAGCAGACGGCCATGATAACTCTCTTCAAGCATGCCTGAGCAGTGCTGGGTCCCTGGGGTTGGGGGCTGGAGGTGGGGGACACAGGACTCACAGCTTCTTGGACCTGGACCATGTGTCCTAGCGATGGCAGTGGGGTTCGTCTGCTGCATGCGTGCCTGGATTCCTCCACAGGGCCCGTGTCCTGCACCCCTAGCTCAAGGCATCCGCATCCGGGACCGTGCAGAATCTTCCGGCTGCCAAGCTGCTGGGTGGGTACCAGCTCTCTGGCCCAGAGCTTCTGAATAAGCCTTTTTTTTTTAGGGTCTTCCTCCGAGTCCTCTGTGTACTCAGGGTCCTAGTAAAGTGCCCACCAAGGCATCCGCCCTAAATGCAGCAGGACCGCAGGGCAGGCGTGTGGGGTGTGTGTGTTTGTGTGTGTGTGTGTGTGTGTGTGTATGAGAAAGAGTGGGGGCAACATCCCTCCTTTCGTCCCCATGGCCCAGGACCGGAGGGTGAGAGACCCCGGTGTGTGTTCTGGGGAAGGGGGATTCCTGTGGGTCTCAGGAGCCTGGATCCCGGTTGCTGGAGGTCCACTGCCACTGCCTCAAGCTGTTCATTGATCCATCACAGAGCACCGAGCCCCCTTGCCTTAGGCAGGCCCTGCGTCTGGGTCCCAGCTCCCTCTGTTCCTGCGCCCTGCGCCCCTCACACCCTCTCCTGCCCAGGGGCGTCAGCGAGAAGACACTTGGATGCCACCGCGCAGCCCCCTCCCCAGGGCAGAGGAGGGAGGAGTGCGCCTTTCCACCACCGCCCCCCCGCAACCCCGCCATTCCTCCGTTAATGACAGCGCAGCGCGCCAGCGGCGGCACGAGGGGAGGGGGCTCCGGAAAGAGGAAAGAAGGGGCCCCCCTTGGAGGGCTGGCGCGGGAAGAGGGACGCGCGAGCCACCCCAAAGCTACCACGGCGCCAGGGCTCGGGGCGGCGCGGGCCGCAGGGGTCGCGCGCAGGAGCCCCGCGCCGCAGCGCACACACACACCCCCCCTCCGCGCTCGCCCCCGCGCCCCCCGCCGCCCGCGTTCGGCCGCGCGCTGCGCCCCGCGGGGCCGGGTTTGCACCTGTCACCGCGCGCCCGCCGCCGCCTCGCCGCCGCCCAAGTTCGCGGGGACTTGGCGGGCGCGCCGCCTCCCGCTCCCCGCCCGCGTCCGCGTCCTCGCCCATGGCCGCCGCCCCCGCCCGCCCGCCGCCCGCGCCCCTCGCGCCGCCCGCCCAGCCCCGCGGCCGCCGGGCCCGGTGAGCCAGCAGCGCGGCCGAGCGCGGGCGCCCGTCCCCAGCACGGAGCACTGCGGATGCGGCGCGGGGCCGGCGCGGGGCTCCGGGCGCGCTCGGGGGTCGTGAGCGCCGCGCCCCGCGCCCCCGCGCGCCCCCCGCCCGCCCGCGCGCCCCACCGGGGCCATGCAGTCGCTCATCTCGCCGGTGACCAAGGCGATCTTGGTGGCTCTGTTCATCTTCGCCATCCTGCTCATCCTCTACGTGATCCTCTGGTACATCTGCCGCGATGTGGACTGCGACCACGGCATCTGAGCCCCGCGGCGCCCCGGCCCCGCCGCGCTGAGGGCGCCCCGCCCCGAGGGCCGCTGCGCCGGGCATGGGGGCCGCGCGCCCCCCGCCCCGGGCCCCGCCGCGCGCCCGCCGCCGCCGCCGCCGCCGCCGGGCCGTGACCTTCAGGGACAGAGCGCGGAGAGCGGGTGAGTGCACGCGGGCGAGGAGCCGCAACTTCGCCGGGGCGCGGGGTGCGGGCGCGGGACCGTCTCCGGGTGGGCGCTGCGCCCGGACTCCCCGCGGGGCTCCGGGAGGCCCTTCCCGGCGGGTCCCGCCGGCGCCTGCGGTCCGAGGACGCGGGGCGCGCCAGTCTCATGAAGCCACCTGCGCCGCGTGGGAGCGGGCTCGCGGGGGGCACGGGGCGTGCCGCGCACAGCCCTGTCCCGGAGCCTCGACCGAGGGCGCGGGGCCCCGAGCGCTCAGGTCCCCCTCCCAGGCAGCCCCGCAGCCCCTGACCGGCCAGGCGGGGCGAGGGAGGGGGTCCCCGCAACCGCGAGCCGCCGCCACCGAGGGGCACCTCCGACGCGCCATGGCCAACAGAACTGCGAACAGGTCGGAAGGCTGGTGCGCCCTGCTCACGCCGCTGGGCAGCCCCCCACCCAGGGGAGCCGAGAGCTCAGGAAGGGGGCTCGCCTCGCAGTCCCCGCACCCCTGCCCCGGAGGAGGGCGACAGATGGGACCAAAATGCGGCTTTGCCCTCCACCAAGCGCGCGGGAGCAAGTTTGTGACTTAAATAAATAGCTCGTTAGCGAGAAAGAAAAAAAAATGCCTCCGTTTGAAGGCAGATCTCGAAATGCAACCTGTGAGGAAAAACACCCCGCTTTAACAGGCTGCCAATTTATGCGTCTGCGGATCCTGGGATGTCTTCCTGGGTAAAGAGGGCAGGCGGGCGGTGGCGTGGGTCCCCCGCGCTCCTGCGGGAGCTGTCCCCTACCAGCCCACCCCGGGGCCGGGGGCTGGCCAAGTCGTGCTTTGTGCTACGCTGCACACTCCCCTTAAGGCATTTCCTATCCAGCAGTTCCAGCCAGTGGAGGGTTAAGGGGTGGGGTGGGGGGGACGCAGAGAGACTGCTGTCCCCGGAACATTCTTTGGGAGCCCAAGGGAGACGCGAGGGGACGAGACTGTCTGATGTGGTGCCTTTGGGGCGGCTGCGGAGAACAGGAGAAGGGCTGGCAGCAGTGTGTTTTTTCTCCCGGAGTTAGCGCCGGTGTGGAGACAGCGGGGGATCTTGCAACAGGGGAAGGCATGTTTCCAGGATCCAGTGTGTGAGGAGGAGGCAGGGGCGGAGGGGGAGAGGCTGGGCGGCCCCGTTTGCAGGATCAAAAACAGGATTTGAGAGAATGCAGAGAGGTCTGCAAAGGCATCCCCCCAACCGTGTCCCCCGCGGAAAAGCGTTCCTAAGGGATCCTCTGGAGCTGGCCCTGGTGATGGACACAGTGTGTCTCTAGGAGGCCTTGCCCGGAACCCCACATCTCCCCAAGGCCCCCCTCCGCATGCACACGTACACACCCCCGGCTCCAACACCCGAAAACCAACTCCGTCCCCAGGGAGCCCGCGGTACCACAGCGGACGGAGTATTTGTGACGGATCTTTCAAGGCGGCGGCACGCGTTGGCCCCCCGGTTCAAGGTGAACCCAGCTAGCCCACCAAGCGTAGAAGCGTGGCGACCACGTCCCAGAACGAGGGGCCCTGGCAAGGCTCCTGCAGAGCAGGAAAGGCCAGCGGAGCTCTACACGTCTGCATCCCACGCACAGCACGTGAATCAGGATCCAAAATTATACCCAACACATACCCTGTGGGCTCGTCAGTCAGTCGGGGGAAGCGGGAGGCAGGGACCGGCATCGGATGCCTAGCTCTGGGGAGAGCCTCCCCCCCGGAGGAAATTGTGATGGACGTTGTTGGGGGGGTGGGGAGGCTTGGTCACTACCGGGAGGGACGAGAACACACGGGGACAATTAAAACAGTCGGAAATTACGTAACGGACACCAGCCAGGATTTTTCCATGTGGCCGGGTGGTCGGTCCCTACGGCTAATTAACCGAGACCTACGACCTGACCACGGTAGTTGATGGTTTCTTTCCAGCTCCTGATTCCTTTGATCTGTCCATCGTCCGCACTCGCCTCACCTCCCCGTCAAAGATTTTTATTCACTTTCGCAGAGAATGCCTCCCCATCGAGTAGGGACTCACCATGGACCCACGGAAGCCATGCACGATGAAGGGAGAGGTTCCTGCCGCCTGGTCAGGACCACCTGTGCCCAAAGGTTCATGGTGGCATGACGCCACCACATAGGGTGCCAGATTGCCAAGATGATGGATGAACTTGCTAGGGGAACGGGAACCCCCAGGCCAGACGGACCCCAGGTCGCCCATCCTAGGACCGCATTCCTGTAGACAAAGTGCATCCGAGTGACCCACGTTCGCAGAGCCCCTTGGGAATCCGCAGAAGCCCTTCCCAGCTGGTGTCCCTGTGGATCTATGTCCCTGTCCCCGGGCAGAGGCCAGAGCACTGCACACAGTCCCCACATTAGGTACAGCAACCAAGGCCGGTGGGGGTGGTTTCCTGCCCAAGATCACTCGGCTGGGACGGGCAGGGTCGTCCGTGGTCAGTGCCAGATTCTCCCTGGGAGCTTCAGGCTGGAGATGGGGCGCCTTTCATGCTCACGTGAGACCTCCCTCTGCTTCTGGGAAACGCACGCCCCGTTCCTTGTCACGTCCATCAGGGGACCTTGGGACACTAAATCATGCTGACCATTTGGGGGATCTCACACCTAAAAAGAAAAAAAAAAAGGCAAAACAAAACAGGGAAAGTTCATGCATATCAAAGCACTCAAAATCCTTAAACATCAGTCTCAGGTCCCATATGTCATGAACCCAAATCCAAGTACAGGGATAATTGGGGAAGAGCAGGAAACCGTGTCCCAAGACAGAAGTACCTGTACAACGTCTCACTTCCCTCCTTTTCTAAGGACGACCTGAGGCACCGCGTGGACCGCACCCCAAAGCACGATCCCCTATAAATAACAATTCTATCTCGTAGTTCAGGGTGAGGGACTGAGTCCAGGATGTGAGGTTCATAAACGGGAGACCCCAGGAGAAAGGTGGTGTCCTTTACCCAAGAGGGCAAGAAAATCAACCTGCGATCGTCTCTGGGCTGTTGACCTGCAGGCACGCGCGTCGGTGTGTGTGTGTGTAAATGAAATCTCACATCCATTACTTTTCCCCCAAAAACTTTCCCATTCCATGTCTAGGTTCAGCTGCTCACTTGGGTTTGGCGATCGTGTTTCTCTTTTAATTTTTTTTTTTTTTTATGGATTACGAAATAACCACTTAGTATGTATGTCTCGGTAACGCACACACAGGTTTTATTGGGAAAATAATGGACAACTCGGGCGCTGTTTCTTTGTCCCTATGGAGAGCCGGGTGAGAGGGATGAATTTAAGACTGTGCCCGTGTTTTGGAAGCTGCAGGTCATGCTCCTTGTGCAAGGAAAAAAACAAACAAACAAAAAAAAAAAAAAAACAAAGAAAAGACACTTGTTCTAGAACAGTGTGGAAATACAGTGTATGTATGTGAAGCTGAGAATGTGTGTACGAGCCCTGAGGGATCAGGCTTCAGATCCCGTAGAGTTTAGGGTCTCTTTCCCTGAACGGGAGGGTTGTGGGTCTCTGGGGTCCTTCCCAAACTGGAGGGTCTCCAACGGGGCCCAGGTGGGCGACCTACGACCATCAGCGTCCATGGGAGAATAATTAGTATAAATAAGTGTTTTTGATCTGCTTACAAAGTGAGATGAGAGAAAACAGACGATCAAGAACCCAGGACCAGCGGGATGTGGGCGACATTCGCGAAGGGGTCGGTCGTCCTTCAGATGAGAGTGAAGTTTCTCAAAGTGATCATTGGGGAAGAGACCACCCGTCCTCACGTCCCTAGTAGATGAGCTTGTTGGGCAGAAGGGAACGTTTTAAGATTCAGGCTAAGGGATGTTGGGGCTCAGAGCATAGGTGGGCCATCTGATCTTTGCTTCCAGACCTATGTTGGGATTAAACAGGAGATGCAACCCCCCCCCCCCCCCCCCCGTGAAGGGGTTTCAGGAGACCTCTCACCGTGGCAAGATCTTCCCATGTCTTCCCGTGCCACGGATGCTCACATTCGAGCCGGGCTGCATTGCAGATGCCTCTTAGAAATGCGGGCAGGCGGAAAGGTCGCGGAGAGCTCAGAGATGCTTGCCAGGGGAGGAGAGCCAGCCCGCGCCGCAGCTCCAAGTTGCTCCTCTGTGTCAAGCTCTTGAGAAGGTGGAACAGAATGTGCATGGGGGGTCTGAGCCTGGGAGGGGGCTGCAGGGCACGGGAAGCAGGTGGGGTGCAGGGACACGCAGCTGCCCGTGTTCCCCATCCCTGTGTCCCCAGAGCCAGCCAGCACCTCCCGGGCGGGGACGAGAATCCAGCAACCATCCCAGAGAGGAACAGTCCTGTGCAATG